>NC_133663.1:54811533-55449867 GCF_037893015.1 Macrotis lagotis | reverse complement strand
AAGGACAGAGGAGAGAATCTGTGGACCAGAGGCCAGTGAGTGTGACATTAGTTTCTTGGAAAATTCTAAAATGGGTCATGAAAGAGATGACTATGAAACATCTAGATAAGGAAGTAGTGATTACCAAGGGCCAGAACAGTGTCATCAAGAACAGGTCCTGCCAGACTAGCCTCATTTCCTTTTGTGATGACATTACTAAAAGACATGGATTGGGGCTGGAGGAGATGCTATAGAGTTTACCTAGATCTTGGGACAGCTTTTGATAAAATCTCTCAAACTATTCTTGTGGAGATAGAGTGAGGCAAGGCATGAACAGGCCCCTTGAGGACCCCGTCTTTTAATGAGGGGCAGGTTTCAGCTCTATGTACTAGGTCCAAGCAGAGTAGAGGTTAAGTATGAGGGACTTTATTATCCCCATTTTAGAGATAAGAAAATGGGGGCTCAGAAAATGTTCAGTGACTTGGCCATGGTGGCAGTTAGAACTGGTGGCAGAATTAAAACTTGTGCCTTCCTGGCTCTGCCTCCACAACATTCTCTGCTCTACCCAGCTGTTTCTCATCTCTGCTGGAATTGTCTTTCTTTCTTTTTTTTCCTAAAGATTTTATTTATTTTGAGTTTTACAATTTTTCCCCTAATCTTATCCCCCCCCCCACAGAAGGCAATTTGTCAGTCTTTACATTGTTTCCATGGTATACATTGATCCAAATCGAATGTGATGAGAGAGAAATCATGTCCTTAAGGAAGAAACATAAAGCATAAGAGATAGCAAGATCAGACAATAAGATATCTTTTTTTTTCTAAATTAAATAATAGTCCTTGGTCTTTGTTCAAACTCCACAGTTGTTTCTCTGAATACAAATGGTACTCTCCATTGTGGAGAGCCCTGATTGTCCCTGATTTTTGCACTGATGGAACGAGCAAGTCCATCAAGGCTGATCATCACCCCCACGTTGCTGTTAGGGTGTACAGTGTTTTTCTGGTTCTGCTCATCTCACTCAGCATCAGTTCATGCAAATCCCTCCAGGCTTCCCTGAATGGAATTGTCTTTCAAAAGCATAGCAACTGATAATATGTTCTTTGTCTTTGAGATCTTATCCTTCAAAAACTAGAAGTCATGGGAAAACTCTGGATCTGATTATGACCAAAAGGAAGAAATCATTGTTGAAGTGTTTAAGCAATGGAAATTTTGGGAGGCCATGATGTCTTCAGCAGGGGTCCAGCCTTGGGGTATACCTTCCAGCCTTGAGGAACACATTCCAGTCTTAGGGTACACATTCCAGTCTTGAAGGTACATCTTCCAGTAGGGTTGTTGGCAACTCATACATATTGTCTCGTCTTAGGCAACTGATGGCCTTCCCTTCTAGGGGTCTCCTCACCCTGCCTGGGGCCTTCCTCTTGACCCCTGCCCTTTATATTGTCAGAAGAGCTCACAAGCCACCCTTATCAGTTCTTTTGAAATTATTATCACTATGAGCTTAACAAATACCAGACAGAATCAGCATGTACACATTCAAAGGTGAGCTGCCAATGAAAATGGTCCATGAAATAGCCCATCCCTATCACAGTTTGCTTTCCTTTGGAGAATTTGATAATTCCCATTTTGTAGCTGGGGAAACTGAGGCAAGCAGTCATTTAAGCGACTCACATCTTCTCACATAGCTTGTCAGTGTTTGAGGCTGGATTTGAACTTGGTTCTTCCTGACTCCAGGCCCAGCTAGCTGGCCCATCTACTGTACCCCCAGTGGCCTCCAGAGAGGCTTTACACATGTCCCTTCTCTTCCTCCCTCCAGTCAGCTTCTGCAATGACCAGGGTTGCTATATTCTCTACACTTGGCAAGGCTGGTAGAAGCAATTTCTAGGTTTGCCTTGTGTTAATTGATTTACACTAATTAAACTTTCTTATGAAACAGTACTAGTGTATGTTGCTATCTGCTCTTGTATTCATTTTCCATTTTTCATCATTACAACTTTGTTTAAATAAAATAGGCTTGCGTTGCTTCAATTGCATTCCCTGTCTTCTTAGGTTTATTCTTCTGTTTTGGTATTGATTTTTATCTGTGTTCTAATGAGTGATCTGACTGTTCACAGAAAGCCAATTAATGAATTACTTTCACATTGGTAACTAATCATTTCCTGCCTATTAAAACATAATCAGTGTAATTTTTTGTGATAGTACATCATATACCTTCCACTTCTCTTCTTCAAGAAAGTTTTCACAGTATACAGGCATGAGATATTTGTCTATAAACGTTGATCTTTCTTGCTTCATATTCCCAAACCATATTTCCCAACATTTTTTGTCATCATCCTCTGTGGCCACCTTTATACTGTGGTCACTCAGTATGATATATTAATTTAATTTGGAGAGTCTTAAGAAATTCTTTATAAATTTGTATGTAAGCTAGGAGTCCTGCCCCTGTCCTGGCGCACTGCCCCTATCCTGGGCACTGCCCAGAGCTTCCAAGGTCTGGTCTCCAGTGATGCTGGAACTTCTCCCAAGAGACCTGAAGGACTCGAGTCTCTGGCTAGGACCTTGGGTCGCTGGGTGGACCCTTGCTTGGGGTCCTGGGCCGGCACTTTTATGGCAGTTACCTACCCTTTGGGCTATGACTTCCAGTCAGACAGAGCTTCTTGGCTAGAGCTTGGCAGACTTCTCCATCATGGCCCATAGTTATTGTTCTGGAACAAGTTTGTCTGGGAGCTGTGACAACAGCTCTAAGCCAGTGCACCCAAGATCCGCCACAAGAATGAACCTGAAGCTGAAGGGTCTCAGCAGACTGACCCCTGCCAGGGTGGTCCATGACCCCACTCCAATCGTTTGGATGCACTGTGGACTGCTCCAGGCAGGGGTTAATTGGATCATAGACTAGTACTCCTAGGAGACCTTTGGTGAGGGAATTCATTTGGTACAGGAGTTTGTGACTGCTTCATTCAACACTTTTGATTGACCAGCTGACCCTATTTTCATTAAATGTTGGATGCTACTCAAGCCAGAGATTTAAATAACCCAAGGGAGTGAGGAGGCATCCTACCCTACAAAAACTCAGTGGTGCATTGTATCCCTACAGTGGGGGTGGAAGGACTTGTTTACTTTAACCTAAAAAATACATGAACCCTCCAAAGGTCATCCATCCCTAGAGGAGCCTGCGGATAAAACCCCTCTGTATATTCTCTTGGAAAGTGATTTTGTAAAACCAGACCAAATGCACTTCATGATATGAAGATTCAAAACACCATTTTATTCACATAACAAAGGCAAGACTGAGTCCTTGGTTTTTTTTGTTGTTGTTGGGTTTTTTTTTGTTTTTGCAAGGCAACTAGGGTTAAGTGGCTTGCCGAAGGCCACACAGCTAGGTAATTATTAAGTGTCTGAGGTCGGGTTTGAACTCAGGTACTCCTGACTCCAGGGCTGGTGCTCTATCCACTGCACCACCTAGCCGCCCCTTGAGTCCTTGTCTTAAAGCTATCTCTAGACAACTGTTTCACCTTATTGCACTCACTGACTTCTATCATGTGAATAAATCTGGGTAAATATAGAGGAACCCTAAGTTGATCTACTTAATAATTGTTATAAGATTTGCTCAAAAGGCCAGGGGTCATTGACTGGTAAGCAAAGGGTATCAGAAGTCAAAAAGTCATGCCATGGGTCTTGTGCCAGGGAGAGAAGCTAAGGGCCAAGGGGTTCAGGATTCTTCCAGGAATCAACCCAATTACTCTTCTTTTCCCTAAATCCATCCATTCCCAACAGAGAGTATGAGCATGGTAGAGAAAGTGACTTTTACTTAATGGTCATCCCCAAGAAAAAGGGAATCAGATATTAAGAATTCAGAAAGAAAAGTTCAACATAACAAGACAAAATTCTACCCAGAAAAATGACCATACAATGAGAGATGCCCATTATTGTTTCCCCTACAAGTCTTTTTTCAGGACTTTTATCCATAGTTTGATTTTTAGCTTCATCCAGAAAATGGTCAATAGCTTCTAGTTCAGTGTTAAAACTTACCTTATGCTTCTTCCCCCCCTTTTATTAGAGAAAGATTTTATCAAAGGTCATACAGAGTACAGTTTCTTTATGATTTATGCAGTTCTAATTAGGATAAAACACTTTTGCAGACCTGCCTTTTCTTTGTTTGCCAGCAATTGTTGGCATTTGTTCCCTTTCCCTGATGGACTAAGATGATGTCCCCATCATGCCAAGAGAATGGAGAGTCAAGGTGATTCTTCTTCTCACTGTATACCCTAGGTCCTGGCAAGGCTGCCCAACCCCGCTCCCCCCACCAGGTATCAGAAAGATCACTTTTCCTCCCATCAACTTTGTGTTTTCCCCATCTCAGCCACATCTTGGAGAAGTCTGTTCAAGAGCTGCTTCACCTCTATCCTCATAGTGCTGTGGTAACTCAAAAGTCTCTGAGGTCACTCAAATAAGGTGACTCAAAGTCTGTGCAGTTGATAACCTGCAACATTTACATGCAAAATACAGGGATTTACAAGTGATAGATTTGAAGTGTAAGAAGATAGATTTGCCTTGTCTCCACCTAACCTCTTTGCTAATTGATCCCTTTTTCCTCCAGTTCTATCTTGGGGAACTGAGGGAAACTGCTTTGGATCCACAGAGCCTCTTTGACGTAATGGGGAAGGGAAGCGATATGTTTGAAAAGGAGTGCTGGTTGACAATTAGGGATTAATGAGTTAATTGGCCAAAAGCAGGATGACAAATGTGGGAAAGGTCTTGTTGATGGAACGGCAAATGGGTCTAGCCATTCTGGAAAGCATTTTTGGGTTTGTGAATAAAAAGGAATTAAACTCTGCAATACACAGACACAGCAATATCATTTCTGGTTTTCTTTGACACAGCAATGTCATTTCTGGGTTTCTGCCTCAAAGAGGACAAAGACCCCACATGAAAAAAAAATGTTAACTTTTTCATAGTAATAAAAACTGAAAACTAAAGGGAGGGCTCATTATTTGGGGAGTGGCAGGTGACTGAACAAATTATGAATGTAATAGAGTACCAATGTGCCATAAGAAATTATGAAAGGGACGGTTTCAGTGAAACCCAAGAAGATAAGTATAAACTGATACAGAGTGAAGTGAGCAGAACCAGAAAGACAATTATGCAGTAGCGCTGTAAAAACAAACAACTTTGAAAGATTTAAGAATGGCATCAGTGCAATGACTAATCATGATTCTGGGGGACCAGAGAGGAAAGCATGCTGTTTGTCTCCTGAAAGAGAGGGTATAAATGAGACATATTCGTTTTGTACATGGCTAATGTGAGAATTTTGACTAGGCATATTTGTTACAAGGCTTTTATCTTATTTCCTAAAGGTAGGAGGGTGTAGAAGGTAGTGAAATTTTTTTTTCCATTTTAAACACAAAATTTAATTTTATAAAAGAAAATGAATGAATTCAAGAGAACTTTGTAATCCCAAGAGACACAAAAGAGAGCCTTTGATCCTGTTAGCAGGAAGATGTGAGTTAAAACAACAGATTGAATACTAGTGTGACTCTTCTGTGCTTCAAAAGGGCTTAGCTCAGAACATTAGGAGCTGACAAATCACTCTTAAATGGATAGAAATCTCCTTTTATCCCCCTAATCTTCTGACCAGGTTTAAATGAGGGTCTGACTTTTCTGTGTAAAAGAGCTGAAGCTGATACTAGAAGTTACGGTATTTTAAAGTAAAATTTAAAAAGGAGGCAATACCATGTCAGTTGAAAGCTATATACCTAATGTGTTAATGAGAAGAGCTCATTGGAAAAAGAAAACGGTGGGGGAGAACAGAGATACCCATTGAGTAGAAAAATAGGCCCAACCAAAAATAGTGCAATAGCATCACTAGAAGATATCATCCTAGTGGCATTAGAGGCAGGAGTTTCCTATCTGTGTGGAGGCTAGGCACAAACATTCCCTGGGTATACCTCCTGATGTATTCTCTGATCACATATGCTCTCTCTGTAATCTTCCCCTTCTCCCTCAAAATTCACACACACACACACACACACACACATACACACACACACACATATACACCCTTCTCATTGATAATATTTGTATATGTGGGGCAAAGTGCCCCAGATTTATGGGAGGAATAGCTTAATGCTACTTTCTTACTATCTTATTTCATTAACTTCCTGCCTCTGAATTAATTGCATCTTCTGGCTGAATAACAAGAGTAAATACACTGGTTCATGAAGTTTAGTAGATGTGGACTCAAAATATCATGAATCTGCTTTTCCAGGGATTCACATTTAAGAGAAGGTACCCCAGGTGAGGTGTGGGAGTCTAGATAATATACATTTTTAAAATTTCAGCATATACTTTTGCTTCATGTTAATAGATTTCCATTATAGTGACTATTTCATTTCTCTGGACAACAAAATAGTGATGTTGGACTTTTTTAGTGCCAGGCTTTCTTTATCTCAACTTCATCTTGGATGTGTTTGTTTGAGGCCAGTTTCACCTCTTCCATCTAAGGAACTTTGGTTTTCATTGAGTTTATTCAAGAAAACTTTATAGAAGAGCCATATCTTCAAAAGGAATTGATAAGAAGCTCTTCTTTTCCCTTAACCTCAGTATTACCTTAGAAGGAGTATCTTGATATTATTTACATAGATTAATTTGGTGCAAATATGTAGGATCAGTCCCAGACTCAAAGAATAAAGATCTGTAGGTAATTTTAGTTTCTTTTTTTTTTTAGGTTTTTTTTTTCTTTGCAAGGCAAATGGGGTTTAAGTGGCTTGCCCAAGGCCACACAGCTAGGTCATGATTAAGTGTCTGAGGCCAGATTTGAACCCAGGTATTCCTGACTCCAGGGCTGGTACTTTATGCACTGCGCCACCTAGACACCCATTTTAGTTTCTTTAGAAGAAAATTCTTTGGGAGTTAACTCACAGGAATCTTTTCATCCATACTCAAGAAGAGATTATCCATTAGACAAGAAAAGCACCTCATATGAATGATTTATATTGCCTTCAGTACCCCAGATCCAGAAGGGATGTATTCTTCAATCAAGAGTCACAGTCCCATAGCCAGACATCATCATTGGAGATAGCATAATGAAGATATGTTGGGTGGCCACTGTATTGTCCCTTTGGTAGAACTTTGTCATTTTTGACTTGGAGGTTCCATTGCTTACACAACTTCTCTTATGTTCCTCTTTCTCCATTTACACTGAGAGATATCATTACTACTTCTTTTTAGTTGTTCCCATTTAGATCAGTCTCCTAGTTTAAAACATAATTTTTGTCAAATTAATAAGGATAGGGACAAGATCTGGCATTTAACTGGTATAAGGGACTCTCAGATGAGCGAAGTCATTCTATGAATGCAAGTTGGTAAGTTGGCATCTTCCTATATTTATAGACTTAGTTGCCTAGACCAATGAGAAGTTAAGTGATAAGTATTGCATATAATACTTCATTGAAAAATACAGTAAGGGGGGCAGCTAGGTGGTGCAGTCAATAGAGCACTGGCCCTAGAGGCAGGAGGACTTGAGTTCAAATTCGGCCTCAGACACTTAATAATGACCTAGCTGTGTGGCCTTGGGCAAGCCACTTAACCCCATTGCCTTGCAAAAAACTAAAAAAAAATACAGTAGAATTATTTCCTAAGATGTAGATATCAGAAATCTATTACTATAACTATATTTACAGTAACTTATATTAGTAGCTGCACAGCACCTTTAGGCTTATATTAAACATGCAAAATATTAGCTACCATATAAAAATTGTTCCAAAACATTAATGATCTAAAAAAAAAAGTAAAGCAAAGCAATTTGGAAAACATGACCAACATGATATGGGATTAGATATTTCCTTGGGTCTTTACTTAACGCTCCAAAAAAAATAAATAAATAAACCAAAGGTGGATTATGAGCTAGAGTTGGAACAATTGCAACTGTCTCCAGAAACCAATAAAACAAAAAACTCAACAAGATAACAAATTTATAAATTAATAGTTGAGAACTCTAATCTTTAGTGCTCACTCAGTACCAGTCCTCCACCAGTCTCAACACACCTGACCCAACATATGGTGCTCTGGGACACATAGCAACATTACAAGAGGGCTTGACCATACTTTGCCTGGGACAGACGGTCTTTTTTTTATTTTTTATTTTTTAGATTTTTGCAGGGATTTGAACTCGGGTACTCCTGACTCCAGGGCCGGTGCTCTATCCACTAAGTCACCTAGCTGCCCCCAGACAGTCTTACTCTCCTAGAGTCCCCCCAACCCCTGGGAACTTCAACAGTGCAACAGTTTTCCATCAGAAACACTCTACAGCCTCTCTCAACTTGCTGAAAAAAAAACAATAGACATTGATTCAGCACAATCAGAAAACTAAAAGTTCAGGAGGAACTGGGGTAGGGGTTAGCAGGGGAGACTACATCAGGTCTGAAGAAAAGGGAGCTATTCAACAGCTTGAACAGAACATACGTGAGGCAAAAGTTGCTTGGGAAAGGCACTGGAGCTGATGAAAAATGAATGCTCCAGTGTCAAAGGGGCCTGAGGTTCAGCGCTGGGAGTAAACCAACCATCCAGGAGAAAGGAGTCAGAAAGTAAGTGACAGAGGAACATAAGAGGAAAAAGAACATCAAAAATCTCGAGAAGAAAACTTATTAAAAACCTAGCAGATAAACAGATAAATCTCTAGGAAGATATTAAAATCATAAGAAAAGATAACTGGACTGCACATGTATCTAACTAAATATTGAGAGGCAGAGAAAATTGAACCAACTGACAAAATAACCCTGTATTTTCCCAAGAGAGCATAGAACCACAGCAGGATGTTCAAGGACTAAACCAGAACCTTGAGAAAGGAATTAAATGAGAACAAATAATAAAATCTATAGTCTTCACAACCAAATCAATTATCTTGATAGAAAGAAAACCTTGAATCTATCTCTGCAAAGAAGTAGAAGAGAGAACAATAGATTAGAAATAAAAAAAAATCTAAAGTGAAGGTCAATCTGAAAGAAAAAAACTAAAAAAGGAATCATGCTAAAAGAATATGACTCCCATTGTTCTCTATGACAGACTTCATAGAGACAACTGAAGGACCGTAGACCTCCCAGAAGAACACAGTGCAAGAAAACTGCCCAAAACTTGAAAATGGAAAACAAAAGGATGCTTAGATTTAACCTTGCACCCATTACTCAAATTGATAAAGATAACCATAGAATTTTGGAGAGTTTTTGCAGTAAGAGAAACTTAAGTTCTCTTGCTGGAACTCTGAATTGACCAAACCAGTCTGGAATGCTAAAATACATATATACATAAACACATATGCACATACACATATTTATATACATATATATGTATTTTTATATTAAATATATATATAAAAATATATATATATGAATACACACACATAAATGTATATCTGTATTTTAGCATAATTCCAGAATGGTTTGGTCAAGTCACAGTTCCAGCAAGAAAACCTACTGTACTAGAATTCTCAAACCTAAGAATGTATTTGGAAATCAAAATGATATAGTGTTAATAAAAATTTTTAATAAAATTTATCTTATATATTCATGTATAATATAACATAAAATAAACAATATAAAATAACATTGCTTTTATTTACATGGGCTGCTTCCAAGTCAAATTTCCCTCATCTTGTACTTATCCAGTCTCTTTTTTGAATATTAAATGCACGATTTTACATTTTTCCCTCTACATTTTCATTTGATTTTCATCTAGCTTTCCAACTTCTGCATAGTATTTTGAATCTTGATTATGTGTTCCCTTCTGTATTAGTTCCTTATCTCCTCAAGGAGGTGGTAAAACCACTGCCTCTCTATTACACTTTATGCAAGCTTGAGTGTTGGGTTGGGAGTAGCTGGCAAAAGTTGCTAGCTCCATCCTCGTCACTCCCTTCCCTTGATGAGTATTTTCCTTGGATCTTAGGAAAGCTCCAGCGTCATTTTCATTGCCTGGGTATCAGGTGCCAGGGATATGACTGGTGTTGAAAGCAGTTTTATCACCTCACCTAAATATCAAGGAAACCTGGGATAATTCCTTCTAAAATGAGTTTATACTGTGTTATATGTATATCATAGAACACTATCGTTCTATTAGAAATCAGGAGAGATGGGAATTCAGGGAAGCATAGAAGGATTTGTATGAACTGATGCTGAGCAAGATGAGCAGAGCTAGAAGAACATTGTACACCCTAACAGCGACATGGGGGCAAATGACCAACCTTGAAGAACTTGCTCATTCCATCAGCGCAAAAATCAGGAACAATTTTGAGCTGTCTGCAAAGGAGAGTGCCATCTGTATCCAGAGAAAGAACTGTGGAGTTTGAACAGAGACCAAAGACTATTACCTTAAATTTAGGAAAAACCGTTATCTTATTATGTAATTTTACTATCTCTTATACTTTATTTTTCTTCCTTAAGGATATAATTTCTCTCTCATCACATTCAACTTAGATCAGTGTATACCATGGAAATAATGTAAAGACTAACAGACTGCCTTCTGTGGGGGTGGGGGGAGGGAAACAAGAATAGGGGGAAAATTGTAAAACTCAAAATAAATAAAATCCTTCTTTAAAAAAAAATGGGTTTATAAACTTTGGAAGGGAATTTCCTGACCTGAGGAGTTATTTATATACAGCCAGGTATTGATTAGCCCTAAACTAATGGGCTCTCTTCCCCCAAAAGAATAAGATTCTATTTGAGAAGGGTCAAGAATCTTGTGAAGAATCTGTCTTTGTGGATGGGAAGGTTTTTTCCCTTGTTATTTGCTGTTGTATTCTGCCTTAATTAAAAGCTTTGCTACTGACTTTTGCTCCCTGTTCTGTTGGTAAAGGATGTGTGAATGGAGAACAAACTATATATTTATGTCCTTGTGCTTAGGACACTAATCTACACTAAATGTAGAGCACGACTAGACAGAAGCCAGAGACACACAAAAAGCCCATTCAACAGAGGAAGCCAAGAAAAATGAGGTTGCATTTATGAGTAATTTTCCCAGCTGATTCCAAATTCATAGAATCTTAGAGGAGCCAAGAGTAGTCAGAGATGTAGGAGAAATTTTTTCTAAAAAGTGTGGTGTTGGAGTGGCTAGGTGACGCAGTGGAGAGCACCAGCCCTGGAGTCAGGACGACCTGAGTTCAAATCCAGCCTCAGACACTTAATAATTACCTAGCTGTGTGGCCTTGGGCAAGCCACTTAACCCCATTGCCTTGCAAAAAAAAAAGGTGTGGTGTTTCAGAAACCAAAGAAGAAAAGAAAATGAAGATGGAAGAAGTATTTGAAGGAATCAGATCTTGCAGAGAGGTTGAAAAAAAAAGATTAACATAGAAAAATCCATTGATGGTCAATAAGAAAGTATGATCATTGAGACAACAGTGATGAGGAAACCAGATGAAGCAGGTGAGGGGTGCCCTGGAGTGTGAGCACGCACAGGGTGACCAGCTCTTGGCTCCCATGACGGGGAACTGGACCTCCTTCAGCCACCCAAGTGACCTCTCTCTCTGTCCCCCTGACCTTGCTTAGACTCTGGCTTAGTTCCTTGAAAAGAGGGCGGCATTGTACCCTCCTCTTATCTGAGAGATTCATAGCATAAAGCCCACATTTAGAGCAGAGACCATCTAGTCCATCTTACAGATGAGGAAACTGAGGTCCATAGGGTATCAATGACTGATGCTTGTATATAAGGCTTATAAAACATTCTCTTTGGACATTGACTCATTTGATCCTCAGTCATCCTGAGGTAGATACAAGGGAGGCATCTTGGGTTTGGAGTCAGAGGAATTGAGTTAGGATACTGGATGACCTTTATGCATCCCTTTACATAAATGCTGAGCAATTTCCTTAGCTGTAAAATGAAGGGTGTGTATGAGAGACCTCTAAAGTCCCTTCCAGTTCTAAAATCTATTTTCTTATTATAGATATTATCATCTAGAACAAAGGTGGGAAATATCTGGTCTGCAGGTTGTATAAGGCCCAGTCTGGCACGACCAAGGCAACAGCAGGTGGAACCTCAAAATTCAATACATCTAGGAACTTTTTAAGAGTGAATTTAGCAGTGAATTTTACCAAAAAAAGCAGGCTAATTTTTAAGTTGATAATTCTATATGGTCTGTAAATGATATTATAGATGTCCAACTGGCCCTTGGCAGAGAAAAGACTCCCCACCCTGGATCTAGCACAATGAAAGGAATATTGATTCTTCCCTCTGTAAATTTTGTTGATGTTCAGTTGTTTGAATTTTGACTGACTCTTAATGACCCCATTTGGAGTTTTCACTTCAAAGATACTAGAGTGAGTTGCCATTTTTTTTGTTCCAGCTCATTTTACAGATGAAGAAACTGAGATAAACAATCACACAACTAGACAGTGTCTTTAAGGCTGAGGCTAGATTTGAACTCATGAATATGCCAACCCATCACTCTATCCACTAGACTGGCTAGCAGCCCCCTTCTGTATATTACTTCCTCTTTATCCTGTAATCAGCTTGCTTTGGACAGATTTGTTTGTAAGTAATCTCCCCTATTAGACTGTAAACTCCTGGAAGGCAGGGGCTATCTTTTGCCTCTTTTTTTTTTTTTTAAGGTTTTTGCAAGGCAAACGGGGGGTTAAGCGGCCTGTCCAAGACCACACAGGTAATTATTAAGTGTCTGAGACCGGATTTGAACCCAGGTACTCCTGACTCCAGGGCTGGTGCTTTATCCACTATGCCACCTAGCCGCCCCATTTGCATGAACACTACATTCACTTTTTAAAAATTTCTCTTCTGTATTTCTTTCCTACATCATGTTTTTCTTTCTTTTCCCTTAATCCTAATTCCTCATACCGAAAATGACTAATCAGTGAACATGTTTAACACAAATGTGTATGTACAGTATTCATCTGACTATTCACCTCTGGGGTAGGGGAGTAGGAAGGGAGGGTAGAAGGAATGATGTAACTTAAAAATATGCAAATGGATGCGGATGAATGTTAACAAAACCTTTCCAACATGTAATTGAAAAAATAAAATAAATTATCAATTGGAAAAAAAAAATTTTAAATGAATGCTTTGTTGATTGACTGCCTGCTGGCCCAGGAGGCTAAGGCACTCACTTGATCTATCTCTACCCAGGCAGTCAGAGCATTTTTCAATCCAGGAGGAGCCTGGTCTCAAAACAAAAAGTGCTAGAGCCTTCTTTCTTCCCTCCCTTCTCTTCTTTTTTCCTTGGTTTCTTTTTCTTCCTTCCTTCCTTCCATTCTTCCTTCCTTCTTTCCTTCCATTCTTTCTTCTTTTACTTTCTTCCTTCCTTCCATATTCCTTCATTCATTCTTCCTTCTTTCCATGCTTCCTTTCTTTCTCTTTCTTTCTTCCTTCCTTCTTCCCTCCTTCCATTCTTCCTTCCTTCCTTCCTTTCTTCCTTTCATTCTTCCTTTGTTCCATTCTTCCTTTCTTCTTTCCTTCCTTCCATTCTTCCTTCCTTCCTTCCTTCCTTCCTTCCTTCCTTCCTTCCTTCCTTCCTTCCTTCCTTCCTAATAAGACTAGATACCCAAGTTGCCCCTCCAAGGTAATAATCATTGGACAGGTAGACCTTGAATGCAAGTGATCTCCTCATTAGTTTTATCTTTGTATTTGAAGAATCAACAGTCATTATGCTCCAATGAACTTTTCATTTTCTTTTAAATCCAATTGATGGAGTTATGAAAATTGATTATATATTCATCCTTTGTTTGCCTCAGTTTCCTCATCTATTAAATGGGAATAATAAAAGCTCCTACTTCCCAGGCTTATTGGATCAGATGATATTTGTAAAGCACTTGTCACAATAGTAGGTTCTATATAAATGTTGTTTATTGCTTTTATCATTATATATATCATATATGTATAGTAGCTATTATTAGTTCAGTTATTTCAGTTATGTCTGACTCTTTGTAACCCCTTTTGGAGGATTTTCTTGCCAGAGATACTGCAGTGGTTTGCCATTTCCTTCTCTACCTCATTTTACAGATGAGGAAACTGAGGCAAATGGGGTTAAGCAACTTGCTCAGGGGGCAGAATGCTAGTAAGAATTTGAGGACTGCAGACCCTACTAGCTGCCCTCTTTATAGTTATAGTGATGAGGTATGAAAAACATTTGGTAAGATTTATTTATTTATTTGCTGTGTTTATGCTCTGCTGGATTCTCTTCCAAGGGAAATTGATCATTGGATCATGACACCCTATCATTTTAGAGTAGAAAGGGATATTAAAAATGATCTAGCCTAAAGCTGTCAAACCCAAATAGAAACAAAAGATCTCTGCAGACCCATAGTGACTTGTCTGAAAATCTACGTATGACTCCATTCTTATTTATTCTATTAAGGATTTCCCAGTAACATTTTAATCTGGTTCTAGAAGGAGAGTTGGGGTTCCAGTTCACCCCACCTTTGAAACTTAGCAGTGCCTGCTGACGCAAATACAATGAATGAAACATCCCTTTTTGCAAAGAACTTCAATTCTAATAAAAAGGTTAAAACAGTACATGAATGAATAGAAACATGTGTACATTCTCACATTTATTTCAAAAAGAATGTAAATTTATTGGTTTTAAATGTCATAAGTAACAAATTTAGGGAAGGATGGGCTTGATAATTAAGAACTTTCTCTGTTTTTAAGATGAATCAATATTGAATTTTGGCTACCTAGTCACTCAGCAAAAAAGACACCATTTGTAATGGAAGGGCAGATGAGACATAAAAAACAACTCAGCAGTGTTCCTCTATCACCTTTTCAGGTAGTGGTGACAGGTGTAGATATTTTAACGGCCAGATGTAACCTAAATCTTTCTATTGGTGAATAGTTGGAAGACAGATGGCAGTCTTACTGGAGAGTCCATTTTTATTCTTTTTTTGTCTTTCTCATAGACAGTTAATCATCAGTATGCCCATTTGGAAAAAGAAAAGGGAAATTATTTATACTCTAAAAGGTGGAGCCACCTGTGACTTACATTTTTACCTAATAAGGGCATGTTTATAAGAATGACTAATAAATGCCAAAATCCAATAAGCTAGTTAATTAATGCTCAAGTAATCATTTTTAGTGAAAAGACTTTTTACAATCCTGAAATACTAGAGTTCTCTAAAAATAGAGATCTGTCTTGGGGAAAACCTACAAAATTTTCCTGATCCACCTAAACTGTTTTACAAACTGTTGGGTTGTATATTAATAATGTGTTCCTATAATCATAGCTCCAGTACATATATATATATATATGTATATATATACACACACACACACACACACACATATATATATATATATATAAACAGTACACACACACACACACACATACATATATATTAACACAAATCATTTAAATGAAATTCGAACCTAATAATTGGAGCCTTTGAAAGGATGGAAGCAGCAAGTGACCTTACCTAGGTTGCAGCTGTACCTAGGAGCAGGTCTGAAACACAAATTCAAATTACTCCTGAATAGCAGTAATAAAACTAACACTATCCCCAAGTGTTTATTAGATTTAAAAAAAAACTGGAACCCCAACTCTCCTGAGTGCTTCTAGAACCAGATTAAAATATCATTGGGAAAGACAGAATAAATAAATTATTTTTAAAATCATGTAAGTCACCCCTAAATGTTATTACAAAAACATTAGAAAATTATTACTTTTATGCAAGGATATAGTATGCAAGGATGATGAATATTTAATATTTAATAAGCAGATATATTTTTTAATTTTATCTTGATATTAACATTTTCTCCATCATTTTCCTGAGTCTAGATAGTCAACATAGAAATAAATGAATCCCTGATTTGTTAGTATTTATTGATTTCCAAGGTGTAAATACACCAAAAATAGACTCTTCGAAGGCTGATTTGAGCTGCTTTTATGAACCCTATGTTTCATAAAATGTAATTTAATAAGAAAAAATTATATTGGTTATTCTGCTTTACTATTAAAAACTGTAATTGAGGTTGGAAATAACCTGAAGAACTTCTAGTGAAAGATTTTAAGCCTTTCTGTTGGGTTAAAATGCTCACTTCCGGTATTTTGATCTATTTAAATAATACAGCTGGAACAGGGATGAAAATGAACCAGAACAAATTCTGGGTTCTTATTGTACTACTCAACCTCCAACCTGCCCCAGCCCCCCTCAACGCTTCAGAAAGGCCACCCCAGAGGGCATCGCCCACAATTAGCACCTTGTCCAGCCAGTCATTAGTAGGGAAGTCAACCCTTTGATGGAACTCTCTTCCACTCTTTTGAAATACAACTGTGATCCAACTTTTGATTCTTTAAAATAAAATTCAAAATGATGACTTCCATCCATCAGAAAACAAAGTAATCTATACTTAAGGGGGGGACAAAAAGATTTCATCTTATATTGAAATGCATCCTAAAACAGTTGTTTTAACTCTGAAGGATGGTTCCTTTGGGTTGCTTCCCATTATATCTGGCTGGTTCTTCCAATTCATTTGGTATTGGGAGAGGGCATACCCTTTTGTTTTCATCTTTTTAACTTTGAATTTTAGAAAGGTCTAAGTTTTGGGGGGAATCAGAGACCTATTGGCACCCCAATCTGACTTCCTTCCCACTTGACATTTGATCCATTCAGATATCTAAAACTCTGAAAAAATTTTAGCATTATTTTTACTTCTCCACAATCCATAGAAAGAAACAATCCATCAAGGAACAATTTAAGCCTTTTGGGTTGGGTTTCACTTGGTTTTCGGTCTAGATTCATAGTTTCATTGGTGTAGTTAACTTCCAATGAAGAAACACCCTTTACCAAGGCTGATGACTACAGTATTGATTAACCTGGTACTGCCAGTTTTAGAAAATTGCCTGGAGCTTTAGAAATTAAATGACTTGGCTAGGGCCCTGGAGCCTCTGCTTCTGAGGTAGGATTTGAAATTCCATATCTGGAATTTCTTTCTTTTTTTTTTTAAACAGAAAATAGGATTTCATTAATAAAGGAAACAATAAGATAACACCCCATTGTAGGAAGACATTTAGGTGGCTCAGCGGACAGCCTGCTGGATCTGGAGTCAGGATGTTCAAATCTAGCTTGTAGAAACCTGAGCAAGTCATTTACCTACTCTCTGCCTCAGTTTCCTCATCTATAAAAGGAGAGTAAGAACAGCACCTACCTCCCAGGGTAGTTAGGAGGATCAAATGAGGTGATATTTGAAAAACTTCTAGCATTGGGTAGAGAGAGTGCCCACATAGCAATGAGATCACAGCTCCCTTGAATTATTGAAGTAATTGAGTACCAGATCAACAGTACATAGTAGGTGCCATATAAATGCTTATTCCCTCCCCCCCCAGTGTAGATTAGTATAGGTCCTGCAATTTATAATTTTCTTGGCTGACTGATATATTGTAGACACATACTAAAGACTTATGGATTCATTTAACTCATATTTTGACTTTTTGATAGAATCTTAAAATTAATCTTAAAATTCAACAACATGCAATCATTAAACACCTACTTTGTACTCTCAGAAAAACTAAGTAGTTCCTGCCCTCAAGGACTTCCATTCTCCTGGTGAGTGGGATGTAACCTATACAAAATAACATTAAATTGAGTAAAGAGAGAAAGATCTCAATGTTCACCTTAAGGTGATAATTCTTCATGGCAGAAATCAAGTAGGAGAGCTTTCTGTACATGGGGATTTATCCAACACAGAACCTAACCACCAGGCAGCCTTGTTGGCCCCAAAGTGTGAAAAGAGCCAGAGGACAGAAGATTTCTTTCCCATTGGGCATCCCTGCCATGGAGGACTGAAGCCAAGCCTCTGCCCATGGTCACCCAGGATAGGCAGGCCAGAGCGCTAGTGGTCTGCATTGGTGGCAAGGGTGCCCACGCAGCAGCGACATCACAGCTCCCTTGAATTGCTGAAGTCATTGAGCTCCAGACCCATAAAAAAGGTCAATCCTTAGTCCTTAGCCACATAAAAAGACAGCAACAACTTAATTGTTTTCTGTGGGTCATTGGTGGTAGAATATTTTTTAAAACTGCTCAGTTCCTTTGAAAGCATTGAACTTGATTGATTTTTAGACAAATTTAAAAGCAATCTTTGAGGAAAACTTTAAAAATCATCTATGCTTATAATTAACTCATTAACAATAATCATGTACAAATGTCCTTGAATTCTGTTGATGAAATTTCTGTTGTTCTGTGCTGTATATTCCCCACCTGACTTTTACTGGTTGTGAACCACAGGCAAATCAACTAATTTTTCCAAGACACAATTTTCTCACCAAAGAAAAGGGGATAATAGTATAGTCACCTACCATATCACTCAGTCCATTCATTGTCAGTGTATGAAGTGATATGCATTAAATAAAGCATTTGGGGAACTTGAAAGGTCAGTTATTATTTATTTGTACAGTTTTATGTCCTTTGAGTTCTTTGGGGTGATGTCCAGTCATTAGCCATTTTTCTTGTTCCAAAGCTATTTTTGAAAATTTATTTTTTATTATTATTGATGAAGAATTTACTTATGTAGTGCCTTAATCTTTACAAAGCATTTTGCAGAGGTTATATCATATAGTCTCACAACCACCAATGGATATTATTAGCTTTATTACTGATATTAGCATTAGATATTATTGATTATTATTAGCATCCCATTTATAGATGAGGAAATGGGCTAACAATGGTTTATCCAAAGTCACATAGCTAATAAGTGGCAAAGACAAAATTTGAATCCAGATCTTTCTGATTTCATATCTAGTGCTCTATCCATCACACTTTACTGTAGGTTTTAAATTTTTAAAAAAAGAGCAGTGATATAACACAGAAATCGAAGTGTTGCTTTTGGATACAGCCCCTTCCTCCAGCTATCTCTGTGACCTGGGACAAATCACTTAGCCTGTCTGAGACTCAGGAAGATTCCCTAAGACAACTTCTTTCCTAAAAATTTACTTTGTGTTGATGGAAAAAAAATTCCCACACCAATGAAATAAAATGCATTTTTTCTGACATTCCAGTGGAAAATAAAACCTTATCTTAGTGATTAAGCTTCTTTATAGATCACTATGTCATATTAAAATTCAAAGATCCATAAACAAGCAGGCAGTTAGGAACATTAGAGGTAGTCTTCCAGGAAATTCTTATGTTTTAGTCTGCATTTTTCAGTTGAGGAAACTGAGGCAGACAGAAGCTGAGTGACTAGCCTGGGGTCACATAGCTAGTGTCAAAGACTGGATTTGAACTCAGGTCTTAGTGGCTCCAGGTCCAGGAAGCTATCCACCGAGACATCCAGCTGCCTCCAAAATGGTGCATTGCAGGATACTCACTAAATTGTGCATTGCAGAGAGAAGCCTGGATGTGGAGAAAGCAAGGGCCTGGGTTTGAATTCAGTCTCCTGGGACCTTTGAAAATCATTTGATCTCTCTGAGATTCAGTTTGCTCATCCACAAGATGATTAGAATTACACTAGTACTCTAGTTGCTCTGACGATCAAATAAGATGATGTTTGTAACACATTTGGCAGGTTTTAATCTCTGGATGATTGTCATATCTGAATGAATCGCCTTCAAAACAGTACTAATGTTGTTAATTATAATTAATTATAATATATTTATTTAATTTTAATAGATGCTAAACAAAATCAGTCTTTCTTCTTTTTCTTTTAGCTCCACTTTGGGAACCCAAATTTTGGTTAATTGGTGGTTTTGGTCACTTGAAGTTCTGGTTAATTTAATTATTTGATTTCATTTTCCCAAACTTGTGTTTCCTATTTCTGGGGAGTGGGATTTCTGAGCAAATGTCAACGGTCCATCCCTAAAGCAGAGCCAGGGATGCTTCTGCTGCTGTCGCCTCTGCCTTGAGGGAAGGACTCTAGGAGGGGAATCCTGGTCCCAGATTCCAACTTGGACATTTCACTGCTCTGATCATGTATTCATTTGGAGAGGGGATTGGCTCTGCCTTTGTTTCCTGCTCTGACTGAGGGATTATCCTGGCAAATCTTATTTTCTAATTCTTTCTGACCTAATTAAGCAGAGTGAATGTAAAGCACTTTAAAACAACTGTTCATTATCTCATTTATTCTTATTCCCCCAAGCAGGGTGCAGCCTACTAAGAAAAATCTTTTAAAGCTCATCCTTTAATGACTTGCTCAAATCTGAGTATATATAGAAAAATTTGTGTCTACATACATCCACATGCATGTCATGCTCACATATTTACATCTATGCCTGCATGTGTGTGTATAAACAGGAGTGTATGTATGTAAGTAAACATGCACACATCCATATGTTTGCATGCAAACCTAAGCATCATGTCTGTCACAGATCATGTCCCTTGGGTTTATGTGTATATGTGAGTGGATATATATATATATATATGTATATATATATATACCCATGTATATGTATGTATATATCATTTATAATATTTCTATATAAAGAGAGAGATAGAGGGAGGAAGAGAGAAAGGGAGAGGGAGATAGAAGAAGGGAGAGAGAAAGAGAGAGAGAAACAGAGACAAAGAGAGAGAGAGAGAGAGAGAGAGACAGGCAGGAAGAGAGAGAAAAAAGGGGGGGCAGCTAGAGGGTGCAGTGGAGAGAGAACTGGCTTTGGAGTCAGGAGGACCAGAGTTCAAATCCAAGCTTAGACACTTAATAATTGCCTAGCTATGTGACCTTGGACAAGTCACTTAACTCCATTACCTTAAATAAATTAAATTTAAAAAAAAGAAAGGGGGAGAGAGAGAAAAGAAGAGGCTGATGGTATGTATATGCGTATGTTTTTATCTCTATGTATAAATGAAATGTATTTGAATATGTATATATAATGTGTATGCATACATAATATATAGGTGTGTCTTACACACACACACACACACACACACACACACACTATTAGGCTATTAAAGATCAAAATGCCACTCAGGTGTTTGGACCCTTACCTATATGTACATATGGGTGACAGCCCTCCCCACCCCCCAGCTGGCTTTGAGAAAGTCCCACTTTGTTTAGAATGGGCTTGGAGATGTCCTTGTTGCTTCTCTCTACTGTTTTAAAGGGTAGAGATGGGGGAGAGTGGGTTAGTTGGGGAAACTAGATTCCTTCTGTGTTCATCTTTATTTTCTTGAGAAAATTCTGTCTTTCCCAGAACATGTCACCCCCTTATTAAATGTAAGTTCTTAGATGATTTCCAGTGCAAAATAAAAATGCTGTTTGGATTAGCATGATTGGGGATTACAGGCACTCCTACTCTGCCCCGTTTTTACATGGATCAAAAAGACTTGACTCTAGGTTTGTCAATTTTGGAGTGGGAGGGAGACCTCAAGATCCTTTTTTTTTTGTCATTTCCTGCCTTGTCACAATTTATCTAAGGTGTCTTTATTGCTCAGTAGTACAGGATGTTCTTGATGCGTGTTTTTTTAATTCTAAAATCCTCAATTTGAAACATTTCATAAAAAGGACTTTTCATTGAGTATTCATTTAAATTCAATTCCATTCAGTAAGTGTTTGCAAATCATCCATCATATGCCTGGTGCTAGAAATACAGATACGAAAACAATGACAACCCCTGTCCAAAACAGGCTGACCATATCCCGAGGGAATACAACTTAGATCAACCTATATGAATACTAGAACATTTCAGGAAGGGGAAAGCAAGACTCACCTGAGTCCAGCCTTGAAGGAAGCAGGGGCTCCTAAGAAGTGGAAGACAGGACCGGTTCACCAAACACAAGCTGGACAAAGGTTCGGAGGTGGGAGACAGAATAGTCAGTTTAAGGAGCAATCAATAGGTCAGTCTGGATAGGATGTAGAGACATAAAAATAGGGCAAGAACAGTGGGTCTATGCTTCTGCAACTGTTGTTTGTTCTTCATTTTCAGTAGCAATGCCATCAGGGTCCCAATTGTAAAAAAAAGCTTTAAATCTCAGGCTGAAGGATTGGTATTTTAGAAGTCACAGGTAGGGGCGGCTAGGTGGTGCGGTGGATAGAGCACTGGCCCTGGAGTCAGGAGGACCTGAGTTCAAATCCGGCCTCAGACACTTAATAATTACCTAGCTGTGTGGCCTTGGGCAAGCCACTTAACCCCATTGCCTTGCAAAAACTAAAAAAAAAAAAAAAAAGTCCCAGGGAATGTATGAAGTTTTTTGGGGGGTAGGGAAGTAACATGGCCAGACCTGTGTTAGAAATATTAATTTTTCAACCTTGAGACAGATGGACCCCAAGAGCAGAGAGACTGGAAATGGGGAGACAGAGCAGATTTGTATTACAATTTTAAAATTCTACAAGGAGACCCTCGAGACAGAGAGGGCTGGGAGAGTGAGTGAGGGCACTTAGATAACCTCATCTCACCAACCTAGGGAATGGAGGGAGCTTCCCCCGACCTAGGGATCTGGGAGGGGGCTTGGGGAAGAACTGAGACTGGAGGGCCTAAAGGTCCCCACAAGAAGGAAGAGTTGTGAATGGAAAATATGGATGTCCATAGAGTTTACAGGTCTTTGTATCTACAAAAATGACTACTTGAAGAAATTTGGAACTACGCCCAAAGGGCAGCAAAAATGTGCATACCCATTGATCCAGCAATATCACTACTGGGTCTATACCCTGAAGAGATGATGAAAAAGGGTAAAAACATCACTTGTACAAAAATATTCATAGCAGCCCTGTTTGTGATGGCAAAGAATTGGAAATCAAGTAAATGTCTTTCAATTAAGGAATGGTTTAACAAACTGTGGCATATGTATGTCATGGAACACTTGTTCTATTAGAAACCAGGAGAGATGGGAATTCAGGGAAGCCTGGAGGGATTTGCATGAACTGATGCTGAGTGAGATGAGCAGAACTGGAAAAACACTGCACACCCTAACAGCAACATGGGGGTGATGTTCAAACTTGATGGACTTGCTCATTCCATCAGTGCAACAATCAGTAACAATTTGGGGCTGTCTGCAATGGAGAATACCATCTGTATCCAGAGAAAGAGCTGTGGAGTTTGAACAAAGACCAAGGATTATTCCCTTTAATTTAGGAAAAAAACTGATATCTTATTGTCTGATTTTGCTATCTCTTTATACTTTGTTTTTTTTCCTTAAGGATATGATTTCTCTCTCATCACATTCAATTTGGATCAATGTATACCATGGAAACAATGTAAAGACTGGCAAATTGCCTTCTGTGGGGATGGGGAAGGGAAGTAAGATAAGGGGAAAAATTGTAAAACTCAAAATAAATAAAAACTTTTTTAAAAAGAATTAAAAAGACTACTCAATTTCTTAGGTGTCAATAGGACCTTATTTTTTTTTATCATTGACCTCCCTGAGGTCACTGCCTAGGAGGATATGAGGGATAATCCCAGTAGTGGTATCTCTGGGCTAAAGGTTATGAACATTTTAGGAACTTTCTTTTTTTTTGTCTTCAAGTTAGTATCTTCACTCCAGGGCTTAGTCCAGAGCTTTGCATCCATTGAACATTTACTGTTTTTTCATTCATTCATAATTCCAAATTGTATTCCAGAATGATTGAAGAAAGCCATTGTTCCTACTTTACTTTCTCTTTATTATTAGTGATGTGGATGTCTCCAATTGTTGATAATCATCTGCAGTTTTTCCTTTGATCATTGTTTCTTCATATACTTTGGTCAACTATTGGGGAATGACCGTCATTTATTTTAGTCTTAAATAGTTCTGGTAGTTATCTTTGTAGATTGTCTAACAGACCATCATCATTTTTCCCAATTGACTCCTGAGGGAAGGTTGTTGTAGTTGTTGTTTTGGAAACTTTGCAGAAATCTGAGTGCCCATCGGTTTATAGGAAATCACTGGAGAGGGAAGAGAGGAAAGGGTAACAGAGAGTTGGCAGAATAGGATTCTGAAAACTGAAAAAGAAGAAAGAAACCATTTCAGACGTGGGTGACACCCAATGTGGTGGGTGGGAGCTGTTTTAGTGTCCGCCTCAAGCGAACTACCTAGGTTCCAGAAAGCAAGGGACCAATAGCAGAGGTAATGAAGTGTTAACATAGTCAACTTTTTTTTTTTATAAAATGTGTCTTTGTGTAATTATCCCTTTAGGAAGTATGAGAAAGTGTTCCTAGTTTATGTGGAAGTGGGGAGTTGCATCCTTTGAGGGTATTTTTTGTTTTTTTTTTATGTGTACTTAACAATATTAATTTTTTTGGTAAGATTTTGAGTTCCACATTTTTCTTCCTTCCCTCCCCAAACCAACAAGTAATCTGGTGTCAGGGTCAGTCACATAGCTAGTAAGTGACAGAGGCCAGACTTGAACCTGGCTTGATGGTCCAACTCTTTATCCTCTAGGTCACCTTGAGGCTTTCCTAAGAAATCCAAGGTAAAGAGTTCAGATCCTTTCCAAGTTTATAGGACTCCTGTACCTTTCCTTTTAGTGAGGTCTGAAATAAAGTCATTTTCCCAAAATGAAGGGCCTTGCCCAAGTTCACAGAGACATTAAGAAGCAAAATTGAGAAGTCTGCTTCAGTTTCCAAATCTGTAAAATGGGAAGATAATTAGGGTTGATGTGAAAATCAAATGAGATCATATAGGCCAAATATTTTGCTGACCTTAAAGTGTTGTTTTTCAATCATTTCAGTGGTGTTTGACTCTCCATGACCCCATTTGGGATTTTCTTGGCAATGACAGTGGAGGGGTTTGCCATTTTCTCCTTCAGCTCATTTTACAGGTTGGGAGACTGAGGCAGTCTGGCTGAAGTGACTTACCCAAAGTCACAGAGCTAGTGCCTGAGTCTGGGCTTGAGCTCAAAAGGAGTGTTCTTGACTCCAGGCCCTGCTCTCTTTCCCCTCTGCCACCTACCTGCCCAAAGTGTGCTAAACAAGCTAGCGATTATTATTGACTAAGCTACTTTTCACCGGTACGCATTCCTCGGTTAAGCAAGCATCTTTTTTGGGTGTTAGGGAGTAGTGGGGATATCTGGAGGTGTCCCATGATGACTCTTAGCACTGGGCAATGTATCGAGGTACTGTCACCCTGATGTTCCTTTCACCATGATGCTCCTTTCCTAGGGTCCACCTTTCCCTGTAATTTTCATGGCCATACCAGTTGACCTCTCTGGGCATTGGACCACCCTCTCTTCTGACACAACCAAAGTCACAGTTGGGTTGAACCATGCACCATCACAACCTTTTCATGATACAAACCTTGGTCTTACAGATTTAATTCTATGCTTGTTTGTCTTCCTAAACTAAGTTCCTTGAGAACAGGGACAACTTGGGTCATATATCTTTGTATCCCCACTTCCACCACACACCACACTAGTAACTGCTTGGGGAATTGAATGGAATTAAATTAGCACTAATTCTTCTCTACTCAGTGGAAGAGACAGATTATCTAACTGGTCCATCACTCAGGTAGGGCGAAGTAACACAGCCCGGATGGATGGGGCCTCCATGAAGATGAGCTTGAGAGATGCACAGTGGCTTTAAATAAGCTCACTGACTCTTTTACCTTTAGGTAGACTGTATTCATGTTAGAGTAAGGGTAAGATCCAAGAGAGCTTTTAGGATATGGAGTTTGAGGGGCTGTTGTCTTGTCTCAAGGAGCAATGTCTTACTTTGGGATCTTCAAGTCTCTTCTGCAATTCATTCACTGAGAATGGAACCATCATCATAGAGGTGTGCCTGCATATCCTTTCTTAATAATGGCCTGTTGGCATCACCAAGTGCTGTCTTGTGAGATGTCATAATAGTGTCCTGTTGGCAGCGGCAGGTGCCATCTTGAGAGATGATGGATCTGGGAAGAGTGGAGTCTGTGATGAAGCCATCTTTCAGTCACCCTGGGTGATGGTGCTTATTTTGAGGCTCCATTCTATCTCCAGAAGGACTTGTCTTGCGAGCCCAGATTTAACAGAGTGAACCATAGAGCAAGGTCCTAGAAGATGCCGGATGCATTGTGGTCAAGGACACAGGAGGGAATAAGCTCATCTCACTCTCTGAGAATGGAGCAAAGGGGATGACTTTGATTTTGATGTGTAGAAGATGGCAGAACTCAGGATGGGAGCTCATGAAGGATGAGTTCAATCATCTTGGTACAGTAAGGGGTAAAGTCACAAGCACAGAAAACAGAGTCTGTGGATAGATAATGGGAGCTTGAGGAGAGAGGCTGAGAACACACAATGAATAGATATCAATTAGTGAAGCCAACTTTTCCCAAACGGATCATCTGTAAAAAGCATCAATTGTAAATTGCATGCATGTTGAATGTATTCTACTCCAATTATATCCTTAATTAAATGAGTATAAATGAGCTTTTATTCTATAAGGATGAGAGGACCTAACATTTACTGCATGCTAAATATATAATAAAATATATATATAAAATAATAAAATATATATAAATATATAATAAAATATAAAATAATGCTTGTTAAATTGAATAATTATGAAAGCAATCAATCAATAAATATTAAGTGTCTACAATGGGCCAAGCACTGTGCTGAGCAAAAAAGAGTCCCTACCAAGGACCAAGCCAAGCACTTCTATTTTAAGAGAAAAGTTAATACATTAAAGGAAGAGTGCTGTGTTTTCTTAGATAGAATGTTGATCTTCTTTTACTTTGGGGCCATCATCCTTCTAGTCACCCAGTGTTTGAAACCATGGTGACATTCTCTCCTTATCATTCCTCACACTAGAGTAGCCAATCAACTGATCTTCCAGTTTTAATGTCACATCATCTGTAAACTACATGTAAACTACATGCTCAGTCCCTAATTCTCACCTGGACTAGTGCAATAGTCTACTAATTAACCTCCCTCAAATCCATTGTCCACTCAGATGTTAATATGGTTTTCCTAAAGTGCAGATTTTTTTTTTTTTTAGTTTTTGCAAGGCAATGGGGTTAAGTGACTTGCCCAGGACCACACAGCTAGGTCATTATTAAGTGTCTGAGGCTGGATTTGAACTCAGGTACTCCTGACTCCAGGGCCGGTGCTCTATCCACTATGCCACCTAGCCTCCCCTAAAGTGCAGATTTAATCATGTCACACATTTGTTCAATAAATTCTAATGGTTCCATATTGTCTCTAGGATCAGATTAGAACTTCTTTGAGTTCTCTTACTTTTCCAGCTTTTTTAAAAATGCAATTTTATTGTTATCTCTTGTTTTTGCCTAAAATTCTCATAGATTTCCTTCCTCGCCTCCTTTTCTCCCCTTCTAGAGAGTCATCCCATATAACAAAGAATATTTTTAAAAAGAAAAATGGGGGGGGGTAGCAAAACTGATCTATCAATATATTCAAAAAAATCTGAAAACATATGCAATGCTCTAGAGCACTCCACATCTCTACAAAGGAAGGGGAAAGGTGACTTATATTTCTTCTTTAGAACTTTGTTCTTTATAATTTCAAAATATTCCACTTTCATTTGTTTTGTGGTGGTCAGTTTTTCTGCTTACATTATTTTAGGCATTGTGTATACATTATTTTAGGCATTGGTTCATTCACTCTGCAGAAATTTGTGTAACATTTTCCATTTCTTTATTCATCACATTCACTATTTTTTACACTACAATAATCATTGCATTTTGATTTTTAATTTATTTTTTGTTTGTTTTTTAATTTATTTTTTAGTAAAGATTTTATTTATTTTGAGTTTTACAATTTTTCCCCTAATCTTACTTCCCTCCCCCCACCCCCCACCCCCACAGAAGGCAGTTTGTCAGTCTTTACATTTTTTTCCATGGTAAACATTGATCCAAATTGAATGTGATGAGAGAGAAATCATATCCTTAAGGAAGAAACATAAAGTATAAGAGATAGCAACATCAGACAATAAGATATCAGGGTTTTTTTCTCCTAAATTTAAGGTAATAGTCCTTGGTCTTTGTTCAAACTGCACAGTTCTTTCTCTGGTGATGGTATTCTCCACTGCAGACAGCCCCAAATTGTCCCTGATTGTTGCACTGATGGAATGAGCGAGTCCATCCAGGTTGATCATTGCCCCCATGTTGCTGTTAGTGTGTGCAGTGTTTTTCTGATTCTGCTCATCTCACTCAGCATCAGTTCATGCAAATCCTTCCAGGCTTCCTTGAATTCCCATACCTCCTGGTTTCTAATAGAATAATAGTGTATGACATATACATATACCACAGTTTGCTAAGCCATTTCCCAGTTGAAGGACATTTACTTGATTTCCAGTTCTTTGCCACCACCAACAGGGCTGCTATGAATATTTTTGTACAAGTGATGTTTTTACCCTTTTTCATCATCTCTTCAGGGTATAGACCAAGGAGCGGTATGCTGGATCAAAGGGTATGCACATTTTTTTTTACAAATAATGATTTTATACATTAATAAAATATTCTTGTTTAAGAGTAAACAAAATAGCCCCTCCGCCCAAAAAATATAGACTCACTTGAGCGTTAAAGTAAAGGGTAGAGAAAAAAATTAAAATTAAAAAATAATAATAGTAATAATTGTAGGTATGGCCAGGTGGTGCAGTGGATGGAGCACCAGCCCTGGAACCAGGAGCACCCAAGCCCACATCCGACCCCATACACCCAACAATCACCCAGCTTTGTGACATGCAAGCCACGCCAACCTGATTGCCCTGCAAAAACCAAAAAAAAAAAAAGACACAAAATAAAACAAAATAGTAATAATAGTAGGGGTGGCTGGGTGGCAGACAGAGCATTGGCCTTGGGCCAGGATCACCCAGGTCCAAATCCAGCCTCAGACACCCAATGATCACCCTGCTATGCGGCCCCAGGCAGGCCACCCAGCCCCATTTGCCCTGCACCCCCTCCAAAATAATAATAATAAAAAAAGTGCTTCAGTCTTTGTTCCAACAACAACTCTGTCATGAGTGGATCACATTCTTTATGATAAGTCCATCACAAAAGTTACTTCCATAATTTTCTACCGTTGCCATTGCTGATGCAACTCCCTCCTTTCTCATTTCTCCACTACCATGTACTCTATTTTCTCTCTCCTTTCACTCTGACTCTGCTGTAGGGTCGCTGAGTGGCGCAGCAGACAGATCCCTGGTCCTGGGGCCAAGAAGCCCTGAGCCCCCATACCACCCCTTAGGCCCAGAATCCACATGGCTCTGTGGTCCTGGGCAGGCCTTACAATCCCAGCCCCCTTGCAAGAAGTAAAAAAAGAAAATGTGTTATATCTGACCACTCTCCCCCCATGGTCCATCCTCTCCTCCATCACTCACATCCCCCTCTTCCCCCTGTCCCCCCTCCTTCTTACTCCAGATGTATATACCCCATTGAGTATATTTGCTGTTTCCTCTCCTAGCCATCTCTGATGAGAGCAAAGATTCCCTCATCCCCCCTTGCCTTCCCCCCTTCCATATCATTGCAATAGCTCATTGTAATAAAAAAAAATCTTATTATGTGAAATATCTTGGCCTATTCCCCCTCTCTTTTTTTCTTTCTCCCATTCCATTTCCCTTTTTTTCTTTTGACTCCATTTTTACACCATATTTTATCTTCAAATTCAGCTTTCTCCTGTGCTTCAACTATAAAAGCTCCTTCTACCTGCTCTATTAACTGAGAAGGTTCATATGAGTATTATCAGTGTCATTTTTCAATGCAGGAATGCATGCAGTTCATCCTCATTAAGTCCCTCATATTTCCCCCCTCTCCTCCAATCTCCATGCTTCACCTGAGTCCTGTATCTGAAGATCAAACCTTCTGTTCAGCTCTGGCCATTCCATCAGGAACATTTGAAATTCCCCTGGTTCATTGAAAGTCCGTCTTTTTCCCTGGAAGAGGACATTCAGCCTTGCTGGGTAGTTCATTCTTGGCTGCATTCTAAGCTCTTTTGCCTTCCGGTATATTGTATTCCAAGCCCTACGAGCTTCCAATGCAGCTGCTGCTAAGTCCTGTGTGATCCTGACTGCAGCTCCAGGATATTTGAACTGTCCTTCTGGCTGCTTGTAATATTTTCTCTTTGACTTGGGAGTTCTGGAACTTGGCTATAATATTCCTATGGGTTGGTTTTTTGGGATCTCTTTCTCGGGGGGGATCAGTGGATTCTCTCCATTTCTCTTTTGCCCTCTGCTTCTAAGATATCAGGGCAATTTTCCTGTAGTAATTCTTTGAAAATGCTGTCAAGGCTCTTTTTCTGATCATGACTTTCAGGTATCCCAATAATTTTTAAATTATCTTTCCTAAATCTGTTTTCCATATCAGTTGTTTTTTCACTTTCCCTAAGTTCTATTCTTTGTCTGAAAGATTTGTTTCCCTCAGAGATTTTTCTTATCTCTTTTTCCATCTGGCCAATTTTTGCTTTTTAAAACATTCTTTTCCTCAATAACTTTTTGAACTGTTCTATGCATTTGACCTAAGCTGGTTTTTAGCATGCCATTTTCTTCAGCATTTTTTGGATTTCCTTGACTAGGCTGCTGACTTCATTTTCATGTTTTTTCTGCATCTCATTTCTTTTCCCGGTTTTTCTTCTAACTCCCTTATTTGATTTTCAAAGTCTTTTTTGAGCTCTGTCATAGCCTGATCCCAATTTCTGTTTTTCTTGGAGTCTTTAGATGCAGGAGCTTGTGCTTCCTCATCTTTAGACTGAGTATATTGATCCTTCTTGGGATCATAGATAATGTATTTCTCAATGGTGTTCCTCTTTTTTTCTCTGCTTGCTCCCAGCCTGGGCCTGGTTTGGGGGTGCTTCCTGAGCTTTTGGGGCACTCCCACAAGGGTCTCAGTGCTTGAGGCTCTGTCCTCCCTCCTGGTCTGTGAATGACCATAAGCGCCCCCCTCTGCCACGGGGCCGAGGTAGGGGCCCCCTGCTGTACTGTAGGGGGGCCCTAGACTGGGATCAGGATCTGAATGTGGTCAGAGCCCCAGAGTCCTGTTCCAGAGGCAGAGGACAGAGCTAGGCAGTCTCTCTTCACTCCCCTCCCTCAGCTCAATGGGCTCATGCCCTGGGGGCTCCTGCTTACCAGCTCCTCCTGCTTCTGTTCCTGGATCTGGACTGCCCTGGCCATGCTGCTGGCAGTGTGCCCTGAGGGCTGGGCTCCACATGCTTGCTCTGGCAGAGGTCCCCCACTGTTCCCCCACTTTGTGCTCGGTGCTCCTTGGGGCGTATCTCAGGAAACTCCCCCGCTGCTCTGAGCCCCGGCTCCCAGTGCCCTGGGGCTGCCTCCGGGAGGCTGAAGTTCTTTGGCTCTGGCAGCCCACCCCTCCGGCCCCGGGGAGCAGAGCCTTTCTGCTCTTTTCCAGGTTACCTTGAGTAGGAGCACTGCCTCATTGGGTCTTCTGTGGGTTCTGTCTCTAGAAAATTTAAAGTCCTTAGTTTCAAAGATTTATGAGAGAGTGCCTAAGACAGGATCCACTCTTGTTTGCCATCTTGGCTCTGCCCCCTCATGTTTGGTTTTTTCCAACATTAATTTTTTGTAAAGTTTTCTTCCTCAACCTTCCCTCTCCCACCCTAGGATAGCAAGTAATCTGATAATAGGTTATACATGTACCATCATTTTAGCCATATTTCCATATTAATCACACTGAAAGAAGAATCAGAATGAAATGGGAAAAACCACAAGAAGAAAAAAACAAAAAAAAAACAAATTTTAAAAAGTTTGAAAATAGTATACTTTAATCTGCATTTAGATTCCATAGTTCTTGCTCTGGATGTGGATGATATTTTCCATTGCAAGTCTTTTAGAATTGTCTTTAATCCCTGTATGGCAGAAAAAAGCTGTCTGTTAAAGTGTTGCTCTCAAGGTGTATAGTGTTCTGGTTCTGCTCACTTCACTCAACATCAGTTCATGTAAGTCTTTCTAGGCTTCTCTGAATCCTGTCCCTCATGACTTCTTATAGGGGAATACCACAATTTATTTAGCCATTTTCCAGTTGATAGGCATCCCCTCAATTTCTAATTCTTTGTCACCACACAAAGGTCTGCTATCAATACTCTTGTACATCAGGTCTTTTGCTCTTTTTTTGTGATCTCTTTGAGATACAGACCAATAGCATATTACTGGATCAAAAGGGTAGGTGCAGTTATATTGCCCTTTAGACATAGTCCCAAATTGTTATTCAGAATGTTTGGATCCATTCACAACTCCACCAACAACGTGTCCCAATTCCAACATCCTCTCCTGCATTTATAATTTTCCTTTTCTATCATATTAACCAATCTGATAGGTGTAAGATGGTTCCTCAGAGTTGTTATAATTTGCATTTCTCTAATTAGTGGTGACTCAAAGCATTTTTCATATGACCTCAGGTAACTTTAATTTCTTCATCTGAAAACAGCCTGTTCATATCCTTTGACCATTTGTCCACTGGGGAATAGCTTGTCTTCTTATAAATTTGACTCAGTTCTCTATATTTTAGAAATGAGGCCTTTAATTTGTTTCCCAGCTTTCTGCTTTTCTTCTAATCTTAGATATATTCTTGGTTGTATTGTAAGTGTAAATAGTTTTGTAAGTATAAAAACTTTTTAATTTAATGTAATCAAAATTTTCCATTTTGTATTTCATAGTGTTTTTAATCTCTTCTTTGGTCACAAATTCTTCTCTTCTGACAGGTAAACAATTTCTTGCTCTTCTAATTTGTTTATGGTATTACCCTTTATGTCTACGTCATGTACCCATTTCCATCTTATCTTGGTAGAGGGTGTGAGATGTTGGTCTAGGTCTAGTTCCTGCCATACTAGTTTCCAGTTTTCCCAGAATTTTTTCTCAGATACTGAGTTCTTAACCCAGAAGCTGGAGTCTTTGGGTTTATCAAACAGTAGGTTAGTATAGTTATTTACTTCTGTGTCTTGTGAACCTAAGCCGTTCCACCATTCTTTCTTAGGCAGTATCAAATAGTTTTGATGATTGCTGCTTTATAATATAGTTTTTGGATCTGGTATAACTAAGCCACCTTCTTTTGAATTTTTTTTCATCAATTCTCTCAATAGTCTTGATCTTTTGTCCTTCCAGATAAATTGTATTATTTTTTATAGTTCTATAAAATAATTTTTGATAGTTTTGATTTCCATGGCACTAAATAAATAGATTGATTCAGACAGAATTATCGTTATTATTATTATATTAGCTCAGCCCACCCAAGAGAAATTGATATCTTTCAAGTTGTTTAGATTAGATTTTATTTGTGTGAGAAGTGTATTGTAATCGTATGCATATAGTTCCTGGGTTTTTCTTGGCAGGTAGACTCCCAATTATTTTATGTTCTTGACAGTTATTTTGAATAGTTTCTCTTTTTATCTCTTGTTTTGGGGTTTGATGGTGTTATATAGAATTGCTGATGACTTATGTGGGTTTTTTATATCCTGAAGTAATTTTTCAAGTTGATTCTCTAAAATTCTCTATGTTTGCCATAATATCATCTGCAAAGAATGATAGTTTTTTCAGTGTTTATTATAATTCCTTTAATTTCTTTTTCTTCTCTTATTGCTAAAGCTACCATTTCTAGTACAAGAATAAATAATAGTAGTGATAATGGGCATACTTGATATTATTGAGAAGTCTTCTAGCTTATTCCCACTGCATATGATGTTTGCTGATGGTTTTAGGTTCATACTGCTTATCATTTTAAGGAAAAATTCATTTATTCCTGCATTCTGTAGTGTTTTGGGTTTGTTTTTTTTTAGGTAAGGCAAATTAGGTTAAGTGGCTTGCCCAAGGCCATACAGCTAGGTAATTATTAAGTGTCTGAGACTGGATTTGAACTCAGGTACTCCTGATTCCAGGGCCTGTGCTCTATCCATTGAGCCACCTAGCTGCCCCCCCCTAGTGTTTTTAATAGGAAAAGGAATTGTATTTTGTCAAAAGTTTTTTTTTTCAGCAGCTATAGAGATAATCATATAATTTCTGCTAGTTTTATGACTGATATGGTCGATTATGCCAGTAGTTTTCCTAATATTGAACCCTAGAAATACTGGTATAAAAAATCCTGTTGATAACTGGTGGTAATCTCTTTGCTAATATTTTGTATAATATTTTTGCATCAATATTGTCTCTTCCTGGTTTAGGTAACACTACCATATCTGTGTCTTAGAAGGAATTTGGAAGGACTTCTCCTTGACCTATTTTTTCCAAATAGTTTATATAGTATTAGAATTTTTTCTTTAAATGTTTGGTGAAATTCACTTGTGAATCCATTTGACCTAGAGATTTTTTCTCATTGATGATTTGTTCAATTTCTTTTTCAGAAATGGGGTTTATATAAGATTATGTTTTCTCTTCAGTTAATCTGGGACAATTTATATTTTTGTAAATATTCATCATTTCATTTAGATTGTCAGATTTATTGGCATATAGCTGGGCGAAATGGCTTGAATTATTGGTTTAATTTCCTCTTCATCTGTTGTGAATTCATCCTTTTAATTTTTGATACTAGTAAGATTTTCTTTCTTTCTTTTTTTTTTTTGTAAGACAACGGAGTTAAATGACTTTGCCCAAGGTTACACAGCTAGGTAATTAAGTGTCTAAGGATGGATTTGAACTCAGATCCTCCTGACTCCAGGGTTGGTGCTCTATCCATAGTGCCACCTAGTGTCCCCTTTTTTTAAAATCAAATTAAACAAAGTTTTATCTGTTTTGTTGTTTTTTTCCACAATTTAATTTTCTAATTCAATAGTTTTCTTATTTCCAGTTTTATTAATCTCTCCTTTGATTTCCAGGTTTTCTAATTTGGTGTTTAGTTGGGGGATATTTAATTTTTCTTTTTCTAGCTTTTTTAATTGCATGCCCAATTCATTGTTGTCCCCTTTCTCTATTTTATTCATGTATTCATTTAGAGATAGAAAATTTCCCCAAGAACTACTCTGGCTGCATCCCATAAGTTTTGATGTGTTATCTTATTATTATTGTCATTCTTTTGGATGAAATTATTGATTGTTTCTATGATTTCTTGTATGGCCCTCTCATTCTTTAAAATTAACTTAATTAGTTTCCAATTGATTTTTATTCTATCTTTCCATGGCCATTTATTACATGTAATTTTTATTACATCATGATCTGAGAAAGATATATTTAACATTTCTACTTTTCTGTATTTACTGTGAGGTTTTAATGGCCTAATACATGGTCAATTTTTGTTTAGGTGCCAGGATCTACAGATGTCTATTATGTCTAAGTTTTCTAAGATCCTATTCAACTCCTTCACTTCTTTCTTGTTTATTTTGTGATTAGATATATCTAATTCTGAGAGAGGGAGGTTGGGGTCCCTTACTAGTATAGTTGTACTATCTATGTCTCCTATAACCCACTTAACTTCTCTATGAATTTAGCTGCTATACCACCTGGTGCAAGATACAGTTTCCTTCCTTATTGCTTTTCATTAGGTCTATTTTTGCTTTTGCTTTGTTTGAGATCAGAATTGCTACTCATGTATTTTGGGGGGCTTTTTTTAACTCCAGATGAAACATAATATATTCTGCTCCAGCCTTTTACCATTATTCTGAGTATATCTCTCTCTGCTTCAGATGTATTTCTTGTAAATAACATATTGTAGAATTCTGGTTTTTAATGTACTCTGGTATCTGCTTCTGTTTTTATGGGAGAGTTATCACAATTATTATTACTAACTCTGTATTTCCCTCCATCCTATTTTTCCTATTTATACTTTTCTCTGTCCTTTCATCCTGTCCTTCCTCATCAGTATTTTTACTTTTGACCATCATTCCATCAATCTGCTCCTCCCTTCTATTAGTCCCTCCTTTTTCTTTCCCCTTTTCCCTCTTACTTCCTATAGTATAAGATAACTTCCTGAACCCAATTGGTAGTGTTTGTTAATCCCTTTTTTGAGACAAATCTGTTGAGAGTAGTGTTCACACCCTCTCTTATTTCCCTCTACTATAATAGGTCCTTTGTGCTTCTTCATGGGTATGACTTAATCCTTTTTTCATTTCTTAATTATTTTTTAATATCATCATATCATAATCAGCTTATACCCAGGCCCTTTGTTCAAGTATACTCCTTTCAACTGTCCTAATAGAAATACAATTTTTAAGAGTTACAGGTGTTATCTTCTCATGCAGGAATGTAAACAGTTTAGTCTCATTGATTAACATTTTTATGTTTATCTTTTTCACACATATCTTGAATTTTGTATTTGAAGATAGAATTTTCTGTTCAGCTCTGGGCTTTTTATCAAAAATTTGAATGTCCCCTATTTCATTGAATGTCCATCTTTCACCTGAAAAGAGTATGCTGAATTTTGCAGGGTAGTTGATTCTTGGGTGTAATCCAAGCTCCTTTTCCCTCTGGAATATCATATTCCAGGTCCTTTGATCCTTTCATGTAGAAGTCGCTAGGTCCTTCATCATCCTGGCTCCTTGGTATTTGAATTGTTTCTTTCTGACCACCTGCGGTATTTTCTCTTTAGCCAATAATTTTGGAATTTGACTTCACTATTTCTTGGAGTCTTTATTTTGGAATCTCTTTCAGAAGGGGGACTGGTGGATTCTTTCAAGGATTCTCTCTCACTCTAGGATATTAGGGCAGTTTCTTCTGATAACTTCCTGAAGGATATTGTCCAAAACCTCTTTTTGATCATGGCTTTCAGATAGCCTGATAATTCTTAATCTCTCCTGATCTATTTTCCAGGTTGATGCATTTTCTCCTGTTTTTCCCATCTTGTCTTTGTTTGACAGATTCTTTGTTTTGCTTGTTTTTGTTTTTGCAAGGCAGTGGAGTTAAGTGATTTGCCCAAGGTCACACAGCTAGGGCTGTGTCAGAGGTGGGATTTGCCCACCAGATCAGGCCCTCTTGTCTCCAGGGTTGGTGCTCTATCCACTGCGCCACTTAGCTGCCCTTGTTTGATGGATTCTTGATGTCTTATCAAATCATTAGCTTCCACTTGCCCAATTCTAATTTTTAAAGATTTTCTTTGGGTAGCTTTTGTGCTTCCTTTCTCATTTGACCAATTTTAAAGACATGGTTTTCTTCAATTTTTGTACTCCCTTTTCCAATTTTTCATAATTCTCCTGCATTGTTCTCATTTCTTTCCCCAAGTTTTCTTCTATCTCTTATACTTGTTTTTAAAATCTAAGCTTTGAGCTCTTCCAAGAGGACTTGTTGGACCAGAGATCAATTCATAATCCTCTTTGAGGTTTCACTTGAAGGCATTTTATTTCTGCTTTCCTCTTCTGAGATGGAGTTTTGGTGTTCCCTTGTTACCAGGGTAGCTGGTGCCATGGTTAGGGCTCTTTTTGGGGGTTTGCTCATTTTGAAAGTTGGGCTCTACTCTTGGGGTATAGGGCACAGTCCCAAGCTTTTTGTGCTCTTCAGGGGCTGGCAGCTTGCTCCCTGCGTTAGGGTTGCTTGATTCAGGCCTGCCTGTGGTGCTGGCCTCCGGGGCTCACAGGATGCCTTCTGCGTGAGCTGGGGACCTCACTGCTGGCCTGTTGGGCTGCCGGCCCACTGAGCTGGGACTCGGGGTGGCCTCTCACCGATGTCCCTTTCCACCACCTGCAGTAGCTACACTCCCCTTTTAATCAAGTGAGATAGACCTTTCCTGTAAGTCTTTCCAAGTATCTTGAGCTAAAAGAGTGTTTCACTCTGTCTTTTTGTAGATTCAGTTGCTCCAGAGTCAATTGAGAGGCTTCATTTTTTGAGAGGGAAACTGGGAAAAGCTCTAGAAGCTTCCTCGTTTCTCTCCAGATCTTGGCTCTGCCTGTTCCGTTCTTGAACCACATTTTGTTTCTTTTTGTTTTCCTTACACATTAAACACTAACATACTCTATAGTTCAGCAATGCTGACTTGCTTCTTCCTCATTCACAATGTGGCATCTCCTATCTCTTTGCCTTTACCCTATCAGTTCCCAAAGCCTAGAAGACTTTTCTTCCTCACCTTCACCTTTTAGAATTTTTGTCTTCCTTTCCTAGTCCCCTGTGCATTCCCTTCCAAGATTACTTTGTACATATGTTGTTGAGGACAGGCACTTTTTCTTTGTATTAACCAGTTCTTAGTGCTTGGCTTAAGTGAATGATCTATAAATGTTAATTGAGTAATTGATTATTTGCTTCAACCCAATTTTTTTTTCCAGCTTTCCTTGCACTACTTAATAGCGCTATTGCCTTTGTTAAACAAATGTGAAATTTTCTTGATAGTCATATTAGGAAGAAATACAGATGGGATGGCCCTAAATCTATGACAAGGTCCAAATATTTTATTTATTCACATGAAAAGATATCTAAGTTATTTCGTATTTACATGTCTTTAGGGAAGTAGCATCATAATCTTTCATGGGGATGAAGTGTTTGCTCTTGGAATACCAATGAATAGTATTACCACAGACTTTAAAAATAAAAATTATATTGGATATAATATTAGGGCATCATGCATTTAAATTTTGCAATCTTGCTGAATGAAATGAGCAGAACCAGAACAATATTGTATATTCTAACAACAACATGGGAGTGATGATCAACCTTAATGGACTTGCTCATACCAACAGGACAACCATCAGGCACAGTTTTGGGGTATCTATGATGGAGAATGCCATCTGTATCCTAAGAAAGAATTGTGGAGTTTGAACAAAGACTATTACCTTTAATTTTAAAAAAATGTTGTCTTATTATGTAATTCTGCTATATCTTGTACTATATGTTTCTTCCTTAAGAATATGACTTCTCAGGGCAGCTAGGTGGCGCAGTGGATAGAGCACCAGCCCTGGAATCAGGAGGACCTGAGTTCAAATGTGACCTCAGACACTTACTAATTACCTAGCTGTGTGGCCTTGGGCAAGCCACTTAACCCCATTGCCTTGCAAAAAAAAAAAATAATAAAAAGAATATGATTTTTCTCTCTCATCACATTCAACTTAGATCAATGTATACCATGGGAAACAATGTAAAGACTGACAGACTGCCTTTTGTGGGGGGTGGGGGGAGGGAAGCAAGATTGGGGGGAATATTATAAAACTCAAAAGAAAAAAATTTAGTGGGTCAGCTATAAATAGGCTGTTGTCAATGACTCTATCAGAAGAAGTGGTGGTAACTTCTCAAAACCACCACCTGTTAATGGACCTGTTATATTCCAAATATAACAGGGTATTTAAGCTTAGGACATAAAATAGTTGGAAGCCAGTTCTCTATCATCCTCCCAAAACAAAGACATACTTTTGTTATAAAAAGGCAGGTATTTAACAGAGACTAAAATAACATGTATTATCATAGAAGACAATAAGGAAATAATAAGCATTAATATATCAAAAATTATTCCTATAATGAAAAGAAATCTTAGTTATAATCTTAAAAATATAAAGCATATTGTTATTCCTGGAAAGAAGATACTACCAAATTACTTCTCCTAGATTCAGATGGGCATATTTGAACATGAGCCTGCTAGATTTCGATTTCCTATTAGGAAAAAAAATCTGAAAAGCAAAATTGTCACTCCTCAAACAGCAAGGTCATAGCAGATAATAAAATGAGTCTTGTGACTTCTTCATGACTGCCCTGAAGAGAAGGTAAAAATAGGGTCAACAGATTATGTATGGCTTTTTCGTTGCCAACTAGAAGAAAGCATAAGCAAAGTCAAAAACAAATACTCCAGAAAACCTGGAAGATGCCTGACCTGCACTGCCAATAACATCAAGTCACATAATTCTAGGCCCCGTGCCTTATTAATGTTCAAGGTCATTCTCAGCTTCCAAGACCAGGGCAATAATCCAAATAGATTCTAAACTCACTTTGAAAAGTGGGTATTCTTTTGCCTTCTTTCCATCAAATAGATGCCAATTGCCAGCTCTTATTTTGTCAAGGGTGGTAGGTAGTGGAGGGGAATAACTGAGAGTTTTCGTTGCATTGTCTTTATATAGTCAAGAAGCAACAACAATAGATGGAATTCTAGGTCTGGAGTCAGGAAGATCTGAGTTTGAATCTAGCTTCAGACAATTACTAGTTATGTGACACTGAGCAAGACACTTAATCTCTTGTCTACCTCAGTTTCCTCGCCCATTGTTGTAAGGATTGAATGAAATATTTGTAAAAAAAAATTGCAGTCTTGCATTCTGAAATAATCCCATTCATTTAATAGAGGATGTAGTTTCCCAAGCTAGTCTTTAAGTATCTGAACACTATAGGAAGTCTCTTAATTATACATGATTCATAAATCATACAGAAATAATGTAAAAGGATGAGAATATACAGAAAACAAAAGCAATGAATGAACAAGGGGGAGACAGACCTTAAATAACAGAAACCATTCCTTAGAAAGATGTTTGGGCAGCCCTAGAATGCCCAACCAGTCACTGCCCATTGATGCTCCTTAGAAGCTATGCTTATTAACTCGATATACAGTTCAACTTCTCCAGTCTTCTAGGTAGAGGTAATTGCTTTCCTATAGTAGCATCTCTTGTTGATCAAAGGTTAGGAAGATTCTTTTTTTTCTTTTTCTTTTTGCAAGGCTATAAGGTTAAGTGACTTGCGCAAGGTCACACAGTTTAGTAAACGTTAAGTGTCTGAGGTCAACTTTGAACTCAAGTCCTCCTGACTCCAGGGTCGGTTCTCTATCCACTGTGCCACCTAACTGCCCCAGTTAGTAAAATTCTAATGATTAATTATGATCAGAGAAATAGAAAAATACCATCTTTAACGAGCAAAGGAATAAGATTTAGAAATTACCTAGCAGAGTTCAGGTTTCTTTGTAATTATATTTGACTAGTGTTAGCCTAGCCTGAAGATATAAGGCGTCCGTAACCTCAAAGCAGTTTAGTCTTAATATCACTTTGGGGAGAAAAGTTCAATCATTTTGTGCAAAGAGAAGGTCAAGAGAAAATGAGCAGTTTCTTGAATTTTTAAATCTTTTTAAATTGATTCATTTTGTTTTTTTATCATTTTGATTTAAAACCACCCCCCTTCCCCCACCATTACCCAGGAAGCAATCCCTTGTGTTGAAGATTTTTATAAAAACCAACCAGAACAGCCAACCATGACATCAACTCTGTGTGAACAGCAGATGTAACCTTCTATGTTCATAGCCTCCTCCTGCTGCAAGAAAGGGAGGAGGGGATTTCTCATCTCTTCGTGTTCCTCTCCTTTACCTTATTGAGGTCATTGTGTACATTTGTTTTCCTGCTTCTGTTTCCTCTCCATCACTTCCTATGGCTTTTCCTGTGCCTCTCTAAATTCTTCATTATTCTTACTTCTTATTATTCCATTACCTTCTTGTATCAAAATGTGGTTCCCAATTCATGGGCATCTAATTTGTACAATTTCTCTTTAAAGTAAATTCTCTTTCTTTGTATAATGGGAAAAGGCACTGGAATTGGATTGGAATTCCAGGTCTGATACTTTACCTTGCTAATTTGTTTACTTTTTTGAGTCTCTCTAATCCTCAGTTTCCCCATCTATACAAAATAATGATCCTTGCAAGTATCAGGTAGCCAGGTAGCACGGTGGAGGGACTTAGAGTCAGGAAAACCCTGGTTCAAATCTAGCCTCTGACACTTATTAGCTTTACTACCTGAGTGACCCTGGGCGAGGACTTCACCTTTTTGGCCTCAGTTTACTTATCTGTAAATGGGGATAATAATACTACCTTCCTCCCAGGGCTATTGTGAGAATGAAATGAGATAAAAATTGTAAGGTACTTATCACTGTGATTGGCACATATAAGCATTATTTTGCAGTGCTGCCCTCTGAAATAATCCCATATATGTAATAGAGAATGTAATTTTCCAATCTGGTCTTAATGTTAGCTATTATTCACATGTGTTTGTGAGGAAAGTGCTTACCTAAGCATGAGTTCATTCAAGAGAGTTGTGCTTTGTTTTATGTTTTATATGTTTTCCCCTCTCTTGGCTTTTCCACCTTTTTGTTCTGATTCTTCTTTCACAACATGACATGTATAGCCTATAGCAGATTACTTACTATCAAGGGGAGGGGGCAGGGAAGAGCAGGAGGGAGAAAAATGTGGAACTCAAAATCTTAACAAAAAATGAATGTTGAAAACTTTTTTGCATGTGGTTGGAAAATATATTAATTAAAATAAAAGAGTGACCTCAGCTCTTCCCTAGTAATCCTCAGGTAAGAGGATTTGTCTGCAGCTGGGAAAGGTGTGGGTGATCAGGAACTTCTCTGGAAACTGCTTCTAGTAATCTTGGCCAGACAATCAGAGGCATTTCAGTCCAGTCCCCCTGGTGTGGCCAAATCACCCCTAATTTTAAGCAGGAGATAGAAGGACCAGAGGACCTGACTCAAGTTGGTTCTTTTTATCTATAAATAGAGACAGAATTCCCACTTTAAATAGGTTGGCTAGGGTGATGATGATGTTTGTCTTTCTCCAAGAAGACCATGACATCAGGGAGGGGATGCCATGACAGGGATGTGAATTAGATTGGAATGGGGGGGGGGGGGCTGTCCTAAGTCACCACCTCCTCCTCCAGAGCATCTGGGTCCAGTGGCCAGATGTGAATCAGGATGACTGGAGGTGGCTCTGGACGTGAGGCAATCAAGTGACTCGTCCCAAGCCAGCTATTAAGTACGGTCTCTGAGGTCAGATTTGAGCTCAGGTCCTCCAGGGCTGGCACTCTACCCACTGTACCACCTAGCTGCCCTCCTCTCTGTAATAGAGAAAAGGTCCCAGTTAAACTGGTTAACTAGGGAGGTAGCACATCACCATTACCACACTTTGTGAACTAGACTAAGACATGGGACCTGACAAAATGGGGAAGCGGCTGGATCACAGAATCATATTATTAAATGATGCGGCATAATATTAATTTCCATCATAGGAAAGCATTCCATCCAACAGTAGCCAGACAACTCCTATAAAGACTTTATTAGAGCCTGGGATTAACTTGATTTTGCAAGAGGAGGCTTCAAAAAAAAATGTTCCCCAGGTTTTTTTTTATTTGATTCTTGGCAAACATCAACAAACATAAATGAAAAGAGGCTTGAATATGAAACTTTAATTGCCCTCATGTTTATGTTGTTTCTCATTTTTTTTCTTCAAAGTACACATTATTCTTTTAAACTTCTTTCCACGCTAGCCTGCAGGCTTGAGCAGTATGAGAGGTTGAGCCGTGCTTTTTTTTCTTTTGGATGCTTCATTCCCCTCCTGAAGTGGACAGAGCACTGTTGGTCAACCCAAGGTCTTTCCTCCTCAGTTCCAAGAGTGACCGAGGAGAGGGTCTATCATAGGGAACAAGGATGTGAATAGGAAAGCGCGCTTTGACTGACCATGCCTTGGGTCTCATCCTCTTTCAGGTACCATGGCCCCACTGTGCCTCGGCCCAGAGCAAAAGACCCTTCCCCTTGACTCCTCTTCAGGATCCATTGCCCATTTTCTTCCTATAGGAGGGGGAACTAGCCAAGTGTTTGTGCTTAAAATCAGTGAGGGTGGTGTTTTGTTGTTGTTTTGAGATCATTTTAGTAATGACCCCATTTGGGGGTTTTCTTGGCAGAGATATCAGAATGGCTTGCCATTTTCTTCTCCAGCTCATTTTACAGATGGGGAAACTGAAGCAAACAAGGTGCAATGACTTTTCCAAGGTCACCATGCTCAGGCTGCCTTCTTTCCCCAATTCCTTTCTCTCCTCTTCAGCCCCATTATTTTTTTTGTTGTATCTTAGAGAACATGATCCACTTGGCTTGAATTCTACCTTAGAGGACCAAGGTTAAGGTAGTCTAGAGAACCACAGAATTTTAGATTTAGAAGAAAATTCAGAGATTATTTAGTTCAGCAAGTTTCAAATTTCATTTGTTTATTTTTTTGTTCATTCATTTATTTATTTTGGAGGCAATTGGGGTTAAATGACTTGACCAGGGTCACACAGCATGAGGCAGAGGTGAGATTTGAACTCAGGTCCTCCTGACTCCGGTACAGTACTCCCATCACCTAGCTACTCAGAAAACAGAAACAGAAAATACATTTACCAAGGGGATGACCAGCCCTAGTCTGAAGTGATTTACTTATACCAAGTGTGAACATGCCCACTGAGTTGACCCAGCACATCCACTTGCCTGGCAGCGAGGAGGGCTGGGTCTTGTTGACTCATGGACATTGCCCAGGGGCTTGAATCCCATTAGGGTTGGGACATGTGACCTTTGGAGTTATTTTTCAGCTTCTGCCATTTTGGAAGCCTTTTATGAGGGGGCTAGACAGTCAAACCCCCCAGCAGTAGCTGGACCTGCACAATCTGAATAACTGATCGCCACTTTTGATCCTTCCTTTAACTGATGCAAGTGTTTGTAGTCTTCCCAACCAATTGCTCAGTTGTATGAGTTACTTGGAAGCATTTGGATTCAAGGGAGTTCTCTGTGTGTAAATAATTGATGTTGCTCCCTTGTTCTCCATCAGAAGGGGGATGTCTCACCTTCCAAGGGAATTGGGTTGAAGTGAGGCCGTGCAAGGTCACCAGCCCCACTCTCCTCCAGATTCTCCTGGGTCTCTTCTCCTCTTGTTCAGTTCTGGGCTCAGTGAATGTCCATTTGTAGTGCCTGTCTCATCTGCCCCTATACATGGATAGATGAATACTGTAGGTGGTCCACTCAAATCTGTAGTATAGCCTAGTCAATAGACATTCTTCAGCCATTTGAGGTTGATAAGCCAAATTATTTTGATTGATTATGGCTCTGGAGAGGAGAAGGGATCCATTGGCAAGACTTAGATAAGGACAGCTAGCCATGACCCCAAATGACACAAGAGACCTTGGCCTTTTTAAACTCTCAGATCTGTATGTCTGAGACAATACCCATTTGATTTTTAAAGGCTAGGGAAAAATTGAGGCAAAAGATGGTCTAGTTTGCCTTTTCAAGAGTCAATCTGGGACCCTTAGAGTTTCTGATCATAACAGAAATAATGTTATTTACACTCACTCTGAAGCATCTAAACCCAAATAATGAGCAAGGCCTGGACTGGGCCCTAATCTTGACCAGTCAGTGAGAGCCAGAGTGATGTGGCTTTAGGTATGGTCAAGTAGTTCTGCTTGGGACCTGTGATATTTAGGCCTTGAGTGCCAATAAATAGAGCTAGAAAGGACACATTGGTATTGGAGATAGGCCTGGGTTCACACTCTCTGTCTCCCTCTTAATAGCCATATAACCTTGGACAAATCGTTCTAATTTCTCTGCTTCTGAATTTCCTCCTCTCTAAAATGAGGATCATGGGAGTCAGAGCCTGAAAGGATCTTGGTGATCAGTCCCCACCCTTGCATTTTGCAGATGAAGAAACATAGGCTAGAAAGATTAGAGGTCATTTCTAAGGTCTCTTAGCTGGTAAGTAAAATACCATGGATTTGTAGCAGATCTAGGGATATCCTGACTCCTGTCCTCATTGATCTTATTTCTCCTTTCAGTCCTAGAAATCTCCTTTGCTGTATGAGGAATAGGAGTGGTATTTAAGATAAAATTGGAGTCGATACAGTTTTAAAAATAACACAAAAATTGATTTTTGTGAGATAGCAAAAAAAGGGGGGGAGGGGAATCACAGACATTATTATCATCCAATAAAACACCACAAAGTAGATATGATGATTATGCACCTACTTTCTCATCACTATACCATTTTTGTGTGAATACATATAAGAGATACCCTGATAACAATGAGTGATTTTTCCTGCCATTGTTTCAGTCACATTATTGATAGATAGACATTGAGAATATAAGATTTCTCCATTTGTTGCTCATTGATTACCAAAAGAAATATTGATTTAGTAGAACAAAACTTAGCCATAAAAGCTCTCCAACAAGGCATCCATCTTCCATTTAGAAACGAGTAACATACTAGTTTCCTCAAGTGACAAAACTTCAAAATTAATTTTATTAAACAAATTTCTGATCATCCATATCAAATGAGATATAAACCATATATGCTCAAGAAAGGCATCATCTGTCACTCTTGTATTGGGTAGAGGAGCAGGTGGTGAGGAGTTCAGGATGCTCCCATTTGTGGATGATTCTGATGTCTACATTAAGCCCTCTCATAGAAGTCATCCTAGGCTACTCACTGACACAAACCCTAAGGAATAGAAAGTTATGGTGTGCTGGGTTGTAGAATAATGTATTAATGATGGTCAATATTGTCATTGTTATTGGCAGACAACCAGGCAATACACTGGTTGTGTCTCATTCTTAATATGTTTTCAGCTTACCTCGTTTTCTGGTCACACATCTCTCTCATTCTATCTTTTACACCCTTTGTGTCATTCCATGTCTTACAACTATATAGAATCAGTGAAAAGTTATTAATGTTGAAAAAGAAAAGAACTTTGTCCTTTGATTTAAGGAGTATCTCAGAGTCATTTAAAAAACTCTTCAGTCCTCCAACAACCTTCTGGGTCTCTTCTCCTCTTGTTCAGTTCCGGGCTCAGTTCAATGTCCATTTGCAGTGCCTATCTCATCTACCCCTATACATGGATAGATGAATACTGTAGGTGGTCCATCCAAATCTGTATTATAGCCTAGACAATAGACATTCTTCAGCCATTTGAGTGATCTGTGAGGTTCATAAGCCAAATTATTTTGAATGATTGTGCATGTCATTTAGAAGACACTTTAGTGATCCTGGACTTAATATAATTATATTATAATTATAATTAATATAATATATAATATAATACAATACAATATAATATAATTAATACAAAATAATTAATATAATTAATACAAAATTCATACAAAGAAGAAGAACCATCTGGGGTCCACACCATTTACAGGGAATACCTCTCTGACTCTGACTGGACCCTCTCCATGCCAATGGCCAATGCCTTTGACCAGTTTACATATCCCTGCTTTCTGCTTCCCTGATATTAAAAAAACAAGATTGTAGTTGAAGTTATATCTCTTCTATCTGTCTTACATGATTCTAAAGTATACCCAACATAAGATGTCTTCCAGAATCTATATCCAATTCATACTAACTACAAAGTCGTGCTGCCCTCTATCTTTTGTTAACTATTTATAAAAATGCGTTTGACTCAGTTGTGCAAAACCCTAAATGAAACGCTCTTCTCAAAAGTTAATATGAGTTGAGAACAAAATGTTTTTTTGGACCTGGGTGAGGGTCAATTAATTTTTCAGTACAATATTTTAAGATTATAAATTGAAGAATGGCTAATTATTATTAATACATTGCATTCATATTTACAAAATATTCTATACATGCTATTTCTATTTATCTTCCTCTCTACCCTACTTGGTAGGTGCTATTATTTTCCTCATTTCATAGATGAGGAAATTGAGAATGAGAGCCATTAAGTGACTTGCCCAACTCAGAAGTATCTGAGGTCAAATTGGAACCCAGGTCTCTCTTGACTCTGCCCATAACAGACATGACTGCCTTGAATGTGGTGTCGTTATCTTTGCAAATATTTTCTTTCTGTTGATTGTTCTTCCAATTTCATCCTTGGGATTAGTCAATCAATCAATATTTATTAAGCACCTACCATGTGTACCAAGAAATAGGGTATACAAGACCAATAAAAAAGGTAAAAAGCAGCCCCTGCCCTCAAGGGGATGACAGTTTAGAAGGATCTCTCAAGTTTTTTTTAATGTATTTTTACTTGGGTTTTTTAAAATCTAGTTTCCTTTAAATTTGTTTTTCATTCTGTTTTCTGAGCCTGCATTGCTTATAATCTTTTGCCCTCCTTTCCCACAACATTTTTACAAGTTATGCTCTAAACTGGTGTTGCCATTGGCTGCTTCAACCTTTTGCCCAACAAGGCTGAGGCAGTGTTACAGATCTCCTGAAGCAAAATACAGATGGGTACAAGCCCATGATTGGACAACATAACAAATTTGATATTACTATATATGCCTGATATTTGATACACACTTAACATCATAGACTCACCAATAAACAAACACTTATTAAGGGCCTACTATGTTCCAGGGGCAGTGTTCTAAACCCTGAGGCTACAAAATGAGATAAAAGACAGTCCCTCCATTCAAAGTGCTTACTGTCTACCAACAAGCAAGAAAATATATAAATAAACAAGATTAGAGACAGGATTAGAGAAAATATTTAAGAGAGAAAGAGAGACGGCATTAGAATCAAGAAGGGTAAGGAATCATAAAATAGTATTGTTGAAAGTATGTATATATATATGCCATATATATGTATATATTAGACATAATAATAAAGTACAGTGTATCTATTGCATTGAGACAGTGTCTAGTCTAACCTCATCATTTTTTTATTTTTTTTACTTTTTATTTTTTTAGGTTTTTGCAAGGCAAACGGGGTTAAGTGGCTTGCCCAAGGCCACACAGCTAGGTAATCACTAAGTGTCTGAGACCGGATTTGAACCCAGGTACTCCTGACTCCAAGGCCAGTGCTTTATCCGCTGCGCCACCTAGCCGCCCGCTAACTCATCATTTTGCAGACATCAGGTGTCACCATGCCGCCATCTATAAATGGGAGCATCCAGAATACGGCACCACTTGCTTCTCTTTGATTTCTGCTCTCCAGGAAGGGACATCTTGAGCATCTTATATAACACTTGCTATAGATAATCAGAAAGGTGTTCAACAAAATTAGCTTAGTGATTGCATCCATCAAGGATTACTGCATGAGACTATTGATAAATCTTGTGGGCCTGAGAAATTCAGTGACTTTTCCAAGGTAAAACAGTCAGCTAGTAGACAAATCAGGTCCCTTCTTCTTTTCAAACATCATCTGCCACTTGGATTTTGGTAATAATGTATTATTATTACCCCAATAGTTTATTTAACTGGAAACCTCTTATTTCAGTCTGTTCACACTGACAATTACTCTTAGCCAGTATCACCATCTCTCTCTCTTCACAGGTAAGCTTTAGATGGTGGAGAATCTCCCTGAGAAATGACTATCATTTGAACAAACCTGGCGTAACCGAAGAGTGCTGTGAAGACTTCTTGGATGATGTTAATCTTCATGGTAAGATATAAGAGTGGTACATGGAGCCTGGTCATTTTCATTAAATAATGGTTTGACAAGGCATCTTGGATGTATAGTAGATACACCACTGGATCTGGGGTGAGGAAGAAACTAAATTCAAATACAGCTCAAATACTTAGTATCTCTGTGACCCTTGGCATGTCTCTTTTAATCTGTCTGACTCAGTTTCCTTACCTTGAAATGAAGATAATAGTAGTCCCTACCTCCTAGACTTAGGATGAAATGAGATAGTATTTGTAAAGAACTTTAAAGCGCTGTATTGTTGTTGAGTCATTTCAGCCATCTGATTCTTTGTGACCCCATTTGGGGTTTTCTTGGCAGAGATATAGGACTGGTTTGCCATTTCCTTCTCCAGTTCATTTTACAGATGGGGAAACGGAGGCAAACACGATTAAGGGATTTGTCCAGGATCCTACAATATCTAAAATTGGATTTCAACCTAGGCTTTCCTGACTCCAGGAAGTGGTCCACTGCACCACTTAGTTGCCTTTCATGTTATATCAAGTGCTGCATTAATAGTGGTTATTATTAAGAAGAGTCAATTGGATTATATTTTAAAAAGAATATATTAGAGAAGCTGTGTTCTCCTTGGTTTGGGCAGAGTCTCCACTGGTTCACATTATCCACCCCTTCTCATCTCATGCTACTCTTGTCCCTCCCCAGAGGATCCATCCAACACACTGGAAACCTCCTTCTCAAGGACTCTCCAAACTAAATATTCCCAGTTCCCTCAGTTTACATTTATGTGACATGGAGTCGGAGTTCTTCACTATGCTGATTGTCTTTCCCTGTATACTCTACAGCTTATCAATATCCTTTAGCTCTGGGGCCCAGAATGAAGCATTATTAACATTCACATGAAGTTTGATGAGGGCCGAGGACAACGGGATTATTACCCTCCTTCCTAGGGTATTCCTAGTACCCTCCTACCTTCTTGTAGACCAAGACTACCTTAATTTAATATTTTGGCAGCTACTTCACTTTGTTGACCCAGGTAAATCACTAAGTGTTTAAGACTGGATTTGAACCCAGGTACTCCTGATTCCAGGGCCGGTACTTTATCCACTGCACCACCTAGCCGCCCCGAGTCTGTAGTTCTTAAAGCTTCAGAACAATTGCCATCTAATCATGTTTCCCCCATCTAATACTTGTGATGCTGATTTTTTTTTTCAGTACCCAAGTTAGGATTTTACATTTCTCTCTATTGGATTTCATCTTATCAATGTCAAAAACATTTCTTAGATCTTCATTCTGTCATCTTATGTATTAATTATCCCTCCTAGCTTGGTATCACTTGCAAATTTGATGAACATATTTTCTCTGCCCATATTCCAAGTCACCAATGAAAAATGTTAACCGACACAGGGCCTAAGGATTTCTGCACTGAAGTTGAACTCTTTCTCCAGCCATCCAATGAGTTTGGAATCTGTCTGATTGCATTGGTTGTATCCATTTCTCCATCTTCTCCATGATAATATGAGTTACTTTGATCAAAAGTATTGCTAAAGTCCAGGTAAATTAGATCTAATGCACTCCTCTCAGTAGTTTAGTAATCCTGGAAAAAAAGGAAATGAAGTTAGTCTGACATCACTGCTCTGTCTTCTTGTGTGTTAGCTATCCCTCCTAGCTTCATCCATGGTGATATATTTTTTTAAAGAATAGAATTTTGGCTAATTTTGGAAACAGAAAACCGCATATATCTCTTTTTATTAAGACAACATAGCTAAAAGTTCAAAAGCCCAGATCTACATAATTATAAGAGGATCAGGGTTATGTTACTTATATGTAGCTTTGGCTTTAATGCTTTATTAAAAATGAGTTTCTTAAGTTTAAAAAATAGCTTGACAGCATTATTAGAAAGCATAATCAAAAACCTTACTGAATCTTTGATTCCTCAAGGAATCTGGATATATTAACTATCTTTTTTTTTTTACTGATATTTTGAATCTTGTCATTTCTTAAAATAGAATCTTCCCACATGTTGAACTTATTAGTGATTTTTATTAATCATTAGAGATTTCTAATAATAACTGACATATGCTGCTTTCAAGTTTGCAAAGTACTTTACATGCCTTGCCTTATTTGAACCTCATAATAACTCTGCGAGATCTTACCATTCCCGTTTTGCAGATAAAGAAACTGAGAGAGGTTAAGAGGAATAACTAGCTCACAGTCACTCAGTAAGTCTCAGAGTTAAAATGTGACACCTTTTCTTCTTAGTTTTGATTCTAACAGAGAGTATATATCTCTACACTATTTTGCTATTCATTCTAGTCTCTTCCATAAATCCTTATGATTTATAAGTTTCTTTCTGGCTTCCTTTTTCTTTAAAAATATGTATCAAATTTAATCTATATTTTGCATATATAAAGTATATCTTCTATTTCTATATAAAAATATATCATATAATAATTTATCTTTGGAACATATTCCTAATCAAATATTCTTTTGGGAAAATATTCAGTGAGCACAATGATGTAAATAAAGTCAGCATTGAGAGGCAACAAACTCTGGTCAGATCTAATATTCAGAGTTACTGCAATGGTATCAAGGTTAATCCTTCTTTCTGTTAAGAGTCAATAAGCTGGGACGGCTAGATGGTGCAGCGGATAGAGCACTGGTGTTGGAGTCAGGAGTACCTGAATTCAAACCCATCTCAGACACTTATTACACTAGGTAATTATTATTACCTAGCTGTGTGGCCTTGGGCAAGCCACTTAACCCCATTGCCTTAAAAAAAAGTCAGTAAGCTAATTTTGGGGGGGAGACAAGGCAAATGGGATTAGTAACTTATCCGAGGTCACATGACTAGTAAGTATCAACACTCTGAGCTTGGAATTGAACTTAGATCCTCCTGACCCCAGGGCTGAACCTCTATCCACTGTGCTACCATGTTGGCCCCAATAAACCAACTTTTTCAAGGATTGCTATGTTAGGAGTATGTGTTTGCTCATTTTCTCAGAAATATCTTTTGGGTCAAAATAAAATATATCAATACATTTTTAGAAGAACAGATTAAAGGTAGTAATTAGGTTGTGATATTAGAGGTGGAAGGAATACAAAAGATCATTTAGCCCATCATCTGATTTCTGATGAAGCTGAGTCCCCAACAGCATCAGCCACAGTCAATGCCAGAACTACATCCCATTCTTATCTAACTTTCACGTATTCCCATAGAATCAGTACAATTTGTGTGGGCATCTGCAAGTAATCCACATTTTACTGAAAGCTTCAGTCAGTTGATATTATAAACTAGAGATATTTGCGAGGGGGTAGGAGTTTTAATATGAAAACATTTTATTAAGTAAGTTACAACATCTAAATCCCCATCATTGTGCATAACTTGTTTATTTAAACTTCCTGATATCTGTCTGGTGGCTGGAGAAAGACTTCATTTAATAGGAAAAAAAGGCAAACCCCTTAGGAAATAGGATTCCAAGAGACAGTGACAAAACAGGTTTCAGTAGATTACAGGATGTGGAATCCCTGAATCAAAGCTTATTTGCCTAAGACTTGTGATTGGTGGAAGCTGATTACTGCATGCTCCGGGCCTGTGGGAGGGGTAGAGCTGGGAAGAGCTGGAGGGAAGCCACCTCCAGTTTTCTGACGTTTCTGGCTTTGAATCAACCCATGTTTGCATAAAATTAAGTTTTTCTTGCCTTAAATACAGCACTGAATAGTGTTATGTACATAGTTGGTAAAAAAAATGTTTATGAATTCAATTAATTTTCCTGTTAATTCCCAAGGTGTAAATTGAAGGTGGTCCTAAGAATGGCTGGTCCTAACAACAGAATATTTAGCATAGCTGTATATGACTTAGACTCAGTCTTCCTCATCCCCTCCAAATGCCAAATGACCCAACCTGAATCTTTTCCAAGAAGTTCCCTCCTATTTGTGATGGAAAAAAGATCAGATTATTTCCTAAGAAGCACATGGCTAGGGCAAGGCTGCCCTAGCAGCAAGTCAAGAAAAACAAATGAAGGGAACGAGTCAAGGTAAAGAGTATATTAAATATCTATGTATAGGTTATTGTTATGTAAAAAGCCACATCCAATACAGCAAAGAAATTGGTCAAAATAATAAATAACTTTAGCCAATTTGCTAAATAAATTTAATTACAGAAAAAAATTGAAATAGGATAAAGGGAAAGGGGTTTGGTCAATATAGAGGCTCTGACTATTAACACAGAAATTTCTCTATATCCCAACAAGAAGCAAGATCCCATCATACATTTACAGTCTCTCTTGGGAACTTTTAAATCATCAATATTTCCCTTTGTTTCTCACAAATCAGAAGAGATTAGTAGAAAGGGCAATGGTCATTTTAAAAGCAACATATAAACAACATATAAAGCATTCATAAAAAAACAACATATAAAAACAAATATTTTGGAAACCTATCAAGACACATAAGACCTTTATATATACAATTATAAAACAGTTTTTACAGAATTAAAGGAAGAATTAAATAATTGGAAAGAGTCAATGCACATGGCTAGGTTGAATCGGTATAATTAAGAGAGGAACTACTACTATCTCTTTCAGCTCTACAACTAAAATTCTAAGCACTTCAACTAAACTATACTTAGAATTCAGTGCCAATGAAAATCAGTACCAATAAGTGAAATTCCATAGAATTACATTTTTAAAAAGCATTTTATTTTTTCTCCACTTTCATGACAAAACAATTTTTAGCATTCATTTTTACAAGATTTTGAGTTCCAAATTTTTCTCCCTCTCTCTCCCTTACCTCCCCTTTTCCAAAAGTATTAGACAATTTGATACATATGCACTTGTAAACATTTCCATATTAGTCATGCTCTTAAAGAAGAACTAGATCAACAGGAAAAAAAAACACGAATGAAAATAAAGCTTCAATTTGCCTTCAGAGTTCTTCTGTTCTTTATCTGGATGTGGCTAGCATTTTCCTTGGTGAATCCTTTGTCCTTGTCTTAGATCATTGTGTTGCTGAGAAGAGTCATTCACGGTTGGTTATCACTCAATATTGCTGATACAGTGGTTTTGGAGTTCTGCTTATTTCACTTTGTATCAGTTCATCCAAGACTTTTCAGGTTTTTTCTGAAATCCGTCTGCTTATCATTTCTTATTGTACAACAGGGTTCCATTACATTCATCTACCATTGCTTGTTCAGCCATTCCTAATTGATGGAAATTTCCTAATTTCCAATATTTTGCCTCCATCAAAAGGGTTGCTCTAAATATTTTTTGCACATGTAGGTCCCTCTCTCTTTTTTATGACCTCTTTGGGAGAGTAGTGATATTGCTGGATCAAAGGGTATGCACAGTTTTTTAAAATTTGTATTTAAGGCAAATGGGGTTAAGTGACTTGCCCAAGGTCATACAGTTAGACAATTATTAAGTGTCTGAGGCCAGATTTGAACATAGGTACCCCTGACTCCAGGGCCAGTGCTCTATTCAGTGCATTCAAATAAATTAAGTTTTATAAATCCAAGATCATAAAACCACAGGAAAAGGAATTTATTATTCAGGAAGAAAATAACAGCATGCTAAGTAAGGAGATTAAGTTTTAATCTTATACCAAATACTATAATAAATTCCAAATGGATCAATTAAAGTTATGAAAGAGGTAGAAAATTTTCAACTATTCAACAAATAAAGATGCGTGATTACTTTCATTAAATAAAAATATATAAAAATTAAGTGCTTTCACAATAAAAAGGCAGTACATACAGAGTAAAATGTGAAGAAAAAAGATTGATAAAGAAAACTTTTGCCATAAACATTTTTTTAAATTGCTTTATTGTTGCTATTTGTTTACACACAAGTCATCTCCCCTTACCACCATCATCTAGACTCCAATTGAACCCTCCCATGTGACAAAGAAAAACATTCAAAGTATATTGCGTATATATGGCAGCAGAAACCAAATCTACACCCTTAGTTTTCTATCTCTTCCCTTAGAGGGAGATGTATTTTATTGTCAGCTTTCCAAGACTGAAATTGTTCATTTCAATTATACACAAAACTTGAGTTTTATTGTTCTCATTTTCATTACTGGAGTCATGCAGTGGCTATACCTGGGCAACTAAGTGGTTCAGTAGATAGAGTGCTGAGTCTGGAGTCAGGAAGACCTGAGTTCAAATCCAGCCTCATACACTATCACTTTGATCCTGCCAGAGTCATTTAATCTCTATTTGAATTTTCTCAACTGCAGAATGAGTATAATAGAAACTCCAGGGCTGTTGGGAGGATCAAAAGAAATAATTATTATATATATATATAATTGTTTTATGTGACATATTATGCATTTGTAATCTATAAAATAAATATAATTACAATAATTATTGTGAAATGCTTAGCACTTAGCTCTATATAAATGTTAGCTATTATTATTACTCTCTTTTGGGGAATGTCTTTAATTTTTATGTAACAATCCTTGCAAAAATCCTGTGAGTCTTATTTCTTCCTAGTTTGGGAAGAGAGGAAGCTATTGCAAAATCAGAACTTTACTTTTCCCAGTCCATAGCATTTGTTTCAAATACATGCCTTTCTTATACGCAGCCTAACAAAGGTAAAAAAATAAATCACCTGTGATTTCTCTGTCATCACATTCAACTGCGATCAATGTATACCATGGAACCAATGTAAAGTAACAGAATGCCTTCTGTGGGGGGTGGGGGGAGGAAAGCAAGAATGGGGAGAAAATTGTAAAACTCAAAATCAATAAAATCTTTCTAAAAAAACAAAAAATAAATAAATAAATCACCAAAACCAACTCAGAAATCAATTGTGTGACAACATAGGCAAGAGTCTAGACCTACAGTCCCCCAACTATTCCATTCTTTTCTGGGCTGGGTGACCTTAGGTAAGTCACTTCTTGCTGTCAGAAGTAACTCTGACGATCAATCATTGTCAGTCAGTAAACATTTCTTAAGCCTCTGTTATATGCTTATGTTGAGTAAAAAATTTTAGAGAAGGTTCTTATGTACATTGCGAAAGTTTTTTCTCTTTTTTCACTTAATAGTATTATTTTTCCTAATTACATATATAGTTTTCAATAGTTATTTTTGTAAAATTTTGAGTTCCAAATGGTTCTCCCAAGAATCTGATATAGGTTATACATGCACAGTCATGTCAAACATATATCCAAATTATTCATGTGAAAAAGAATCAGAAAAAAAGGGGGGGAAACCACAAGAAAGAAAAAACAAAAAAAAGTTTGCTTTAATCTCCATTCAGCCATCTTAGTTCTTTCTCTAGATGCAGATGGCATTTTCCATCACAAGTATAGATGTTTTTCAACAAAAAGTTCCTACATGAATTAAAATCACATCTGGCAAAAAATAATAAAAATAGTAATATTTTAACAAAAATAGCAATAATAATTGCAACAAAGTTTAGAATATCCAAAAAAGTTCAAAGGGGATTCAAAAACAAACAAGTGTGTTTTATTACTTTTAAAAATCAGCATAAACAATTTAAATTTACAGCTTAATGTATGGTTTTAAATAAACAGATAATATAAGTTTATATACTATATAACATAATATTATATGGTCCAAAGGTTTCATATACAATATTTCTAAAAATTCTTCTTAGTAAATTTGAAACTTCATGTTTGTTCATGTCTTTTAAAATAAATGTTCCCTTCTCATATCCTAAAATCCATTTAAAATCTCCATAGAAATACCTATGTCATCTCCTTATTAGACACTCTTCACCAGCTTCTGATACTCTGTGTGTCACCATGGATAAATCAAATACCCCCTTTATTAACTATTTCTGGTACATTGGGGGAGTTCTTAGACACTGGAAAAAATATTAAATTCAATGTGAATTTCCCCAGTTTAGTAGATGATTGATTTTCAGCTAAGAGAGTTGGAACTCATCTGGCCCAGCCTCCTCATCTTACAGGAAAGTAAACTGAGGCACATGGAATTTGAGTAGCTTTTACTGAGGGCAGAATAGAATAATAGGAGGAGTGATCAGGCTGGAATTGGGGGGAGACTTGCCTCTGGTGCCACCAGTCATCTTGCAGGAGCAAATGAGCTGACCTCCCTCAAATCTCAGTTTCCTTCTCTGTAAAATCACAACAGTTATGGTACTGCCCTCCCCAGACTGTGGCCAGGATGGGCTGAGCTAATGCGTGTCAACCCCACTGTGACATGTGAGTGTCAGCGATCATTTTTTGTTGTTGCTACAGCTGTTGTTCTGATTGGGTCCTGACCCTGGCCTTGACCCTCCGCAGGAAAGAAAGGTGGACACAAATTTGAAATTGTACCTAAGAAAGCACGATGCCTTTGATCAAAACCTTTGGAGAAAATGCGATAAGTTCCTAATGAAATAGCCAGACTGCAAAATTAGTTGCAGCAATACCACCACCAACACAAAGCATCTTAAGAGGAACCAGATATCTTGGATCTAGACCCAAGTCATATAATAAAGGTTCTTTCTGGGGATGAGGAGTAGTGTCAAGTCACAATGCAAGAAAAATTTGCATAATACATTCTTTCTGCATATTGTGTTTCCTTCAAGTTATCAATATGAAATTAGGAGTGAATGATATAAGAGCATAGAACTCCCATGCTCTAAGAAGATGTGCATATGCACTAAATCTGTGTATATTTATTCTTTTTTACTGTACTTCTGCACTATCCCTCAGATAATCCTAACTTAATAGTCTTTTAGAAGAGGAAGAAAATTCCATGGGGCAGCTACATGGTGCCATAGTGGATAGACTGTGGACAAAGTGACCAAGATTCTTCTTCCTGAGTTCAAATCCAGTTTCAGATCCTTCCTAGGGGTGTGACCCTGGGCAAGTCACTTTACCTTGCTTGCCTCAATTTTCTCATTGGTAAAATGAGGAGAAAGAAATGGCAAAAGCACCCCAGAAAACCCCAAATGAGGAGGGAGTGGGGCAGCTAGATGTTACAGTGGATAGCGAACCAGTCCCAATGACAGTAGGACATAAGTCCAATTCTGACCTCAGAAATTTAACATTTTATTAGCTGTGTGATTCTGGGCAAGTCACATAACTCCATTTGCCAAAAAAAAGAAAATAAAAAAGAAAACCCCAAAATGGGGTCATGAAGAATCATACACAACTGAACAACAATAAAGAAAAGAAATCCACTGACTTTGGACAAATGATCTCTTTAGTCCCTTACATCATAAAATCCTGTGATTCTGTGTATCCCAGCATATATGAAGCATTAGCCTAAGCTGAACAGTCAAAAAGTTAAGATCAGGTATGGGGAGTCACTGACAGTTTATTTAAGGAAAGCTATGACTTAATCATGGCAATGCAGTTAGGGAAATATCAAAGAATTGAGCCAGAATTTGCTTAATCAAACCATTTCTTTAATTCTTGCAAATGAAAGAGAAAAGACACATTCCAAAGAGAAACCCAGAATCTTAGTGCTATGAAGTAAAGCTTCACCAAGTTAGAGCAAAGCTGGAATATTTCTGCAATATTTTGAGAAGACATGAAATCAATGAAGGGTTTTGTCAACTTAGGAAATTTCTGAAAGTATTCAAATTTCGGAGGTTAATGAAGATATACAATATGAAGTCAGGTTTAGCAGCCTTAGGCAGAAGGGTGGGGTGAAGTAATCAGAGAAAAAGGTAAAATATTAACAGAAATTGATTGCAGCAAGTTAACTTTGCTTAAGCAAATATTCCCATTGTTCTGTTGAAGTTTTCCCTAGGAAAATCACTTTCCCATTGTGCCCTGAGGTAGCATTGACTTTTGCAGGAAAACCAACTTTCTAGAAAACCACTATTACATAATAGTGGGCCTAGAATCTTGATTCTGCAGGAAATCTCTCTGTAGGGGTGCAGATAATAGAGTGGAAAGGAGGGAAAAATTGGAAGGGGAGAGAACAGGTTCAAAGTACCTTTGAATTTCAGAAGTGAAAATAAGTGGCTTTGGACACTACTTCATAATGGTAGCAATAATAATCATTATGGTGCATTGCTGTCTGCAGGTGTTTCATGCAAGGTATTTCATGTAGTTATCAAAGCCACTCCAGGAGGGATGCCATTCAGTTATTCTCATTTTCCAGATTAGGAAATTACGACATAGATGGTAAAATAACTTGCTCCTGGTCCCATAGCCAGGCTTTGAAACTGGATTCAAGTACAGTGTTTTTTTCCATGATAAAATAGTTGTTGCTAAGAAAAATGGTATCAAAATATTGTTGGTGTCGTCATGCTCAGATCATTGAGGATGAAGGAGTATCAAGGGGAGGAGCAGAAGCAGAAGCAGAAAAGGGTGGCAGAAAGCTGTTTACATGTTCATTGATTCTTTTTCTTTCCTCTGACTTCATTCTGGAGAGTCAGTTTAATTCTATTTAATAAACTTTTATTAAGCATTGTCTAGAAATACCAAAAAAATTCTCTGGCTTCAAGGAATTTAGATTCTACCAGGATGAGTAATCCTCTTGAAGCCCATGGGGATGGGAGGGTCCCCTGTAAAAGTCCCTCTTTTATTTATTTATTTATTCATTCATTCATTCACTTATTTATCTATTTATTTCCAAGGCCACACAACTAGGTAATGATTAAGTGTCTGGGGTCGAATTTGAGCTCAGGTACTCCTGACTCCAAGGCTGGTGCTCTATCCACTGTGCCACCTAGCTGCCCCAAGTCCCTCCTTTATCAATTCCTCTTCCCTGACTTCAGAAAAAACAGGGTGAGAAATGTGGGAATGAGCCAAGGGAAAAACAGCCTTTCTTTTTTGTTTTTTTTGTAAGGCAAATGGGGTTAAGTGACTTGCCCAGGGCCACGCAGCTAGGTAATTAAGTGTCTGAGGCCAAATTTGAACTCGAGACCTGACTCCAGAGCCAATGCTCTATACACTTTGCCACCTAACTGCCCCAATCATCTTTTAAAAACGAACTTGGGGTCAGCTAGATGGCACAATGGATAGAGTACTGGTCCTAGAGTCAGGAGGACCTGAATTCAAATCCGGCCTCAGACACTTAATAATTGCCTAGCTGCGTGGCCTTGAGCAAGCCACTTAACCCCATTGCCTTGCAAAAAACATAAAAAAAAAAATCCCAAACTTGGAGGATTTTGGAAAGACTCAAACCCAGAGGGTGGGCTCCTGAGCCATATACTAGACTCCCCAAGGCCATCTGCCAAGGCCAGGCTGGGCTCTGGCCTGCTGTGCTGTGGGAGGCTGCTCTCCCATTCAGTCACAGATTCTGAGTATTTAAGGAGAAGCCCCACCTGCCCCGTGGATTATTAACATGTCTAATTGTGGAAGGTTGATTTGATTACAGGCATTAAACTATTTATATATGATTTATATATGATCATAATGTATTTTGCTTATGTGCTACAAATCTCTATTTGACCCTCACAACATTTCTCCTAAGTAGGTGCTATCATCTCTAATTTACAGATAGGGAAACTGAGGCAGACAGTTTGGGTGACTTGCCAGACAACTAGGAATTTGAATTCAGATCTTCCCAACTCCAGGCCTGACAGGGAAAGGGTTTGGCTGGGAGGGAGCCTTTGTTCTTGTAGTGGGAGAGAAGATTTTCCCTGGCTCTCAGCACTCCAGAGATGCTTAGTGATACACGGCCTCCGTCACCTCGGCAACTGAGCAAAGGACAAAGGGGACTCCCTGTAACCTAGCACCAGGCCCAGAGAAGCATCTTTGAGCTGGTGCCTTACCTGCATCAGGAGGGAGGCGGCAGCAGCCGCCCTCTATGTGGAGAGGGCAGCACCTCTTAATCATGCCTGTTGTTTGAATTACAGTCCAAATCGCCTTAGTATTCGGTTCCAAAGTTCTGCAGTACGTCATCAATCTGTGCAAAGGTAAATATGATTACCTGGAGCGACTCTCTGACCCTCTGCTCCTACATATTGTCTCTTACCTGGATCTTGAAGACATTGCCAGGCTCTCTCAAACATCTCACAGATTTCAAAAGGTAATAATAATAATAATAATAATAATAATAATAATAATAAACTAATGATATATTATTTTGCACCTATTTGTGAAGACAAACACTCCTATGAGATACTGTTGGTAGCTCCTCTGGTGGTTGGCGTTGGGGCCCTCTCTGGTGGAGATCTGCCCATTTTGACAAGGAGGTTTTATAAAAAGTTTTCTTTACAGATCTAGAATTTAGATTTTAATCAACAGTGTTGATCCCTTTTGATCTGTGATTAAAACAGCCTCCAGCTCTCCACTTCTTATGGTCAGGGTATTCCTATGTCTTTACCCTATGAATAAACCACACAAACACTGTAACTTTCTCACATTCACAAAAGCACTTAGTGTTAGGGTTGGATATTATAAGTCTCTGATGTTTCTGTTAACAAACAACCTTATCATTGATTGACCCTGATTCTTTTGCCTCCAATGACTGGTGTTTATTATTCATCTTTACAAGAAGGGAAGCTACCCCCTTTCTATCAGAATTAAGCAAAATGATACTAATTAACTCATTTATTTTCAAGGCCATCTGCTACCATGTGTTGTTCAGTCATTTTCCCATCATATTCGACTCACCATGACCCCATTTGGAGTTTTCTTGGCAGAGATATTGAGAGATTTGCCTTTCCTTTCTTCAACTCATTTGACAGATGAGGAAACTGAGACAAATGGGGTTTAGTGACTTACTCAGGGTGGCACAGCGGGTAGGTGTCTAAGGCTGGATTTAAACTCAGGTCTTTCTGACTCGCAAGACGAGTGCTCATTCCATTGGACCACCTCAAGTTTCAGGGGTCTTTGGTCTTCAGCCCCATTAGAATGGCTCCATGTCCCCAATCTGAGGAATAATTCACCATTTTTCTTCCAGAATGAAAGCATTAGTGCTGAGGCTGCTTAGGCCTCTGCTTTCTTCCAATCAAAGTGGTTGGAGATCATAGGATGTTACTGCAGAGAGAACCAAGTCTTTTCTTTGCCCAAAGTGACCCAGTACTGGGGCCCTTTTGAAGCCAAAAGTGGGTGTATGTCTTTTCAGGAAACATCCCCTTGATTTTTGTTGTTTTTAATATTTTATAAGTTCGATTCATTTACTATTAGTATTATTATTTATTTTAAACTTAAATTATTATTTTAATGTGTATTTTCAAAATGATGACACTTTAAAAGGAAGATACCATAAGATAAGCCAGTAGTAAGCTAACAGGAGAGCCCCAGTTCATCTTTGATGAATCTGAGTCACTGAACGTATATGGACCTCATTCCAGATCACTTAAAGTACAGAGATTAGAATAGAATAGGAAAGAACATAACTGCTGGGTCATGGAGACCAGGAGAGGGGCTGCAAGGGCACAGTTTGTTCCGATTTGCTTTGTTTTGTTTTGTTTTGTTTTAAAGAGAAAGGAACTTGTAAACTCTACAACAGTGAACTTGTCTTTATTTCCTGGCAAAGTCTTCGAAGATATCATTAAAGCAATGACTAGTGAGCCACAGAGAGCCAGCATGGTTTCCTCAGAGCCCACCAGACATTTCCTTTTTTTTGACAGGATTACTAGAATGGTGAATAAGGACAATACTGTGGCTATAGGTTACCTGGATTTTAGCAGAATCCTGTTATATCTGTTTTATGATCATTGAATGTCTGCTTGCCTCAGTTTCCTCATCTGAAAAATGGAGCTAAGGCTGTTGTGAAGATCATGTGAGATAATATTTGTTAATATTTTAAAATATATTTGTAAATATATGTGAGAAGCTATTTTAAAAATACATTTATAAATATATGTGAGATAATATTTTAAAATATATTTGTGAATATATGTAAGCTATTTTAAAAATATATTTGTAAATATATGTGAGGTATTTTAAAAATATGTGAAATAATATTTGTAAAAAGTGTCTGACACAAGAGTAGTCACTAAATCAATGCTTATTTCCTTCCTGTACCAAGCTGGAAAGGAAACCTCATGGTCTGTTAAATTTTGCGTAGTCAGATAGCCAAAGGCTTCACAGTTCATCCTCCAGAGATGAGACCAAAGTACATGATATTTCATGGTTACTTATATATTTATGTGGATAAAAACAAAGTCAGTATAAATCAGAAGTATGTTCCATGTGGTACCCAATTATTGAGAAAATAGGTACTGGTGGGGAAGTGGGAGAGAGAAAAAAAATTTTTATAGCTTTCTTACAGTTCTTAAAGAGTGGACACTAAGAGATATTGGGGGAGGGACTATGAGAAGCTAGGCCCACTGATGCATTGTTGGTGCAGCTGTGGCTAATTCTGAAATCCTGGAGAGCAGTTTGGAACTATGTCCAAAACAAAGACCCAAAAAACCCATGCATACCTAATTGACCCTCCAATAACACTTCTAAAGAGATAAAAGAAAAAAGAAAATGACCTATGGACACTAAAATATTTATAGCAGCTCCTTTTGTGGTAACAAAGAATTGAAAACTGAGGGAATGCCCATCATTTTTTTTATTGTTTTTTTAATTTTACAATTTTTTCCCTCAATCTCGCTTCCCTACCCCACCCACAGAAGGTAGTCTGATAGTCTTTACATTGTTTCCATGCTAATGATCAAAATTGAATGTGTTGAGAGAAATCATATTCTTAAGGAAAAAATAAGATAAAAGAGAGATAGCAAAGTTACATAATAAGATAATATGTTTTTTTTCCCCCTAAATTGAAGGTAATAGTCTTTGGTCTTTGTTCAAACTCCACAATTCTTTCTCTGGATACAGATGGTATTCTCCATTGCAGATACCCCAAAATTGTCCCTGGTTGTTGCACAGATGGAATGAGCAAGTCCCTCAAGGTTGAACATCACTCCCATGTTGCTGTTAGGGTGTACAATGTTCTTCTGGTTCTGCTCATCTCACTCAGCATCAGTTCATGCAAATCCCTCCAGGCTTCCCTGAATTCCCATCCCTCCTGGTTTCTAATAGAACAGTAGCGTTCCATGACATACATATACCACAGTTTGTTAAGCCATTCCCCAATTAATGGACAAGGGAATGCCCATCACTTAGAGAATGGTTGAATGAGTTTTGATCTATGATTGTGATGGAGTACTACTATTGTGTTGTAAGAAAAGATGAAGGGGGTGGTTTCAGGAAAAACCTGGGATGTCTTGAACTGGCACAAAGTGAAATGAACAGAACCAGGAGAATATCGTAAAGATGATAGCCTGGAAAAGACTTGGCTACTCTCCCCAACAATTCCAAGAGACTCATGGTAAAAAGTGCTATCCACCTTCAAAGAGATAACTGATGAACTCTGTGTGCAGATTGAAGCATATTTCTCTCTCTCTTTTCTTTTTTTTTGAGGTAAATGAGGGGAAATATGACTATTGAAGTTATTTATTTTGCATGATTTCATATTTGTAATAGGTTTTGTGTTTCTTCCCTTCTCAATGGAAGGAGAAAATTTGAAACTGAAAATTGGATTTAAAAAAAGTGGGTTCATAGAACAGCGATTGCTCTATTCCTAGTTCCTAAATGCCCACTGTTCATCGTAGTAACTCAGCATCACAACAACCCAGATCCCCCATCTATCTCCCCTTTAGCATAAGCTTACCTAGGCTCACCTCCCAAGTCAGGGAAGTTTTCAGCTCCATCAGGTCTAAGAAGAGGAAAGAACAATATAAGCTCAGAGTTCAAATTTGCCCTTTTACCGGTGTGACCCTGGAAGTCACTTATCACTGTTCACCTCAGTTTCTTCATCTGGAAAATGAGAGAGAAAGGAAATAGCAAAGTATTCTGATATCTCTGCTAAGAAAATCCCAAATGAGATCACAAAGAATCTGATGTTATTGAAAATGACTGAACAACAACAAATCATTACCCAATAGAAGGATCATAGAATGTAGAGTTTGGAAGGACCGGAGCTCTTCTATAGATGATGAAACTGTGATGTGACATGCCCACAGTCACAAGGGGGAGAGCCAGGAGCACAACTTGGAGATGAACTCAAATCCTCTGACTGTATTACATCCAGGGGCTTGTCTTGAATCTTTTAAAAAAAATTACTTTTAAACTTTCAAATTTCTTACTGGAGGGAAAAGTAATAGGATTGACACTGTTCCTACCTGGAGAAGGGAGTTGCTTAGCTTGCCAGGAGAATCTTGTCCTTTTTCTGGGTTGGAAGTCATTCAGCAGTTTTAATGGACAGGTCCTACAATGGATTGGTTTTTCTTCAAATCTTTTGTCAAAGACTTGCCAAGGAAATATAAATCAGGAAATAAGCATAGGACAGTGTGGCCTCAATGATTAGCCACCCAGGTAGAGAGAGGGTCAAGGGGCCAGCTCTGTTATTAACTCCACATTTCACGATGGTTAAGCCACTTTAATCTGTGGGCCTTGTTTTCTCGGTCTGTAAAATGAGGGGACAAGGTGATGACCTTCGATCATGGAAGAATCTTTAGAAATCGGAGGAATCCTAAGAAATCATCAAGTCCAATGCTTCACATTTTACAGATGAGGAAACCGAGACCCATCATGGCAATGTGGTTTGCCCCAAGAGTCCCAAGTGGCAAGGTTCCCTTCAGCCCTAAACTACCTCACTTTTCTCCCCTGGATACAAGTGTTAACTAAGCAAAGTGTCACCAGAGGGCACTAGACCCCTCACCAGCCTTGCCATGGGCTCAAGTGTGTTGTGAGCCAGATCTGGTGGGCCAGGTTGGAACAGTGCCTACAACTAACTACTACTAACAGTGCCAGGCTACTGCGGGGCAGGGAGGGATGTGGGGGTGAGGGGCGTATGGGAGGAGCCTCCTACTCCTCTTTTTACCTGTTTGATGGGCAGACTGTGTGTTTCAGGTGATGGCTTTCTGATGGATCCTTGGGGGGGAAAAGTAAATCAATGACCATTTTAGGATATCTTTGAAAGACTGTACGTGTCTTTGAGAGGACCCAGAACGTTGAGGAAATGACTTTTTTTACTGGAAGTTATTTCTAATACAATTTTATTTCCACGAGCACAGAGATGCCCCAGACTACCTTGTTCTCATCGTTCTGGAGCCATCTCCATCTGCGCTAGGACTGACATTTCTATCTAAGGTTTCACTGGAGCTACTTGGAAAAACAAATTCATTAACTTTCTGAGCTTTTCCATTTGCTACTTGTATTTGGGGCAGGTCCTAACTTGATTGCAGCCTCAGACAGTGGCTGATTGTGGGATAAGATGTTAACTTGTCTTACCTGTAAATTCATTCAGCAGATTTTTATTAAATGCCTACTACACTCAAGACCACCTCTTAGTGAGTTCAAATCTGACCTCAAACACGTCCTAGCTGTGTGACCCTCTACAAGTCACTTAACCCTGCTTGCCTCAGTTTCCTCATAGGTAAACCAAACTGAAGGAGATGACAAACCACTGCAGTGTCTTTGGCAAGAAGACCTTAATGGGGTCACAGTCAGACATGACTGAAAAATGACTGAACAACAATAATCCCAACACATTCAAAGCGTTGTACCAAGTATTTAGGAGGAGGCAAAGATCCCTACTCCTAGTGGAGACAAAACAAGGCACACAAATTTATTCATATACTCAACAAACATTTACTGACTGTGTTTTAAGGACCTTGTGTGGATCTCTGTTGGGGATGCAGAAAAGAATTAGACAGAGTCCTTGCCCTTTTGAAACTTATAGCCCAGAATCAGAGCTGATTTACTGAAAAATAATACATGAGTTCATAGAATTTCAAGTTGCAAGGCTGATTTCCACATACAGATTATCATAAGGAGGGACTTTAGGGTCATCTGGTCTAATTTTGATATTTTTTCAAATAAGGAAATGAGATTCAGAGACATTCAAACCCTTGTCCTTGGTCACACAAACGGCAAAGAACAAAACCAAGATTTGAGCTTGAATCCATTGATCTCATTCTCTGCATTCTTGAAGCGTCTCTGAGCTCCAAGGGGCCATTCTGGTCTCTACCTGTTGCCACAACCCAGAACTTCAACAGAGGATTGTTCTCATTACCACTTTCTCAGGAGACCCTTCTGCTCATGTCCCTCTGGCCACGGATCCTTGCAGACTCTTACTCATCTTGACTCTGGTTACCTTGGAAGGTTACTAGCTTTGCTCATGAGGGAAAGGGGAGGCTTTCCTATTGTCCATGGACTCTTGGCTTACTTTGGGTTCAGCATTTGGGTAGAATAAACCACTTACTGAGGCTTCTCATCGACTTTTTTGATCATTACTCAGTTTGATGTAGCTGATGGTATGTGTGGAAAGTGGGTGGTGTGTCAAAAAATGGCATTTGAGCTTGACCTTGAAGGATAATTTCAACAAGTAAAAATAGTAAAGGAAGGGTATTGCAGGTATAGGGAACTCATAGGCAAAAGCTCACAAATCAGAAACTGCAGGGTCCCCTTAAAGGACTTTTGACTATTCAAAAAATTGAAAATTTTTTAACAGGGATATGTGCTAGGAAGCTTAATCTGGTATTATTGTGTGTGATGGATTTTCAGGTGTGGTAGAGAGAGAGACTAGCAATATGATCAGTCAGGAGACTTTCGGTTGTCTAAAGGAAATGCCTTGAGAGCTCTGAATGAAAATATTAGGAAAGGGAAGAGGAAGCAGAGGTGGGAAGTTGAATCTCAGTTGTAGAATCATGCAGATTGCCCCCATGATATAACACTTTAAATCACTGATCTTGGTATCATGCCCATGGTATTGTTGTTATTTATCCCCATTTTACAGATGTTGAAACTGAGGCTATAGAACTTAGTGACTTTTTGGTTATGGAAGGCAAAGGAGAAAGAACCAAAGATAGATCTGTGGGATAGGGATTGGAGAATCTTTAAAGCATTAAAGAGATAGATGGTATTTTATTCTAGTGGTCATGAGAATCTGCTGAAGGTGATGAAGCAGGTAAAGGACATGGCCAGACTAGGCATTCAAAACACTATTTTGACAGTTGGTATGAAGGTTAAGTTTGTGAGGGGGAGAGATATTAACATGATACCCCTTTTCTTTTTTATAAAAAAAGGACAAAATGAGAAAAAGAAAAGAATCTTTCAACAAGTGTTTTCAAGTTCTTCCTATTCATCAAGTTTTCCACAAAGTTTTACTCTGATGTCTTATCATACTCAAAAGCAAGTTCCAGAGGACTGTAGACTCTGGCAGGTTCCTCCATGATGAAAAGGCTTTGATTTTGGCCTAAGCAGACCAGGGTAGTAAGGATCCACCAGCCAAATGGGGAGAGCAGTTTGGACCCTTGGTGATGGTTTCATTGACCTTAGCATCTATAAAACAAATTAAAACATAAAATAGTCACCAGTCTCATGTAGGTATTTTTTCTCTTTGCTGTGATATTGTTGAGATGGTAGGCAAGGGGGCTGGCAGATATCAAGAATCATGTCATTTTTAGATCATCTATGAACTTTCATTTGACCATTTCTTCATTTGAGATTCTTGTCCAATGACTAACAAGGGGAAATAGTGCCAGAGAAGCTGAATCTCATTAATCTTGACATTTTTGCTTTAAATGAAACCAGAAGAAAGAACTTGTAACTAAATGGAAGGCTGGCTTACTCCAAGAGACAAAAAAAAAAAAAGGAATTGGTGGAGTGGATTCTGTCAAGTTTCCCAAAGCACCAAGAAACATGATTTTGTGTGATATTTGATCATTATATATTGCAGTATTAATGATGAGAAGTATTTTTACAAAAAAAATCACTCTGAATATAATAGTAGCTTTTGTATCAACATTAATTGCTAAGGTTGAAAAGAAAAAATATTAGAAGAACCTAATATACTCAAAATTAAATCAATATACACTAAGATACTTGGTGATCTCATGAAAAAAACGGAAAGGTGAGGATAGAGAGAAATATATGGGAGAGTATGATTCAGCATTTAAAAAAAATGAGTGAGGGGCAGCTAGGTGGCAGAGTGGATAGAGCACCAGCCGTGGAGTCAGGAGTACCTGAGTTCAAATCCGGCCTCAGAGACACTTAATAATTATCTAGCTGTGTGGCCTTGGGCAAGCCACTTAACCCCATTGCCTTGCAAAAACCTAAAAAAAAAAAAAAATGAACGAGGCCAAAAAGTTGTATATACTAGAAACTTCACACCTTCCTTTTTTAAAAAAAATTGGTAGTCACTGAATATAGTGAACATCAAATAATATGATTAAATATCTAAAATATGTTATATTTTAGCAATCAGGTAAAGATGATACCTGAAGATGCTGAAACTTGGAATCATGGTGCTAGATTGGGAAATGCCAACTTTCATCAGTTGTCTCTTTTCCTTTTTAAATTGTGAATTTCTAGTGGTTGACTATCTGTGTAGAGTCAGACCATCAACTTATCAGAGCTATGATTAGAACTAGAAAGAAAGCAAGAAAGAATAATAATGAGAGAAATATAAAGTACAATTGAAATCATTTCATCCAGAACATGTAATTGACCTTCAAAATAGAAAATGAACAACAGAAATGACATTTGATATCAATTAAAATAATTTTATACAAAAATCAAACCAGTGTAAATCAATGTCCATAATCAGGAGACCAAACAAGCTCAGAAGAGCCTTAGTAAAACTCTTCTGGCAATTGCCAGACAGAAGGCTACCATAAACAACACGAGATATATAGAAGTCTGTCTGTAAAAATCTCATAAAGAAGGTTGGTGAACAATTACTACCTTAGAACTATCATCTATAAAACAAAAATCACTGGAAGGTAATAACCAATTTAAATCAAGTTTAGCAAAACATTCAGCTAAGTAAAAACATCCCAGGGTTATTTAAGGATAAAATGGAAGTACAAAGAAAAAAGAAGATATTTGCAAAATTTATTATAATAAACTGTCTTTTCCTTCACAGTCAGTAGGGATACCATCATACTTGGACTTACCCAGTCTTCAATGAGGTAATAGGAAAAGTGGAAATATTACTAAAGAGAACAAAGATAAAGAGTCGGCTGACTTGGGCACAGTGTAAACCAAGGAGGACTGTCCATACAGTTGTGAGGACAGTAGGAAAGATCAGTAGGAGAGGAAGATAACCAAAAATGTGGAGAAAAATCTTGGACCTTAATGCTGAAAAAAGGTAACTAAATGCATCAGTAACTGGCAACTATCATATATCTACTCTTCCATCAACACATGAAAGTCATCTTCACATTGGGATTGAGAGAATCTTCAATGAGAGCATTCATAGAGAACAATCTGACTTTGATAAGTGATATTTGACAGAAGGCAACAGCTTTTAACATTTTACAACTGACCATTGTGGTTATTGTTATAACTGAAAGAGCTAAAGAATTTAAGACTCCACTGTACTTACTGCTTGTTGATTATGAAAAAATTATATTTGCTTTGGTAGACCAAAATGGTGCTTTGTATCATCTTTTCCACAAGGGGTCTCTCATTCATTCATCAAAATCATTCAAGATTCCTTGACAGTCAAGACAATAGAAATAGCCCCATTTGACAGCCCCTCTGATCACAGACAGCAAATGAGGGAGAAGTATGCTCACCAAAAGTGTTGGGGAAGCTTTAGAGCAGAATCCAAGGCTAAGAAGGATTTCCTGTGGCTGAGGTCCTTTTAGATACTCTATGATAGTGTTTTGATCACATCGAGCTCTGAAACAATGAAAAAACCTCTCAATGGAGATCTGTAATCATTCAACAGAGTTTATTCTCATCATCCACGGAAAAACTAAGTGAGGAAACATATCTATTGTTCAGATACAACATACTTTGACATGTGTTTGGGGGGGACCCAGAGTTGAAAAAGAGAAGAGAGTGATCTGGATTTTTTAAGGAAACTTAAGATTTAATGACTCTTAAGATTATGAAAGCCACAGCTCATCTTTTTAATATTTTAATATAACTTTTTAATAATTTTTCTACTAATATTGCTGTGAAGACAATGAATGTAATAGTCTTTGAAGAATTAAATATAGACTCATCTATAAAACAAGCTGGAGCAGAAAATGGCAAACCACTTTAAATTCCTTACCAAAAAACCCCCAAACAGGGTTACAAAACTTTGGACACACAACTGAAAAACAAAAAAATCACAAAGTGGGCAGTTGTATATCCAAGAAGGCTGAGGACTGACAGATGGGCAACCAAGATGTCCCTCTGGTAACCATGCAACATTAGGAGAAAATGAGGAAGGCCTCCTGCTCGTTGGGTGAACCCCCAAGGTGACCATCCTGGACAGGAGTCACGCAGAATGAGCAAGTGCAAGAGCTTGCAGTCTGCATTGTTTTTTTTTTTAAGGTTTTTGCAAGGCAATGGGGTTAAGTGGCTTGCCCAAGGCCACACAGCTAGGTCATTATTAAGTGTCTGAGGTTGGATTTGAACTCAGGTCCTCCTGACTCCAGGGCCCTTACTCTATTCACTGTGCCACCTAACTGCCCCCTTGCAGTCTGCATTGTTGAATGAATGAATCTTCCTAGTTGATGGAAACACAGACCCATTTGAATATTGGAGAATGTGTCAACTGCCAGGAGTACAAGAACAAAAAGATAACAATCTCTAGCTTCAAGAAGTTTCCACTCAAAATAATTTTAAACACAATTCATGCTTTGTGATGAGACAATAAGAATTATTTGTTAAATAAGTAAACTAACCAGTGATGGCCTGAAGAATAGAAAGCACTTTCTAATTATGAGTGTACAGTTGCTTTTGATGTGTGGATTTTATTTGTTCTTATTGTCACACTGTAGGCATGAATCAAGAGCACAGTGATGATCATTTTTCTTTTTAAAAAAGTCATTCATTGAAGGGAAAGTCAAGGAGTTGGGGAGTTAGAATACACCTCTTAATTAATGTTTTATCTATTCTTCCACATCATTTCTTGACAAGATGACATAACGTTGTTACATTGGCAGCTTGGACAATTTTGCGATTTGTCCTCATTTTGTTCCCATGTCCAATAATTCTACATTTTGACATGATATGGACTTGCTCGGAGAAACTTTTGGAATTTAGGTGACATAGGCTTTAGTGTCCTGACCCATGAGACCATTTATCAGTAGTTGTATATAGTAGACACTTAAGACTAGCCCTGACTATAAATACCACTTTGATCATAACACAGGGTTATGGCAAAGCAATGTTTTATAGCATTTAAAGAAGTTTTAGAACTGTACATCCTTCTTAGTCCATTGACACAAACTGGATCTTTCTTTACTCGTCCATATCAGGTTGTGAACGCAATAGTCTTCTAGCTAAAATATAGGGAAAGGATAAAGCAGAGTTTGTAAAAAGATCCTAGCTTGACTTGGCCTCATTCTTCTTCCTTTATATAAGAGATGAATGAAGCCTCCAGGAAACAAAGAAGAAGGAGGGAAGCTAAATGGGCAGTGCTTTTCAGAGATCCATTTGAAGTGGCAGGTCTCCTTAGGATTTCAGTTACAGATAGAGCCACTGTTCAAGAAAAATCTATATACTTCAGGAGGGGAAGAAGAATAGGTTGCCAAGGAATACACATTAGCTGAAAGTCAGTTTCCCCAAAGTCAGCAAAATAATAATATGGACCCAAGCAAGAATGGAATTTTCTATGAAACTCACAGTGACATTCCTATAACCACAATTCAGCTTTGAGATGAAAACTCCCACACCTCAAGATCTGAGAAAACTGTGTGACTTCTTGGGTCATAGTTTTCTTACCTATAAAATGAGGATTTTTAGACTAGAGGTACATTCTTTCCACCTTCAAAACTATGGTCCTATGATTCTATGAAAGAATTCCTCCTACTTCTCTCCCAGGATTGCTGCGGTAGGGCAGCAGTTCTCCAAGTAGTATAGTGCTGCTGACCCTGAGAAAACCTTATCCAAATCAATATACTTTGTGCATTATGGAATCACAGCATTAGGATCAGAGATTCAAAACTGGAAGGTTCCTGAAATCTTAGAGATGAGCCAAGTGAAGCCCAGAGAGTGATAGTGCCTAAGTCGTATAGCTGGCTAAAAAAAAAAGGCAGGATTTACCCTCAGCTCCTCTAACTTCAGAAACAGTGACTTTTCATTAGAGTAGATAGAAGGGAGCTCAGAGGTCATTTCCTCCATAGCAACCCATTCCCTCTACAGCATCCCCCAAAAGTCATCATGCAGCCTTCTGGTGAGAACCAACAAAAGGCAAATACCACAAAGCCAGAGGCAGCATATGCTATTTTTGGATACAGCACATTGGTAGGAATTTTTTTTTTCTTTTATGATGAGTCTCTCTCTGCTTATTGCTCCCTTTGGGGCAAAATAGGGTAGATTTAATCCCTCTATCTTTTAAGATAATGAAGATTGTTCTATACAGCCCTTATATTTTCCTTCTTCAGGTAACACACACAATTACCTTCAACTACTTTTCATATTTCAACATATTCTCTGGTCCTCACCATCCTTATTTGCTTAACTCCTAAATATGGTGCCCAGAACTGAAAATGATACTACAGATTGGCCTATTTAGGGCACAGGAAAACAGAACTAGGAACTCTCAGTCCTGGACCCTGTGTTTTTCTAAAGGCAGTTCACCAGCCTTAGCCTTGCTCTTAATTTATTTTTGCCTATTGGTCATAAAGTCATTCTAACCTGAGTTCTAATCCTGCCTCAGACATGTACTAGCTGTGTGACTCTGGCTGCATTGCTTTAACCTCTTTTAGGCTCAGTTTCTTCATTTGTAAAATGGGGATAATATGTATGGACCTTCCTCAAAGAGTTTTTATGAGGATCAAATGAGATAATATAGATTAGCAAAACATGTAAATATCACTATGATTCTGTTGGCTCATAATGAGATTCCCATAATTTTTTAAGAGAGGAATTCTGTTCCTTAGATTCAATTGTAATTTTAGAATGCGAGAATGGAACTCTACTACATTTTTATTTTTTTATTTTATTTTACTTTGGATTTTTGCAAGGCAATAGGATTAAGTGACCTACCTAAGGTCACACAGCTAGGTAATTATTAAGTGTCTGTGGTCAGATTTGAACTCAGGTCCTTCTGACTCCAAGGGCAGTGCTCTATTCACTGTACCACCTAGCTGTCCCTCTACTACATTTTTTAAATTAAATTTCATTCTTACTTTATTAGACATGTCATCCTGGTCCATCAGGTTCTTTTTAGATCTTGCTTCTAATCAGATTCAGTGTTACCCATTTGTTTCTGTTTTGTGTCATCTGAAGATTTTATGAGCATAAAAAATGGAATTGGTTATAATTCCTTCCAAAGCAAAGATAAAAATGCTGACTAAAACAAAGGCTAGGGACCAATCCCTGGAGCATCCCTCTAGAGACCTCCCGTTCTTTAGTGACTATTGTTTAGTTTTACTTATTCAGTCAAATCTGAGTTCCCCTAATTTCCCCATTTTATTCACAAGGATAAGAGACTTTGCTGAAACCCAGATATGCAGTAGCTCCAGTGGTCGTCTGAGCTACCAGTTACCCTATCAAAAAAAAAGAAAATGAAGTTAGCCTGGCATAGCCTATTCTTGATGCCAGGTTGCTGTTAAGTGATGATTGCTTCCCATTCTCAGTGATCAGAAATCATTCCTTTAAATATCTATATATTCTAGGATGGTATCCAGAATCAAAGTCAAGCTCAATCATAGTTTGCAAATTCTGTTTTCTTCTCTGTTTTGAAAATTGGGACATTTTTTGCCTTCCTCCTGTCCTAAGTCATTCATCTGGAATCTTGCAAAGCCTCTAAAGTTTCTCAGTAATTTCACCTCCTATGAAGTAGTTTTTCCAGGCCTGGGGTCTAAATTTCATTTAGGGCAATTAGAGTCTGTCTGTCCATTTCTTTTCTTGCCCTTACTTCTTCACTTTATTCCTTGATAAAACCATTTTTGTTTTCTCCTCCCCAGGCCCAAGATTGTTTTTCCCTGGAACAGAAAACATAAGCAGAATAATAATTGAATAGCATATGTGTCTTATTCACAGTTATTTAGTATTATCATCCCATCCTTCCCAAGATCATTCTTATCTCTTCTTGTCCTTAACATAAACCACCACTCCTCTCTCCCCACCACTGTCCCTTCCTAAGAAGACCCCAAACCCAATGGATTTTGTTGACCATAGCACTGATCTTGACCTATTCTGGGATTTAGAGATTATAGGAACATGCTGTCCTTTTGCACATCTGCTTGTTGCTTGGCCTTACTTTCTTCTTACATGTCTATCCTTTAAAAAAACTGATTTGGTTAATTGGCAGAGGGCAAAATGTGAGAACAGTCAGAGATGGAGGATCTGTAGCTAGACAAGGACACAAGTATACTGCTGAGGGAGCTGTGAAGTGGTCCAAACATTCTGGAATGATTGGAATCAGGTTTGGAACCAGCTTGGAATTAAGCAAGAAAAATGCCTTCAATGTCTGTGTCCAACTGCCATCCTCCCTTGGTGCCCTGACCAAAGGAAGTCAAAGACAGAAGCAGAGATCTAATGTGGACCAAAATATTTCTGTGTGGATGTGTGTGTATTGGTAATATTAGTAGTTGTAGTAGTAGTAATAACAGTAGTGGTGGTGGTAGTAGTAGTAGTAGTAGTAGTGGTGGTGGTAGTAGTAGTAGTAATAGCAGCAGCAGCAGAGAAAAATAATAGGTGGGCACCTATTGATTGGAGAACAGGAGGGGGAAAAAACCACAACTATGGATAAAATGGAATTTTATTGCGTAGTCAGAAGCAGGAGATTTGTGTGAATTGGTGCAGAGGTAGATAAGCAGAACCAAGAGAATCATATATACAACAACTACAAGGTAAATGAATGATCTCTAAATGATAATTGAACTCTGAGTAATTAAAAAACTAAGGAAGGTCCTTAAAAAACTTTTTTTGGAGACTTCCAGCCAAGATGGCGGAGAGAAGACAGGCACAGTTCTAAAGTCTCCTCATCTCTTCCCCATCTATCATGTGAAACAAACCTCTTAAAAGAAAGCCGAACTAGGAAACCCAGAAAGGAAAGCCAGGAGAGGAAAATCTACCTCAGGATTCGTCTCCCGCAGCAGCCTTGGCTGAGGACCGGCGGGTGAGTCTGGGCTCCGAGGGAGACGCAGCCTGGGATCAGCCAGATTAACAGGTGAATCGGAACCGGGAGTCTGAGGGCCGGAGAGCCGGACCTGCTGGATCAGCGGTGGGGCTGGACGAAGGGGGCTTGGGGCCGCGGGGAAGCAGAGGCACTGGTGTTGGGGCTGTCCCCCTGGAGCTCGGGGACCAGGCTGGGGGAAGTGTTCTGGTGCAGGAGAACAGCAGACACCATCCCTGGGTTCCTCAGGTCTGAGAAACTCTGAGTCCATGCTTCCATTGCACTGAGGTCTCTTCCCAAACAAATGCAAATTATTTCTGCCTCAGGCCCAGGTGTGTGAGCAGAAGAACCAGCCCAGCTGAGGAATCACCTCAGGCCAGGGTAAAGCCCACCATTGACTGAAGGCAAAAGAATTCAATAGTTCCAACTCCTGCCTTCAGGCAAAGGGAGAAGGCCTCAGCCAAGGTCACAGACACTCCAGAGAGGGCAACAGCACCTCCTACTGGCCAGCCAGAGAAACTGCACTCAGTAAAGCCTTTAGAGACCCCAAGCCCAGGTGAACCAGCCCCCCCCAACTCAAGGTCTTAGCATAATGAAGAAGGGTCAGCGGAAAGGTGGATCCATAGAAAAATTCCTGGAAGGGAAAGACCCCAACTCAGAGAGACCTGGAACATCTGAGGAGAATACAATCTGGTCTCCAGCACAGAAAGACTTCCTTGAAGAAATAAGGAAGGAGCTTAAAAATTTGGGAGAGACAATTAATACCTTGCAACAAGAAAACAAAACCTTAGAAAGTACAATTGGACAAACACAAAAGGAGAATAAATCTCTCAGATCATCAATTGGACAATTTACAAAATGAGAATAATTCTCTCAGATCCTCAAACGAGCAAATGCAAAAAGAAATTAATTCTCTCAAAACCTCAACTGGTCAAATGGAAAGCTCTTTCAAAAGTAGAATTGACCAATTGGAAAAGGAGTTGCAAAAGGTTAATGAAGAAAACTCCTCCCCCCCAAAAAAATAATGGAGTCTACAGAAACTAATGACTCCACGAGACAGCAAGAGTCATTTAAACAAAATCAAAAAGTAGAAAGAATAGAAGCAAATGTAAAATACCTCATCAACAAAACCACTGACCTCGAGAATAGATCGAGGAGGGGGCAACCTGAAAATTATAGGACTTCTTGAAAACATTGAAGAGAAAAAAAACTTTTTGTATATGGTCCATTTGACCTTTGCAACAGCCCACTGAAGCAAGAATTATGAATCCTGTTGATCAGCTGAGGAAAACAAAGTTCTGAATATTTGTGTGACTTGTCTGTGACCATACAGTTACTAAGGGGCAGAAGTAGGATTTGAACCCAGGTCTCCAGGTTCACATTTCTAGTACACCTCGTTATTTGACAGAGATTCTAATATAACTGAGTTTATGGTTCTCTTTCTGGTGAGATGTTTTTGAGAAGTTATTTGCCAACGGGTCAGTCAGAAAGCCTTTATTAAGCATCAGTGCTGCGATACAAAGAAAGGTAAGAGAAAGAGAAGCTCCTTTGCAAGGGAGTCAGTATGCAAACAATTCTGCATAAACCAGCTAGGCCCATGATAAGTAGGAGATAATCAAGAGAACAAGGAGCTGAGCACCAGCGTAGGTGGCATTCTGGCCACCTCTCCCTATAGACAGCAGTAATAAGGTGGGTACGACTGACAGCACCTGGAGGTGTGTTGGCAGGATGGTGGATCCACGGGTTGTCCACAACTATTGATTGTAGTTATTCCTGTACAGATCTCCTTCTTTAGGGTGTGACCATGGTCTCCTCTATAAAATGGGGATAATAATGCCGTCAACTTTGCCTCACAAAAAACTTGTGAGATGCATTAAGTGGGTCACAACTCTTAAAGTTATAGATAAAGGTCAGCAGTTGTTTTTACTGGAGTTTTCCTTTCTGCGACTCTATGCTATGCAATGCAGTCCCTTGCACATGACTGTACTCATTCTCTCATTCATTCACTCATTCATTCACTCATTCTTTCACCTTCTTGATGCAAGATGCTTAGTCAATATTGGATTAATGAATGAAAAATGCAGGTCCAGGGATGGCGAGTAGGGTTGGACTCAGTTACATGAGTCTGGAACATAATCTGTTTTCTCCATTTTCCACCAATAGTTTTGCACCTCTGACAAACTGTGGGAGCAGATTGTTGCCTCGACATGTGACACCATCACCCAAGACATGAAAGCCCTGGCAAAGGACATCGGTTGGAGACAACTATTCTTCACCAATAAACTCCAACTTCAGCGGCAGATCCGGAAGAGAAGGCAAAAACAAGAGGATAATAAGGAGCCAGTAGAGGTCTAGGCAGCCCTGAGAGCCTCCCCCACCTTCCCCTACACACCCACCCACTTGCCTCCCCACTGTCTCATGGTTTGACTGGAATTTTCATCATCATTTCATTCTTTGGGACAGTCTTGATTTGAGAACAGTGCACTGGGATTTTTTTCCTTTGCTGATCAAAGAAGTTTATAAGAAGATGTTGAGTTTCCAAACAGAAGCCTAATCAAAATGTTAGATGCTACCAACAATACCATGAAGTCAATCAAAGTGTTGATTGAGTCATGAGCCCTGACTATGTCCAGTAAAATACCAGCACCCCCCTCCTTTCCCAAATAGCAGGTCTTTTGAGATGAAGCTTCCTTTTTCTCCCCATTCAATTAGCATACCATGGTCCTAGTAAGCATAAATGAGAGATTCATTTAATGTGTATTCTAACAAAGAAAGTCATAAGATGACTTTTGGTAGCAATGGAAGGGTCATTGGCCATTTGGGATTTTTTTTCCCTTGCTCTTGAATCCAACTCTACATATTTCCAAAATGAGACTGTAAATGGAAGTTAAAAATAAACATCATGGGGCCTCTGCTTCCCCCTCCACCCCAATGCTGCTTCTCTGCATCTGCTGTGTCTATACACCCTCATTACACTGTCCCTGGGCAGATAAGAATTGATTTTCTTATGTCACTTTGGATGATGTCAAGTCAACCCAGTGGTCACTTTGAGTCTCTCTGTGAGTGTGGATGAGTGTGTAAGGGAAGAAGAGAGGAACAACCTTGAAAGATAAGAAGCCAATTTTGGGCAGGAGATGGGGCAAAGTGTGACCTGCCTTTAGACCAAAACAATAATTTAATTGTTCTGTGTAAGCACATAAATAATTCAATGTGCCAATATGCAATTGTAAATACAGACTAAACCAATCATCCATCTGAAATGATGTAGCAAAAGGTTTCATTTATAATAATTCCCCTTCTAAACAGCAATTGAGAAGAATTGTCATGCTTAATAATGATGCACTGTGACTTAGAAAATACTATTCTGAAAACCAAAATGAAGAAATCTGTCTTTTTTTTAAATACATTCAACATTCTTCTTTACTAATTATTTGTGGTGCTTTATTTTTAGCAATACTAAAATATTTTTTTACAGAAAGTGCATCTGAAGACATCACTCTTCTATTAATGTGTTTGCCCTCCTCTTAGCAGCATAAAACTAAACCTTAAAATTATATGCATGTTTATATGTAATTGCTGCTTTCAGGAATTATTATAATATAGGACTGAAAGGGAGAAAGATAGTAATGACTCATAAAACTCTGAAGTTTTAGCCTCAATTCTTTGCACCTTTTTATCTATCACTTCATGTACACTGAAGAATAAATAAGATTTTGCTTGCTGTGGTTATTGATCTATACCTTTTTTCCTCAATAAAATTCCACATACTGTAAATTAGGACCAAAGAATTCAAATAAACTCAGTTTTAAGGACTGACCAGAAGTCCTTGTTAATTTTTCTTTCTTTTTACTGGGACATCAGAATTTCTGAGGTCTCTCTACAGTTAAGGAATGTTTGTTATTTTTGACAAGCTGCCCATACAAAGAAATGTTCATTTTTGATGGTGACCATCCCTAAATTTAAATCTACATCAATTCAAAAGACTTCTCTCAATGGCCCAAGAATACTTATTTTTAGGCCCAAACATTCCTTTGCTACATGCCATTAGTAAGTTTTCATTTATTTCTGAGAACAGGCTCCCATAAGAATGCAGAATGATTAAAAATGACCTTGTAAAACATGTAATTCTTGATAAAAGGATCTGACTTTGGCCTTTTGTCTCCAGAGTCTCAAGTCATGGAATTCATTTCAAAACTCAGTTGCTATTTGGATTGAAAATGAGATAGTAATTATTGCTAACTTTTCCAACCCTAAACAGTGGAGTTCAGTTCTAAAAAGGGATTATACTTGAGCTGCAGCCATGCCAACCCAACTATAACGTGACTAGCACCATGCTAGATGTTGGAATACAAAGAAACTTGCCCTTAATGTTCTTTAGGTTTTATTTTTAATTAATTTTCTTCTTTGTTTTAACCTTTCCCCCCATTTTGGACTTAGGTATAAATAGAAAACCCACATGCTGTTCTCTTACCTGTAGCTTTATGGCTTTAGCTTGAGCATTCCACAAATCCATTTGAACATTTCCTTTTAGGGACCAAAGCTGGGTTGCCCTCTGGCTGACTGGAATCTTCAGGGCTGGGAGCTTTAGAGACAGCCTGTGCCATTTCCATTTATTATCTGAATCTTTTTTTTTTTTTTGGCATTTATGCTTGTCAGTCAAGCTGTAATGACCAACGCTGGACCAGATGCTGTTGTTTTTGTGGGACCCTAAGATATAGGGTCTCCTGGGTGGGAGATGGGGAGAGAGAAAAAGATCTCAGAACACAGAGTCCCATACATGCTGGGAGTCTTGGGAACCCCCATTAAGGCCACTGTTGCTAGGGCAAGGAGCTGGGGTAGGCTTGGTGGGACTCACATGGGTGGAACTGAAGGAAATAGCTTTCTAATTAGATATCAGATCAGTTGTACCTCTTTCCACTCTTATAAATTCTTAGGGTTGCCTCAGAATTTTTGTTTTTGTGGATCAGGTCAATGCCAGCTAGGTGATGCTGTGGATAGAGTGCCAGACCTGAAGCCTCAGCTTCCCAAATTCAAATCTGGCCTCAGACACTTACTAGTTATACAACCTTGTTTGCCTCAGTTTCCTCATCTATAAAATAAGCTGAAGAAGGAAATGGTAAACCACTTCAGTATTTCTGCCAGGAAAACCTCAAATGGAGTTAGTTATAAAGGGTTGGACATGACTGAAATGACTGGAAAAAAAGTTTCAATATTTACCATATTTGAAATTAGAAGTCTTACTCTTTTTTTAAATTTAAGGCAATGGGTTTTAAGTGACTTGCTCAAGGTCACAAAGCTAGGCAATTATTAAGTGTCTGAAGGCTGGATTTGAACTCAGGTCCTCCTGACTCTAGGACTGGTGGTCTATCTGTACCACCTAGCCACCCCCTAGAAGTCTTATTATTATTAAGAAAATGGTTCTGCTCTCATGGACCCTTGAAAAGATCTAAGGGCACCCCCATGGTACTAGGACCACACTTTGAGAACTCTGTTAAGGCAAGGCAGCTTCATCTCAGGAACATGTCCAGGTACCTTTTCCTGAACAGCTCTTACTTTTTAACATTAAATTTTAAAAGTTGGATAACTATGTAGGTAGGGGGGCGGCTAGGTGGCGCAGTGGATAAAGCACCGGCCCTGGAACCTGGATTCAAATCCGGTCTCAGACACTTAATAATTACCTAGCTGTGTGGCCTTGGGCAAGCCACTTAACCCCCTTTCCCTTGCAAAAACCTAAAAAAAAAAAACCCCAAACAACTTTATGTAGGTAGGTCAATGAGATTTGTGCTATCCAGAATAGAATAAAAAAAGTGATTTTACTGCTGAAATATTTGCACAAAAAATAGGACTGTTGAATTGGGGCAGAGGACAATGGCCTTGCTGGCTTTATCTAGCCTTTTTAATCTTGTCCTTAGATTTATCTAGATACCAGTCAAGGAGCATATTGAAAGATGAAGGAAGGCTTCATCCATAAAATTCCTGTGAAATTTTGTTGGAGAGTCCATAAAATGGTTTTGGGTTATATAGGCTGACAATTGGGTGTTAAAAGAACTTTCTAACCCTAAGTCAGATGGCTGGCTTGAGCTAGGAACCTCAGTCAACACTCTGGACAACAGACATCAAAGGAACCTTTGCCTAGGACATTTTATAGATTGCCTGGCTGAGTGGATTATAAAGGTTTATAGTCCTCAGCTCCCTATAATTATTCAAAGACACAATGAACTTATCTTAAGAAGACAGATTTTTATTTCATAGTCATATCTAAAAAAAAATCATTTTTATCTTTAGACAAAAAACAAATGATATAAATATACAGTGAGTCCCCTACCCCACCCCTAATAATGAGCACTTGAAATCATAGAATGTATTCAATGGGAAGCATCACATGTGTGTTCTACTTAATTTTTATGGCATTCTCATTAAATCATTTACAATGAACATATATTTAAAAAAGAATACTGTGAGCAAATTTCATTTTTAATAAAGCAAAGCATTCTAACAATATGATAGAAATGATTATTCCCATATAGATGTTTATTCAATGAGCAACTATAATGCATTGGACCTGAACAACCAGAACTTCAAAGTAGTTAAAGCACAGGTAAGTTAGGGAAAAATCTGTATGCTTTATGTTTACTCTGGGTGATAGAAAGCCAGTGATATACATATCAGAACGTATTAACTGTAGCACCAGTGATACAGTCAGCAATATCATCCCTTTTTATTTGGTTTCATCAGAAAATTTAAGTAATGTGATAAAATGATAACTAGTTTTTCCATGCCATTCCTAACTCTATAAAATATACAGAAGATGCTCTAATACTCGTCACTTTTCTTTTAACAGTGACAAATCTAGTAACTAACAAACACTAAACTGAATAGAGTAGGACATGCAATCTATTTTCTATAGATTGGGCAACTTTTGATTATCGGCAGTTGAAATGCCTTTGTTTCCTCCTTTTCATTGCTTATCTCTCTCCATTTCATTGTTCAACCTTTTCTATCAGAGTGGGGCAAGAAAAAATGGAAACCAGAGAAGTAAGTCCATTTTATTACCTGCCAATGGTTCTAGTGAAAGGTTTGGTAGAAGAGAAAATTGAAGCTATTGGCTAAAATTAGATTTGGTTAATTAAATGTACACCCATAAATAAATATATATAAATATACATATATACACACATACATAAATATATACATATATATATATTTATATTCTCAGAGTTATTTCTGTCTTATATTACCATGAATAAGCAAGACTGAGGTACCTTAGCCACATTTCACTCTATGCTCTCAGGCCCTGAGGAACTGAAATAATTTTATAATGGGAAAAAATTTTAGTGGAAATATTGTAGAGCTCTAAACTATGCATAAACAATTAAGGCAGCCAGAAATTTCCAAACTATTTTTCAGAGCACTCTGCTATCTGATAAGGCTTTGACTTAGAAAAAAGGGATTATTGAGGGCAGTGTGGTATATAAGATAGCATGCACTGCAATGGGAGTCATCTCATCTTGTTCCAGTTTTACTCTTCATTAGGTTTGTGGCTTTGATTAAGCCAACTCTTCTCTCTGGGCCTCAGTTTTCCCATTTATCAAAGGAAAGGGTTGGACTAGATGGGTGTTTTTCTAACTATTTTGATCATAGAACACTTGCCCTGAAATGTATTGATAGAATTCATCAACACCATCCAAAAGCAGGAGATGGAATTTCCCTTCCCAAATGTATAACTATTAATAAATGAGATCTTTGTTTGGACTTTTTTTTTCCTCTTTATAATCTAGTATTTTGGATTTCATCTCCCAACCCAGCTGCCATTTTGATTATCTCTTGGATAGATGGCTTAGGAACATTTTAATGCAAAAGAAAAGAAACTAATACAATTTTCCTACCCTCTCACACTCCAAATGCCATACACAGTAAGTGGACACATACATGGTTTCATGCTGAGTATTCTAAAAAGAAAAGTATCACTGAAATTCAAGTTTTCTGATGGGAACTCTATGTATAGTGTGTGCAACCAACATCAGGGATCTGCAAAAGACAGTTTAAAGCTTCTGGGTTGGGTGGTTGCAGAGATATCTTGTAGTTTTAAAGGATGATGATGATTCAGGGAGAGCCTAATCTAGCATCAGATATGGCAGGTCTTTTGTTCAATAGGACTAATTACAAATCTGTTGGAATTACAAATTAAATGGATTATCTGCTTAGTAATGAGATTCATCAGAATGAAGAGCTAGCTAGCTGTAAAGATCATTCTATTGCCAGGGGCACATATGTATAACTTATCAGTTTATTATCACATGTCAGTATTTTTGGCCATATTGTATTGGCAAAGAGTTTTTTAAAGACTTAAGAGTTTATCTTTGCAAAAGGCCTTTAGGGATGGTTATAAAGAGATTCTACATTTTATATGGAAGGAACAGGCCCAAGGGGAGTTAGGACCTGAGTTCAAATTTGTTTGGCCTCAGACACTTAATAATTATCTTGCTGTGTGACCTTGGGTAAGTCACTTAACCCCTGATGCAACCTCCCCCAACTCCAATTTTTTATTTACCCAAAGATTTGCCCTTAAATCTAAGACTGGCATTCTCAGAATCAAAGTGTTCTGAAATGCAGTAGCCCTTGGTTCACTATTTGCCTATGACTATTTTTTCCCCTACTGAAAATGTATCAAGATCATTTTTTGTGAGAGACAATATTATTATTCAGAATTTATTGAGAAAAATATAAATTGCATTCATTTCTTTGTTGTAGAAACATTTTTTAAATTGTATAAAACTATTTGAATCTTGAGCATATGCCAGTTTTATTTTACATTGATATACTAACAATTCTTCACAGGAAAGAAGGTTCAGAAATCTAGTCACAGTCTTGTGCTTACAAACCCATTTATCAACCTGCTTATGGTAAGTAGTAGTCTGATAATTTTTTTTTACTCCCAGCTCACAAAGGAAATGATTGCAAAGAGGTTTTGTTTTATTTTTTAAAGCTTCTTTCTTTTTTTTTTTAAAAAAAAAAACAAGCTCTGAGGGCTCTATGTGCGACAAAGCTTTTGCTTTTATGAGGATGTTTCCAGAAATTCTTGACCAGCCCAGCTTTGATGCATCATGTCATCCATATAAGCTCAGCTGCTATTCAGCCCCAAGTGGTGTACCTTTCTTCTTTAGGTCAGCAATGGGGGGGGGGGGGCAAGAGCTTTTGTCTCCAATTCAAGTGGTACTAAACATGAGTGCCTTCTATGTATTTTTTCCTTGGTTGCTCCTTTAGTTGGATACAAGGTTGAATGAGTAAAAAGAGCATTCCCACCATGTAAAGCAAACCACATATGTAGAAGGAAAAATCATATTTCTGGGTGATGTCATAGATCCAACCTGTAAGAACCAGAAAATGGGGAAAATTAGAGTCTTTTTCATGATCTTCTGCTATACTCTTTATGCATTTATTTCATTTCATGCAAAAAATGCTGTGTAAGCATTGGGAGTAACCAGCAAAAATCATTTCACTTGAAAATGTTCCAACAGGACTGAATAAATGTTTCCTCCATTTGTCATTCTTTCATCTTTGCTTTTTTCTAAGGGGTGATCCTGGGCTTTTGTCCTTAGAGAACAGAAATTCAGACAGGCTTTAATCAAACCACAGGACTGAGTTGTAGCCAAATTTTATTTATGAAAAGAATTTGAACATTTAAATGTTCAACATGAAGTTCTTCCATTTCAACAAGTGCTTTGATAATAATTAAAATTTATATAATAACTTGAAAAACACATTAAATATACTTTATTTGATGCTCAAAACCAGTTATTATCCCCATGCTACATTTAAAGAAACTGAGGCAGCCAGGGTAAAATGACTTGCCTGAGGTCACATAGCTAGTCAGTGACAGAGACTGAATTTGAATTTAAATCTTCCTGCTTCCAAATCTGAAGATTTTTCTACTAACTGCCTCAATTAGAGATGAGTTTATAATTAAAGACTTTAAAATCAAATTTCCTATTCCAATTTCAAAAGATGAAAATGCATAAAAATGAAGACAAAATACATAAAATTGATTCTAGAACTTCAGCTAGGGAATCATAATTAGAATAAATTCAAATAACTTAGATTTCTGGGGAAAATCCTTCTTTTATCACCTATGAAAAGTATCACGAGAGGCTGCACCCCACCTGGCTCATATCAGAAGTTCAGAACATCTTCAAAATACCCCCCCATCCTTTACCCTACCATGTTACTTGTATTCTCTTCTCATGTAAAACCATCATAGAAAAGAGAGAATGTCATTTTCCTAGTGACTTGGGGCAAATACAACAAAAACATACATTTGCATTTTTATAAGTATCTACTTTATAATAATTCTATTAGGAAACATCCTTATTCCCTATTTTATGGATGAGTGCGAAGGTCTGAAAGATTTCAGTGGTTTCAACTGAAACGTCCCCAGGGTCATACTGCTAAGCTGTCATCTGAAGCAGGATTCAAATTCAGATGTCAAGTATCCACTTTTGTCAGAGCCCAAACATTACTCATATTCAAGGGAGACCCTAAATTAAAGAAAAGCATAATCTTGCAGGTCTAGTACCAGAGTTCTTAGGACCCTGACCTCTCCCTTTAGACACCCCCCCTTTTGGGTGATGTAGGGAAGAAGGGACAGTAAGTATTTCAGGGATAGTTTCTGACCTTGTGTCCATAATGAAATGGCTTACTTCCACTGGCAAAGCTTCTAAGAATCAAAGTACAGAACAAATCTTTCCAGCTCTGCTCTCCCAAGATATGATCTCCAACACTGTAACTCCTTGAACTGGGCCCAACTTGCCTCCCAACTGATTTAAATGAAAGTTCAGAACATCTTCAAAATAAGCACCACCCCCCCCATTCCACCAGGTTCACCGTAACCACCCCAAAAAGAAGGGAACTTGTTTTCCTGGTGAACAAAATAAGTAGGCAATTGTCTTCTTGAAAAATAATCCAAGAATTGAAAAAAATCCTATTTGGTATTTAGTTTTTATGTGTAGACTCTTGTCCAGTTCACTCTGACTTGTGAGTTGTGAATTATTTCCTACATTTTTGAAAGAAGTGAACCGAGAGCATTTTGTTGGCCTGGATACATGAACACGCATGGAAATGCTACTATCAAACTGGACCCTAAAGTTCCCAGAACTAAATGACTAGTAGCCAGTTTTTGTTTGTTTGTTGGGATTTTTGAAATTGGAATTATGTTTTTGTTCTCAAATTTCCACAGTGAGGCTGTATAATTTTTCCTGAGTCTTAAAAAAAAAAAGTTGCTGGGGCTGAGCATTTGTAATCAAAGATCTTTTTTTTGGGGGGGGGGGAGAAATTAATTCATTTTCAGGATTATTTTACCCCTGAATTCATTTGTGGTTGTTATTATTTCTTTTTTTTAAATTTTTTTGGTTGTTATTATTTCTAAAAAAAACTGAGGCAAGTGGCAAAGTCTGAGCCAAATGTGATTTCTAGTGGGCAGGTTGTGTACCCTCTGCCTTGCCTCTCTCCCACATTGGCACAGTGGAATGTCACCACCTCTAGGAGCCCTGTGATAGTCCAGGCTTCACTTTTCTTCCCTGTTTTTCCTGAATTTGATTCATGTAAAGTGGCTTGACACTAAAATTAGAAATAAGTAGTTAGTTATTCAACATTACCTACTCTGGGTCAGTTGCTGGATATACAAGAGGTATAAAAAAGCAGCATCAGCTCTGAAGTCAGGAAGACCTGAGTTCAAATCCAGCCTCAGACACTTAATAATTACCTAGCTGTGTGACCTTGGGCAAGCCACTTAACCCCGTTGCCTTAATAAAAGGAAAATTTAAAAAATAAATAAGTCTTACCCTCAAGGAGCTTACAGTCTAGCTAGTATTTCTTTAGATGAGTGTACATATATGTATATATTATTTTTTTCAGTCATGTCTGACTCTGCAATACCATTTAGAGTTTTCCTGGTAAAGATACTAAGTGGTTTGCCATTTCCTTCTTCAGCTCATTTTATAAATGAGGAAACTGAGGCAAACAGGGTGAAGTAACTGGAATGTAAGTTTTCCTGACTCTAGGTTCCACACTCTTTGTAAAATACATATAATATAATAGACTGGACACTGAACGGGAAAGGAATAAGGACACCTGCATTCTAGACCCTTCTATCCAACTAGCTGGCCTCCTTGCACACCATCATGGCCTTGCTCAATTTCCTCACTGGTCCCTGTCAGTTTCCTCATCAGTAGTTGCCAATTTCCTCATCAATAAAATGAGTGGAATTGATTAGATAGATGATCTTTAAGGGACCTGCTTCTAGTCTAGCATTCTGTGATACAGGGACCCTAACACAGAACAGTCACAAGTGGACTGTGAAATCCCAAATTGCCTCTGACCATTTGGTCAAGTTGGCAGAATGAAGGGCCTAACATTGAAGGCACTCACATCTATTATCCATTCTACAGCAATATGTGGTAGAAGAAATTCCCTTCGATGAACAACTACAATGTTAACTACAGTGATTACAGTTAAGTCAATGCTGAGCTCTAATCACAATGACCTAGACCAGTGCCAAGGAGATACGGTCATCCTTCAGAGAGTCAATGAGTATTTACTAAGCTCTTGCTATTTGCCAGGCAGAATCATAGACAATTCATCATCTTGGTTGTCAACCTTGGGCTACTCTTCAGTATCACTGTCCTTCCTAAAATATGGCATCTAGAACTGGATGTAAGACTTCAGTTATGGTCTAATTAGGACCAAGTAAAGAGGGACTTTCACTTTCCTAGTTAAGGACCCTATACCTCTCTTAATACAATTTAAGATTCCATTAGCTAAAAATCTGCCATGTCATAATGCTGACTCATATTCAGTTCTTAGTCAACTAAAACACCCAGTTCTTTATTAGGTGAACTATAGGAAACATAGGATCATAAATTTGGAGCTGGAAGGGTCCTTGGAAGCTGTCACCTTGAACCTAAGGTAGAAGACTATTAAACATGACTATTAAATTCAGTTTAATATTCTTGGTTCCCATATTCTAGAGTTTGCCAATATCTTTTAGGATCCTGACTGTCATCCAATATGTAATCTATACCTCCCAGCTGCAAATTTAAAAATTATTTTAAAAATAAAACCAATGCAACTAGAATCAGAAGAAAAGACAGCTTGGAAGGATGATTCTTTGCATTATACTATCTTTGATAAAAGTCTGATAAAACTCAAAGGGAGTTGATGTAAATATGTAAGATTAAGAGACACTGGTGTCAACCTTTCTGGAGAGCATTTGGAATTATGCCCAAAGGGCAACAAAAATGTGCATACTCTTTGATTCAGCAATAACACTACTGGGTCTATACCCTGAAAAGATTATGAAAAAGGGTAAAAACATCACTTGTACAAAAATATTTATAGTAGCCCTGTTTGTGGTGGCAAAAAATTGGAAATTAAGTGAATGTCCATCAACTGAGGAATGGTTTAACAAACTGTGGTATATGTATGTCATGGAACACTATTGTTCTATTAGAAACCAGGAAGGATGGGAATTCAGGGAAGCCTGGAAGGATTTGCATCAACTGATGCTGAGTGAGATGAGCGGAACCAGAAAAACATTGTACACCCTAACTGCAACATGGGGATGATGATCAACCTTGATGGACTCGCTCATTCCAATATCAGTGCAACAATCAGGGACAATTTGGGGCTGTCTGCAATGGAGAATGCCATCTGTATCCAGAGAAAGAATTATGGACTTTGAACAAAGACCAAAGACTATTATCTTCAAATCAGAAAAACAAAAAACCATTATCTTATTATGTAATTTTGCTATCTCATACTTTATTTTTCTTCCTTAAGGATATGATTTCTTTGTCATCACATTCAACTGAGATCAATGTATAACATGAAAACAATGTAAAGACTAACAGAATGCCTTCTGTGGGGGGGGTGGGGGGAAGGAAGCGATAATGGAGAAAAATTGTAAAACTCTAAATAAAATCTTTCTAAAAATTAAAATAAATTTTAACATTCATTAAAAAAGAAAGACACTAATGTCTAAGTTTGGCATCATACTGGTGAACACTGGGAGTGGAGGTCCTAAAGACAAGTGGCCAAACAACTTGAACAGTTTTTCAAAAGAAGAAACACAAATCATTGGACACCTTAAAAAAAAGATTTCCAAAACCAAAATACTAAAATGGGGAAAATATAAACTTAACACAACTATGATAGGCCATTTCATGCAGACAGGGGAAAGAGTACTGGATGTGGAGTCAGACTAACAGAATTCAAATCCCTGGGTCTGTGATTTCTTTGAGGTCTCTTCCATCTATGAATGCATAATTTCACACCTTCCAAACCAGCAAAGATACTGAAGTATAGGAAAACCCAGCTGGAGGGGTTCATGGAAAGGCAAGTGTGCTAATTCACTGTAGATGAAACTGCAAATTGTGTAAAGAAAATTATTAAATTGATTATACTTTTTGATCCAGAGAGCCCACTACTGGGATTATATACTTAGGGAACTTATTTCATCAACAAGAAACTCATATGCGCCAATTAGGAGAGCAAGGAATAGGTTACTTGTCAAATCTATGGCAAGGGGAAGAATTTATGACCAACTAGAGATAGAGAACATTATAAAATGCAAAATGGATAATTTTGATATCATTCCCCCTGACCATTGATAAACGGTCAGGTGACATGAACAGGCAGTTTTCAGAGGAGGAAATTAAAGCTATCTAGAGTCATATGAAAAAATGCTCTAAATCACTATTGATAAAAGAATGAAAATTCAAACAACTTTAAGATACCACCTCCCGTCTATCAGATTGGCTAATATAATAGAAAAGGAAAATGATGAATATTGAGGGGGATGTGGGAAAACTGAGACACTAATGCATTGTTAATGGAGTTGTGAACAGATCCATTCATTCTGCAGAATAATTTGGAACTATGCCCAAAGGGCTAGAAAACCCTTTGATCCAGCAATACCACTACTAGGTCTGAATCCCAAAGAGTTCATAAAAAAAAGAAAAAGGACCCATTTATTTATTATAGTAGCTGTTTTTGTGGTAGCAAAGAATTGGAAATTAAAAGAATGTCCATCAATTGGAGAATGGCTAAACAAATTGTGGTACTGAGTGAAGTGAACAGAACCAGAACACTGTACATTTTAACAGCAACATTGTGTGAGGAATGACTATGATAGACAACTTCTCTCAGCAATTTAGTAATTAAAGACAATTCCAAAAGATTTGTGATGGAAAATGCCATCCACATCTAGAGAAAGGATTATGGAGTCTGAATGTAGATCAAAACAGTTTTCATTTTTTAATTTTTTTTGGATTTTCTTTCTTTCTCATGGTTTTTCCCTTTTGTTCTGATTGACTAATATAGAAATAGGTTTAACATGATTGTGCATGTATAATCTTGCTTGCTTCTTGAGAAGGGGAGAGGAAGGGAAGGAGAGAGAAAACTTTGAAACTCAAAATTTTATAAAAATGAATGTTGAAAACATCTTTGCATGTTAATTGAAAAAAATATCATTGCATGCAAAAAAAAAAAAAAACTCCAAATAAGCTTTGAACTCATCCAACCTTTCTGGAGAGCAATTTAGAATTATGCCCAAAGGGTAGCAAAAATGTGCATACCCTTTGATCCAGCAATACTACTACTGGGTCTATACCCTGAAGAGATGATGAAAAAGGGTAAAAACATCACTTGTACAAAAATATTCATAGCAGACCTGTTTGTCATGGCAAAGAATTGGAAATTATGTAAATGTCCTTCAAATGGGGAATGGCTTAACAAACTGTGGTATATGTATGTATGTCGTGGAACACTATTGTTCTGTTAGAAATCAGGAGGGATGGGAATTCAGGGAAGCCTGGAAGGATTTGCATGAACCGATGCTGAGTGAGATGAGTGGAACCATCCTAACAGCAAACATGGGGGTGATGATCAACCTTAATGAACTTGCTCATTCCATCAGTGCAACAGTCAGACACAATTTGGGGGTTTCTGAGATGGAGAATACTATCTGTATCCAGAGAAAAAATTGTGGAGTTTGAACAAAGACCAAAGACCTTTAAATTTTTTTTTTTTAGATTTTTCAAGGCAATGGGGTTAAGTGGCTTGCCCAGGGCCACATGGCTAGGTAATTATTAAGTGTCTGAGGTCAGATTTGAACCCAGGTACTCCTGACTCCAAGGCTGGGGCTCTGTCCACTGTGCCACCTAGCCACCCCAACCTTTAAATTTTTAAAAAACTATTATCTTATTATGTAATTTTGCTATCTCTTATACTTTATTTTTCTTCCTTAAAGATATGATTTTTCTCTCTCACATTCAACTTAGATCAATGTATACCATAGAAACAAGGTAAAGACTAACAGACTGCCTTCTGTGGGGGGTGGGGGGGAGGAAGCGAGATTAAGGTAAAAATTGTAAAATTAAAAATAAATAAATAAATTTAAAAAAAACTACCAAATGTACAAAACTGTTCATAGCAGCAAACCAAATATATACCCAATCATTAGGGAATGGTTGGACAACTATAGTATATAATTGTTATGGAATAGCTGCACTGAAGGAATGATTAGTATGAAGAATAGAGAGTAATTAGTATGAAATATATATATATTATATACATAATATATATATATACATATATGTATATATATATATATATATATATATATATATATATATATATATAAAAAGAGGGAGAGAGAAGTTAAAGATTCTAAGAGAATCTTTAACAACACATAAAATCTTCCAGACTAACTCTTTAAAGATCAATCAGACATTAAGAATTCCATCTCCATTTTTCCAACTAAAATCTCAGGATGCTAAGAGTCAGAGGGCAACTTGAAGACTATTTATTTCAAACCCCTCATCTTATGAGGTCAACTAGATCTAGAAGTCAAGGGACCTATCTAAAGTCACTTAGCAATTTACTGATGGAGATGGAATTAGAACCTGGACTTGGTTCTTTTTGCACAGGAAAACATCTTGTTCAGTACCTAACATTCAATAGGTGCTTAATAAACATTTGTTCCTTCCCTTATTTTCACTATCCTAAACTCCTTCAGTCTTTTCATCCCAATGTGTCAATATTTCTTGAAGCTACTAAGGGCTGATCAATCATCTTGGGGTCCAGTCACCCATGAAACAAGACATTATCCTTGTCTTAACCCATTCTTCCCTTTTCTCTTTCACGACTTTCAACATTCAGTGTTTAAAATGCAAGACTTGTTTGCCTGTAGGATACTTAGGTTGCCCCTTCAGTTCCAGACTTGGCTGATGGCACTGGTGGAGGTTACAAGAGGATGTGGTCACAGCGCCACCATAGAGAAGGAAACCAACCTGTCCTTACAGGAAGACTACCATGATCATCACATCCTTTCTCTACTTGTCTGAAGCAGACATTGTATGTGCATGTTTGTGTGGTCGCACCATTACCCTTGTCTCTCAGGAATAGGGATCCCAAGAGGTTGTGTGCATTCACTCACCAAGGTTCTCGAGGGATTTATCTTTAATAATCTGAGAGGTGTTTATCAGTCTATCACTAGACTAGATCTTGGGCATGGCCCTATCTTCCATAGAATCACCAGTTTGAGAGCTGAAAGGGATTCTGGAGGCTGTCTTACTCAGCCTCCAAAGGAGAGATTAAACATGTTCTGTTTGGTCAAAGAGTAGAGCCAGGAGCATTAGTGAAAGTTATTAAAAGAAAAACTGGACAAACTGAGGCTTAATGTCAGGAATAACTTCCCAATGATGAGAGCTATTTGTGAGTGAGCAGGGGACTTCCCATTACTGGAGGTCTTCAGAGATTTTATGGTCACTTTGGGGCTATGTTACAGGATATGTTGCAACAGGGATTCCTTTTTAGGGATGGTTTTTAACCAGATGACCACTAAGATTCCTTTCATCTCCAAACTTCTATGCTTCTGTGAAATTTTTCTACTGAAAAATGGCACCCAACATATCTACTACTGAATGAACTGATGGGTAATTTGAAGATTGCTTTCTGCTTCCTCTGCCATTGTGCTTTCTTCTTCTATGAAGCTATCTCCTTAGCTATGGATAAACCTCTCTGGAATCCTACAGTCTATGATCTGAAAGAATATTGTTATTGTTGCCCAAACATTTCAATCATGTCCAACTTTTTGTGACCCCCTTTGCAGTTTTCTTAGCAAAAATTCTAGAGCAGTTTGCCATTTTGTTCTCTAGCTCACTTTATAGATGAAGAAACTGAGAGAAATAGGGTTACATGACTTGCCTTGGGTCACAGCTAGTAAGAAACAGAGGTTGGATTTGAACTCAGGAAGAGGAAATCTTCCTAAGTCCAGGCCTAGTAGTCTAGCTACTGTGCCACCTAGTAGCCCCTGGTAGCTAGTTCTTAATTTCTTTTTTTTTTTTTAACATTTTTGTTTGTTTTATTTATTTAAGGCAATGGGGTTAAGTGACTTGCCCAAGGTCACACAGCTAGGGAATTAATTATTAAGTGTCTGGGTCCAGATTTAAACTCAGGTCCTCCTGACTCCAGGGCCTGTGCTCTATCCACTGTACCACCTAGCTGCCCTAGCAAGTTCTTTAACCTGGTCAAAGTTGTGAGTACTTCTTGGCCTTGACCTCATCAACGTGGCATTTCCTCTTGACCCAAACTATGTTCCCATCTCCATGGCTTCAGGTGTTTTTTCCATCCCTTCAGCTTGTTAATTGTCTTTAGGTGGTGAGAACTTGACAGTTATTATCTATCCACAGAGTTGTTGTTTGTCCTTCATTCTCAAAGAGAACATCATGACTTGCCAGGACTTGTACACAAATTGAATTTATGTAAGGGAAAGTCATTTTCACCTTCAGAGCAATCTGGGTCCAGTGGCCAGATATAGATTAAGATGACAAGATGGCCCTAGATACAGTGGGAGATCCTTTTTAAGCTAACAACTTTTCCAGGTTTAAGTTTGTCAGAGGCAATGTCCCTTCAGTGATTAAGCCAAGGAAATAATTGGGGAAAAGAATGACTCTTTTATCTAGTAAAAAATCTGGGAGGGGAAGACCCTCAGGGCAGCTAGGTGGCACAGAGAACCATGAGTCAGAAGATACACTCATCTTTGTGAGTTCAAATCTGGCTTCAGTCAGATACTAGCTCTGTGACCCTGGGCAAGTCACTTAATCTCAATTCCTCATCTGTAAAATGAGTTGGAGAAGGAAATGGTAAACCACTCCAGTATTTTTGCCAAAATATCCTCAAATGGGGTTACAGAGAATCAGACAACTGACAACAATAAATAATATGTCAAAGAATAAATAAATATACACAGGAGGTCATACTGCCAGAATTCACTAGGGGGTAGCCAAGAACCAAGGACAGGTACCATACAGATAACAATCTAGGTGGATGAAACCAGAGATACACGTAGACATAAATTTCATCAGGATCAAAGGATAGGGAAGGTATAGGATATGCAAGAAAGCAGGTAGACTAATATACCATGGATGATAATAAGCAGGGTATGTGAAAAGAGAGCTGACTTTGGAATTAAATTGTTTGTATCAGTAATTACCTATGTGACTTTGGGTAAATTGTCTCCTTATCTATACAATAAATGCATTCTCCTCAATGACCTTTATGGACCCTTCCTTTCATAGTCTACAATACAGGATATTTCTAGCCATGCTTTATATTATATTCCCCCACCCAATCCCCAAATTCTCACCAGCTGCCCCTCTCCCTAGGTTTTTTTTTCTAGCTCTAAAACCATAATCAAAACAAAGCTTCCTTTGCTGCTGAAAGAATGCATCCAACAGTCTGATCCCTTATCACTCTACTCACCATCCCTGAAACTTTCCAAACCAAATGTTCACTGTATCCATAATCCATCTCTTTTAAAACAGAAGCTCCTTGAGGGCAGATAGGTATATTCACTTTTGTATTTAAATTATCAGCACAGTATTCACTTGAAGCATAGGTAGACTGACCTATGATGTCCTGGTCCTGGAGCATGCCCAAACATTTCTTGCCTGGTTCTAGGTTAAGCAAACCCAAGGGAACTTGGCAGGGAACCTATTTTAGATCTTGTATGATCAAGAGACTGGAACTATATGATGACAAGAAGGCTTCCAGTTGGCTGTAGACACTAAAGAACTCATGATTCAAGGATCCCACAGTATGCTTACAACCTGCCCAACTCTCTCATTTATTCATTTGTTACTACATCCTTAAATCTAAGGGAAAATCAGATCTGCTTAATGGGAACCACTCAAAAATTTCCAGTTGGTAGACAAGTTGGGATGGGGAGAGATGGAGATAGGTTTGAATGAAAAGCACAGTTAGAATACCAATAACAGGCGTCAAGATATAGGGTTGAACAATAGTGGTGGTAGATTTTATTTCCCTGTTGATTAGAGGTCACAGCGAGTAGTAGGCTGGAGATCATAACCAACAGAAATTTAAAGACTCACTTGCTCAGGGTACTATATGGGAGCCTGAAACTCAGCTATTTGCATTATTCTAAACTACAGCTACTATTTCTGTAGAATTTAAGTAAAGCCAACAAAGATATAGTCAACAATTATGGATAGTATTAAAGCTAGGAAAATGTGTAATCAACCTTCAACAAATGGACTTCCCAAGTTATGCATTCAGTAGATGGCACTCTGGTGACATTCTACACTCCCATTGTTGTGAGTACAAAGAACTCTTGGGTTTGCTCTGTGTGACCAATGGTTTATTCTACAATTTTTTACACTTGAAGATTTCCCTGTCAGGCCAACCATGGCAGCATGGAGCCTTCCAGGAAGCTGCTGAAGTTCATCCAACATCTCTACACACTTGCAGTGATACATTATATTTGTGCCTTTGCCCTTGCTGAGTCCCAAGCCTTGGATATTCTCCTCTCACCTCTGCCTCTTAGAATCCAACTTTCCTTTTTCTTGTCCTATATCCCTGGCCTTGTCAATCAAACTCTTCTCACTCTTGCCTCTACTTCCTTTCCTTTCATCTACTTTTCAACTCTTCCCAATCTGTGTGATCAAGTATGTCTGTCTACCTTCCATCTGCAATCAAAATGACTTAAAAACATTAGCTAACTCTTTGTTTGTTGAGATTGCTCAGTACCACCAATGTAATCAACTACTTCTTCCAAATCTATGATTATACACCCCAAATTCTCACAGCTTCATTATCTACCTTCAAAGCAAGACCCAGAACTTTATCATACCCTATAAAATTGTTTTAAATGCGTAAAATAAAATATTTAGGCCTAAAAAGGAAACCAAATATAATGAAATGCAGTTATCAAAATGTCTTTTAAAAAAATTCATTTCATTTACCATAGACAACCAAATAAAATTCAAAGTTCAGAAAACTTTATATACCAACACACCTGGTTGACTGGAAGGGTTATAAGCCTAAGGTCTGTTGGAGAGTTAGAAATATGTCCTGGATGTCCCAAGTTTTCTATCTTACAAGGACTGATTAAGGGGACCCCATCTCTGGAGCAATGAGGAGAGGGATAATATTAGGGTCCCCATGGAGGACAGGGCCCTTCCCCAATCCTCCTCATGTCAAGGAAACCACAGGTCCAACCAATACCAAGTCTTCTGACTTCTACTTCTATTCCTCATATATGTGAAGAAGATGCCTGCGAGAGAGAAGACTCAAGACTGAAGGAGCCTCATTGGACATACTACCATGGGCATTTTTAAGTTCCATATGGCTGGATACAGAAGGCTAGGTTGAGCAGATAGGTCTAGCTTCTAGTTTAAAGGACAGTAAAAGTCCACAGCTGTGACTGTTTCCTGTCCTAGGAAGCTCATCTTGACTCTGAACTACTTTTCTTTGACTGGACTTCTTCATCCCTTGGTAGCTTGACATTTGAAGACTGAATCCAATTACCTGGCCATGCCCATAATGCTTACCATCTGACAACCTGGACCAGACACCCCAACACTATAACCCTAAGCCAGTACTCCTGCTCCACTGTCCCAGCTACAAGTCATCAGTGCTTTCTAGAGTCTTTTTATCACCATCTTTGTTGTTGAGTCACTTCAGTCATGTCTGACTCTCCATGACCCCATTTGGGATTTTCTTGGCAAAGCTACTGGAGCAGTTTGTCTTTCCTTCCCCAGTTCATTTTACAGATGAGGAAACTGAGGCAAACTGGTTTTAAGTGACTTGCCCAGGGTCACCCAGCTAAGGTGTGTCTTGAGTTCAAATTTGAACTCAGGTCCCTTTGACTTCAGGGCTGGTTCTCTATCTACCACACCACTAACTACCCCATATCACCAATGCAGAAACTCTGAAAAGGCATCTCAGGGATCTGAGAGATCTTATAAGCCATAAATAAATATTACCTAAATGCTATGTGAAGAAAGGCTCTGGTAACTTACTAAATATTATGGGGTAAGAAAACACAGTAAAATGGAAGGAAGCATGAATGTATATTCATAGGCTTTACATCTTATTTCCTATTTCATTTCTTGATATAAAAAAGGAAGTTATTTTTAAAATCTCCTAACCTCAATTTAGATTTAGAAGAGACTTTGGAGGTCACTGAATGCAACTCCCTCATTTGATGGAGGGGGAAATTGGAGCCTAGACATGTGAAGGGACTTACCTGGGATCATAAAGTAGGTAAATGTAGGAGGAAGGATTCAGAGCCAGGTACTCTACTTCTGTAATTGTAACATGATTAGTACAGTGCCTAACAATTAGTAAGTGCTATATAAATGATGATAGCTGCCATCATCATCATCATCATCATCATCATCATCATCATCATCATCATCATCATCACAGGGTTTTAACCTTGGGACCCAGAACTTATTTTTTTAAATAATTATTTCAATCTCTTTGGTTTCCTTAGTAACCCTAGATATTTTACTTTATTTTATGCATTTTAAAATATTGTTCATCAGACTGACTCCTTATGGGAACAACACAAAAAACTGGTTAAGAACCCCTGAACTGTAGCAGCCTTTCTTATTTGCTGTGAACTCAATGCAAAGGTTATAGACTTAATACTGTGTGATCACCAACCCAAGAATAGATGAAGTCACATTTGTAACTGGAACACTATTAAGACCATAAACTGTTTACCTGCAAATGGTGGTCCCAGCAATGCAGATATTCCATTGGCACAAATGATGATGCCATAGGCATTTGCAAGATGTTCTATGCCCACCAGATCTTCAGTCACTACAGGCATTAGGGAGAAATACCCACTGGAGAAGCCTATCAGGGCACACATGGCTGCCAGGCTGGCATAGGTGTGCATCAATGGCAGAATAAGGATACTGATGACAAGACTCAAGTTAGCCATCAGAAAGACATTCCAAACGCTGATGCAGGGCAGGTCAGCCACAATCCCAAGGATCACTTTTCCAAAGATATGAACTATTGCTATGATTGAGGTCAAGGGGAAAACATCGTTTTGTTCAGTCAGATTGTACAGCTTGACTATTTCTGGGAGATGAATAAATGGAATTACGAAGCTGCTGTAGGCAAAGAGAGCCCAGAAAATAAAGGCTACAAACATCCGATTGGTAAACAAGGATGCAGCTCCAAAATAACTTGAGTACCAGTCCCAGAATCCCTTCCTGATTCTAATGGTAAGTTGGCTCACTATCTTTAGAATCCGAAGAGCATACATATTTTTTCTAAGTCGAACTTTGTCTTTGTTCTCTGGAACTGGGGGATTATTGAGTATTTCTTCCTTTACTGGTCCATCTTCTCTTTCTTCTGTTTTGTTTTGCTGCCCATTTGATTTTATGGACTCCGTTGAATGGGACAGAGTGAGTTTGAGATCTCTCTCCCCACCTTTGCTTTTAAGGATTTCCTTGCTTTGGGCTTCACTGGGAGCGAGGGGTCTCATGAGTGCTCCACAAACACATAGGTTCAAGGACACAGCCCCTTGGATGAACATGGCACTTCGCCACCCATATTCTGAGCAAAGGTATTTTAGTAAGACGGTCATGAGGAAGGTCCCGAATCCTGTCCCAGTTGTACTAAGCCCCTGAGCTAGGGCTCTTCTCTTCTGAAAATATTGTCCAACCATGACCACCGCAGGGAGATAGACCATACCACTGCCAAACCCTGTCAATACATTTTAAAAAGGAAATGAGATATAAAAGACCATGGCTTGATTTGAATATATTTCCAACATATACATATATATATATATATATATATATATATATATATATATATCCAATATAGATATTTATCTATAAGTGATAAATCCTAGAGACAATTTCTGGATTGCAGAAAGATGGCATTTTTCTTCCAACTTAGCTTATTTAGTATATACTAGATTAATGGTAAAATAAATTGAAATAATATTATTTTACAGATATTCTGTTTAGGCAGGCAAGTAATTATAAGGGTGACCAAGAGAAATTTGGGGGGCAATTTTCAGAATCTACAGGCATAAATATGCACTGGAATCACAGTTTTTATCTATCAATAGTTCTTAAACTCTTTGCTAGAAGATATCTTAAGACCCTCTCCATACCAATCCATTGTCCAAACAGTATCCAGAGTGATTTGCTAAAGTACAGAAAAGATCTCTTCCTGGCTCAATAAACTATCAAAGCTCCTTGGAGCAACTATAAAGTCCTTTGAAATTTAAAGTGTTTTATAACTTGGCTATCTTTCCAATTTTCTTAGACTTCACTCCCCTTTGTATACTCTGTGATCCATGTATTTGCCATTTCTTACATACACAGAAATCTATCACCTATCTCCAAGTCTTCTGACAGTCTGGAATGTTCTTCCTTCTGACCTCTACCTTTAAAAATCCCTGGATTTTTTCAAGTTTCAATTCTGATGCTCCCTTCGACAAGTAGCTCTTTCCCAGACTCTCACCCTTCCCCTTAGTCACTCATACTTTCCCCTTTGCAATTAACCTCTATGTACAGATGTTGTGTATATAGGTAATTATATGCAGGTGGTCACCCCCATTAGACTGTGAGGTCTTGAGGACTGGGATTGGGTATCCTTTGTATCTCCAACCCTTTCCACAGTCCCTAGCACATAATAGTTCCTTCTATGAAATACATACTTTTTTATAAATATTTGTCAGTTTGACTTACCCTAAGTTCCAATTTCCACATCTGCAAAATGATCAAATATAAAGCCTCATTTTTGTCTGTTTCTTGAAGTATTTTATAATTTGGTTAGATATCAATAGTCAATCAAAAGCAGCTTGTTACCAACTGGATGTCTTTGTTTCGATAAGAATCAAACCATTTTCCAAATCGGAACACCACTGACTATTGGAATTTGTTCCCTGTTGTTCACAGCTGACCTTGAAAGCAGGGTGAACAGACTTCTCTCCACCAAACCATTCTGTCCTTGTCCTGATATTTCAGCATTAGCTCATGGCTTTGGTTCCCATTTGGAACCAACACAAAACTCATAAAGATCCCTGTGTATTTGTAAGTTCCAAAATAAATCAGATTCTCAAAGGAGGGGGAACTTCTCATTTTACTAATTTCTCCTTGCAAAACAGAAATTGCTTTTGCTAGCTCTATTTCTGTCTATGGTAGTCAAGGAAGAAAAAGAGCTGGGTGACAGCATGGACTTTTAGTTGGGAAACTCTGAGTTCAAATTCCATCTCAGATGTTAGTTCTATGACCTCAAGCAAGTCACTGATGGAGAACTTTTCTCCTCAGTTTCCTCATCAGAAAAATGAGGCTAAATTCAACACATCTCCCAATGAGCTTTAAATAAGACAATGGATATAAAGGGTTTCAGAAACTTCAGAAATGGGTGGTTATGATGAATGATGACTGAAGACCTCTGTCTGTCTCCTGTGGTATAGCTTTATTGGGTGCCTGTTCATAGCATCTGCCTTTACCTTGACTCACAAAGACCTCTGTATCCAGAGCCAGCCAATATTCACCTCCCTTGTGGAGAACCTTCTCTGAATTGGTCTCCTAGCGACTGGGGTCTCTTACAGCATTTAGTAGCTCCTCATTTACAGAGGCAGCTCTGAGTAGTTAAATTGGCATGAAAAGAAGGCTGTTTCTGGCTGCTTTGTTTTTAATGGGTCCTTCTATGAGTTAACATACTCAGATGTTAAACTATCTGATGACCCAAAGGATGACTACCATTGGGCAAAGGGCCTGAGAATATACAGTGATCCTTTGCAAATCCCTTGCAAAAGTGCAACTGATCCAGAGTTCACACCCTGAATTCCGATCTAATATTTGAATATGGAAAAAAAACTGGCCAAAATAAATTTTGTGTGTGACGTCCAAGGAAAGGTAATGCCCCATAGTGGAGTTGGCCATCCTCACATCCCCCATCAAGTCCTTCTTATTGTGTGACTAGAGACAAGTCACTTAATTTTGAAAGCTTGGGCCATTTTCTGAGACTATAAATGACAGGAGTTCTATGGATATGTTCCCGATGTGGAAAATTTTTTCCACACTTTTGAAATCATATATCCTGACATTCTCCCTGCAACCCAACCTAGGTACCCAAATTCCAAGGACACATAAGGGGGTAATCTCTAAATTTCTAATAACAACTGATTCAAGTAAAGTAAAACAATTTCTGATTAGTAGGAGACTTATTTTTAAATACCTATTTGTGAAAAAATTGAAATTCAGAGGAATAATTTGAGAGGAATAGATATCTAAAGCTATATAATTTCTGCTAAAGTGGTATAAATCTTGAATTAAAATCAGTGGATTTGGGAGTGGAATGTCCCTACAGAGATTATTAAAATTTCCCAGAGATTACACCAATAATTAATTTCTTAACTATTTTAAAAAGCATTTTGTCCAACAGGTAAGCTTTACAGATATGAAGGAAGAGAGGAAGGAAACAAGGAAACAAATATTTATTGAGTCTACCGTTTGCCAGGTATCTCATTTGATCCTAACAACAACTATAACAACTATAACAACAGCAACTATAAGAGGTAGGTAATATTATTCCCATTTTACAATTGGGGAAACAGAGGCAGAGGTAAAGTGATTTGTCCTAATCTGGATCTGGAGCTATTTGAAGAGTGTGTTTTCTCTGCTCCATGCTTTAGACTGCTCTTCAGGTTTTCTCTCTAAGACCAAATCTGAACTCAGATTTTCACGTTTCCTGCCTTCCATTGGAATGGAAGGTCTAGTTTATTATATTTTCTGCCCCTCCCAATGAATCTCCTAGTTTTATTTATTAATTTAATGGCTTCTTTTTGCTTTCAATTTCATTCATTTCTTCATTGACTTTCAGAATGCACTGCAAATACTTGAATGACTTATTAGCCATTAAGCAGCTAATGCATCTTCTTTATTTCTCTACTACTACGTATTCTCTTTTCTCACAGATTGGGGTGAATATCCCCATCTGTTTTATGGAAAATGGCTGCATCTCAACTAGCATCTGTGAATTAGGATTTTTTTAATATTTTGATAACTATATCAATTTGATTGGTTTTCTTTGCAATCTTATATTTTTTTACTTTATTATTTATAAGTGTTATTCTGAAAAAGGGTCCATAAACTTCACCAAATTACCAAAGGGGTCCATGAGACCAAAAAGAAAAAAAACCCAGACATCTGATCTAAAGTAAGCCGGCCTAAGCCCTTGAGAGATAAATAATAAATAAATAAATTCAGCCAGCCAATCTCTGTTTTGTGTCTCCATGTGACAAGTAACAGCTATTTAATTAACAGAATATAGATCTACCTTATTTGTAGTAATTGGAGATGTAAAGACCCAGAAAATTTTTTTTAAATATTTTGTTTGTGATTTTTCATTCCTCATATCTAAAAAAAAAAAAAACAATAACCCAAAACAAAAAACTGGAAAAAATATTTTGGGCCAGGAAGAAAAAGAAAAAATTTCCTTAATTTGTTAGTTTTCCCTCCAGAGTTTTTAATAGTAGCCCATCCTTCATTTTAAATGTACTTTGAAAATATAAATGAATGTCAAAAACCTCATTCCAGTGAAACGATGCAATAAAATATTTTCATGCAATCAATCAGGAGGATATTTTAATAGAGCCATGTGTTTAGGGGAGTGACGTAATTCTGCTTCCCATTAAAATAAATTATGTGAAAATCTCCATATAATGAAGGGATTTTTAATTTTGGGGGGGCCAAGTCACCTTAGCAATTTGATGGAGCCTCAGAAAGAATCCCTTCATAGGAGAAGATTTTAAATGTATTAGATAAAATACAAAGTCTTACAAAGGAAACTAATTATATTACAATAAAGTTGCTAGAAAACTGTCTTGGAAACAGGTAGTGAATTGAGCACTAGCTCTGGAGTTGAGTTCCAAGGTGACCTTGGATGCTTGCTAGTTGTGTGACTCTAGGTAAGTCACTTTACTTTTATTGCTTCCCCCTTCAAAAGAAATGTTTTTTTAAAAATAAGTTCTCATACTCCAGGTTAAGAACCTCTGATAAAATTAAAACATGTCCCAGCCCCAGTTGAAGAAAGTCAGCTTCTCTCAGATTAATAGTCTTCCTCTAATGCTTTTTATGTGGAACACAGGCTCTGACAAGAGGAAAGACCTTGAAATAGGTCCAGTAATAGAACATTCATTTATCATAGCACTAGAAGTGCAGGAATTATTTTGGCCAAAGCAATTCATGTTGTTGTTCAGTTGTGTCCAGCTCTTCATTATGCCATTTGGGGTTTTCTTTGCAGAGATACTGGAGACATCCACTATTTCCTTCTCCAGCTCATTTTACAGATGGAGAAACTGAGGAAAACAGGTTTAAATGGCTTGCCCAGGCACCTGGCTAGTGTCTGAGGTTGGATTTGAACTCGTCTGTCTAACACTATCCCAAAGCAGCTCATTAAGATTGTCTACTAAGGTAGAGTGGGAATAAGGGCCTATATAAATGGAATCTCATATTCTCTCTATTCTGTATGAGTTTTACATATAGCTATTTATATAAAGTCTCTCCTTCATTAGAGTATGAGCTTCCTGAAGGCAGGGATGGTGCCTTTCTTTGTATACCCATTGCCAAATATAATGAGTGTTTAAAGCCAATTTACCAGGAACATCTGGAACATCCTTTTGGTATATGTTGTAATTGGACTTGACCTGTGGTAGTCATAAGCAGTAGGCCACCCACCACTTTGAACACATGAAGCCTTCATTGACTCCTTGAGAGCAGGGATGACCTTACTTTTCTATGTGCATCTTCAGAGCTTAGAACAATTCTTTAAACAAAGGAACTAAGCAAACTAAGCAAATCCTTCTCTAACTGTTCATTCTATTTCACCCTCTGACCTCCATAGTGAGAAAAGGTGACTCACCCAAGTTGACATAGGTAGTAAGTCTCAGACTTGGGATTTAAGCCCAGATTCCCTAATTGGAAATTTCATAATCTTCCCACTGTACCACACCTCTTTTAACAAACTGTTTACCTCAAGGGATTAGAACAGTGAGTTCACTGGAATAGAGAACTCCCAGGTGAAGAAATCCCTCCCACCAATGTACATTGGCATCTTCTCTGCAAAATATCAAGAGTTTGAATGACTTGTCTAGATTCCCATGCCAACAAGAAGCAGCTTTGACACCCAGATGTTCTTTGTTTCAAGATTGTCTCTTTGATATGAAATTAAAATTTTGCAATCCTGAATGATTTATATCCTAAAAGTGACAGTTATTTTTCTGAATATTATTGGAATTAGATCTTATTAGAAAGAGAACATTGTGAAATTTTTAGTCACAGAGCATTATATTTTTCTAACTTTGAATGTTAAAGTGCTAAATGGTCTTTGTAATATCAGCAGCTAACACTGTCCTGTTTTTTTTTTTGAAAAGTTCTCTTCATTCTGGGCAAAGGGCAAAGGATGATATGACTAATCTCATTTCCAAAGAAATGTTCACATCTCTGAATATTTAATGTACTTTTTGGAGTTGAACATGAGAACATTCTCATTGGAAGATTGTAGTCTAGGGTTTGGATTCAGGAAAACCTGAGTTTACCTCAGGTGCTTACTAGCTGTATGACCCTGGACAAGTCACTTAACTTCTGATTGACTCAGTTTCCTCATCTGTAAATGGGAATAATAATAGTATTTGCCTCCAAGAACTATTCTGAGGTTCAAATGAGATAATGTTTGTAAAGTTTGTAAAGTGCTTAGTATTGTGCCTAACACATGGTAAGCACTATATCAATGTTGTTATTATTCAGTCATTTCAGTTGTGGCCACATTTGGTGTTTTCTTGGCAAAGATACTGGAATGGTTTGCCATTTCCTTCTCTAGATCATTTTACAGATGAGGAAACTGAGGCAAATAGGGTAAAGGGTCTTGTCTAGGTCACACAACTAGTAAACGTCCAAGGTTGGATTTGGACTCAGGTTTTTCTGACTCCAACCCCAACACTCTATTCAATTTGCTATCTAACTAACTGTCCATGTAAATATTAGCAATCATTATAATAATAATAATAATACCTACTATATTATTTATATGTATCACATACATGTTATTTTTATGATTTTGCTTATAATTATTTTATTTATACTTATATCTATTATTTTGCTTATATTTTATTTATTCATACTTATGGGACAGCTAGGTGGCACAGTGGAAAGCATACCAGTCCTGCAGTCAGGAGGACCTGAGCTCAAATCCAGCCTCAGACCCTTAATAATTACCTAGCTATGTGACTTTGGGCAAGTCATTTAGCCCCAATGCCTTGAAAATCCCCCCCCAAAAGATAAGGATTGAGATATTTATTTATACTTAAATATCTGTTATTTTACTTGTTTTTATTTATACTTACTTTATATTTTTATTATATGTCTATGATTTTGCTTATGTTTATTTTATTTACACTTAAGTTATAATTTTTGTCATTTTGCTTCTATTTTATTTGTACTTATATTATTATATCTATTATTTTGCTTACATTTATTATTTATACTTAGTCAACACTTGCTATTATATAATAGCAATTATATTTATATAATTATATATAATAACAATTATATTTATTATTACGCTAGCTAATGTTTATACAGGGCTAAGTATGTGCTAAGTACTTTACAAATATTGTTGGTCATCATAATAATATTATTATCATTGCTACTGTAAATAATAAGCACAAAGACAAAGGCCATTGCTAAACAAAGGCACACACTCAAGTCCATGCTACGTGTGGATCTAATGAAAAGATGTGGGACCTGACCTGCAGGAAAGGTATTAGACTTTTTTACCACTTGGTCCCAGGAGGGCAGAACCAAGATAAAGGGGCTGGAAGTCAGAGAAAGACCAACTTAATTTTGATAGAAAGAAAACCTCCCTCCAAAGAGAGCTGTCCAAAAGCAGAAAAGGAGGTGTCCTGGGAGGTAGCAAGCTCTCCTTCAGCAGTGATCTGGAAACAAAAGTTGACTGTGCCCTGGTTGGGTAATGTTTGAAAGGGAAGTTTTGCTCAGATGTGGTTAAGACCAGAAAGATGGTCCCAAAGGCCGCTGCCAACTCTGAGAGCTGATGCTTCTGTAACCTTATTCACGGAGTTATTAGGGAGCGTAGCCACTAGATATTTCTCAACAACAAAGATGTACTTTTAGAGATGTTGTCATTTAAATTCTGTAGCTCATGTTCAGAGACTAAATGTACAACATGCTGTGGTCAGAACTAAACATGATACAGGAAGCTGCTTTTTGCCAAAGGAAATTGGGGGAGGCCAAAGCTGCAGAACCACACAGTACACATAGGTCACCCGGAAACCACTTTTAACCTCCACACTGCTGAGTAAACATTCAGTTTCAGAAAGATCTTTTTGAAGTGCTTCTCTTACATATATGTGTGTGTGTGTATGTATGTGTATATTTATATGTGTGTGAATGTAAATATATGTATATATGTTTATTGATATCTCACTAAGTTGAACATGACCATAGAAGAAAAATAACTGCACTTTGAGTCATGCTATAGATATCAAATGAAAAACTTTCTTGACATATTTGTCAAGAAATGTCTTTTCTTTATTTTTTTATTAATTAAAGGCAATGGAGTTAAGTGACTTGCCCAAGGTCACACAATTAGGCAATTATTAAGTGTCTGAGGTCGCATTTGAACTCAGGTCCTCCTTACTCCAGGGCCAGTGCTCTATCCACAGTGACATCTATCTGCCTCCATAGGTGTTTCATTTAAACCAACTGCCCACCCTTGGATGAGCTACTCTGTCAAAGAAGTAACAATGAGAAAACATGGTATGATGGGAAAAGCATTGGGTTGGGAGCAGAAGAACATGTTCAAATTCCATCTCCATTATTTACTAATTCTGTGATCTTGCACAACTCAGTTCAGTTTTCTTATCTGAAAATGAAAGCCTTAAGCTGAATTGACTCTAAGGTCCCTTTCAACCTAAAGCTATTCTATCTTCATGCCAAAAAGATAATTTATTGTTTAGTTCTCATGTAATCTGAGTTAATTTACCTCTAAAATATGAATAATCTGTGATTCAACAAGCAACTATTATGTATCAATGAATCAATCAATAAATATTTTTAAGTTCCTATGAGCCATAACTATTCATTTTTAGGATGTGCTGGAGGTACAAAGATGTAAATAAAACTGTTCCTGCCCTCAAGAAACTTATAATCTATAGAGGAAGATAATATAAATATATATGAATATATTAAAAGTAAGTAATACTAAATCAATGTTAAAGTTATGGGGGTAGAAAATCAGGAAAGGTCTCATGGAGGAGGCCTCCTGAGCTAAGGGATTTTCTAGAAGTGAGGAGGTAAGCAGAAGAGACAGAAATATGCTATGACTACTCTCTTATATGGAAGGCTTGATGGGAGCAGTGCCCACCAAACTTCACCTTGCCAGAAGCCTTGCCCATGTACAAAGGAAAAAGAACTCATACTTTCTTTGCTATCAATTCATTGCATTTCATACTCCAAAGAATGGGAGAACAAGGAGTAAGGTGAGTGAGATGGATGTTTTCACCTCCATAATAAATACTTTTGCTAAAGGCACAATGAAAATCCTGAAGATTGATTTTGCATGGACATCACTTACCTGCAGCCACTCCAAAGGTGATAAAGAGATAATGCACATTGGTAGCATAGGCACTCAGGACCCAGCCCAGGGCATTCAGAATCCCTCCAATTATTGCAGTCTTGCGGCAGCCACACGTGTTAATGAATAAGCCAATGAAAGGTCCTGTCACAGAACATTAAGAAGAATTAACCCTTCAAGTTTCATTGCCATTCCTCCCAAATAAAGTCTTATCTGAACACAGCATAAACAGCCTTAAAAATAGCCTTAAAACATTGTAGTTGTTAGATAAAACATGGAAAGCTTCTTTTTTTAAACTATGGTAAAAGTTGGAAAGAAGTACATTTAGATTGGATGTTAAGAAGAATTTCCCAATAGGATTGTCTCAGAAGGTGCAAACAGATGGACGAATGGAAAGAATGGATCGAGAAGACCTGAGTTCAACCTCTGAGACATTTACTAACTCTGGGACCTGGCGAGGTTACAACCTTAGTTTCCTCACCTGTAAAATGGGGCTACTAATACTTACCTCCTAGTGTTTATTTGAGGATTAAAGTTCTTTATAAACCTTAAGGAGATATAGAAAGGCTATTCATTAATAGGAAACTCTTCACTGGAAGTCTTCAGGTAAAGGCTGGATGATCACTTGCTAGTTCTACTGAAGAGAAGATTTTGTTCATCTAATAAATGGGCTGGCTAGCCTCTGAAGACCCCGCCAACTTGGTAATTCTATATATTATTAAGGGGAAAAAAAACCAAACCAGCTTACTTCCAGTAACCTGTCATTGCTATTGATAATGCACTGATATATTTATATATCGATTGCTATTGATACTGCATTAATTTATCTATATATCGACCAATGACAGGTTACTGGAAGTATGCTGGTTATGTATGTATATATGTTATATGTATATATTAGATATATGAATGTATTTACGTATAAAATATAAATATATATTAATTTTTCTGAGTTTTCTCTACCTGACTTAAGTGGATAAGAAATGGTAAATGAAGTTCAGTGGAAAATTGGATTCAGAGTTGGAGACTACAGATCACAATCCTGGCTCTCTCATCTATTACCTTGGGTAAGTCACTAAACATCTCTGAGTCTCAGTTTTCCCATCTGTAAAAAGAGAGGGGCTGGACCAAATGACAGCTTAGTCTGTGAGGTAAGTATGCTGATTTATCCTTTGTTCTAAAAGTAATACAATGGAAAAACAAGGATTGTTGGCTGGAATGCTGGACCTAGATTCTGACAAACCTAGGTTAGAATCCTGCCTGGGACACCAACTATATGATTCTGTCTATCTTGGTTTCCTCATCTGTAAAACGGGCATAATGATAGCACCTACTCCCTGGGGTGTCTGTGTGTGTGTGTGTGTGTGTGTGTGTGTGTGTGTGTGTGTATGTATACACACACATAGGTATGATTATAATATCATAGAAATATACAGCTAATGTGTATTATTATATAAAATAACAGATATAATATATAAAACATATAATAATAGATATCATATGAGATATATCTAATAACAGGGATGGTAAATAATATTCAACAATAATAGCTATAGAACATCATATAATACATATGATAATAAATATAGTTTATAATAGATATATGTAACACTAAATACATTTACTAATATAGTATATAATAATTATTATATATAATAGAGATAATTATATATAATATTAGATATACCATAGATAATAATAGGGATAATACATAATATATCTAATAACAGGTATATATAATAAATAACATATTATACATAATATTGTACGATAACAGATATCATATACAGCACTTCAAGATTTACAACGTGCTTTCCAAATATTGACTCCTTTGATTTTCATAACAGCCCTGGGAGGTAGGATTACTATCCCATCAGTAGAGATAATCAATGATTAGATGGCTTGACCAGGGTTAGTTACATCACTGACTGAGGCTATATCCAACTCAAGTATTACTCCAGACCCTGCACTCCATGCACTACGCCACCTAGTTGCATCTTTATAAATATTAGTTTGTTATTACATTTAATGCAATTAAATAGCTGCCTACTTATCTATATTTCTCAGATGAAAATGAGTGACTATTGAATGACCATCCAAAGGCTCAGCCATCAAACAGAACATGAAGTCATGGATGTTTGTTAGGATTATGTTTTCAGTGGTTTAAGTCACGTTCAATTCTTCATGGATCCCTTTGGCATTCTCCTGGTAAAGATATTGGAGTCATTTGTCATTTTTCTTGTCCATTCATTTTACTGATGAGGAAACTGAAGCAAATAGGGTTAAATGACTTGCCCAGGGTCACACAGCTAGCATGTGTCTGAGGCTGGATTTGAATTCAGGAAGATGAGTCTTATGTATCCACTACACCACCCAACTGCCCTATACATAAGCAATTGCCTCAACTTTCTCCTTTTGTGAATTGTCTTGAAGAGTGGCATAACCCTATATTCCACAAGCATCTCTTAAAAACCCCAGCACTCTGAATTCTATGATGGAAGTTGGGGCAGGGGAAAGGCATTAATCTACAGGGAACCTCTACCAGATTCGGGGCTACAAGGGTTTTCCTATTACCTCATTTGATTTAATCAGCTTCATCTTTGATGGAATTGCATTCCTAAGAGGGTGGAATCTTTAACACTCTGAAGAATTAATCAAGGATCGAATTAGTTCTCCCTGTTATCTTGGAAACAATCTGGCAGTAGGTAAACATTTTAAAATAAAAGTGGACATGAAAATGGATAATGACAACATGATCAATCCTGGGAAACACATAGTTTCTGATAAAAACTGGTAAGAGAAAAAGATGATAAATCTTAAAAAAATTGTAAGATATAGGTTAAAGGCATTTCTTCTGGATCTCTTACAGTGCTTTTTAACTAGATCATAGATTTAATCTAGACCATAATCAAATGCTACTTGAATGAAACTCTTAATGAAAGGTGTGGTCAGTTCATTATGAATAGGCCTTTTTAGAATTGAAAAAGTCACTTTCAATGGTCTGATTAAATTTCTGATGCTCCAGAAACTTGCTAATAGTTTCCTTACTGTTACATTAAAAAAGGATCTTTTAATATAATACCCCAATGCTAAATTATGGGATTCCAGGAGGTCCATATAATGTTGAAAAGGAACTTGTGGGATAGAAAGTGATTTATTGTTCTAAGTCAGAAATGTAGGTGATGTAATCACTACAATGCAGGTCCTGAGTCTGAAAGATTCCAGAGTTCCAATCTGATCTCAGATATTTACTAGTTGAATGATCCTGGACAAGTCACTTTACCCTTTTTACCTCAGTTTCCTCATCTATATAATGAGATAGAGGAGAAAAATGACAAACTACTCCAATATCTCTGTCAAGAAAACCCCCCAAAAGAGGTCAAGAAGAGTCAGACATAACTGAAAATGACTAAACAGCTACAACAACAAAACTGAATTTCTCTGGGCCACTGTTTCTCCAATGATCTTGAAGGTCTCCACTTCTAAATCTAGGATCTAAAACTAGGAGCACAACCTTAGAAAGTCATCAAGTTCAATTTCTTCATCTTTCAAATGAGGAAACTGAGGCTCAGGGCATTTAAGTAACTTGCTCAGGATCACACAGCTAATATGAATCTGAATCAGTATTTAAAGCCAAGGCGTCTTTCTTAACTCTAAGTCCCCTACAAAAGTGAACACAGAACTTAAGCCGTCCAAACTCTCAAACTATGAGTCTTCTTCATTTTCTGAAAGTGCATGTATAGTTTACAAAACTGAAACAGTCTGTCCACTCTGCCCAATCATTATTAAAAAACTGATTTCAATTTAGATACACATGATCATCAATGTTCCTTCCCACACGAGGCTCTTAAAGAGTCATCAATTGGCAAAGAAACCTATCCTAAAGCTATATGAAAATGAAAATATAGTCTACAAGACATTTCTCTTTAAGGGAAAAGCTTCCAGAGTATGGAATTTTTCCCAGTTAAGAAAGAACTACTCATGTTCTTGTCCTTGATGGCAGGAGAGGATCTGGTAAGTGGAGGAACTCCAGCGGAGCATTGGCAGCAAACTGCATTGGCAGCATCTGCCAATCTCAATCTGAATCACTCACCTGGTGGGACTCAAGGATGGAGTAAGAATTTTTGTGGAAGGGATCAGACTTAGAGGCTAAAGGGATATCAGAAGCCATCAAGTTCATTTTCCCTATTTTACCAATAAGGAAAGATGGTCTGGAGAATTTATACAATTTGCTTATAGCTACACATGTAATACTTTGCAAAGGCTGGATTCAAACTCAGGCCTTTTGTCCCCCAATTTCCTGCTATTTGCATTATACCTTTCAATGATTCTTTCTACTAAATTCCATGACTTTCCCCAATATAGTGATCTCCCAAATACAGAGATCCTGGACTATACCTGTTACGTCACCATTTTAGGTACTAAAAGGTTTGGGATTTTTTTTCTTGTAAGTAATGGCAGTTTGGGTTAGTGGATAGAGAGCTGTCTTTGAAGACAAGAAGAATGAGTTCATGGCCTCCTCTAATATACACTGGCCATTAAGCCCTCCGCAAGTCTCCAAGACAAAGCCACTGAGAAGATGCCGACCTATTTGGGGAGAGGGATTTTCCTTAATTGGGAGGTCCTATGCTAATGAAACCACAGGACCAGTCCCTATCATCTTAGTCCTTAAATAGCCAACTCAGGTCCCAGCAAGCAATGAAGTAATCAATCTTTAATAAAAACTTACAATATGCAAGCTGCTGCACCTAAAAACTGGGATTTTTTTTCCTTCTTTCCCTCATTTCTTTCTTTCTCCTCTCCCTCTCTCCCTTCCTTCCTTCTCTCTCTCTGTCTCTGTCTCTTTCTCTCCCTCCTTCCTTGGCAATCAAGTTTAAGTGATTTGTCCAGGGTCCTAGAGTTAGTAAGTGTCTCAAGCTGGATTTGAATGCAGGTCCTCCTGACTCTAGAACTGGTGTTGCACCATCTAGCTGTTCCAAAACTAGTATTTTTGATGACAACCTATACTCATTTCACCTCTGTGTATGGTCCTTCTCCTCCCCTCCAACCTGTGAAAGAACACAAGATCCTGAAGGCATCCCTGGTTTCTTGGCACAAAGTAGACACCTCATTCATGACTGATTAATTTGTGCAGCCTCCTAGAAGTCTCTAGACCACAAAATTCCATCATTTCCTGATTCTGTGGTTTTCCCCTAGCAGTGCCTTCTCATCTTAATCTCTTGGCTTACTTCAGCTAAAATCCCTTCTTCATCAGTAAACCTTTCCTCTTAAAGATCCTTGCCTTCCTCCATTGACTATCTCTGATTTCTCCTGCCCATAGCTATTTTGTACATAGTTGTTTGCCTGTGGGCTCTTTCATTAGGACAGGAGCTGTCTTTTGTCTCTTTTTGTATCTCCAGCACCTAGCACCATGGCAGGCACACAGTAGGAAGCTTAATAAATGCTTATTGACTCGTTAACTTAAAAATCAAATCAACCTCAGCCACATGGGAATATGGAAGCATTTTTACTTTATTCTTTTGAAATAGTTTCCATTCTCATTGGAAGCAACATTTGATACATGTCTGGCTAGCTGAGACCAATGGCTTCAATCACCAAAGAATGAATAGTGACATGGTGGGAATGGTAGTGATTAAACACGTTAAGAGCAATCTTATTCACATATCAAGGCAAGAAGTTTTAAGAAAGGTGCTATAATACAGGGGAAAGTGGGAAGTTGATGGAACTGGGTTCAAATTCTATCCCCCAATATTCATTACCTGTCTAGATCTCATTTCCTTATCTGTAAAAAGAAAGACTTGGATTAATTGACCTCCAAGACACTTTCTGGAAGGGTGGCACTGGATAAAACTCTGGGTCTGGAAGAAGAAAGACCTGAGTTCAAATCCAGGCTGAGACACTTACTAGTTGTGTGACCTTGGGGAAGTCACTTAACCCTATTTGCTTCAGTTCCCTCATCCACAAAAATTGGCAAAATAATAGTACCTCCTTCCCAGGATTGTTGTGAGGATAAAATAAGTTAAAGGTAAAATGAGTGAAACACTTTGTAAATCTTCAAGTGCTCTATAAATGTTAGTTTGATTCCAAAGTTCATCCTCCAGAGAACCTGGTTAGAGCTTAGAGAACCTTTTTCCCTGTGACATGAGAGGACCCACCCTGACTTTGTTCATGAGTGGGGCTGAATGGACAGGAGTCAGCTTAACCACCAAGCAACTTACTAGAGCCTACAACAGCGGCATAGAAATGCTGCCTGGTGCAGGAGGAGACCTGGATGTAGATTCAAATCTGGGATTTACTGCTTGGCTAGCTAGCAGAAAAACTCTTGCCAATCTCTCCAGCTCTCACTGCTCTCAACTATGAGTTGAGGGTGGTTGACCTAAATGGTGTCCAAAATCCATCCAGTCATTAATCTATGATCCTAAGAAATAAGATTATTCTTCCTTTTAACCCTATTTGGCAAAATGCTCTAGGACTAATTTCCTAACTGTGGTTTGTTTGCCCACTGGAAAGGAGTTAGGAGGTCCATTAAGGTCCATTAAGCCAACTGGTAAATAAGCAGAACTCCAGCCCCACCTGCTTTTTCTTTTTATTCCATAACAAGGGGTAACTTGAATTGGCTCTGGCATTGCTGTGCCCAAAGTGTAGGTGCCAAATCACTATAGGAGGCATAGTTCTGGTTCTAATGTTAGATATTCTGGGTTCAAATTATGATTCTGATGCTGCGTCATCTATAACAAAAACAACTAGAATTTACATGGCAATTTAAAATCTTACTTTTATCCTCACAACAGCTTTATGAGAAAGGTGCTATCATCCCCATTTTATACCAATTGAGGCAGACAAAGGTTATATAACTTTCCCAGGATCATACATCTAAGAAATGCCTGAGGCTGAGTTTAAAATCAGGTCTTCCTGACTCCAGGTCCACTGAGCCATATCAAGTAAGCCATAGCTTCTCTTGGCCTCTTTTCCCTCATCTTGTAAAATGATGGGTTAGATATGATTAAGATAACATTTAAGTAGTCTGAGGTGGCTATAGGTGGCATAGTAGATAAAGCACCAGCCCTGGAGTCAGGAGTACTTGGGTTCAAATCTGGTCTCAGACACCTAGCTGTGTGGCCTTGGGCAAGCCACTTAACCCCATTAGCCTTGCAAAAACCTAAAAAAAAAAAAAAAAAAGAGAGAGACTTAAGTAGTCTTATAGCTCTAGACCTATGAAAAATGTTGTACTAACATCAAGCTAAAATCAGTATATTTTGAAGGTAATTAAATTAACTTCATGGAATCATAGATTTGAATTGGGTAAAATCTTAGAGATTATCTGGTCTAATTGCTATTACAGAAATAATTGGGAAAGTACAAATAACTTCTTTGGAATAGATATAATTTAAGTTTAGTATTTCTTATAAATATTCTACAAATCAATTGTATTTTTTGGCATCTGGAATTGGAAAAAAAAATAACAATATAATTAGGGTTTATCCAGGCTGGCTGGATGGAACATGGGCTACCATCTCTTCTTGCCTTTCCTTTGGTCCTTGGATTGCTGAGAATGAGTCTGGGTAGTCTGACTTGTTCTTAATATTTGAAGTCACTGACTCTTCATTTCTGGGAAGCAGAGGACCAGTACACTTTGCCATTAGTGCTGGTACTGCATCTTAAGGTCCATCATCCTTACCATCTTCCTTCCTTCTCTCAGTGCTCTCCATATTCACTTCCTCACCTTCCCCTCCCCAACCACCCTACTGAAGCTACTCTTACCATCAGCCTAACAGATCTACCCTGCAGCTAAATTTTCTTTCATCTATTATCCTCAAGACACAATCCTCCCTCTTCTACACTAGCTTGGTGAGAATAGTCACTTATTAATCTTCACCTGAAAAATGAAGACAATGATACCTGAGGGAACTCACTTCATAGGGTTATTGTTAGACTGAAATGAAACAGATGAGGAAAAGAATTTTAAAAACAAGAAAGTCAATTGGAATGAATCATAATTATTTTTTTGATGAAACTAAACCAAACACCTCATTCACAAGGAGGGAAAATAGGTAAATGGATCAGATTCTTTTCAATTCCAGATGCCAAAAATGTATAATTTGTGTATTATGTGCATATACCTACAGAGAATAATTTCAATGTTTGCCTTCTTTCTTACTCCTCTGGAAATTAGAGGTGGTTAGGTAGTGCAATGAAGAGATTACCAGTCCTGGAGTTGAGAGAACTCATCTGGTTTCAGATACTAGCTCTATGACCCTGGGTAAGTCACTTGACCCTGGTTTGCTTCAGTTTCTTCATCTGTAAAATGAACTAGGGAAGGAAATGGTCAACCACTGCAGCATCTTTTATGAGAAAAAGCCAAAAAGGATGAGGAAGTTAGTAAGGTATGGGAAGTTAGTCAAGGGAAAAGGAGAATTTCAATGTTATATCTACTTATCCAGTCTCAGCAGTACCCTGGCAGACATACCGACAATGAGTGTGATCCCCATACTGAGGGAGCTAACCCAGGCAGTCAAGCCTCGACTCTGATGGAATTCTTCAAGCCATTCCATGTTCAGCACACCTAGTGCCATCTGGGACCCCATGATAAGAATGTGCACCACAAAAGAGGAAAGGACAATCATCCAAGCCCATCCACCATCAATGTTGGGGTTAGGGTTATGTGTCTTCTTTTCTCTTGGTCCATCTTCAAAATCATACCCAATATCTTCATGACTGGTGTACATTTTTTCTACAGTATTCTGAAAAACATAAAATAAATTATTTTTACTAATCACAACAAATAAAAATGTTTTAGTTTTCTCCTCATCTTCTCTCCCTCTCTAGCACCATAAAAGGGTTGCCATCTTGCCAGAGCTCCAAGTCTTTTAGCATTATCTAGATCTTTGCACCATACCTTGAAATTCTTTAAAAGGCACACCCAACAGGGCAGCTAGGTGGCAAGTGAATAGAGTACCTGAGTTCGAATCCAGCCTCAGACACTTAATAATTACCTAGCAGTGTGGCCTTGGGCAAGCCACTTAACCCCATTGCCTTATAAAACCTAAAATAAATTTTAAAAAATTTAAAAAAACTATGTCCAAGCCTTCTGGGAGATAAACCAGTGTTCAGAGCTGCCCCTCCTGGAGGGAATGGGGGCTTGAGACAGAGGTCAAGGTGACCTGCTTTGAGAGTAGCACTGAGTATGATCAAAGGGACCAGGTTGATTCTGGCTATAATTATAGGCTAGATGTCACCTATTTAGGATACATTAAAGAGACAAATTCAGAATTTTTTTTTTACTTTCATATTTGATTTTTCCCTCAGTTACTTATTTTGGGTTTTTTGTGGGTTTTTTTGATTAAAGATTTTATTTATTTTGAATTTTACAATTTTTTCCCCTAATATTACTCCCCCCCTGAAGGCAATTTGCCAGTCTTTCCATTGTTTCCATGGTATACATTGATCCAAATTGAATGTGATGAGAGAGAAATCATATCCTTAAGGAAGAAACATGAAGTATAAGAGACAGCAAGATCAGACAACAAGATATCAGGTTTTTCCCCTAAATTAAAGTTAATAGTCCTTGGTCTTTGTTCAAACTGCACAGTTCTTTATCTGGATACAGATGGCATTCTCCATTGCAGACAGCCCCAAATTGTCCCTGATTGTTGCACTGATATTGGAAGGAGTGAGTCCATCAAGGTTGATCATCACCCCCATGTTGCTGTTAGGGTGTACAATGTTCTTTTGGTTCTGCTCATCTCACTCAGCATCAGTTCATGCAAATCCCTCCAGGCTTCCCTGAAATCCCATCCCTCCTGGTTTCTAATACAACAATAGTGTTCCATGACATACATATAACACAGTTTGCTAAGCCATCCCTCAATTGAAGGAGATTTACTTGCTTTCCAATTCTTTGCTACCACAAACAGGGCTGCTATGAATATTTTTGTACAAGTGAAGTTTTTAGTCTTTTTCATCATCTCTTCGGAGAATCGACCAAGTAGTGATATTGCTGAATCAAAGGGTATGCACATTTTGGCTGCCCCTTGGGTGTAGTTCCAAATTACTCTCCAGAAAGGTTGGATGAGTTCACAGCTCCACCAATGCCAATTACTTATAAAAAAAAATTTTAATATTCCTTTTTCAAATTTTGAATTCTCTCCCTCTCTTTTCTCTTCCCTCCATTTAGAAGGCAAACAATATGACATGTTATACATGTGTAGTCATGCAAAACATTTCCATATAGTCATACTGTAAAAGAAAACATAAATACCTCAAGAAAAACAAAGAAAATTTTTAAAAAAATATACTTCAGTCTGCAATCAGACATCATCAGTTCTTTCTCTAGGGAAGAATAGCATTCCTCATCTTAAGTCCTTCAGAGTTATCTTGGATCATTATATTGCTGAGAATAAAAAGTCATTCACAGCTGATCATCTTACAATTTTGCTGTTCCTTTGTACATAGTACACTTCATACGACACCTGCTCATGTAAGTCTACCTACGTTTTTCTGAGACTATCATGCTCATCATTTCCTACAGCAGATTAGTATTTCATCATAATCACATATCACAATTTGTTCAGCCATTCCCCAACTGATCCCTTCAATTTCCAGTTCTTTGCCATTAGAAAAGAGCCACTACAAATAGTTTTATTATACATATATAGATCCCTTCCCTTTCATTTTTTATTTCTTTTGTAAGACAGACCTAGTAGTAATATTGCTAGGCCAAAGGTAATGAATGGTTTTATAGCCTTTTGGGAATAGTTCCTAACTGATCTACACAATGTTTAATTAGTCCACAACTTCACCAACAATGCATTAATGTCTTATGTTTCCCATGTCCCCTCCAATGTTTGTCATTTTCCTTTTCTATCATATTAGCCAATCTAATAGGAATGAGATAGAACCTCAGAATTGTTTTAATTTGCTTTTCTCCAGTCAATACTGAGTTAGAAATTTTTTTTATATGGCTATAAATACCTTTGATTACTTTGTCTGAAAACTGTTCATATCTTTTGATCACTTATCAATTGAGGAATGGCTCTTAATTTTGAAAATTTGACTCAATTCTCTCTCTCTCTCTCTCTCTCTCTCTCTCTCTGTGTGTGTCTCTCTCTTTATATGTGTGTGTGTCTGTGTGTGTGTGTGTGAAAGAAAACAAACACTCCCAATTAAAAAAAAACTCAAGAAAAACAAAGAAAATTTTAGAAATTAGGCTTTAATCAGAGAAACTTCAAAATTTTCTTCACAGTTACTATTCCTAACTGTATTCCCCTCTATCCTATTTCCCCCCTCCCCATTTATTCTCTTCTGCCTCTCCTTTTATCCTGTCCCTCCTCAAAAGTATTTTGCTTCTGACTTGATAATTTCATGAAAGATGATTCTAGGCTCTTTTTTTCCATCATGACTTTCTGGTAGTACAATAATTTTTAAATTCAATCTCCTGGATCTGTTTTCCCAATGAGATTGTCTTCTATTTTTTCATTCTTTGGTTTTGCTTTATTGTTTCCCCATAAAGGCATTAGTTTCCATTTGCTCAATTCTAACTTTTAAGGAATTTTTTTCTTTAGTGAACTTTTGTACCTCCTTTTCCATTTTGGTCACTTCTACTTTTTAAGGAATTCTTCTTATTGGATTTTTGTATCTCTTTTACTATTTGACCTAGTCTGGTTTTAATTAGTTATTTTCTTTAGTATTTTTTGGTCTTTTTTTTTTTTTTTTTGATTTTTCAAGGCAATAAGGGTTAAGAGGCTTGCCCAAGGCCACACAGCTAGGTAATTATTAAGTGTCTGAGGTCGGATTTGAACCCAGGTACTCCTGACTCCAAGGCCAGTGCTCTATCCACTGCACCACCTAGCCACCCCTTTTGGTATCTTCTTAACCAAATTGCTGACTTGTTTTTCATAATTTTCTTGCATCACTTTCATTTCTCTAACCAATTTTCCTCTGCCTCTTTTACTTATTTTTCAAAATTCTTTTTTGAGCTCTTCCATGACCTGAGACCAATTTATATTTTTCTTGGAAGCTTTGGATGTAGGACCTTTGTCTTTGTTATCTTCTGAGTGTGGTTTTGATCTTCCTACTCACTATTGTTAACTTTCTATTTTAAGATGTTTTTCCTATTGTTTGTTCATTTTCTCAACCGATTCCTTGACTTTTAACTCTTTAAGTCTTATAGTAGGGCTCTGTCTCCAGGGTGGATGGTACACTATACCAAGCTTCTGGGGTATTGTGCAGCTATTTTCAGAGAAAGTTCTAGGAACCTGCAAGTTTTCAGTTCTTCCAAGGTGGGATGATCTTAAGGAGAGATGTGTTTTCTGCTCCATGAGTGACCACTTTTTCACTCAGGAAATGTGAGGAGGATCCCCACTCCTCCATAGCCCCAAGTTCTGGTGTGTTAGTGCTCCTCCTTACCCTGGCACTGCCACCAGGATCCAAGTCCTGCCTCTGTGCTAGCAAAGAGATCCCTGTAATCTCCTTCTGAATATTTGTCTGACCCTCTTACCTTCAGTGGGCTGAGCACCTGGGAAGCAGCTGTTGATTCCATGGGCTCCCAAGGGCTGCTCCTAGTTGGGGCTGGGACTGACCTGGGAGAACCTCTGCAGGACGGTGCTCCTCTCTCTCCCTAGTGCAACAGTTCTTTCTTGTTGACCTTCTAAATTGACTTGAGCAGGAAAATTGTGTCCCTCATATAGAATTCTGCCACTCTAGAATTTGTTTGGAGTCACCATTTAAAGATATTTGAAAAGGTTCAGGAGAGGATCTGCCCTTTCTGCCTACCTCCTAGGATGAGCTTAGAAAGGAAGATAGTAGAGAGGCCAATAATAGATAAATCCCTGGGGCAAGGGAGGTCTAGATTAAGTCATTTAACCTTTCTGAGACTCAGTTTCTTCATCTGTTAAATGACTATAATGATAATACTTAAAAAGTCTCACAGAGTTGTTGGGAGAATTAAGTAAGAGAAAGAGGATTACAGACCACAAAACACTAATCAAACCTGATTAATGATTCATCCTGTCAAATTAACAATGCTCAAACTCAGGGGACTTGTGGGCACTTCCAAACCTACAAATACACTCACAGGGACATTTACTCATTTACAAAGCAAAGTCACATGGTGTAGGGGTCGGTACCTTGAACCTCACTTCAGAATTCTCAACACAGCTCAATAATATCTCCCAGAAAAACCTTCAGCCAAACCTGCTAAGAGATGAACCAGTTTGGAAGTCAAGGTGACCTGCTTTGAGAACAGCACTGAGTGTGATCAAAGAGGCCAAGCTGATTCTGGCCCTAACTGTGGACAAGATGGTCATATACTCCGGACACACTAAAGAGACAAATTCAGAATATTTTTACTATAATATTTTTATTTTATTTTCCCCCAATTACATTGTAAAAATAATTTTAACTTTCTTTTTCAAATTGAGTTTCAAATTCTCTCCATCCCTAATCTCCCTCCTCCACTTAGAAGGCAAACAATTTGATATAAATTATACAGGTATAGTCATTCAAAATACATTTCCACAGAAGTTATGCTGTGACAGAAGACAAAAACCACAACCAAGAAAAATAAAGAAAAAGTATCTCTGATCTCCATTCAGTTTTCACACGTCCTTTCTTTGGAGATGGACAGCACCTTTTATTAAAAGTCCTTCAGAGCTGTCCTGAATTATTATATTGCTGAGAATAGCAAAGTAATTCACAGTAGATCATCATACAATATATTTGTTTCTGTGTACAATGTTTATATAAGTCTTTCCAGGTTTTTCTGAGAATATCCTGCATGTCATTTCTTAAATCACAGTAGTATTAGATCACAAACATGTACAATGTTTGGATATGTTTGGAAATGGATAATTTCCCACTTGATAGACATTCCCCTCAATGTCCAATTCTTTGCCATCACCATGAGTGCTGGTATAAATATTTTTATGCATGTAGGTCCCTTTTCTTTTTGTTTTTATCTCTTTAGGATACAGACCTAGCACTGGTATTGCTTGGTCAGAGGGTATAGGGTTTTATAATCCTTCAGGCATAGTTCCAAACTGCTTTCCAGAATGGAAGAATCAGTATACAACTTTACCAACAGTGTATTAGTGTTCTAATTTTCCCCACATCCCCTCCAACATTTATTATTTTCCTTTTCTGTCATATTAGCCAATCTGTTAGGTTTGTGGTGGTAGCTCAGACTTGTTTTAATTTACATTTATTTAATCAATTGTGATTTAGAGCAAATACTATATGACTATAGATATTTTATATTACTTTGTCTGAAATACTGTTCAAATCCTTTGATTATCAATCTAGGAATGGCGTATTTCTAATGAATTTGACTCCGTTTTCTATATATTTGAGAAACAATGTATTTAGCAGAAAACCTTATTGTAAAATTTTTTTTCTCAAAAGTTTGTTGCTTCTGATTTTTACTTCCTCTTTCTACCTTCTATCACACCTCCCCTATCAGATACACACACACACACACACACACACACACACACACACACACACCACCTTCTCTTATCCCCTTCCCCTCCTTTTATTTTTTTTGGTAAGATAGATTTCTACCCCTAAAATAAGTGTGTATGTCATTCTTTCTTTGAACCAGCTCTAATGAGAGTAAGGTTTATGTCCTCCCATCCTCAACTCCTTCCCCATAATGTCAATTTGTTTCAAGTTCCTACAATGGATTACATCCTGATGTATTAGAAGAACAAAGATAAAAAAAAAAATGGCACAGTTCCCGTTCTCAAAAGATTTTACAACCTCATAATGGGATTTAAAACAATACTAACCAAAAGTATACTATAAAGTAGAACGTGATATCAAAAAAGATTCAGATGGAATGTTCTTGGAAAATTTCAGTGTGGGAAGAGGAGAGAACAGGATGGGGTAGGAACAGCAGATCTAGACTTTAAAGAAAAAAAACAGCAGAAAAAATGAGAAAGGACTATCTTCAACAAGGCCTGACCCTAGGATAATCAGAATAGCATAGTAAAAAAGAGTGGTGGACCAGATGTAAGAAGATTAAGGTTCAAATTCTTTCTCAGATACACAGTAGCTGTGTGGCCACAGGTCTGTCCCTTAAACTCTTAAGAGTCTCAGTTTACTCATCTGTAAAAGGGATATGATAATTTCACATTTACCATCTTCACAGGAGTATTAGGAAGAGATTGAAAAATCATGGACTTGAAACATACAGAAAGGTAAATTATGACTATGATGGGTGACATCCAGATTTCAGAAAGGGTGGGATATGGTGCGGAAATACTATTGGACCACTATGTCTAGAAGGGAGATAAGAAGGAGAAATAGACTTTAACTGAAAACACTTTTCAACAAAGATAGCTAACCAGAAGTGTGACGGTTTCCTTAGGTGGCTACTGGTTCCCCTTCATGGAGGTCTCCCAGTGAAGGCTTCATGGATATGGAGAGGAGCAGGTATCTAGTCATCTACTCAAATAGGTAACCTGAGTTTTTCTGGCCATGAATCTGAAAAGCACGAAATACATTGGGAATCCTGACCCCTAGTCATCTCTGTCCTTTGAACTCCAGTGTCCAATATCCACTCATTTGATTCACTTTCTCCTGCCTATGCTACCTTTCATTATAAGAATTTGTGTACCTCCTCCACAAATGGCCACAAAAGGTCTGTCATAGGCTACGTAACAGGAGTGGTGATATATTAATTATATGATACTTAAAAATTTACAAAACATTTTGCCATACTTGTAAAGTATTTGCTATTATTACTATTTAGCAGATGGGGAAAAATGAGACTGTCCAGTTAAACCAGTCCTATCATTACCATTTTACAAATGAAGAATCTGAGGTTGTCAAGTTAAATGGCACAAGGTCAAATAGCTGTAAGTATCTGAGACAGGATTTGCACTTTTGTCATAGTATCTGCTCCCCATCTGGTTGAAACCCAAAGAAGGCAACATCATGCAACTAGCAATGCAATCTGCATGGCCTTGAGAACAGGAAGGCTTCTGCCACACAGGTTAATTTTTCCCTAAAACAGAAAGATAACTATCCTCCAACCTTAATTCATCTAGGGGACTAAGACTCAAACTCTTAAAGAAGTTTCTCAGTGACCTAAGGCATAATAGCTCACTCTGTGGATCCTCCAGCTTGATGGCATTCCCATTGCCTTTCAAGTCAAGTTAATCCTTGGATGAGGTAGTTATTTTGTTTGTACTTCTTGAGGATCAAGATATACAAGTGAACTAGATTTAAGCGAGAAAGGACTTGACCTAAGTCTCTTCTCCAGAGCCATCTGGGTCCAGAAGCCACTGGAGATGGCACTGAGGAGCACCATCATGGCAAAGGGGAAGGTGAGATGTGCTATCCCCAATTGAACTAACATTGCATCTTTGCTGAATATCTTTCCCATTATCTTATTGAATAAACCTTCTTTTGTTAAGGCTCCAGAAGGTCCAAAACTGTCTCTTTCTGTTCTACTCCCAACCTTGAACCAGTAGACCTCCCTAAGCCATGTCTGTCATAGGCACCAGGTCCTCCTGATTCCAAGGTGACAAAATGTATCTTCTTCCTGAGGACCAGCCTAGACAAGTGCATCACTTAGCAAACTGGTCCATAGGGAATGAATTTTTGGACTTAGAAACTCATGAAAAGGTTATAATGGGTATTTGAGAATTGACTGGCATCTAGAGATTTGTACTTCAGGGGACTCCTCTCTTAGCCTTGAAAATGATTTAGCATGGGGCGGCTAGGTGGCGCAGTGGATAAAGCACCGACCCTGGAGTCAGGAGTACCTGGGTTCAAATCCGGTCTCAGATACTTAATAATTACCTAGCTGTGTGGCTTTGGGCAAGCCACTTAACCCCATTGCCTTGCAAAAAAAAAATCTTAAAAAAAAGGCACACCCCAAAATCTTTAAGGGACAGACCAAGAGGAAATAGGGGAACCCAGGAGAAGAGCCAAACAGAATCAGAGGAGCAATATGTAAAGAGAAAAATAAAGAGAGATGAACTTCAACAAAGAAGGAAGAGGTCAAAAAAGACTTTGGTCTTTCTATTGGTCTCTAAAAGCACCTCAAAACAGAAGGCTTGAACTGAAGATTCAAGTTGCATCAATCTGTTCAAGAAAAGAAGGAAGTTCCAAGAAGCTCTGCCCTTCCTTTAATTTTACCTAACACCCTTCTGTCCATTAATAAACATTACAACATAATCTCATCATTTTTTACTCCAACATTTTACCTCAATCATAAAGAGACCAAAAGTTAGCCAATGTCTGCCTACCTCTAGGGAATTTTCCTAGCTGGGGGCTGAGGTATTGTGTTCTACTCCCAATTTTTTGTATAGCCTAGATCCATAAAAGCAACAGAAAAGGGGATTAAATGGACCTGAGGGGTCATTACACTGATTCTAAGCTATTAAAAATATGAGCTAATTTTAATAACCAGCTGGGGATGACTAAATCCCCAGAGACAAAAGAGATAGAGAGGATACGTCAATGAAGAGCACCAGCTGGCCATCTGTACTCTCCACAGAGACACCTGAATACAAGTGTTACATAAATGAAAATATAAATTCGCCTGTTCTCTTTGTGCAGTGCCTATGTGTCAGCACATTGGAAACAGGACAGAGAGCAATTATTTTTGGACCGTCTACATATGTTACATGACCATATACATGCTTGTACTTTACGTGTAAGATCCTTGAGAAGTGAGCAACAAGATGACCTGTTACTAAGGAGGAGTTAACCTTTTTGTGTGTATTATTTCCAGAAGTAGATTGGAGCCAGCTAATACTGACCCAGGAGAGTCAGTTGCTAAGTTTTCAGTGTAAGCATTTATACCTCAGAAATCAGCAAAGGATTCAAGTAAGGGCTTGGTTTACTGTTTTTATTGGTTGTCTAGACTTTAAAAAGTCATAGGGAAAATGTTAATATTGCAGATTAAACTTTAAAGTGTGTCTTGTGTACATTTCCCCCTTCCCTCCCTGCCCCCCCCAATCCAACTGTTAAATATTTACCAGCCTATTCCTGCATGGATACATTTGGTTGTCTGATGAAGTCTATGGATTCTTTATCAGAATTAATTTTTAATACATAAAATTAAAAATACTAGGGTTTCAAAGTAAGTCAATTATATTTTAATACAATTGTCAAAATATTTTTTTAAAAGTCCATGGACCTTGGGTTAAAAATTCCTATTCCAGAGGAAATGAGTATCAATATTAACATTTTCCCCATAAATGAAACAAGACAAAAGGAAGTCACAGCTAATATAAAAATGACTTAGAGATTCTTCATAGAGAGGAAAATGAAGGAAATAGCGTAGTTGATTCTATTACGTGTTCAACAGCAGTAAGAAAAATAATTAAACTTCCCAGGCATAATTTCCTCCTCTTTCTTAGTCATCTTCCCACCATGGAAAAAATCACCATGTTTAGGCCCCACTCCTCAGATTATTCCCTAACTCTGCCTGGACCATTATTTCAAGAAGAGTCCCACCCATGCTTCTCTCTATTCTCTGAATTTATCTCCCTTCTCTTAGGAAGAGGGAGGATCCCCTCCATGTCCTCATTCTTTTCCAGCTCCCCATTATGTTACCTTTCCCCATTCAAATGTAAGCTCTATTTTGCTTTTATTAATATTCCCAGATCTTAATCCAGGCTGTGGCTTCTAGTATTAAATAAATGTTTTATCTGTCTGCCTGTCTATCTATCTATCTATCTATCTATCTATCTATAATTTCATGGAATACCTGGTAATCTTATGTTTCAAGATAAATGATAACCATTTATAAAAAGATGACCTTGAAAGTAATTGCAGTTTAACATGAAACATCTTTTGCAGATGATGAATAGAACGAGAAATTTTATGAAGAACTTGAGAATCCCTCCCTCTCAAATCAAATCAATACATAAACTTTTTTATTCAGTGACTTAAATGCAAAGGTAGGCATAGAATGGTGAAAAGTATGTTCCAAAACATGGTTAAGGAGTAAGAACAAAGATCAAAGGCTTGTGGACTATATGAAGTCTCATGTCTATATGTGTGTGTGTACATACATATATACATTATATATATATATATATGAAAAATGCCATCAGGAGGAAAATTTAAATGCGTTGGGCATACTAAGCTCCAACAGCATTGCAAAAATAAACACTATTTAAATAAGGAACAACTGGTTACTCAATGTGGGGAATCATTTCAAGACTCCTTACATAGATCACCAACCCTTTAGAGGAAAGATATCAAATGAGATGAAAGAACAAAAGTCAGAAGATATAATACCATGCAATCAAGGCAAGTCCAACCTTACCAGGAAGCTAGGTGGCACAGTGGCTGCTTCCAGAGTCAGGAAAAACATGAGTTCTTGATGCATGTTAATAATGAAATAAAGAAATCCTAGGAGCCACCCCAGCTAGGAGACAGTGATATATGGTAACCAAAAGCAGTATTGGTTTAGAACATCAATAATTTGGCAAACTCTGACAGAAGAGGATTATGAACAAAGGGAGCCTCTTAAAAGAACAAGAAGCAATAGAAGAAAAGCAAATTGGCAGAAAGTTTGATGAGAGATTCAAATAAGCCTGATCATCCTGAGGGCAATCAAAGATGAACTGGAAAGTGAAATATGAACAGATGAGAAATATAAATGCTTTTCTCCATTAATCACAGTAGAAACATCACATTAAATTCTGCCAACAGACTATGTCTGGCTCTCTGAAGAAGAAATGATACCAAAGAGATGGAAAGAACAACTGAATTAGGCCAAATATACACAAAAATAGACTCAGACTGGAGACAGGACCATTTTTGAAAGACAGATTCTTGTGATATTTAAATGAAAGGATACCAAACATTTGAGGGAAAAATCTCACATCTTACTACTACTGAGAAATAAACTGGAAATTAATAAAATATCACAACCTATTATATGCCTATTTCCCATCCTTTTGGGGTTTTTTTTTTTAGGGTTTTTTCCAAGGCAAATGGGGTTAAGTGGCTTGCCCAAGGCCACACAGCTAGGTAATTATTAAGTGTCTGAGGCTGGATTTGAACTCAGGTACTCCTGACTCCAGGGCTGGTGCTCTATCCACTGAGCCACCTAGCCCCCCCCCCCCCCATTTCCCATCCTTACAAAGTTTTTATGTAAATAAACAACATCTCTGTGAGGGCATGAGCAGAAACCAAGGAGGTTTTTGCAAATAGCATTCTTCAACAAACTATATCATTACATGCCAAAATTCCCAGAAATGTGTAGACAATATATAATCCCACCATGTTTATTGGCTATTAAAAAAAAAATCTGATTTGGTAAAGCAAAGGCTCTCAACTAACAAGCTAATTCCTCTGCATATGTCAAAATCAAGGTTCTGTGAAAGAGATAACAACAGATAATTTACCCAATGGTCATCTTTGTATCAAATGAGGCATAAAACAGGAAGATTTTTGTTCAACAAACACATTTGCTACTGTTTTGGAGGATGTGCTGTGCTGTGCAAAGTCCAAATGTGGATCCTTAGAGAAGATAAACCCTTCAGAAATTTCTGTTTGCACATGACTTTGTCCTGGAACACTCTGGACTCTCATAAACAAGAGTCATACCCAAAAGAGTCTGGCTTAAGTATCTACATTGGAAAAACCAAGTGGATTAAAGAAGTTTATTATCTAGACTATGCCTTACTGGATGAACAACCCAAAAATTGATTGATACATAGAACTCAAACACTCTAGATGGATAGTGGACTGGGTCCAGAATTGAATAAGTTGAAGTAAGTTGAGTGGTATTTGAGAATTCTTACAGTGCTTTTAATGACTCAGTATTCTATTAATAATGAATAGCTGAGAGGTTAGGGATTTTGATTGCATCTCCTATTGATGGGTCTCAGTGATAGGAAATGAATTGGCTGAACTGTTGTGGGTGGAGTCAGCCCTATGATGCATTAGAGAAATGAAATACTACTGTCTCCTAACAATGAAACGGCAAAACATTCAAAGGGCATCAGAGTATGCATTTCCAACAAATAACTGTATAGAAAAAGTTGTGTTTCAGAAATAAATGATTGGAAATAAAGGTGGTCCAAGACTGTTACAAGATGTAGTGATAACTGATAGACAACCTACATGCTCCAGAATGTTTAACACACAATGTCAAGAAACCTAAGAGGAAGACCCTCTCCCCCAACCTATTGGGTAGGCCACTTATGCAAGATTTACAGCAGAATATGGGCACTTGGATATATAGCCTGCAGTCCAGGACCTGTAAACTCTTTGACCTCATACAGACCATGTCCAGTCATAGGGTCAGACTCCCCCAAATGTCTTTTTGACCTGCCTCTCCCTTCTCAGAGGTTATACTGGAACATCTCTCAATATAGCTCTTGTCTAGGTCTCCGCAGAGTTGAATTAAAGGGTCACTAATTCTCATACAACCACTCAAGGTGGCAGTGCATATGAAGTATAGGGCAATCTTCTTCCATCCCATAGACAATACAGAAATACCAGAAAATATTCTCAGCAGCTCATAAATATTCTACAAAAGCACTCTTCCCCATGCAGTGAATTAGTCTTCCTTTTTCATCCCCCTCCCCTACCATATCCGCTCATTCTGTGAGTCAATCTGTGGTCTGGATGATTCTTGGAAGGAAAAAAAAATGAGAACTGCCAAAAGTCCCTTCCCATTGGACCTTCAACATTCCATCCCACTGCTCCCATCTTTCTACCCAAATGAGAGAATGTTAAAGTCTTTTGCTGGTAGGTAAATTCAACTGTATAGTGGAAGTTATTTTGTGTTTATTTTGCACACATGTGCATTGAATGACTTGGGTACATGTTATAATCTCTCTCTTTCTCCCTTCCTCATGCACCCTCCTCCCTCCCCATAACCTAGAAGAATGTAAGTCTTTAGGATATGTAGTTTGTTTCTATCCTTAATTTTCCAATACCCTGCACAATTTCTGGCAAAATGTGCTTGTAAATAAAGACTGAATTAAAATGGAATGTGGTTGATCAGGGAACTTCATTGATTAACCTCCTACACGGATACTGCCTTAGAAGGAAGAGTGATAATTTGCATTATTAGAAATAGTTGTGTGATGAGATTAAAGGTCTATGGAAGTGCCAGTGTTTTTCTCTGTATCATGAACATAACTCATCTCTCTTGAGTTCTGGAGGACCAGGCTGTTATGAATCCATCTTCTTATCTGTTATATTGTCTAGCACGAGGTCTTCCTCATACTGTGTTCAAAAATGTTGTTAAACACATGATACATTTTAATTAGACTTTTTTTCCCCAGGAAAAGTTACTTCAAAGAAAGGAGAACCCTAGAATTAAAATTTAAGCAAACTTTCAGAGAGCTATCTGGAAGGCAGCCCTCTCTTGGGGACTGGAGAAGCACTTGAATGTCATACCTGTCTTTAGAGAAAAAGAACTGTTGACTTTGTCTTCATTGACGTCTTATAGTGACTTCATCCAAGGCTAGATAAGAAGACCTGCTGCCTCAGACAAACTGAGACTTGGGAAAGACCTTAGCTTAAAAAGGTCAAGGTCTACCAAGACCATCTCCGGTCATTCTGATCTCTATCTTGCCACTGGAGGAGAGAGTGAAGCGGGTGCCTTTGCACAGTCCTCCCTCACTTAAATTCATGTCATAGCATCGCCTCTCTGATATCGTGGTCCTCTTTGAGAACAAGGACAAACAACATCTTGAAAACTGTATGACAGATTAATTTGCCACAAAATACTGAAAAACAAGTGTAATCTCACACTTCATTAGTAGTGTAATGACGGTAGCTATGAATAAGTTCTTGATCCAATTAGAACTGATTGGGAAACATGACATTAAAGGCTACGGACTATAAGTTCTACTTTTTCCCCTATTCCAGTCCATCCTCCATTCCACTTTCAAAGTGATCATCCTAAAACTCAGGTCTGACCATGTTACCTCCTATTCAATAATCTCTAGTAGTTTATTACTTCTAGGTTCAAATATAAAAATCTCCTTTTTTGACTTTTAAAGCTTTTCCTTAACTTTCTACTGTCTGACTCCCCACCAATTACTATATAATCCAGGGAATGGATCTTTCTCACTTAACTGTTTCAAGACAGTGTCTTATAATTTCTCTTTCTCTAATACTTTATTTTCTCCTTAAGGATATGATTTCTCTCTCAACATATTCAATTTCGATCAAAAGTATAGCACGGAAACAATGTAAAGATTATCAGACTGCCTTCTGGGGGGGGTATAGGGGAGGGAAGGAAGAGTGGGGTGAAAATTGTAAAATTCAAAACCTTACAAAAAAATGATAGGTAGAAGCGACTATTGTATATAATTGGAAAACAAATAAAATGTTAATTTAAAAAAGACACTCCTCCGGACTCTGCCATCTGGCCATCTCCCATTCCTGAAACTGGTTCCCCCCTCATCTCTGCCTTTGAATTTCCCTGACTTCCTCCATATCCTGTTTGCATGTTGTCTCGTCCATTAGACTGTGAACACCTTAAGGGCAGCATCAACAAATAATCACAATGTCATGAGAAACATGTGAAAACCAGGTTTATTACAGGAGAAAAGAATATGCATCTCAGAGAGACAAATTCAGGGGACCCTATAACAGCTCCTAACAGCTGTCTTTCCTCTACTTTCTTTCTCCAGTGCAAAGAACAGTGCTTGGTAAGCACTTAAATTGCTTTGCTGACTTGCACATAAAACAAAACCACTCACTCTGGTTAAATTGCCTTTGTAAGTCACACTTGCCACCGGCTTTTTTTTCTCCCTCAATCTTGACTCTCTCCTCAAATCCAAATTTCCATATAAGAAAGCAACATATTGTAGCGGTTAAATAATGATCAGCAGCACAACGAATCTCATACACTCACAGTTAGTCACACATGCATTATGGATCATATGTCTAAGTCTAGAGCATCAGAATCCACAATTTTAATTGAATTTTTTTTTTTTGCTCAAGTCTCTTCTAATAGTAAAGTTCCAAGTAAAATAATCATCTATTTTTAATTTGGCTAATTTTCTTTGGTTAAAATCCTACTATTCCAGTTTTTAAGTGAAGCCAGGATCTCAAATTGAAAAGTACAAATATAGTCATGTCATGAAGAGAGTGCTAGAATTGTGTTGGGAATAGCAGCATATGCTCCGTAGCCAGGATGTGTAAACTGAATGCCAAAATGAGGCTGTTTGCATTGCATAATATTTTTCTATACAAGAAGAAAGGAAGGACAGAGGAAGGAAAAAAAGAGGGAAGGAATGAAACAAGCAAGCAAGCAAGGAAGAAAGGAAAGATGGAAAAAAGGAAGAAAGCAAAGCAAAGGAAGGAAAGAAGGAAAGAAAGAAGAAAGGAAGGAAAAAGGAAGAAAGAAAACAAGAAAGGAAAGAAGGAAAAAGGTAAGAAATGAAGGGCAAAGGCAGGCAAGGAAACAAGGAAGGAAGAAAATAAAGAGCAAAGAAGAAAGGAAAGAAGGAAGGAAGGAAGCAAGGAAGAAAGGTAAGAAAGAAAGAAGGAAGCAAGGAAGCAAGGTAAGAAAGAAAGAAGGAAGCAAGGAAGCAAGATAAGAAGGAAAGAAGGAAGCAAGGAAGCAAGGTAAGAAGGAAAGAAGGAAGCAAGGAAGCAAGGTAAGAAAGAAAGAAGGAAGCAAGGTAAGAAGGAAAGAAGGAAGCAAGGAAGCAAGATAAGAAGGAAAGAAGGAAGCAAGGAAGCAAGGTAAGAAGGAAAGAAGGAAGCAAGGAAGCAAGGTAAGAAGGAAAGAAGGAAGCAAGGAAGCAAGGTAAGAAGGAAAGAAGGAAGCAAGGTAAGAAGGAAAGAAGGAAGGAAGGTAAGAAGGAAAGAAGGAAGCAAGGAAGCAAGGTAAGAAGGAAAGAAGGAAGCAAGGTAAGAAGGAAAGAAGGAAGCAAGGTAAGAAGGAAAGAAGGAAGCAAGGAAGCAAGGAAGCAAGGTAAGAGAGAAAGAAGGAAGCAAGGAAGCAAGGTAAGAAGGAAAGAAGGAAGCAAGGAAGCAAGGTAAGAGAGAAAGAAGGAAGCAAGGAAGCAAGATAAGAAGGAAAGAAGGAAGCAAGGAAGCAAGGTAAGAAGGAAAGAAGGAAGCAAGGAAGCAAGGTAAGAAAGAAAGAAGGAAGCAAGGTAAGAAGGAAAGAAGGAAGCAAGGAAGCAAGGTAAGAAGGAAAGAAGGAAGCAAGGAAGCAAGGTAAGAAGGAAAGAAGGAAGCAAGGAAGCAAGGTAAGAAGGAAAGAAGGAAGCAAGGTAAGAAGGAAAGAAGGAAGCAAGGAAGCAAGGTAAGAAGGAAAGAAGGAAGCAAGGTAAGAAGGAAAGAAGGAAGCAAGGAAGCAAGGTAAGAAGGAAAGAAGGAAGCAAGGTAAGAAGGAAAGAAGGAAGCAAGGAAGCAAGGAAGCAAGGTAAGAAGGAAAGAAGGAAGCAAGGTAAGAAGGAAAGAAGGAAGCAAGGTAAGAAGGAAAGAAGGAAGCAAGGAAGCAAGGTAAGAAGGAAAGAAGGAAGCAAGGAAGCAAGGTAAGAAGGAAAGAAGGAAGCAAGGTAAGAAGGAAAGAAGGAAGGAAGGTAAGAAGGAAAGAAGGAAGCAAGGAAGCAAGGTAAGAAGGAAAGAAGGAAGCAAGGTAAGAAGGAAAGAAGGAAGCAAGGAAGCAAGGTAAGAGAGAAAGAAGGAAGCAAGGAAGCAAGGTAAGAAGGAAAGAAGGAAGCAAGGAAGCAAGGTAAGAAGGAAAGAAGGAAGCAGGGAAGCAAGGTAAGAGAGAAAGAAGGAAGCAGGGAAGCAAGATAAGAAGGAAAGAAGGAAGCAAGGAAGCAAGGTAAGAAGGAAAGAAGGAAGCAAGGAAGCAAGGTAAGAAGGAAAGAAGGAAGCAAGGTAAGAAGGAAAGAAGGAAGCAAGGTAAGAAGGAAAGAAGGAAGCAAGGTAAGAAGGAAAGAAGGAAGCAAGGAAGCAAGGTAAGAAGGAAAGAAGGAAGCAAGGTAAGAAGGAAAGAAGGAAGCAAGGAAGCAAGGTAAGAAGGAAAGAAGGAAGCAAGGAAGCAAGACTGGCTAACCAGCCCGGCGTGGCGCCCGGCCCCGCGCCCGCACCGCGCTCTGCTCCCCGCCCGGCCCCCCGGCCCCGCGCCCGGCCCGCACCGCGCTCTGCTCCCCGCCGGGCTCCGCGGCTGACGCCGGGGCCGAGCCCGGGCCGGGGGCGCGGCGGGCGGGGGCCCTGCTGCCGCCTCGGGCCTCGGCTCGGCCCCGGCCCGGTGAACACGGAGCCGCCGGCCTGTCCCGCGCGTGGGGCGCCGTGGCCACGAGCGGGCGCGGCCCGCTGCAGCAAGCCTGCACCCCGGGGGTCCCTGGGGGCGGGCCCGGGGGGCGCCCCGAGCTGGCCCTCCGGGGCAGGCGGCGGGGTCCAGGCCGGCGCAGGGCGCCACCCGGGCCTCGCGCTGCGTGGACGTGTTTGGGTGACCGGGGCAGGTGGCCGGGGGTTCAGTGACCTTTGGGGGCGTGGGGCCGGCCTCAGCCCCGGGCGCCCCAAGTGGCCCGGGGGCGCCGGCCGAGGGAGAGAGCGGGGGGGCTGGGGGGCTTCCCATGCCGCGGGGAGGGGTGCGGGGTGCGCGGGAGCGGAGTGCGCAGCTGCGGGGATGTAGGGGTGCGGGGATGCGCGGGATGCGTGGGGGGTGCGCAGGTGCGGGGATGTAGGGGTGCGCGGATGCGGGGTGCGCGGGGCGGGGTGCCTGGGAGTGCGCAGGTGCGGGGATGCGGGGTGCCTGGGAGTGCGCAGGTGCGGGGATGCGCGGCTGCGGGGTGCCTGGGGGTGCGCGGTGCCTGGGGGTGCGCGGGTGCGGGGATGCGGGGTGCCTGGGGGTGCGCGGAGCGGGTGCGCGGCTGCGGGGTGCCTGGGGGTGCGCAGGAGCGGGGATGCGGGGTGCCTGGGGGTGCGCAGGTGCGGGGATGCGCGGGGCGCGCGGATGCGGGGCGCGGGGAGGGACCCTTCTCCCGCCGGCCCCCGGCACGTGCTGCCTCGGAGCCTATCCGGAGGAGGGGGCGTGCCCGCCCCGCCCGGGGACCCCCTCGCTCCCCTGGGCTCCCCAGCGGCTCCGCGCCGTGACCCCCCGGACCCCCGGGTCGGAGCTCCCGGCGCCCGCGGGAAGCAGGCAGCGGGGGGGCGGTCAGGCCGGGCCCGCCGCCCCCGCCCCACGGGCGGTGCTCGGGTGGGGGTCCGGGCCCCGGCGCCCCCCGCGCCCCCGCTCACTCACCGCTCCGGGCGGCTTCACGCAGCGCCGGCGCCCGGCTCCCCCGCTCCGCGCCGCAGCCCCCGGAGCCCCGCCACGCCGAGCCCGCCGCCGGGGCCGCCGCGCATCCTGCGGCCGCGCGCCCGGGGCCCCGCTCGGCCGGGGCCGCCCCTCAGCCCGGGGCCCCGCGGCGCCGGGGGGCGCGGGGGCGCGCGGCGGGTCTGGGCGCGCTCCGGGCCGCGGGCACGCGCACCCCGGGCCCGGCCGCTGCTGGCCGGGAGGAGGCGGCGGCGCCGAGACAGCCGGGGGGGAGGGGAGGGGGGCGGGGCCTGGGGCTGGGGGCGGGGCCGGCGGGCCGCGCCCTGCGGCGCCCCCGTGACTGCCGTCATCCCCTGTCTCTGTCTGTGTCTGCATCGCTGTGTGTGTCTACCTCTGTCTCTATATCTCTCTCTATATCTGTCTATATATCTATCAATCCCTATATATATATCTATATCTCTCTCGATATATATATCTACCTCTATTGATCTCTATATATCTATATATATATCTCTTTATCTCTCTATGTATCTATATCCCTCTCTATATATATCTTTCTATATATCTCTGTATATATATATATCTACCTCTATCTCTCCATCTCTCTCTCTATATATATATTTATATATATATCTACCTCTCTATCACTCTCTCTATATATCTCTTTCTCTGTATATATCTCTCACTATATATCTATATATGTCTACCTCTAACTATATCTATCTATCTATATATATATCTGTCTATCTATTGATCTCTCTATATATATCTGTCTCTCTCTCTCTATATATATATGTATATTATATATATATATATATATATATATCAATAGATAGATATGTTTCATCTGGCCAGGCTGTCTTCTCCCTTCCCCAGAAACCCCAGATGAAGGGGGGGGGGGGTTGTTGTGGCTGTTAACTTCTTTTGGTATCTCCAGCATCCAGTCTGGGAAATACAGGAGATCAATAATAGGATCAAACTGGTGATATTATTAGTATTAGCACCTTCTTGGTGTGGAAAGCCTCTCCCCCATGTAGTCCAGCCACCTCCCTGCAGTTCATAAGTCTTAGAACCATTCAGCCAAGGTCCCAAAGGTGGAATTAATATCAGAAGGAGGATTGAACTCAGGGCTTCTTGGCTCAGAAGACAACTCTGGATTCACTCTCCCACAAATACTTTTTTGGGGAGGTTTTTTTTTTGGTTTTTGCAAGGCAGTAGGGTTAAGTGACTTGCCCAAGGTCACACAGTGGTTGAGTAATTATTGGAATTCAGGTCCACTGGTGCTCTATCCACCTCAACACCTAGCTGCCCTAATAAATGGTTTTTGATTGAATAATTGTTTAGTATTACTCAGCAAAAGAGGAAAAAATGGAGGCAAGTGTTATTGTTGTTTGCCTTCCTTCTGCAAGAAGGCCATGACATCAGGAAAGTGATGCGTTCATGGAGCAGGACTTGGATTTGAGTGGGGGGGGCGCTTTGCTAAGTCACCAGTCTCCTTTTCTTCTCTGCAGTCATCTGGTTCCACTGGTCAGGATGACTGGAGATGGTTCTGAATGCCAGCAATCAAGGCTAAGTGATTTGCCCAAGGTCACATAGAGTTAAGTGTCCAAGATTTGATTTGAACTCAGGTCCTCCTATCTTCTGATAGGGCTGGAGCTCTGTCCACTGCACCACCTAGCTGCCCTAAGGTATTAGAGTATTTTGTAAACCATTGCATTTAGAATCAGAAGATCTAAGTTCAAAAGTTTGTCCTTTCACTAGGGCAGTCAAGGGATGGAATCTCTCTGGGCCTCAGTTTCCACATTTGTAAAGTGAAGGGGTTAGATGGAGTGTAAAGATATTTGTAGAAATAAGTGATGTTAAAAACCATCATCAATGAAACATCTTTTTCAGTAGTAGAATAAAATGACCCTAAGCAATCACTATAGATATAGACCTTATACAGTTCAGAGCACCTTTTATTGGGTTTCTGAAGGACATTACTGTGATAGAGACAGTCTAGTATGGAACTTATTAGCCCATGAGTAAGCTTGAGCTCAGTCTCAAGTTTCTTTGTTTTTAATGTACATAAAGAAATCGTTAATCAATACCTACAGTCCATGATTTTTGAAGGAAGGCAATTATCAAATAAGGTAATAGCTTTATAAATCTTGTATAAGTACCACACAGATAAAGAGATACCCATACCTATAGATTTTATATACAGATAAATATAGATATTTTCTATAGGCTTTACATACATATTTAGATATATATTGATTTATCTCAATATATAGATATATCTAGAGAAATGGAAATATTTATGTAATATCTATATATCTATAATATCTATTATCTGAATAGATATATAACTATATAATATGTTGAGATATATAGATATGTTATAGACATAAATATATATCTATGGATATAGATAATCGATATATAGTTTTAATATCTCTCCATATCTATAGATTGTGTGTGGGTCTCTATATAGATAGATAGATATAGATATAGATATCAACTTTTAAAAAGAAATCTAACAATGTATTTTCACCCTTATCATGTGCATTATGATATTATCATCTATATCATCACCCTTTCCAGTCTGTCAGATCTTCAAACCTGTGAGTGTTTCTGACAGGCATGGAAACAATACAGGGCAGTAGCTCTTTGCAGAATGAGCTAGGAAATCAGAGGAAGAGAAGGCATACATCTGCTACACACACACACACACACACACACACACACACACACACTCCCTCTTTGCAAATCCTCACAAACAATGATTTATAAGCTGTAGCGCTCTCACATACATATATCCACATATCCTCAGTTTACAGAGGAAAGTAGAGATAAAGAAGTTAAATGACTTATCTGAGTTTCTTTGGGATGTTAAGAGTAGGTTGGCCTCTGGGGAGTCAGGACACTACCACTTCACTCCCCCTCTTCCTCTCCTCTCTTATTGTCCCTTCCTGAAGACTTTGTGACATTTTAGAAGATTAATTACGTTTTTGTTTTCATAATTTTGCAAGACACTTTGAAGTTACTAAATTCATCCTGTAGAGAAGTAAATATTGTCGGACCATTCTTTTGCCATTAGGATCAGGCCATATCTTGCCAATGGGTCTTCTGTGACTGGAGAGCAGACCGATGGGGGGGGGGGGGGTGATAAAGCCAACAGCACACACAGAGGGAGAGAGGGAAACAACAACAAAACATGGGAAGAAAAGAAAATTAAGAAACAGATGGCTGTCTTCTTCCTGCCATCTGCTTTGGGGACTTGGTGTTCCTGGGGGTCCTCGGCCTTGAATCTCTACTGATGTTTTAGGAGCAGACCTTGGAGCAGCCAAACCCTCTCATTACAAGAAGCATGAGAAGTTTAAGTGCTTCCCTCCCAAGCAACACCCCTGTGAGGTAGGTCATGAAAATGGGGCTCCCTTTTCTGGATGAGGAGACAGAGCTTCAGGGACTTGGCCATGGAAAGATGGCATTTCCCAAGTCTCTAATTTTAATGCAGCTCTCCTGACTCTTCTCATTCCAGGTGCTTTTCTCATGTCAATAGTCAGTGCGAGTAGGCATGAGAACAGTGGCTGACCACAAGCAAAAAACGATTGATGGTATAAGGGGTTGTTGGGTGGTAATCAGAGCTAAGGATAGAAGAAAAGTCTAGGGACAGAGAGCCAATTAGGTGCCTCAGTTTCCTCATTTGTAAAATGGTTGTTATTATGCTTGTTATCTTGATATGTAGCAATAATATTATTAGTATATCTAGTAACTACCTTTTAAGGTTGTTGTAAGGAGGGAATGAAATAATGAATAAGGTTTAAACCATTATGATTCCTCAACCACTAATCAATGAGCATTATAATCTATTATTGACATAATGATAACTAACATTTGTCAGTGCTTATTATGTGCCAGACACTATGTTAAGAGCTTTATAATAATTATTTTTTTGATCCTCAGAACCCAGGGAAGTAGATGCTTTTATTATTATCCCTGTTTTACAGGTGAGGAAATTGAGGCCAACAGAGGTTAAGTGGCTTTTCTAAGGCCACACAGCTAGTAAGTGTCTGAGACCAAAATTGAACTCAGATCTTTCAGGCTTCTCGACTCCTTTGTGCTGCCTATCAGCTATCATTATTATTCTAGGTCTGGACTTTGGGGTGAATTAGGCACAACATTGGAAGAAGGACTTAAAACGTCTTGACAGTGAACGTCTGGCTGAAGCCCAGCCCAAGGGTCCAGCAGAGCACAAAGTGACTCACAATTTGACTACCCTCAACTCAGAGAGGATAAGTCTGACTTCAAATTAACTGAGACCAAAAGAGGAATCCTGGCATTACCTAATCCTGGCATCAGTCAGGAAGCAGCATGAATGTATCTAATGTGTGTACCACTATATAAGGCTTATAGAAATGATATCCCTCCCCCCCAAAAAATAAATGACCTTAGGAAAAACACACAAAACTGTTTCAAAAATTCAAATTGATATATCAATAAGTGGGATTTGTTTAGAAGACCATTTGGGAATGGCTACCCGGAGAAGGTTCATATATATATATATATATATATATATATATGTATATATATATATATACATATATATATGTATACACACACATATATATATATCTATCTATCTATCTATCTATATCTATATATATATATATATATATATATATATATTTGCCACCTAGTTTCCCCCAAAAGTATATTTTGTCAGATTTTAAGAGATTTTAGAGAAATGGATTGACTTTTCAAAGAATCCCCCATCCTCTGGAATTCCCGAGAATGTATTCACTTTCCTATAGATGTGAGAAGTAACTACTTAAGGCTATTTCATTCCAGGAGGTCTGTGATCTAGTTGGTTCCGAAAATACCTTCAGTTCTTTGCCCTTAAGAAACCTACATTGAACAGGAGATGCAACATGTAAACAGGTAAGCACAAAGTAATTGGAGGAAAGAGTGAGCTGTGGTAGCTATAGGGACCAGGAAGGGTTTTCCATAGGATATGGTTCCTGAACTGAACTTTTGGAGGTAACCAGGAATTTCAGAGATTGGGGGTAGGGTGGGGGCTTTCTAGGTATAAAGATGTCCTGTGCAAAGACACAGAGTTGAAGGCAGGAATTCCAATTCCAGACAACAGCCACTAGGCCAATTTGTCTGAAACATTGAGAATATGAAGAGGAATAAAGTCTGAAAATGTAGGAGGGAATCAGATTCTGGTAGGGCCAAGCAGAGGAGTTAGTATTTTTATCTTAGAGGAAATAAAGAGCCTTTGAAGACTCCAGAAGAGGGCAATCTGAATAGTCTAATCTATGCCCCAGGCAGGTTATTTTTGCAACTGTTTGGAAAATTGGAGAAGGACAAAACTGAAAACAGGAGGATCAATTAGGAGCTATTATATAGTAGTTGAGTGATAAGTATGTGAGTAGAAAAAAGGGGACAAATTAATTCAAGAGATGTAATGATGCATAGAACCAACAAAATCTGGCAACTTAGAGGATAAGGAATATATGGGAGAAGGAAGAGTCAAGGATGACAGAAGTTGTGAATCTGGGTGACTGAAAAGAAAGTGATGTCCTCAATAGAAATAAGGACATTCGGAAAAGGAGGTATTTTTAGAGGTAAAGGTGGTGAACCCTATTTTAGACATGTGCAGTCTTCAGTTGCCACTGAAATATTAAAGTGTAGATATCCAACAGGTAATTGGGAATGAGGGACAAGAATTCAGGAGAAGACCAGGACTAGATAGCTAGATTTAGGGTTCATCTACATGGAAAAGATAATAGAATCAATGAGAGTTGAGGAGATCTTTAAGAGAATGTGAAAAGGAAGGGAGCCCAGAAGAGAGCTTTGGTGGACACCCACAGTAGAGGGCTGGAAGGAGATGAGGATCTATCCAAAGAGATTGTGTTAGACAGGAAAGAAGAGGAAATAAGAGAACAGGGTCAGGAAAACTGAGGGAAGAAAAGATACCCAGAAGGAGAGAATGGTTCTCAATATTGAAAAACAGAGAGGTCAAAAAGGACTGAGAATCATTCTGAGAGCAATTTGGAACTATGTCTGAAGGGCTATAAAATTAACTATCTATTGATTTAGTATTGCCACCACTATGATCCAAAAGGGATCATACAAAAAGGGAAAGGAATCACATATACAAAAGCATTTCTAGCAGCTCTTACTGTAGTGGCCAAAACATTGGAAACTGGGGGGAAGCCCATCAATTAGGCAGAACAAATTGTGGTGTATGAATGTGAAGGAATACTATTATTCTATAAGAAATCATGAGCAAGTGGAAAGACTTACATAAACTGATGCTGAGTGAAGTGAGCAGAACTAAGAGAATATTGTGCACATTAACAGCAACCTTATGGGGATGATCAACTATGATAGATTGTTCTTCTCAGCAGTACAATGATCAAAGACAATTCTAAAAGACTTGTGATGGAAAATGCCATCCACATTCAGAGAAAGAGCTATGGGATCTGAAAGCAGACCAAAGCATGCTATTTTCACTTTATGTTTTTTTCCCTTTTGTTCTGATTCTTCTTTCACAAGATGACTAATATGAAACTATGTTTTATACATGATTGAACATGTATAACCTATATGAGATTACTTACTGTCATAGGAAAGTGGGAGGAAAAGGAGAGAGAAAAATGTAGAACACAAAATCTTATAAAAAATAAATATTGAAAACTCCACGTAATTGGAAAAATTTTAAATTTAAAAAACCATTTTTATTTAGGAGTTAACAAATCAATATGAACCCTAAAGAGCCCAATTTTAATGAGAGGGTCAGAAATCAGATGGGGGGGGTGGAGCCAAGATGGTGACATGAAGGCAGCAAAAAGGAGGGAAGCAATAGAATGGTAGTTTGAGGGAATAGTGGATCAAAAGAACTAGTAAACTAGGAGAGAGAGAGATAGAAATAGAAAGAGGGGGAGGCAAGGAGGGCAAAAGAAGAACATTTGAAGGGTTAACCCCTGGAGGAACTGTTCAAGGATAGGCTCAATGACTCAAGAGTTGACTTTAGCAAGGCAAAGAGCTACTTCCTCTTCAGAGAAGGCAGCAAAGGAGGAGAGAACAGTGGATGATGTAACTAAACAAATTTACAGCATTATGAAACCTGAAGAGGACAGAAATAGGATTTTAGCCCAAGTCTACTAAGAGAGTTCAAACATATATATAATACCAACAGGAAAGTCATTGAAATGTGGACAGATCTGGAGCTTCTCTATGCATCTCATTGTATGAATCCTACTAAAAAGGGCAGTCCTAAGAAGACCACTTTAGGTCAGTAAGTCTCAGGCACTGTCTACCATGCTGCCTCTGTCATTCTCTCTCAGATACTTGGCATAGGAGGCCCTTGGCTTTAGGGACCTCTATTATTTATCCTGAAGATAGCTTCTGAATTCTCCAATCTCTCTTTTACTTCTCAGGGGTATGATAATAAATGTTTAACAACCAGCTTTCAAAAAATGGACACTTTTTAAAATCTGTAATTATTAATATTTTCTCATCACTTAATATTGTCTAGATAATCAATAAAACAGGATAGTGAATATTAATTTGTAGCATTACCTCATTTCCAAGGGGGTAAATTTCTCACTGAAAATTTAGCAATCTACTCTCTAGTTTCTGTTGTTTCCAGTACAACCCTGAAACTTCTTCCTTAAGGTTCTTTTCCATTCATCTATTCAGTACTTTCTCCCATGTACCTTCAAGCCTATAGCATTTTGGGAAATGCAGTCTTTTCCTACCATAACTGTATTTGCTGCAAAAGAAAGTAATTTGATTTTCTTTGATTCAATTAAACACATATGATGTACAAGTTGCAATGCTAGAAATGATTGCAGAATCAAAAAAATAACAGATCTGGCCCCCAAGGAGTTTATAATTAGGTAGGAAAGTTAGGATGACCTATGGGCTTTTGATTAACCACTGACTTGAGAGCTATGCTACATCTTTCCATCTGGTGATAGAACTTTCCACATTTCATTGTTTCATGCTGACGTCAGCCTCAACCAAAGTCCAAGGCAGGGGAAAGGGTGCCACAGAGCTGGATAATAGCAAAATGAATTGTGAGTTTCTACAGAGCCTTATGCAATGTTTGGAAGGAAATCCTCTGGGTCTTGTGATTTGTCTCTCCTGTCTCCCAGGTCCTCCTTCACATTAACAACCATAGCTAATATGCTTAATAAGAAGAGGAGTGGGTCAACTTCAGCTTAGTAGTGACTAGCTTTGTCAATGGCAGAACCTGAGTTTGAGTTAAGAGTGTTCTGGAAGGGGTGTCTAGGTGGTGCAGTGGATAGAGCACCAGCCCTGGAGTCAGGAGTACAGAAGTTCAAATCCAGCCTCAGACACTTAATAATTACCTACCTGTGTGACCTTGGGCAAGCCACTTAACCCCATTTGCCTTGCAAAAATCTAAAAAAAAAAGTGTTCTGGAGCCAATTTGGTTAGCATGTACACCTTAGAAATTAATCAAATTCCTAATCAAGGCAAGATGGCTTCTGTTTTGTTGTTTGTCTGAACTTAAGAAAATAATAGAGAAAGTGTCAATGTAAATTAAACTTAAAACTGTGCCAAAACAGATTCTTTTTCCTCTAATGAGCCCACTGTTAAACATTTAACATCACATTCCAGGTTCAAGTCTACTTCTCATACATACTGCTTGCGTGACCCGGCTTGCCCCTGGCCTCACTCAATTCCAATTCACCTCCAGAAGTCTTTAGTCCTCTTTAGGAACTGAAGAGCAGCAACAACAATCATAATGAAAACAGGCTGCAAGACTTGAGGCAAACCGCTTAATCTCTTAGCTTTCCGATCAGTTAAGACTATAAACCTCAGATGAGTTGGTGAAGAAAGTTTCTTCACCAATGGAATCAGGTTCAGGGCTTTCAAATTTTGAAACTATTTAAAAATGCTATCTAATTTTAAGTTTACAAAGTCCTACTAGATAGGTGATATTATTATTCCCATTTTACAGATGGGAAGCTGAGGGGACTAGAGATTAAATGACTTGCTCAGGATCCCACAGATCTGTCTGGGATTAGATTCAAACCCAAGGCCAAGACTTATTGCCACCTACTTTCTATGACCCTTCAACTGCTTATAAAGTGGTCTTTCTAGTAACACACTAGCTATGGAGCTAATCTGGAAATTGAACATCTCTGTTTACTGGGTGGTAAACAAGTAAATGCTTTTCCTAAAACTTTGTTAAGTGTCTCAAACAATGGCACTTCTTGGAGCCATATAAATGTTCATTTCCTATTTCCTTTCGCTTTACTGTCAGTGTAAAGTGGGTATATGAGTAATCAATCGTTAATTCACACTGATGTTATTTATAAATTATAATGATCTCCCAAATCACCAAATTTCAGGATTGGGGAAAAAAAAATCTCGGAGACATCTAGTCCAATCCAGATCTAAACAAAAGTCCCTCCCCTTCTCTTTCCCCCCTCCTCAAATATTATACTAGGCAATTGGTCACCTTGCCTTTGTTTGAAGGCTTCCCTTAATGGGGAACTCACCACCTTCTGATCCAACTCATTTCTCTTTGGAATGGCTCTCATTGTTAGGGAGATTCCCCTCTCCCCCCCCCCATAAAATACACGTCTTACATTAAGCCTCAATATGTCTCTATGGCTTTTAAACATTGCTCTTAATTCTGCCCCTTGGGGCCAAGAGAACAGATCTAAATCCTTCTTTCAATGTATGCCTGTCACATGTGGCTCTTAACACTAAGACTACTAACTAGCTAATTGTGAACACTTATTCAGTCGGAAAATAGCATTTAATCTGCACCCCCAGGTCAGATCATAGTTAGGGGTCCTTTATGAGAAGTCACCTGGCTGCCAATCCAACACCCCTTCTAATATTCTTCAAAGCAGTACATTTGGGTGGGAAAGAATGATCTTTGTCTCTAAATATCTAAAGCTAAAAAAGTTTGAGAACTACTTATGTAGAGCACATTCTTCCAGATGATTATGATGTAAGGTCAAATCAGGGCAGATTTTCACCATCCTTTCCCCTCAAGTTACTGGATTTGCCCATGTCACCTAAGCAGATTAATTGAATGTTAACAAATTGACCCATTTTGTATACCTAATCTCATTCCTTTCTTTAGAATCTTGATCTCTTTCTGTTCATGCTCTCTCTCTCTCTCTCTCTCCTCTTTATTTCTCTCTTATAATTCTTTCTTTCCTTGCCATATTCAGTACAGAGGGAAATGTGAGTACCCAATAGGATAATCTGAGTGTAAGGTAAAATGGATATTTCATTTCATGATGTCTATAGTTGCTTTGATGATGTGATTGTAAATTATCCATGCCCACCCATTGTGTGACTCTTGTCCCTTAAGTTTGCCCCAGGGAGTCAGTGCCTGTATTCTGGGAGCATTCTCTTGATTTTTTTTTTTTTAAGGAAGACTCTACCTAGATCAGGAGTTTAAATTTTAATGGATAGACAATGGTGACCATTGAAGTTTTCTGAAGGGAGAAGTGACAAAATTATGACAGAACATTGGGACAGCTAGATAACGCAATGGATAGAATACTGGACTTTGGAGTCAGAAATTTCTATTGTGGCTTTGGACATTTGCTAGTTGTGTGACTCTAGGCAAGTTCTTAACTTCCTTCTTTCTCAGTTTCCTTATCTGTAAAATGGATATAATAATAGTATCTATCTCACAGGGCTATGAGGAGGATTAAATGAGATAATATGCATAAAATGCTTTGTAAACATTATTTTGGAAGAGTATTTCTCTGATGATGTGAGAGATTGTTTGTCTAAGGATTGGATTGATTACATATGGTTTCAGCCAGAAGGAAGCTTGAGCAGTTAAAAGACTTATTTGGAAATTCTGTGTGATTCTATGATTCCCTGTCTCCAGCAGGGATGATATCTTTTAAAGCCAAACATGAAGCTTTCCAAGCTATTTCTCCCAGCAGATGGAGTTGTAGAAGGGTCTGCCTCAATAAGTATTAGCTTCCCCTCTCATGAGATCTTAAAGCACACTTGTTGGGTAAGAAGTAGGAAAGTTTTTTATTCAGGTATGGGTTAGAAGAGATGGTCTCTAAGGTTTCCTTCCAGCTCTAATATTTTGACTTTCTGATCCTGCACATGAGTGTAGTGTGATTGAAGTGGACAATGACCCAGATACTGTTGGATTAGAAATAAGACTTAGCTATTGACTGAATGAGAGGTAAAGCAGGGTGAGGCAAAGATGGTTCCAACCTCATGAGCCTGGATGGTTTGGCAGAGTGGGGATGTGGATCCTCTTAAAATTAGAGAAAAGTTTAGAAGTAAAGATGCTTAATTCAGTTGAGATGGTCTATCTAGGCGAAAATATACAATTGGTAATTAGACTGAAATTCTAAGGAGAGGTTTTAGGTAGAAATACATTTGAGAGTCATGTGGAGAGAGGTAATAATTGAACACATGTTGGTTAATGAGCTTACCAAAAGAGAGTGTATAGAGAGAAGAAAAGAAAACAGGCTAGAACCTGCTCTATTTGACCTTATCCCTTGATAAAGGTGTTCTTTGTCCACAGACTTGGAATAATTCATTCAAATAGCTCCAAGTGAAGGAAAACACTTTCTTTATAAAAGGCCCTGAATTGGCCAATTTTGATTTTATTGTCATTTCTCATGAGTTTGTAAAAAGACAAAGATGGTCATTTTAAAACAAATCATTTTCCCCACTCGCCCAATTTTTTTATTTTGGTGAGACAACTTGCCCATGATTACACAGCTAGTATCAAGTGTTTGAGGTTGTATTTGAACTCAGGTCCCCCTTCACTCCATGGCTGACACTCTATCCAATGTGCCACCTAGCTACACCATGCCCTCCCACTTCTTAAGGATTTAATTAACCATTAGAATTAAAGTTAAGTTGCTGATTTCAGTGTTCAATTACCTAGATCACAAGGAGATCCATTCTCTTCCCATTTTCTAGTTGCCCTATAATGCTATTGGGAACTCCTGAGGCTGCCACGTCCAAGTCCAAAAGCTATTAGGGGCTATGTATTAGGAAGAAAAACTTCTGTCATTTTCTAAGTGTAATGCAGCCCATTAGAAGCAAGGTGTGCTAAGCACACCCCGTACTCTACAGGACTCTTATGAAAATCATTCTTCCATGGAAAATTGGCTGGTTTACTTGCCATAATAGCCTGCAGCAAAGCTGACTGTAAGAAATCAACTCACTTTTTTGAGTAGGGAACTACTGAAGGAAGGAAGACTGCAGAATTACCAGAAAGGAGCAGCCAGGACATAGCCGTACTCATCACTTTGTTTATGCAAAAACTTGGAGGAGCAACTGTGGCTAGGGAGAGGAATTGAAACTATGATTTCAAAGCTTGGGGGAATTCCCAGGTGAGCAAAGTCCCTCTGCCAATACAAGTCAATACCTTCTGCAATGTATAATCTTATTACAATTATTTGCATTGTAATACTATTATATTGCAATATACTATTATAATAGATGATATAATTATATATTTTAATATAATAATATAATATAATATTTATAAGATTAATTTTAAAGAGTTTCTTAAAGCACAAAGAGGTGTTTTGATTTGTCCAGAATCAACCAGTCAATTTATATGAATCCAGATTTTTCTGGGTTCTTGGATGAGTTCTCACTGTACCAACTGTCTCTTGCAAACTCAAGAGAAAATTGAGCTCAGATTTGAACTGGAGTGTGGAGAGAGTAGAATTTAGAAAACTGGCATACTGGGCGTGGGGAAGGAAGAATGAAATTGTTTTATTTTTTTGGTTTTTGGCATAGGTGACGCTAGACATTGAAATGCAATCTATCCCTCTACACATTGGGCTGGTCCCCAGCAGAATTATAAAGTTTAAAAAGTGTCTGTCTTTGATACTTTTCTACATTCCTTTTCATTGTTTCCTATCTCCACTCCTGATTCCTCCAGCCAGAGATGAGCTCTCTCTCCTCAATCTCTAACAGCATGAGTTCCACATTCTAATTAGAATCAGTTATTTGTCCTCTCACTCCTTTTTGAAGGTTAGGATTGTTCTTACTTGTTCTGCCAACTCATCTTCCTCCCAACCTAGCAAAGTTGCCCTGAGCACAACTCATATTTAGCAAATGTTTGTTAAATGAATGAATAAGGCAAATATACACAAACTCTAACTAAAGTTATTAGATTTTGGAAACCATATTATTTGGTGGTACAATATTACAAGGGGGTAATAAATACTAAGGGATAAATGAACAATTGTTTTAAAAATATCATCCTGTGGTTTTGCAATGTTATTTCTGGAAAGGGCACTGTTCACCCAGTGATCCATACTCTCAAAATAATCCTTAACTCTTTTATCTCCCCCATCTCCCATTGCCTGTCTTCATCTTTGTCTCATAGCCATTCTCTTCTTTGCACTCATTGACCACCACTCGTGAACAGCTCTTGATTGGTGACCCTGCTTCCATTCTTTCTCCAATTCATTCTTTATATAACCATCAGAATAAACCTCCCTAGAAACAGGTTTGGTCAAAAGTGGCTCAATGTTGACTCTGGGATTAAAAAAAAAACAAACAACCTCAAACCCTCTTCAGTTTGGCATCTGAAGCCTTCTATACTCTGGTTCTGACCTTTTTGCTGTTGTTGAGTCATTTCAGTCTTGTCTGACTCTTCATGAGCCCATTAGGGGATTTACTTGGTAAAGATACTGGAGTGGTTTGCCGTTTTCTTCTCTAGCTCATTTTACAGATGAGGAAACTGAGGCAAGCAGGGTGAAGTGACTTGCCCAGGGTCACATAGTATGTGTCTGAGGCTAGGAAGATGAGTCTTCCTAATCCAGAACCAGTATTCTATCCACCGCACCACTTAGCTGCCTACCATCTAGCTTATTTCACCTTAACCTCCTTCCCACACTTTATATTCCAACTAAACCAAACAACTGCTCCCTAGATCATCTCTTGTCTCTTTCTGCCTTTGTCCAAGTTCCAGTACCTGAAATGCTGTTTCCATTTAAGAAACTTTATCTTCTGTCATGCAGCAGTAGACCCCATTTTCTCCAGGAAGTTTTCCCACAATCCCAAATTGTTAGTTTCCTAAAAACTCTTTGTATATATTATATTTTCAAATAGAACATAACTCCTTGAGAGCAGGGACTGTGTCTTGTGGTCTTTGTGTCTCTAATATCTGTTTATTTGGGGCAAGTGTCTGTCTTTGATACTTTTCCACATTCTTTTTCACTCTATCCTATCTCCGCTTCTGATTCCTCAGCTAGAAATGAACTCTCTCTTCTCAACCTCAACACAACACAGAGCCTGTATTGGAGTAGGCTTTCAATATACATGTATTCATTTGAGCTGAATTGAATCAACTATTTCCATCAATGGAGACAGGGTTCTAGGAGGCTGAGAAAAGTTTGAACCAGCCCTGGAACTAAACAGAACAAGGCTAGTTTGTCTTCCATAAGATCATCCCTCAAATACTTGAAGATGGCTGTTATGTTTCTTCTGATCCCATAGAAATTTCCTCTGAAATTTTTTCATATGTCATGGTTCAATCATCCAGTGAAGTCATTTAACTATGAAAAACCAAACTGAATTCAGGGAAGACACAGGGTCCTTTGCCTTCATGAGGCAGCTAGATGATACAATGGATAGAGTGATGGACTTGCAATGAGGAAGACCTGAATTCAAATCCTTCCTCCAGTATTAGTAGCTATGAAATCATGGGGCAAGTCATTTGATTTTCAAAATCAGTTTTCTCATTTATAAAAGGGAATAACAATGGCACTTAACTTCACAAGGTTTTGAGGACATGTGATAATGTATGTAAAGTCCTTTGTCACTCTTAAAACATTTTATAAATGATAGCTATTATTAGTAGTATTCACTATCCTAGATGTCATTTATTAATTAATCATGTGGTTAATTTCCAGCTTATTGATGGTCTTCCTTTTTTGTTTGTTTTTGATTTTTGCAAGGCAATGGGGTTAAATGACTTGTCCATGATCACACAGCTAGGTAACTTATTAAGTACCTGAGGCTGGATTTGAACTCGGGCCCTCCTGACTTTAGGGCTGGTGCTCTATACACCATGCCACCTAGCTGCCCCTTTATCCATGGTCTTCCTAAATGATCAAATAGTTCGGTTACAGCTCTTGGGAACCAGAGAATTAAAGCAGAGAGAATCAGAACAGATTCTGTAGGAATCTGCTTGACTTCTTACTCTCCATTATGGAGACTATTCAGTTCAGCAATTATTTGGTTCCATTCTCCATCACATTGGAAATTTTTAAGCAAAGAAAAAAAATGAGTACTTTCTACATATGTTGCCATTGTGATTCATTGCTGAATGAGTTGGACTAAATGGTCACTGAAGTCTGTTCAAACCCTGAAATTCTGTGATTTTATCATACTAATGAGCTATGGTTAGTTGTGAGCTGAAACATCCAGCTTAACCAAAGATCCTCCTGAAAGCTGAAATTCCCTGATGAGTTTCAGAGATAATAGAAAATCTTAGCTTATGATTTGGGGAGTTTTGATGATTGGCTCACCTTCACAAGAAGCAACTAAAGTTCTGACCAACCCTGCCTGATGGTGAGAATGAATTATTATTTGATGGCAATCCAAGTTAAAAAATGTTAAAAATAAAATAATCTGTCAACTTCTTAAAACTTAAACTCCTGTATTGATCTAATCATTCTTGTTCCCTTAGTATTTAATATTTTATTTGTTGAACTCAAATAATCATTTTTTAAATGTAAGAAAATTATTTATTGATTTTTCCAACTACATGCAAAGACAGTTTTCAACATTCATTTTTTGATAAGATTTTGAATTCCACATTTTCCTTCCTCCTTCCCTTCCCTCTCCCCTCTCCCCTCTCCCTAAAAGCAAGCAGTTTGAGACGGGTTATATTTGTGTAACTATATCAAACTATCATTTCTGTCTCATTCAGTGATAATTCATATTTAAACATCCAAATATTAAAAAACATTTAATCTAAAATGTCACTTAAATCTATTGTTAAATGCTGTACTGAACTCCTTATTTTCCTCCATAGATTAGTTATAATTTGATAACATTTTATACTATCTACCACAAAGAAACATGAATAAAGAAGAAAGTACTATGCAGAAAGATAAAATATATCAAAATAAAAACAAATAATGAGAAGTCCAAGCCCATCTAAATCTATTCAACAGGATAATCCAGGATAAATAAATTTTTTTATCTTAACTTTGCTCTTGTTGCAGTTCTCAAATTCTAAAACATGGTCTTCCTCTTACCTCTCTCCTCCCCATTCCCCTCTCTTCCCCTACCCTCTGACCTCAAATGAAAATGCATTTAATGTTTTACTTTCTCAGTGAAGAGAAGGCTGGACCAAATATCTCTCTTCCTATTCCTCCAGAATGGAAATGAAGATTCTAGAATCTGTGGCATATTGAGTAGGATTGGGTGGGGGAGGGGGAGAAAAGGAGAGAGTGAGGAAGAGATCCTAAATTGCAAAGGAAGTCAGGTCAAACCAATAAAAATTTCTAAAATACTATGTGCAAATATTTACTATCTGTACTAAATACTAAGATTGCTAAGTATGGATCCTCCATGTCAAATCTATGTCAATGCTTTGGAAAAGAAGCATACTCACATGGAAGAGGAAAGGTCCTTATGTTCCCATGCAAATTATATATCTGACTTTCTGCTCCTAGTTCACCACTGGTTCAAGCCTTTGGGGATTTGAAGGGAACTTGAATTCAAGTCATAGGATCATGCCTTATCTAATCTCTCATAGATCATCTTATCATCCTCATTTTATAGATGAAGTCATTTGACATTGGCAAAGATATAAACTTACTTACCAAGGTCACAAAGTTGGAAGTTGGCAGAAATGGGATTCATTACTCAGAAGTCTGATGCCAAATCCATGTTTTTATTAATCCACGCTACCTCCAGAGGTATTTGGTAGACAGGAGTTGTTGCATGTAAAGACAGTTCAAAGTATAAATTAGATTTGCTTTCTCTGGCTGTTCTCTTGCTTCTCCTTCTACCCCTCTTGACCCTGACCAATCCAATATCCTCTTCCCACTAAGTCTAGCCTAAGCTAGAAACTGGCTCAAGTGTAAACAGATCTTGTCCCTTCTAGGAATGTTTGAATCTTAAGTGACCTCTTGAAGACTTGAAAATCCATAAGATTCAAGGGATTCGATTTCTAAAGGGCAGAATTTAAGGAAAGGCTAGTAAAAAAGATTTCCGTGGGGTTGAATGGGTCAAGTATCTTTTCTTATGCCTCTGAAATCACATGAAATTCAGTAGGTGTCTAATAATCTAATATCTAAAAATCTATCATCTAATAATCAGTGTGACAGATTTAGTTCTTGACTGTTATTGTCTATGATACATATATAGTCTTCAGAAATACCCCCTCTTCTGGGATGATGAAAATAATAGTGATATTTAACAATAATGATAATCACCTCCTTGAAGTCTAAACTGACATCTATGTTGTAAAGTGAGAACAATAGTAAAGTATGGGAATAGCATACAGCAAGGACTTTGTGCATCCTAAGGCCATATTTGTGAAGGATGTCAGGAACTCTGAAATGCCTTGTTAATACCATTGATTGGGTAAGCAACCTGGTCAGTGTGATGCCAGTTCCTTAGAGGTAAAGAATTATATAGGGAATCATAAGCCTTGAATATAGTTCTACTTAAAACCATATTCATGATCATCTTGAAACAAAGGATGGAGGAGCAGGTGGGAGAGGCAAGAGGGAGAAGAAAGAGAGACAGAGAGAGAAAGGGAGAGTGCTCAGCTCAACTGAGAGAACTTGGAAACTGGTTTTGGAGAACAAAACAGCTGGTCTGTTTTGAGCTCAGGACATACTCAAATGTTCCTTCCAGGGACCTCTCCTTGAAGAGATCATGGAAACATATATGTTCTCTCTGGAAACTGGAAGCCAGAAAAGCAACTCTCCTTTCCCAAGAACTCACCAATTCTGCCCTTCTCCATCCCTCTTATTGAAAATGTGAATGCCATATTGCTCATTTAAATGAAAAACATAAGGAGCCAGAAATTCTAGACCCTTAATCAACTGAAAGCAAGAATGAGGGGGTTAAGACCATGTAAAGAGTCAAAACAATGCAAAGAATAAAATCAGCAATTTGTTATCTATAAAATTTACTATAGTGGTTTGAAAAGCAAAGATATCAGAGAAGAGAGAAAAGGAGGAAATGGAAAATTTCTAGGCATCTGTATGAGTCACAAGAACTCCAATAGAATGAAAAGTCATTGAAACAAAGGAGAAGCAGGAAACTTGTGCATTGTTAATATAATGAACGACAGTTGCATCAGCAGAAGTGAACAAAATTCTAACATCTCTGAAAAACTGGGAAGGGGTCAGGGACAGATAAGATCCATAATTATTGACTAAAATGCTTCATAGTTGTACATGAATGATGATTAAATCATTAATTTCTCACATTCAACTTGATCCCAAGTTTCTCAATAGAAGACATCATATATGTAACAAAAAGATAAAAGCACTTTTAATCATCAACTGAATTTCTATATAATAATCATAAAATTCAAAAGGAATTATTAGGAAGAAAATTTCAATTTGAAATTATTTCAAAATGCATAAAGTATCTGGGGATCAATCTTCTGAACCACAAAAAAAAAGACTTGCATAAATTCAATTATAAAGTGCTCCTGAAAAAAAATACATTACATAGCTGGAGGAATATTTAGTGCTCATGGCTGGACTGTCTCAATATAATAAAAATGATATTATACCTAAGACACTCCTACCCCACTCCTTTGCAGAAGTGGGATGTCCTCAAGTGTTATACACAGAACATAGTTTCAGACTTCTTCAAACTATTGATCAATTACAATGATTTTTTTATCTTTTTTTTAAAGTGTTTGCAAGGCAATGGGGTTAAGTGGCTTGCCCAAGGCCACACAGCTAGGTTATTATTAAGTGTGTGGCTGGATTTGAACTCAGGTACTCACTCCAGGGCTGGTGCTCTATCCACTGTGCCACCTAGCTGCCCAATTACAATGATTTTTTACTCTTTCCTTTTATCTTAAAAATACATTCATTGCACAAGATGCTCTCTGGAAGTAGGGGAGAGCTATTGGGGAAGACTATGATTACATTTAAAAATATATCAATAGAAATTTATCTTAGGGGCGGCTAGGTTGCATAGTGGATAAAGCACCGGCCTTGGAGTCAGGAGTACCTGGGTTCAAATCTGACCTCAGATACTTAATAATTACCTAGCTGTGTGGCCTTGGGCAAGCCACTTAACCCCATTTGCCTTGCAAAAAAAATCCTAAAAACAAAAGGAAATTTATCTTAGAAAGAAGTTTTCAGATATCATTTATCAAATCATAGTAAAATCTAAAAATTGGAACATGTCAATGAACTTGTTGAATGCAACCAGAAGTATCTTATTTGAATATGGAGACCTTAATAATGGCTAAATTCCAAGAATGTAATCAAAAGGCAACCTAGGGGCAGCTAGGTGGCGCAGTGGATAAAGCACTGACCCTGGAGTCAGGAGTACCTAGGTTCAAATCCGGTCTCAAACACTTCATAATTACCTAGCTGTGTGGCTTTGGGCAAGCCACTTAACCCCATTTGCCTTGCAAAAACCTTAAAAAAAAAAAAAGAAACTTATCCCTACGCTACAATTACAGAACTCAAAATAGCATGGAATTCAACAAATAATTATACTAGAAGCTTTATCCCAGATATACCAATGCCCATTATTTTCTGGACAGATTTATAAAAGTTGAGAAATGATAGTCTTAATAGATATCATCATATCAAATCCTTATAATTTTTTAATCTATGGAATGAAAAACTTTCAAAATTTTGGCATGTAGTGGATGATGTGGGGTGATTTCCTGAAGAATCTTTTAGTAACTTACTGAACATGAACTTATACCCCACTATTTTTATTCATTTACCCAAACTGTTATTTTATTAACCCAGAGATATAGTGACTAATTGCAGGACTTTTTATTTTTTGAACTTCATTGAAAAAGGTGGAAACAAGATATTAATAATAAGTAATTCCACATGTTAATGCTAACAAGATAAAAGTATTTGGGAAGGTTTGGGATAATAATCTTTCTCTTTAAGGACAATAATAGGTTCAAAACACAATTAGAAAAGAAATGAATCAGATATCTTGTTCAGTCCCATTTTTCCTCTGTCAAAAATATTTTGAGATACTATCGTCTCCATAGGAACCTTTCTGTTCATTCTACTTCCCCAGCATCTCTCCATTTAGATGTTGTTTTCTTCTTAGAACCATCAGTTCTGCTATAACATTTGTTTTGAAAACATGACCTTGTTCCAACATGATTACTATTTTAAGGAATAATTTAAGTATAATAAATTTTAAGTTTGCTTATGCACTCTTTTCATCTGTGAGAAATGGTGAGAATGCACATCTCTTCACAGTAGCTCACAAAGCCAACTTCTACAAACACGTATCAGTTCTTTTTCAAGGTTAAGGTGCTATATTTATTGTAACATGGACTAAAGTACTATCTTTATTGCCATCCCCATGAGGGCAGAGACTCTTCCATTATTATCTTTGGATCTCCAACTTTCAGCACAGTTCTGAAACATTAATGGCAATCGATTGATTTTGAAATCTGCTTCTTGCTTAAAACTCAACTCAAATGTCATTTTATCCATGTACCTGTGCCAGATCTCTCAGGTGATTAACAATCCCTTCCCTCTCCAGCCTCTCATAGCATTTTTACATTTCTCTTATCATGTAATATTGTGTATTATAATTATTTCTGTTTGTACCCAACTCAAGAAGGTGCTGTTAACTCCATGAAGGCAGAGACGTTTTCATATTTAAATTTTGTTTCTTCCTAGTACCTCTCACAATGCACTGCATACATCAATCAGATTAAATGAATGATGAATCACACTGTGTCCTGGCACACACATTATATAAGAGAGAGTAGAACCCATCATAATGCAATAAATCAAATCATGTTTTCCCCTACCATCAGCCTCTTCCAATCATCTCTTATTGCTTCACTCCCAAAACCAACACTAATATTCCAACAAAATATGACTATAAATATTCAGAATAATTACATTTGTCTATAAAATGGATGTTTTTTTAGCTCCAGTACACCAGTTTAATACTATTGTATATATATTTGGGGCTGTAATTTTATTTAAAGTGCATATAATTGTTTGATTAATAAATCTCTTTCAAACTTTTAATTATGAGCTTACAGGAAATGAATGTAGAAAGAAATGGGGCATTTTCTGGGTGACTTTAGGGTATTTTTTTTCAGTGGTGTTAAGGGAAGACCTGTCCCTTACTCCTTTGCAACAGTCTCTATTCTCCTCCCATATCAGATCATATGGAAATAATCTTATTGGCATGAATATCATGCATATTTTCCCATTTTTTTTAAGTAGTTGACCTCAAAGTGACCAGACTAATACACTGGACTTGGAATCAGGAGGAAAGAGTGTATGAATCTTGCCACTTAGTTAACAATCTAATTTGTAAACTATTAACCTTTCAGTCTTTGTTTTTTTTTTACCATCTGTTAAAAAAGATTAATAATACCCATAGCATTTAACTCACCTGATCAAATAAAAGAATGCTTACTTAGGACTTTACAACTTTAAAATTCTATCAATAAGCATGCCAGCTATCATCATGATTATCTGATAGTGGTAACCTCAGAGGGCAAGGGCAGTATCAATCACAAGGAATAACACCTCAGACCAGTCTAGAAGCAACTTTCCCTTTGTTTGGTGGTGATTGTTGGTGGTGGTGGTGATGATAGTGGGCAGCAGTGAAGACTTTGCTGACTCAGTTAAAGAGAAAAGACATCACAAAAGGCACCTTCAAGCACTCTCATAGACAATTCTAACCTGTAGTACCTGTTTTATCTATTTCTTGGCAAGTTCTTCATGAGAAACAGGTTAAAAACCTGTGGGGGGAATATTGTTCCCTTGGTTATTTAGGGATGAGGAACTTATCTACCATCTGCATCAGAAATTTTAGTCTAATCCTGAAGGGTTAAGATATAATTTAGTTATTTCTCAATGTTCATCCCCAAAGTAAAATAGATGGTATTAGAAAAGTTAGAAATTATACATATATGTATATATATTTATATCTGTATATTATATAAATTTATTTAATTTTTATATATGTTTATATATACAGATATCTGTATAGATTATAAAAATTTATGTTATTCAGGTATTTCTGACCACACTATCCTAAAAGCCTTAGCAAAGTTTTAACTTTTAGTGTTTTAAATAATCTATTAAGCTATATCTACATGCTAGTTTACATTTTGCATATATTTATATCAATAGCTATAATCTATACATAAATTCTCACATATATGTAAAGTACATACATCTAAATATTGCGATTTACACCTGAATTGTGTAGGTTTTCTTTTAATGTATTGTATACAACATGCTTTGGAGACACAAGAAATAATAAGTCTTTATATCTGATAATGTCATGATCATGATAATATCCACACACAACCTATTCAAATTAACTTAGGAACTTTAAGTGCTTTCCATGCCCACTCTTATTGGAGATAGATGCTTTGAAAATCCCCCATGGTCAAGGAGTATCTAGAGTTACTCAATACTTCAGAAGTCTATTTTCAGTTCCGAGACCTTCAGATGCTTCCTTTCCCTTTTAAGATGATTCAGGTTGGAGAGAGACCTAATTGACTTTGGGAAGGAGAAAGTCATCACCCTCCCAGGTTATTCCACTTTCAAGTCAAAGAGACATTTAATTGCATGGTCATTTTGGCAACAGTGCAACCTTCTGCTAATTCTTCATAGCCCTAGCCCCAGGTTCTAGCCTATAGTACTACCCTATGCACCTCCATTCCCTCTAGAGAAGTTGGGATACAGGGCTGTTGCAATCCCAGCTAAGAGAAATCCTTGATGAGTTCCTGGCTGAGGGGGAGATACTATAGCTTCTTCTTACATATAGTTTTTATTCCTGAGTACAAACCTGGTCATATAGCTGTGAAGGAGGCTGACTCAGGTTGGGAGCTGTGGGCAGGTTGTCTTTCTGGGTTCCCCTTTGTTGGCAATGACTATGCTGTTCGAAAAACTGATGGATATGGAGGCTGGCTGTTCCAGGAGAGAAATGATGAGGTAGAAGGAGCTAAAACTTTCCTCTAGATTTAGTAAGGTTACTTCTATCCTCCTGAGCCTTGAAGGAGAGAATGAGGCTTATTATTAACATCTCCTCATCTGTGAAATGAAACAGCTAGGGTTTTACCCTTAAGTCTCCATGGTTCCATGATTCTAATAAGGGTCTGACATTCTCTACATTTTGAGTCGGATCCCTTTGGAAGTAGGATGAAACATGCAGACCACTTCTCAGAGCAATATTTTAAATGTATAAACTGAAAGAAAAAAACCAATTAAATCAAAATGTACAGCTATTCTGATGGTTTTTCTGTAGGTGACAAAAAGACCTTAATTGGCAGCTGAGTCAGACATAAGTATGCATACCAAAAGAGTAGAACAGGGGAGAACCAGAAGAGAGTTCAGTGGTGGAGAGCATTAGTAGTCATCATTTGAAATGTAGCCTTATACTCCTCAAGGACTGAATTGGTAGAAATGAAAGAGTTCCTGGTTTCAGAGATTTCTGATGTCAATTCTTGTAATACCTTCTCAGAAAGTACTTTTTAAAAAATTTCATTTTTTCCAATTATTTAAAAGGTAATTTTCAACATTCATCCTTTTGTAAGCTTTTGAGTTCCACATTTTTTTTTACCATCCTTCCTTCCTCCTCCCACCTTGACTGTGGGAGCAAACAATAAGATATAGATTGGACATGGAAAACTGTGCTTAACATATTTCCAGATTAGTTATGTTGTGAAAGAGGAATTAGAACTGAGGGGGAAAAACACAAAAGAAAAATTTTAAAATGAGCATGGTATCCTTTGCTCTGTATTCAGACACCATAGTTTCTTCTATGGATGTGGATGGCATTTTCCATGCAATGTCTCCCTGGATAGTCCTTGATCACTGAACTGCTGAGAGGAACTGTGTTTATCATGGTTTATCATCTCACAATGTTGCTGTTAAGGTGCACAATGTTCTGGTTCTGCTCATTTCCCTCAGCATCAGTTCATACAAGGCTTTTCAGAAAGTACTTTCTAGGGGCAGCTAGGTGGTGCAGTGGATAGAGCACTGGCCCTGGAGTCAGGAGTACCTGGGTTCAAATCCAGCCTCAGACACTTAATAATTACCTAGCTGTGTGGCCTTGGGCAAGCCACTTAACCCCATTGCCTTGCAAAAATCTAAAAAAAGAAGTACTTTCTAGGTCTTATATCACCGATGAAGCAGTCAGGTTAATCAGAAAACAGACCGTTCCAATATACTGGCCCCAAAGCAGGCTCATCAAGACTCATCTGACTGTTGATACCAGACAGAACATATTCATGCTCTTAAGAATGATTCTTCCATGACCATTCTTATTATACATAAAATGAGATAGACTAGAGTAGATGAACCAGCTCCACCATTTGGGGCTTTTCATCTCTAAATTTATGAACCTGTAATAATTGAGGCATATATTTAAATAATTTGGGCTAAACAGATGAGGTCTACTCCAGAAGGGGAACAAATGTTTAGTGGGTCGCAGTTACCCATCTTCAGTGGTCAAAATATATGAATCCATCTCTACCATGTCAGCCTGGAAGTTCGCTTCAACCTTGAACTTTCCACACTAGAAGTAACTTCTATCTCTGAAATCTCCTCTTCTGATTGACTGATTCTTCCCAGAATCTGCTTTTAAAGTGCGATGACCAACCAAGCTAGATCTTCATTCCTCTCAGTAGTGTACTCCTCATTGTCTAGACTTTTCTACCATTCCTACTATGTGGGTACTCCTTTTCAATTTTCTTTTATATGTAAACTCCTTGAAGCTCCATGAAGGTATATATCCTTCTTTTGGCTTTTATTTGTATTTCCAATATTAAACAGTGCTTAGCTTAATGAATCCTCATTGACTTGGTTGACTTAATATTTTTCAAATCCCTTTACTTCTATAAACATAGTTCAAGTTAACTCTAGATTCCTTAGAAATGACTTCTGACCATAGAACATGCCCCGACCAGGAATGGAAGAGGTTAATTTATTAAGAAAGTGAAAGGCAGTCAGATATGTAAACAATAAAACCCATCTACCATCCAAGTATGAAATACTTTTAGATATGAAGAAATGTGCCTACGCATATCCACCAAGTTAGATATCACAGAGATTGGCTACAACAAAGAACAAAGAAGAGTAGTTGATATGCCCAGAAGTTCACATAAGACAAAATTTAAGAAAAGAGTCGATAAATAAACTTATAATATCAAAGTCTAGATACAATATCCAAGATACAGGCAATAACCAAGATGAATTAGAGGTGCTAGCACCAAGAGGCAAAGAAACTCATTAAATATTGCTAAGATTTGATCATATAAGACCTTTGACTGGAATCTGAGTCTGGATGGGGCTACTTTATTGGGAAGAAGTGAAATTTTTTTTTAAATGGTTGTGGGGGAGAGAAGGGAGGCAGGGTTCTTTTGATATTTTATATATCTTGATATTATATCTTGATTTTTTATATCAAGAAAGTAAGAAGAGGGGAAGAAATCTAGGAACCTGAGAACAAAAATATAATAAAGAATAAATATTTGGGTGAAGATCAATGGAGGCAGTTTGTCTTTCAATCACTTTCAGTTGTGTCCGACTCTCCATGATCCATTTGGGGGTTTTATTAGCAAAGATACCAAAATGATTTGCTATTTTCTTCTCAAGCTTATTTTACAGAGGAAGAAACTGAAGCTAACAGGGTTAAGTGATTTGGCCAGGATCACAGGGATGGTAAGTATCTGAGGTCACATTTGAACTCATGAAGAGGAGCTTTCCTAGTTCCAGGGCTAACATTCCATTTATATCACTACCTAGCTGCCCCAGTGGAGGCAAAGACAGAAATAATTTCATCATTGGCATTCCTAAAGGTCACCTAGACAGAAGTGTGGGAAACATTTCACAAACCTTACTCAGATGCAGATGTAGTAATGATGGGAAACTTCATTTATCTGGACATCTGTTGGTGTTCTTGGCAGAACAGTTAAGGATTGCTTAAGTAGGCTTAATGATCATTCCATCTTTCAAAAGTTGGAAGAAATCTGATTCCCAATAGGACTCTTACCAAAGGGAGGAAAACGATTGACGACTCATAAGTGATGGTTTGCAAGGTGTTCTCTTTTATTTGTGGTTGTTTTTAATGATATTAGGGGAAAGAGGAAGAGGAAAGAAGGGATAGGGACACTGTTGACTTGGATAAAAAAAGCACAGAGGGAGAAAGCAGTTACTCAAGTCTCACTTTGCTTGTTTTCTCTAATATGGACAATGACTTTTGACCTGGAAAGGACAGCACAAAAGAAGACAATAGATAATTGATATCCAAGTTAAAAAAAACATTATAAAATAAGAGGGCAAGTAGTTAATTAAAATCATCTGGTCTAATGAAGTCCTTACTCAGGTCCTGAAAGAGTGTATATGATTGCTGAGCCATGGTTGGTAATGTTCGAAAGATGATTTCTCCAATGACTGGAGAAGAGCAAATGTCTTCTGGATTTTCAGAAAAAGGAAAAGAAAGGAATCTTTAAACTAGATGCCTGTGATCTTGAATTGCTCCTGACAAAAGTCAATAGTGCAAGAGTTCTTAACTTGGGTTCTATGGATTTACTTTTTAAAAAAAAATGACTTAGTAACTTTTTCTTTTTGTAAATTATATTTCATTTTTTCCAATTACAAGTAAAAATAGTTTACAACATTCATATTTTGAAAGATTTTGAGTTCCAAATTTTTCTCCCTCCTGAAGACAACAAATAGTCTGATACATGTAGTAATCATGGTAAACATATTTTCCCATTGGTCAATTTGTGAAAGAAGGAACAGAATAAAAACAAAAAACCACCAAAAAACCCAAAACAAAAAAAGTGAAAATAATATGCTTTGATCTGTACATAGACTCCATAGTTCTTTCTCTTTTTCTTCATGTTTTCCATCATGAATCTTTTGGAATTGTTTTAGATCATTTTATTTCTGAAAAGAGTTAAATCATTCATAGCTGACCATTGCATAACGTTGCTATTACTGTGTACGATGTTCTCCTGGTTCTGTTATTTTTAACTAGCATTAGTATGTGTGAGTCTTTCCAGGTTTTTCTGAATTTACCTGCTCATCATTTTTTTATCCCAATAGTATTCCATTATATATTCATAAATTATGACATTTTCTCAATTTCCGATTTATTTTTGTCATCACAAAAATATTTCTATAAATAATTTGAACATGTTGGTCCTTTCTTCTTTCACTCAGTACATATTGCAATAGAATTGGTTGACTTTTAACTCTATATATTTTATCTTGTTCATTTTTTCTGAGAGGACCATTGTATACTTCACCAGACTTCCAAAGGGGTTCCTGACATTAAAACAGGTTAGGAACCTCTGTTCTAGAGTATACTATTTTTTTAAAAAAAGTTATTTAATTTAATTTTATTTTATTTTTTCAATTACATGCAAAAATAGTTTTCAACATTCACCTTTTTGTAAGCTTTTGAGTTCCACATTTTTCTATTTCCCTCCTTTATCTTTCTTCTCAATCTTATATGGGTAGTACATGTACCATTAAGTTTAATATATTTCCATTAGTCATGTTGTGAAAGGAGAATCAGAACTAAAGGGGAAGAAATATGAAAATGAAAGAAAAAATGAAAGAAATTTAAAAAGGTGAACCTGGTAGATTTTGGTCTTCATTCATACTCCATAGTTTGTCCTCTGGATGTAGATGGGATTTTCCATCACAAGTCCTTTAGAATTTCCTCGATCACTGAACTGCTGAGAGGTTAGTCCATCATAACTGATCATTTCACAATGTTGCTATTAATGTGTTCAAAGTTCTGGTTCTGCTCAAAGAGTTTACTATTAAATAGATGGTTAATAAATATTTAAAAAAGAATATGGCCATCACAAAGAGCCAGCCTGCCATCATCATGAATAGGTCCTATTAATCTAACTTTATTTTTCCTTTAGGGTGATTAAAGTTGTTGAACAGGGAAATCCTGCAGATAGAGTTACTAAAATTTTTTTCAAAACATTTGCTACAGTTTCTCATACTATTCCATGGAAAATGGAGTTAGGTTAGACAACAACACAATTAGATGGATTTGGAACTGGCTTAATGGCTAAACACAAAGAATAGTCATTAATTGTTCAATGTCGACTCCAATGTATTTGCCTCTGGGATCTCTACTAGCCTAATAACCATCAAACGCGGAAATGAGCTTAGTAATGGCAGAAACTGTTCTTAATGAAGCCATGCTAATTCTTTGACTTTCAGTCAATCGTTGGACCATAAGGATGTGTTCTTCTAAGGAATATCATTTGAGAAAGCCTGACTAACCCTTCTGTGGATGAATGTTTCTCATTGCCTTTGGATATAGAATAGATACAATTTTGCTAGCTCCTTTCTTTGTCTCTCAAAAGGAGAATCAGTTATTCTGCCTTCCATCTGTTTGTAACTCCCCTTTATTCTTTAGTTTCATTTAAAACAAGAAATCAATGTTGGATGTTTATTTGCTGATCAGTGTACAATAATGAGAAATTATCTTTTATTTAGTGCTTTAAGATTTGCAAAACACTTTATGAATATTATCTCATCTTATCTTCCCAAGAATCCTGGGAAATAGGTGTTCTAATTATTCCCATTTTTTACAGAGGAGGAAAATAAGGCTGACTGGAATTTAAATGACTTGCACAAGATCACACAACTCATAAGTGTTTGAAGCTGAATGTTAAACTCGATCTCCCTGAATCCAGGTCTAGGGCTCTATCCACTGCATGATTCAGCTGCTTCTAAGGATCTGACATTGGGAGTACCAACAATTAAGCTATCTTAAGAACAATGTAATTTTTAACTCCATGTACTTCATTTTCTACCCTTCTTTCAACTGGGCAATGCATGTATTCTTATAAATTTGACTCAGTTCTCCATCTATTTTAAAAATAAGTCCTTTATCAGAAATACTAGTGGTGAAAATTCCCAGCTTTCTGCATTCCTTCTAAACTTGGTTGCTTTGGTTTTGTTTATGCAAAACCTTTCTAATTTAATGTAGTTGAAATTAGATATTTTGCAATTTATAATGTTCCCATCTCTTCTCTGGTCATAAAATTCTTTCTATTCCATAGATCTGACAGACTATTCCTTATTCTCCTAATGGTATCACCCTTTATGCAAGATGTGTTACTTTTTTAATTTTAATTTTATTTTTTTCTAATTATATGCAAAGAAAGTTTTCAACATTCATCCTTTTGCTAATTTATGAGGTCCACATTTTTCTACCACCCTCTCTTCCCTCCCCTCTCCCCATGGCAGTGAACAATCTGGTAAAAGTTGTACCTGTACAATTGTGTTGAACCTATTTCCATATTAGTCATAGTATGAAAGAGAAATTGGAACTAAGGGGGAAAAGCTATGAGAAAGATAAAACTTAAAAGAAAATTTTATAAGTGAACATAGTATGTTTTACTCTGTATTCAGACTTCATAGTTTGTTGTTGTTGCTGTTGTTTTTTCTGAATGTGGATGTCATTTTCCATAAAAAGTCCCTCAGGATTAAGATGTATTGCTTTCAAGAGGAATTCTAAACCATATTAGAACTCTAAGTCTAGAGGATTCAGGACCCTCTTGAAAAGTGGGATCCATTTGAGAGGGAATGACATCGTATTGATTGTTTTGAGCTTATTATGAATCTTTTGTATAGCTTCTATATTATTTATGGACTCCCAAGTGTTCTTTGAATCGCATGCATATTTTGAGGTGAAGGAAAAGTTGTCCTATACCCAATAAAATGTATTTGTTATTTTCATTAACATAGGAGCTAGAGACTCTTTTACCCACAACTGTAGAGATTTAGACATGACTTGTATCCTGAGATAATTTTTCCAGAATGTATTCTGGGCAAGAGTGTAACAAACAAAAGAAGTTATATTCATAGAGGAGTTCTAAGATTTATTTTAGGTCAGAGTTTGGTATTCTTGGTCACTAGTCACAGACTTATTAAATAGAAACCCTGGAAAGATTCTTTGAAGCCCTTCATTTGACACACAAAGAAACTGAGGTCTCGAAGGTTAAATGACATAACCAAGACCCCAAAGCTGATTAGTCACAGTATCTAGGACTAGAATCTAAGCCTCCTGAATGGTCAGTTCAGTGACCATTTTTTTCCCACTATTTTTTCACTATTCCATGACATACTAAGTATAAGCTAAGAAAGTGAATTTATAAGGTGGTAAAGGTATATTTTATTATTTGACCTGAACCTGAATCACAAACATTTTTGGAAATAAAATATACATGATTACTGTAGTTATCATTCTATTTCTCTCAAGGGTATTATACTTGCATGGAGAACTGAAAAAAAAGAAGGAAAATAAGATCCTTCAATGAGGGACTTTGCAAAGTCTTCTGATCTCAAATCCAGTGCTTTTCCCACTGATTCATGAAAGTCACAGATGTCTTTGAAAATAACAAATCTCTCTGGCAATGTTTTGATTTTTAAATGAGAGATCTGTAATCATAAAGAACTTTTTCTTAGGAAGGCCATAAGTAGGAGAGCAGAAAAACAAACTATAATACAGAACAAAGCTATACTTCTATATTTTATGGACATTAACAAAAACAGCAAAAATTAATCCCTTATGTGCAATAACAGATCATTTATCATTAGGATGAAATAAATGAAACATCTGTTTGCAAATGGTGCAGAATGTAGCCCATCAATTGTCCATTGCACCTGGTTCAATGAGAGTTTCCTTTGTTTACTATTCAGAATTTCCACAACTGAGGTAAATGGATGAGCATGCATATTATCCAGAAAGAAGGAAATGCCATCTAACCTTTCTCATGATCTATTTAATAGTGATCCTTAAACATAATTGAATCAGGCCCTTTTCCTGGTTTCTTTCATTTTGAAGTTCTATTTTGGTTTTGGTTTTTGTTGTAAGGCACAGTTATTTTAAGGCCACTGGCTCCTTCCTTTGCCTTGGGGCTGTTTAAACGCTTGCTATCAGATGTGCTCATAATAGTCAACATTCATACAGTAGAGCCTTAAGGTTTGCATAGCACTTCACAAATATTATCTCATAACAACCTAGGGAAAGAAGTAATGATATTATACCTCCTTTACAGATGAGGAAACTGAGGTGGGTGATTAGATGACTTGTCCAGGGTCATACAGATAGCAAGTGTCTGAGTCAAGGTTTAAATTCAGATCTTGACTCCAGATCCAGTTCCTTATCCAATGCACTACCTAACAGAATAATAGGCCATTTTATCTTTTAATAGGGTACATAGCTATCAATATAACCAAAATCTCTTCAGGGAAGAGTCCTCAATGATTTTTAGAAGTCTAAAAGGTACCAGAGACCAAGAAGTTCGAGAACCACTGGTCTATAATATTGGAGGGAAGTAGCAATATTGGAGGGAAGTAGCAATGTTATTGAAGGCATATTCATTGAAGACTTTGAAGTTTCCTATCCTATAGTCCTTGTCTCACAAGTCCATTAGTAATGATAATTTTCCAGAGAAAATAGATTTTTAAGAATTTCCTCAGTGTAAATCTAGAAATATCACATGCAAATGATGTTTTTATTTGAACATCTCTTAATGCTTAATATTGAACAAACCATATGAAACCCTTAAAATTTTTGTGGTTCTGAAAATAGCCTTTAAGAATAGGTAATCCTCTTGTCTGGTTTGTCAAATTCTGCTTCCATATGTTCCAGTGAATCAAGGGAGCTAGGATTTAGGCAGAATGAAGACAACTTTCTGCTTTTGCAGTTTCTCACAAGTCTTTCATGAGACCAGCTTTCAATTCCTTTGGATTGTCATTTCTTCCTCTTTTCTAGAAGAAGAACATGAGATATCCAATCACATATTTTGCTAAAACCTAAGTAAATGATATTTCCAATATGTTCTGTACAACCACATCCTTGTAAAAAAAATAAGTTTCGTTTGACAGGAATTGTTCTTGATTAAGGAATAATAATTCTTTGTGATCACTTCCTTTTCAGGATGTTCAATTGCTCTCATTAACACATTTTGGATTGACCAGGAATTGAAATCAAGTTTTCTAACCTATACTTTAGGATTTCACTCTTTCCTGTGTTTTAAAAATTGGAGGCTTTGCTCTTTTCCACTATTATAGTACTGCTGCCAGTCACCATAATCTTTCATGGGTCACTGACAAGAGTCTCAGTATTAGATCTACCAGTCATTCTGCTAATTCTTTCAAGATCTGCACATAGAATTCAACAGGCCAGTTGACTTGAATTCTCTCCAACTGGCCAATCACCTAGTAGATAAATCTGAGAACTGTTTAAAGTAAATGGAAACAAAATGATTTGCCCAGGCTACACAGCTAGTAAATGTCATAGAAGTGTAAACCAGTTCTCTCTCACTCCAAGTTCCACACTCAACTATTGCCTAATGGATAAAGTGTAAATTCTCAATCCTATCAATATGGGTCTTCCTCAGTCTAGCTCCAGGCTTTATTTTTCAGTCTTATCTCAGATACTTTCCCTTCAGATAGACTGTATTCCAACCAAATGAGATAACTCTCTGTTCCCTGATGTTGTCCTGAGTCTCTCATCAATGTGGGTTTGCTCAGATTATTTTTCATGCTTGGAATAGACCACAGCTAATGATCATCACTATTGAAATCCCTTCCATTAATCCAGGTCTAATGTTAGCACTACTTCTTCCATGATCTATTCCTGAGTTATCCTCCACCTTGGTAAAAGGGATGTCTCTATCTTTAATGATTTATATATCTTTGCCTATACCTTTCCACTCCCCTAATTTGTATTTATACTCTTTCTTACAGCATACTCGTGTGTGTGTGTGTGTGTGTGTGTGTGTGTGTGTGTGTGTATTCACTTTGATTAGATCTTATTTTTTCTGTGGAATATCTATCTTCGTCCCCCTGACTTCTAGCACAGAACTATCATATAATCTTATCTTAAAGACTTGAGTTCAAATCCTGCCTCAGAGTAGAAAATGTTCCTTTTGGGAGGCAAGGTGGTGGTTTTGAATCTATGACTTTACTGAATTTCTCCAGTGAAGATACTCTAAGGTAGAAATTGTGCCATGCCTTGTAAAAAATTGCCCAGAAGGCCGAAAGAATGAACACTCTGTCCAAAGCCACATAGTCCACATTTGAACTCAGATCTTCCTGACTCAGAGGCCAACTCAGTCCTCTGTGTCAAACAAATCCTCATAAAAATGTTTCTACAGAAAAGAGTTTATGAAAAAGACCAAACAAATAAAAAGAAAAAACATGAAAAAGTAAATCTCTCATGTAAGCACAGTATAAAATTTTCAAACATGTTAACCTTAAAACAGGGATTCTTATCCCTTTTATATTTTACAGACCCTTTTGCAGTCAGGTGAAACTTATAGCCTGCTTCTCAGAACAATATTTTTAAATACAGAAAATAAAGTACATAGGACTATAAAGGAAATACATTCTATTGAAAAATATAAGGAAACAAGTTCATGAACCTCAGATTAAAAATCCCTGCCTTAGGGGCAGCTAGGTGGCAGCTAGGCAGTGTAGTAAATGGAGCACTAGGCCTGAATTCAAATCCAGCCTCAGACAGTTAATAATTACCTAGCTGTATAACCTTGGAAAAGCCATTTAACCCCATTGCCTTGCAAAAAAAAAAAAAAAGAATCCCTGTCTTAAGGATACAATTTGAATCTTGTCTCAAAAATTCTTTTAAAGGTCAAACATGAATAAAAACTTTGAGAATATTCCATCCTGGTAATATGTCAACAGAAATGTTTTCTGACAGTGGTTGACAATAAAAATGTTTGCCTTTTGGAGTCTGACTTCACCAGTGAACACTAGCACCAGATCTTAAAATTGTGATTGTTAATAGCTGAAATTTATTTAGGACTTTAACCCATGTAAAGGTCTTTGCATACACTTAATTCTCACAACAGCCTTTTGAATGAGGAACTACAGTTATCCCTTCCACATGATGGGGGGTAGGGTATGACGCTGGCTACTATCCTCTCTTAAGAACTTGAAAATCTGCATAAAATTTTTTGACCCTCCCTTTGTACAGAAGAAGTCTAAATTTTTTCTTTTTCTTTTATGAGGTGTTTATAGTACCTTATTGTAAAATTTATGTTGATATTAAATAATATTATAGATATATTTTATGCCTTTCTGAGTTTCTAAAGTTTTTTCTGTATCTTACTGACCTTCTTGCATCATTTGTGACTTCTGCAAAATTCCCCCCAAATTCGCATTTAATTTCTTATATCAACCCTTGATACACAGAAGCAGGATGGGAAAAAGTCATGATTTGGAAGTGTTTTACAGAACAGGAAAAATGAGGTAAAGGAGTTAAGTGATTGTCTATGGTCACATAGTTAGAATGTAAGACCTCCATTGATCCCCCCATCCCCTTTCTTTCCCCTTTCCTTTTTCCCCTTCTTCCCTACCTTCTGTTAGTTCCCCTTTTTTCTTTCCCCCTCCCCATCTCCTCCCTCCCCTTTCCCCCCTTTTAATACTTGAAAGGTAAGATAAGTTTCTTAACTTTACTGAGTGCTTGCATAAGTTAACTTTAAGCCAAGTCTGATGAGAGGAAGATTCAGGTGGTTCTCAGCTTTTCCCTTCCTCCCATCTATTACAATAGGTCTTTTGTACCTCTTAATGTAATGAGATTTAGCCCTTTCAGTCTCTTCCCTCTTCCCATCTCCTTACTGTCCCCCTTTTCTAAGGAGGTGTTGTTTTCAAATCATTCTATCTGAGTCACAGAAAAGTCATGAGTGTTCATCACTTCTGGCTAAGTATATTCTCTCTAACAAAGTTACAATTCTCTAGAGTTATGAGAACCTTCCTCCCAAGTGGGTATATAGCCACTTTCATCTTATTGAATAGCAGTTTTTTTTCCTTTATTCCCCCCCCCCCTTTTTTAAACCTTTTCATGTGTCTCTTGAGCCTCCTGTTTGATGTCCAAATTTTCTATTAAGCTCTGGCCTTTTCATCAGGAAATGTTGGAAGTCTCCCATTTCATTAAATGTCCATCTTTTCCCTTGGAAGAGAAGGCTCAGCTTTGCTGGGTAGTAGATTCTTGGCTGCATTCCAAGCTCCCTTGCTCTTTGGAATATCTCATTCCAGGCCCTTCCATCCCTTAATGTTGATGCAGCCATGTGCTGTGAAATTCTTTGTATCTAAATTGTTTCTGGCTACTTGCAGAATTTTCTTTTTTTTTTCTGATAGTTCTGGAATTTGGCCACAACATTCCTTGGTGTTTTCATTTTAGGATCTCTTTCCTTAGGGGAATCGATGTATTCTTTCAATAACTATTTTGACCTCTGGTTCCATGATATCAGGGCAGTTTTCCATCACTAAATCCTATAATATTAAGTCCAGGCTTTTTTTCTCTTCAATATTTTCAGGAAGACCTATATTTCTCAGGTTGTCCCTTCTCAATTGGTTCTCGAGGTCAGTGGTTTTGCTGATGAGGTATTTTACATTTTCTTCTATTTTTTTTATTTTGGGGTTTTGTTTAACAGACTCTTGCTGTCTCATGAAGTCATTAGTTTCCACAGACTCCATTCTCTTTTTTTAGAGAATTTTCTTCATTTACCTTTTGCAACTCCTTTTCCAACCGATCAATTGTATTTTTGAAAGTTTTCTATTTGACCAACTGAGGTTTTGAGAGAATTATTTTCTTTTTGCATTTGTCCAGTTGTATTTTCCAATGATTTGTTTTCTGAATTCAAGGTGTTGTCTCTCCAAAATCTTCCAATTGATTTTTTTTTTTAGTTTTTGCAAGGCAATGGGGTTAAGTGCCTTGCCCAAGACCACACAGCTAGGTAATTATTAAGTGTCTGAGGTCGTATTTGAACTCAAGTACTCCTGACTTCAGAGCCAGTGCTCTATCCACTGTGCCACCTAGCCACCCCCAATTGATTTCTAAACTCCTTCTGATTTCTTCAAGGAAGTCTTTCTGTTCTGGAGACCTAATCATATTCTCCTCAGAGGTTCTAGGTCTCTCTGAGTTAGGGTCTTTTCCTTCTAGGAATTGTTCTATGGACCCCCCCTTTTTCTGGCCTTTCTTCATTTTACTAAGACCTTATGTTGGCAAGGAGCTGGTTCACAGAGGTTTGGTGTTGAGATCCCTAGAGACTTTACTCACTGGGTTTAGTAACTCCAAGTGGGCTGGCCAGAAAGCTATGTTGGTTGCTTTCTCTGAAGTGTCTGTGACCTTAATTTGAGGCCCTCTCCCTTAACTTGGAGTGGGTGGGTGAAGCTGTTGAGTATTTTTATCTTTGATCAATGGTAGATTTTGCCCTATGGCAAGGTAATTACTCTCCCTATTCACAGCTGAGGGAGGTCTGCTCACATGTCTGGGGCAGAGGTGAGCTGTAATTGCGTTTGTTCTGGGAAGAGGCTTCAGCCAAAGTGAAGCACTGGAACTCTTCCCCTCAGCTCTGCCCACAAGCACCAGACCTTCAGTGCCACAACCAATGCTTCTGCTCCCTAGTTGGCCAATCAGGCTTGCCTCACTTTTAGGCTTTCAGGCTCTAGTCTGCCCTGCTGATCAGGCTACTTGAGGTCTTTGACTCTCACCCACCCCCCCATCTCCGATCAGACTGGTTGCACTTTCAGGGTCTCAGGATCTCACCCACCCTGCTGATCAGGCTAGTTGAGTTTTCAGGCTCTGACCCTGTCCTGTGCTCCTGGCAGAATCAGCTCTCTGCACACAGCTCACCCATGATCCTGGAGGACAAACTTTGAGGTAGATCTCCTAGTTTCTCTTTCTGGATTTTGTGGATTGGATTTCTGTTAAGAGGTTTGTTTCATATTATTTATGAGGGAAGATCAGGAGATTAGCACTGTACCTGTCTTGTCTGCCACCATCTTGTCCGTAAGTCTCCCAATCAATGCTTTTTTTTAAAAAACCACATTATTCCTCTTTTGCCCCTTCAAAAATTTAATAAAAGTGACATAATAAGGAAGCTATTACAAATGAAACAAAAATATATTTTAATTGATGTTTTAAGATGTTGAAATTATGTTAAAAGATGTTGAAAATGTTTTAAAAGATTTTCTGGAGAGGAAGATAATAATAAATTGCTTTAAATGTACTCTGCTTCCTGAGAGTTCACCTTCTTGATTGAATAGGCAAGTCTTATCTCATAAGGCTAACTAGGGCCAGGTTAGTCTACACTTTTGATATGGCAGTTGTCTGAGACTCTATCTTGAAACATATTGAAGAACTACACATAAGCAAACATTTATATGATACCCTAATTTAGAGAACTAGGTAGAGTAATTTTTTAAAAATAAGACAATACACCGATAAAAGTAAATTAGTTTTCCATATATAAAGTTATTGACCTTTCTGGTAACCACAATAAAAAGTGTGTTATAAGGTTTAGAAAACTCAAAATTTGAAAAAAGAATGTTAAAATTGTTTTTAATTGGGAAAAATAAAATGTTAAATTAAAGGGGGGAAAGTATATTAAATTAAAGGGGACTTGATTTAGGAAAAAAGACTAAAAAAATAATCACAGGACTAGTTCATATCCCGGAAGGGGCTTGCAAATCAGAGATGGGGATCTTATTTGTTTTGAATGGACCCATTGAATCTCTGCTTTGGACTGAGGCCTCTCTGCACTATAAAAAGAAGACTGCTCTCTTTATAAAGGACCAAATCTTAGATTCATCTTTGATGATTCTCTTTCTCTCGCTCTCCCATATTCAATTCATTACCAAGTTTTGTTGCTTCAGCTTCTCCTCCATCTCCATCATCCTTTTGCTTCTTTCTACTAATAAGAAGACTCTAAAGGAATTATACTAGTGACTTTGCACAGACCTCCTTCACTTAAATCCAATTCATTTACAAGACATGATATCATGGCTTTCTTGGAGAATGAAAGACAAACAACACTCTACTGACTAAAATCTTACCCTTCATCAGACCTTCTTTGTCCCTTATCTGGATTATTGTAACATCCTCCTGAGTGAGTTCCTGGTTTTCGCTTCCCTCCTCCCTTCTCTAATTCATTCTTTACTCAGCTGCCAAAATAATCTCACTTAAAGACAGATCTGACTATGTCACCTTCTTCCTCATAAATCTTCAGCAGCTCATTTTTTGCCTCTGGGATAAAATATAAATTCTGTGCAATGTCACCTGAAGCCCTTGACAATATGGTTCTGGACTACCTTTCCAGCTTTTTTTTTTTAAAAACAATAGTCCCATTCACATATTCTAAGTCCCAGTAAAACAGGTCATACTTGCTATTCTGCAAACTCAGCATTCTATCTCCTGTCCCTGACTTTCCACTGACATTACCATCCCCCTCCTTCCCATTCTTGAAATGCTCTTTTCTACTTTTTAGCAATCCTAGCTTCTTTCAATGGATGTTTAATAAATGTGTGTTGAATTGTGGCATAAAATAATTACACTTTTATATTTCCAATATTACTTACTCTAAGGAAATAGTGTACCTAAATGCTATCAATAAAACACAGTATCCCTAAGAAGAATATCCTTAAAGTATGTTGTAGTTCATTGAGAGATTTACAGTGTGGTGAAATGAGGAAGAGTCTTTGGAGTAAGGAACGCAAGATGACTCCTACTAGACTGAATAGGGACATGAGGCTAAGAGACGGAGGCTGGGAGCTATCATTATCAAGTTAATTCAAGATCAAGAACTTAAAAAATTCTTTCCTTCCTCTTCCTCTCCAACTACCACCTTTCTCAATCTTGTATATACCAAAATGACTGTCCTTATTGTAACTTTTAGTCCTTTGATTCATCCTTAGTCATCCAGTCATTTCTATCTCTGGCAGATGGACTTGCCTCTCTACTTAGTGCTGATTTCATGATTTCCCTCTTTAACCTTTTATTAGCAACTATCCTCAGAATTCTTGACCTATAATACTCCTCCTTCTCAGAATCATAGAATCACAGAATTTGAGAATTGCAAAGGACTCCAGTGGCCATCCAGGCCCATCCATGTACCAAGCAAATTCCCCGATATAACATACTCAACAAATGGTCGTCTAGGTTTTGCTTGAAGACCTCAGAGGATAGGCAACGTGCTCCTTCAGGCAATCCATCACACTCTTGACCAGCTCTAATTATTAGGACAGGCAATTGGACAGCATCATGGTGCATACAGTACTTTGCCTGGAGTCAAGAAGACACATCTTGCTGAGTTCAAGCAGGTCTCAGACACTAATGCTTTGGGCAAGTCACTTAACCAATTTGCCCCAGTTTCGTCATCTGTAAAATGATCTGGAGAAGAAAATGGAAAACCACTCCAGTATCTTTTCCAAGAAAACTCCAAATGAAATCATGAAGACACAGACAGGAAAAGAATGAACAATTATCTGGAAGTTTTTGCTGACATCAAGCCTACATTTGTCACTTTGAAACTTCTATCCAATAGTTCTGGTCTGCCTTAGCCTAGGGAAAATTTAGGATTATTCCCTGAAGGACATATCTGAGAAACATTCTGTTTACCTTCAAGGAAAATGTGACTATTAATTGGTTGAAATAACTCTGAGCCTGTGATGCTGAATGCACATGGAGATACTTCTGAGATTCTTGAAGAGAGAGAAGATGTACACTTAGAATGTTGAATGGGAGAATTTGTGGATTCCCAGACACATGGAGAAAGCCCTACAAAATGTCCCTTGACTCCTGGTACCTGTACTAGTAGAGATAGTGGAAAAGCAGATTTCTCCAGGAGAGAATGTTCTCTCCTTAACTGAGGTGAGACTTTATGCCACTTCTGAGTGGAAAAGGCCATTTTACCTTTAATCATTCCATTGTCTACCCAAACCTGGAACACTTTCCCAATTTTCCTTTCATGTTTTGTATTGGTGAAAGCCAAGAGAGATCATGCAATGAGGACATACATGACCAGTACATGGTCTTGCATGTCCAGGACTTTAATCCAAACATCTCCAAAATGACAACCAGGTGTCTGGGACTCAGGCCCAATGCTAAGTAGAGAAGCCCCAAAATAGCAGTCAATCTGTTATAACATACTCTATACCTCCTCCTTCCTTTGTTTTGCTACTATACTTGCCACAGGACTGTTTCAAGGTCTTTGCAGGGATCTACTTTATCATTTGGTCACTGCCTCAGACTGCCCCAAATGTAAATAAGTTATTAAACTACTTATATAATTAACCTGGAACTCCCAACCTCTTTTTTTTTTATTAAAGATTTTATTTATTCTGAGTTTTACAATTTTTCCCCTAATCTTACTTCCCTCCTCCCACCCCCACCCCCACCCCCACAGAAGGCAGTTTGTCAGTCTTTACATTGTTTCCATGGTAAACATTGATCCAAACTGAGTATGATGAGAGAGAAATCATATCCTTAAGGAAGAAACATAAAGTATAAGAGATAGCAAGATCAGACAATAAGATATCAGGGTTTTGTTTTTTTTTCTAAATTTAAGGTAATAGTCCTTGGTTGTTCAAGCTCCGTAGTTCTTTCTCTGGATACAGATGGTATTCTCCATTGCAGACAGCCCCAAATTGTCCCTGATTGTTGCACTGATGGAATGAGTGAATTCATTAAGGTTGATCATCACCTCCATGTTATTGTTTGGGTGTACAGTGTTTTTCTGGTTCTGATCATCTCACTCAGCATCAGTTCACGAAAATCCTTCCAGGCTTCCCTGAATTCCCAACCCTCCTGGTTTCTAATAGAACAATAGTGTTCCATGATATACGTATACCACAGATTGCTAAGCCATTCCCCAATTGAAGGACATTGACTTGATTTCCAATTCTTTGCCACCACAAACAGGGCTGCTATGAATACTTTTGTACAAGTGATGTTTTTACCCTTTTTCATCATCTCTTCAGGGTATAGACCAAGGAGTAGTATGCTGGATCAAAGGGTATGCACATTTTTTTTACAAATAATGTTTTTTATACATTAATAAAATATACATTAATAAAATATTCTTGTTTAAGAATAAATAGCCCCTCACCCCCAAAATATAGACTCACTTGAGCGTTAAAGGGGAGAGAAAAAAAATTAAAATTAAAAAATAATAATAGTAATAATTGTAAATATGGCCAGGTGGTGCAGTGGACGGAGCACCAGCCCTGGAGCCAGGAGCACCCAAGCCCACATCCGGCCCTGTACACCCAACAATCACCCAGCTGTGTGACATGCAAGCCACGCCAACCCCACTGCCCTGCAAAAACCAAAAAGAAAAAAAAAAGACCCAGAATAAAATAGTAATAATAGTAGGGGTGGCTGGGTGGCAGACAGAGCATTGACCCTTAAACCAGGAGCATCTGGGTCCAAATCCGGCCTCAGACACCCAACAATCACCCTCCTATGCGGCCCCAGGCAGGCCACCCAGCCCCATTTGCCCTGTACCCCCCCTAAAATAATAATAATAAAAAATGTGCTTCAGTCTTTGTTCCAACACCAACAACTCTGTTGTGGGTGAATCACATTCTTTATGATAAGTCCATTGCAAAAGTTGCTTCCATATTTTTCCACCGTTGCCATTGCTGATCGCAACTCCCTCCTTTCGTATTTCTCCACTACCATGTACTATATTTTCTCTCTCCTTTCACTCTGACTCTGCTGTAGGGTCACTGAGTGGCACAGCAGACAGATTCCTGGTCCTGGGGCCAAGAAGCCCTGATCCCCCATACCACCCCTTAGGCCCAGAATCCACCTGGCCCTATGGTCCTGGGCAGGCCTTCCAATCCCAGCCCCTTGTAAGAAGTAAAAAAGAAAATGTATTATATCTGACCACTTCCCCCATGGTCCATCCACTCCTCCTTCATTCACATCCCCACCCCTTCCCCCATTCCCCCCCCCTTACTCCAGATGTTTATACCCCATTGAGTATATATGCTGTTTCCTCTCCTAGCCACCTCTGATGACAGCGAAGATTCCCTCATTGCCCCTTGCCTTCCCCCCTTCCATATCATTGCAATAGCTCATTGTAATAAAGAAAAATCTTATTATATGAAATATCTTGGCCTATTCCCCCTCCCTTTTCCTTTCTTCCATTACATTTCCCTTTTTTCTATTGACTCCATTTTTACACCATATTTTATCTTCAAATTAAGCTTTCTCCTGTGCTTCAACTATAAAAGCTCCTTCTACCTGCTCTATCAACTGAGAAGGTTCATATGAGTATTATCAGTGTCATTTTTCTATGCAGGAATACAAGCAGTTCATCATCATTAAGTCCCTTGTATTTTCCCCCTCTCCTCTAATCTCCATGCTTCACCTGAGTCCTGTATCTGAAGATCAAACCTTCTGCTCATCTCTGGCCATTCCAACAGGAACATTTGAAATTCCCCTGGTTCATTGAAAGTCCATCTTTTTCCCTGGAAGAGGACATTCAGCCTTGCTGGGTAGTTGATTCTCAGTTGCATTCCAAGCTCTTTTGCCTTCTTGTATATTATATTCCCAGCCCTACGAGCTTTTAATGTAGTTGCTGCTAAGTCCTGTGAGATCCTGATTGCAGCTCCACAATATTTGAATTGTGTCCCTCTGGCTGCTTGTAATATTTTGTCTTTGACTTGGGAGTTCTGGAACTTGGCTATAATATTCCTAGGGGTTGGTTTTTTGGGATCTCTTTCTCAGGGGTATCGGTGGATTCTCTCCATTTCTATTTTGCCCTCTGCTTCTAGGATAATAGGGCAATTTTCCTGTAGTAATTCTTTGAAAATGATGTCAAGCCTCTTTTCCTGATCATGACTTTCAGGTATTCCAATAATTTTTAAATTATATTTCCTAAATCTGTTTTCCATATCAGTTGTTTTTTCAATGAGATGTTTCACATTTTCTTCTAATTTTTCATTTTTTTGGTTTTGAAGTAATGAGTCCTGATTTCTAGTAAATTCATCAATCTCCCTGAGTTCTATTCTTTGTCTGAAGGATTTGTTTTCCTCAGAGAGTTTTCTTATCTCTTTTTCCATCTGGCCAATTTTGTTTTTTAAAGCATTCTTCTTCTCAATAACTTTTTGAACTGTTTTATCCATTTGACTTAAGCTGGTTTTTAGCATGCTGTTTTCTTCAGCATTTTTTTTGGATTTCCTTGACTAGGCTACTGACTTCATTTTCATGTTTTTCCTGCATCTCATGTCTTTTCCCAGTTTTTCTTCTAACTCCCTCATTTGATTTTCCAAGTCTTTTTTGAGCCCTGTCATAGCCTGATCCCAATTTCTGTTTTTTTCTTGGAGTCTAGATGCAGGAGCTTGTGTTTCCTCATCTTTAGAGTGAGTATATTGATCCTTCTTGGGATCATAGATAATGTATTTCTCAATGGTATTCCTCTTTTTTCTCTGCTTGCTCCCAGCCTAAGCCTGTTTTGGGGGTGCTTCCTGAGCTTTTGGGACACTCCCACAAGGGTCTCAGTGTGTGAGGCTCTGTCCTCCCTCCTGGTCTGTGAATGACCATATGCACCCCTCTCTGCTAAGGGGCTGAGGTGGAGGGGGCCCCTGAATGTGTTCAGAGCCCCAGAGTCATGTTCCAGGGGCAGAGCTTGGCAGTCTCTCTTTACTCCCCTCCCTCAGCTCAATGGGCTCATGCTCTGGGGGCTCCTGCTTACCAGCTCTGCCTGCTTATGTTTCCTGGATCTGGAATTCAGTGGCCATGCTGCCCTGAGAGCTGGACTTCACAGGCTCGCTCTGGCAGAGGTCCCCCCCCCACTGTTCCCCCAATTTGTGCCCGGTGCTCCATGGAGCATAGCTCAGGAAACCTCCCAGCTGCCACAGCTCCCAATGCCCTGGGGCTGCCTCCGGGAGGCTGAAGTTCTTTTGTTCTGGCGGGCCGCCCCTCCAACCCTGGGGAGCAGAGCCTTTCTGCTCTTTTCCAAGTTACCTTGAGTAGGAAAACTGCCTCACTGGGTCCCCTTTGTGAGTTCTATCTCTCGAAAATTTAGTTAAAGTACTTAGTTTCGAAGATTTATGAGAGAGCGCCTAAGATATGATCCGCTCTTGTTGCCATCTTGGCTCCGCCCTCCCAACCTCTTTCTTCAATGTCAAGTTGGATCCCTGTTTTTGAGGAAGCTGTCAATATCCCTGTTCAGGTGAATTTTGAACAAGACAGTTTGTTTACTAACCATGATTGATTTTTGTGTAATAAATATTTGATTGGAAGGAGTCTTGCTGGCTAATCTTAAGTGAATTATTAATTTCCCCTTCTAGAGTGACTGAGGAAAATGGATTTCATTCTGAATCTCCAAACAGGTTATCTTATCCCTAGACTACCAGTATCTGATGAAAGAAAGTGAAAGAAAGATTTAATTCTAGCCAATAATCTTTAAGATAGGAGTGAATGCTCTGCAATGATCCTCCCCCTGTTCTATAAAAGAGCAGAAATAGTAGACTCCCTTAAATGCACTCAATGGGCCATTTCCATCATATCATTTTCCTACAATGATACAGGTCTTTTTTATGTTAAGTATGAACTCTAGGTGAAACCATTACATAAGAATCACAGAATTCTTGAATGTGGGATTTGTTTTGCACTTTGAAGACTCCCCAGTTCAGTCTTCATCTGGACAAGAATTCCCTCCGACACATACTCAAATGACCATCTGACTATGTTTAAAAACTTCCAAAAATCTCTCATTTCATTTGCAGATAGCTCTAGGTGTTAGAAAATTTTTCTTGACATTAAGTCAAAATTTGCTTCTATAACTTGACTTGTTGCTCTTAATATCTTCCTCCTGGGTCAAGTGAAACAGTGTAATCCTTCTTTCAGTTACTTTACTATTTTAAAAATTTGAAGGTAGCTATCATTCTCCTCTTACATTCTCTCTTTTTCAGGGTAAACACCTCCAGTTCCAGGACCTCAAGCTCTCTAAATTTCCTGGTTAGTCTCTATTACTTGACCATGTCCCTCCTAAAATGGAACACCATCAACTGAACAAAATACCTCATATATAGTTTGACTAGGGAAGGGTTCAGAGATGTAAACACAGAATTACTTCCCTAGTATGGATTGCTATACACCTTTTAATTTGATCCAAGATTGTATTCTTTTATTTTCATTTGACCTTGATTGCATTTTTGGCTGTCACATTATACTCTTAAGTCATACTGAATTTGCAGTTCATTCATTGCCCAGTTAATTACCAAGTCCTGTTAATCTTACCTCTCCATAAATGCTTCCACTTGTCCCTTCCTCTGTTCTTCTTCTGCCACCTCTCCAATTGTCATCTACTTGGACTATCACCTGCCTTCTGACAGGTTTTCCAATCTCAGTTCTCTCTCCTTTCTAATCTCTTTCTTCTATACCTTTTTATGCATGAATCTGGCCATTTTCCCAATAGAAAATCTACAATAATTCTCTATTGCCTGGAGAACATAAACTCCTTTGCCTGGCCTTAAAGGCATAATAGCAGCTACAACAAACATCATCATCACCACTATTGTCAGCATTATTATAGCCATTTATAAAGCATTTTAAGTGACTTACAAATACTTTCTCTAATCTGGTGCCCTACTACTTTTCGAATATTATATTGCGCTCTTTTTTTTTTAGGCTTTTTTTTTTGCAAGGCAAATAGGGTTAAGTGGCTTGCCCAAGGCCACACAGCTAGGTAATTATTAAGTGTTTGAGACCAGATTTGAACCCAGGTACTCCTGACTCCAGGGCCGGTGCTTTATCCACTGCACCACCTAGCCACCCCTATACTGCTCTCTTATAAACATTTTCCTTTCATTCATCTTCTCTTTTCTATTTCCCAAAATATTCTCTGAAATCTCCTGGCTCATTCCCTTTGTGAATTCACTGTTCATTATGCTTGAAATGGCCTCTGTTTCCCTCTTTGCTATTGACTTCTTAATCATGCCTCAGTCTATGAAAACTTTGTTTTGTAGTTCTTATTTATTATAGAATCATAGATCCAAAGCTAGACTCTGCCCAGTCCTTCCTATTTTACAGATGAGGAAATTGAGGTCAGTGTTGCTTATTTGATTCACCCAAAGTTACAATGTAGTGTTAGAGGATGGCTGAGTGGATAGAAAACTGGCCTTGAAATCAGGAGGTTGAGAGTTCAAATACAGCCTCAGAAATTTACTAGCTGTGTGACCTTGGGCAAGTCATTTAACCCTGATTGCCTTGCATCCAGAGCTATCTCCAGTTGTCCTGATTCCTATCTGGCCACTAGACCAGATGGATCTGGAGGAGAAAGTGAGGCTGGTGATTTAGTATAACACTCCCTCTCTCAAATCAATTCGTGTCCTTGTCATGGTATCACCTCCCTGGTGTCATAGTCTTCTTTGAGAATGAAAGACTTCCATTTTTTTTAAAGTTAAGTCCTCTGATTCAAAATTCAGGACTCTTTCCACCATACCACACTTAATTATTTGTTTTTCAGTCTTATTCCACCTTAGAACTAAAACATTAGTTCTATGGAGACAAAGATCATGTCTTATCTAAACTTGATACTTCCCCAGTTACATAGCACAGTACTTTGTACACAGGAGATGTCTAATAAACATTCATTGAATCAATAAAAACCATCTCTTGTGACAGAGAAGAAATGAAGTCCATGCCTTGAGATAAAGCTACTTAAAAAATGAAATTGAGTTCTGTTTGTTTAAGGATTTTAAGGCTCACATCCCCATAACAGATTGACCTTTCAATAATATTGAGCTGTTATGTATAAAAATTGTATCTATTAGCAAACAGAAATTATTGAACTAATTTCTAAAGCAGTGCTAGCAGTTAAATAAAAGCAGTGCTAGCAGTTAAATAAAACAGTGGATAGATTCTTGGACTGGGAGTCTGAAAGTCCAGAGTTCAAATCTTGTCTCTTATTAATTGTAAAGCCTTTATCAGCTTCTGTTTCTTCAGCTGTAAAATGGACTAAAAATAGCTCTTAGGATTGTTGTCATGACAAAATAAGATGATATTTGTGAAGCACTAAAAGCTGCCTATTAATATTATTATTATTATTATTAATAATAATAATAATAATATCACTTCCTTTTCATTTAACTCTGCTTTTATTTGTAATGTACTTCTATTAATTCAATAGTTTTTTTGCTTTCAATTTTATTAATTTCTCCTTTAATTTTTAGGATTTCTAATTTGGTACTTAATTGGGGATTTTTTGATTTGTTCTTTCTCTAATTTTTTTAGTTTATTGATTTCCTCTTTCTCTAATTTATGCATATGAGCATTTAGAGATATAATATATCCCCTGAGAGTTGTTTTGAATGAATACCATAGGTTTTGGTATGTTGCTTCATTATTATTATCATTATCTAGGATAAAATGGTTAATTCTTTCTATAATTTGTTTTTTGGTCCACTCATTTTTAAAAATGAGGTTATTCAGTTTCCAATTTGTTCTGGGTCTATATCTCCTTGGCCCTGTATTGCATATAACTTTTATTGCATTGTGATCTGAGAAAGATGTATTCACTATTTCTGCCTTTCTGCAGTTGATCATTAGGTTTTTATGTTCTAGTACATGGTCAATTTTTGTATAAGCTCCATGTACTGCAGACAAAAAGGTATATTCTTTCCTATCCCCATTCAGTTTCCTCCATAAGTCTACCATATCTAATTTTTCTAACAATCTATTTACCTCCCTAATTTCTTTTTTGTTTGTTTTATGATTCAATTTATCTAGATCTGATAGCGGGAGGTTGAGGTCTCCCACTAGTAGAGTTTTGCTGTCTATGTCTTCCTGTAATTCTTTCAGCTTCTCCTCTAAGAATTTGGGTGCTGTCCCACTGGGTGCATATATATTCAATATTGAAATGACTTTATTGTCTATGGTACCTTTTAGGAGGATAAAGTTTCCTTCCTTATCTCTTTTAACGCTATCTATTTTTGCTGCTGCTTTGTCTGAGATAAGGATTGCTACTCCTGCTTTTTTTACTTCAGCTGAAGCAAAATATATTTTGCTCCAACCTTTTACCTTTACTCTATATGTATCTCTCTGCTTCAAATGAGTTTCTTGTAAGCAGCATATTGTAGGATTCTGGTTTTTAATCCACTCTGCTATTTGCTTACGTTTTAAGGGAGAGTTCATCCCATTCACATTCAAGGTTATGATTACTAATTCTTTTTTGCCCTCTGTGCTCTCTTCCCTCTGTTTGTATTTTTCCCCCTTCCCCCCCTTTTATCCATATTCCCCAGTCTTTTGTTTCTGAAAACCACCCCCTTCAGTGTTTTTGCCCTCCTATATCACACCCTCCCCTCTTTCCCCTTTCCATTTTTCCCTTTTCCCTTCCCTTCCTTTTGTTATTTTTCCCCCTCCCCTTCCCTTTCTCTGTCCCCCCTCCCCTTTTCCCCTTTTAATACTTAAAAGGTTAGATGTTTTATAAGTTAACTGAGTATGTGTAGGTTGACTTTAAGCCAAATCTCATGAGAAGAAGATTCCGGTATTTCTCCTCTGCTCCCTTCTTCCCCACCATTACCATAGGTTTTTTTGTACCTCTTAGTGTAATGAAATTTACTCCATTCAATCCCCTCCCTCCTCCTGTCTCTTTCCTGTCCCCCTTTTTAAGGCTGTAGTTTTTTTTTAGATCCTTCTGTCTAAGTCATAGAATATTCTGAGTGTCTGTCCCTTCTAGTTCTGTACATTCTGTCGAATAGAGTCAAAATTCCTGAGAGTTATTAGAGTCTTTCTCCCAAGTGGGGTTAAAGCCAGTTACATCCCATTGGATAGTAGTCTCATGGATAGGTCATGAATGTCCATCATTTCTGACTAGGTGTATTTTCTCTGTTAGAGTTACATTTCTCAAGGTTTAAGAGAATCTTTTTTTTTTTACCCCTATGCTGGTGTTTAGCCAATTTCAACTTACTGGATTGCATTTTTTTTCTCTTACCGCCACCCCCTTTTTTTTTTCACCTTTCCATGTGTCTCTTGAACCTCCTGTTTGATGTCCAAATTTTCTGTTTAGCTCTGGTCTTTTCACCAGAAATTTTGGGAATTCTTCCATTTCATTAAATGTCCATCTTTTTCCCTGGAAGAGAAGGCTCATCTTTGCAGGAAAGTGGATTCTTGGCTGCATTCCAAGCTCCCATGCTCATTCCAGGCCCTTCAATCCCTTAAAGTTGATGCAGCCAGGTCCTCCGTGATCCTTACTGTGGCTCCTTGATATTTAAATTGTTTCTTTCTGGCTGCTTGCAGGATTTTCTCTTTTATCTGATAGTTCTGGAGTTTGGCCACAACATTCCTTGGTGTTTTCATTTTAGGATCTTTTTCTGGTGGGGATCCATGTACTCTTTCAATAACTACTTTACCCTCCAATTCCATGATATCAGGGCAGTTTTCCATCACTAGCTCCTGTAATATTAAGTCCAGGCTTTTTTTTCTCTTCAATGTTTTCAGGAAGTCCTATAATTTTCAGGTTGCCTCTTCTCGATCTATTCTTGAGGTCAGTGGTTTTGTTTATGAGGTATTTTACATTTGCTTCTATTTTTTCTATTTTTTGATTTTGTTTAACTGACTCTTGCTGTCTCATGGAGTCATTAGTTTCTGTAGACTCCATTATTTTTTGGGGGGGAGGAGTTTTCTTCATTAACCTTTTGCCACTCCTTTTCCAATTGGTCAATTCTACTTTTGAAAGAGCTTTCCATTTGACCAATTGAGGTTTTGAGAGAATTAATTTCTTTTTGCATTTGCTCGTTTGAGGCTCTGAGAGAATTATTCTCATTTTGTAATTGCCCAATTGACGATCTGAGAGATTTAGTCTCCTTTTGTGTTTGTCCAATTGTACTTTCTAAGGTATTAATTGTCAGGCATAGTTACACAAAGACATCAGGGTAATCCTGAAATACTAATGATATCATTTATTTATTCATTTTTCTAAAAATTGTTTGTGCTCTAACCAATTATATGTAAATATAATTTTCTTTTTTTTCTTTTTTAGGTTTTTTGCAAGGCAAATGGGGTTAAGTGGCTTGCCCAGGTAATTATTAAGTTTCTGAGGCCGGATTTGAACTCAGGTCCTACTGACTCCAGGGCCGGTGCTCTATCCACTGTGCCACCTAGCTGCCCTCTGTAAAGATAATTTTCAACATTCATTTCTGTAAAATTTTTTTTCCTCCCCTCCCCTCCCTCCACCCTAGGATAACTAGTAATCTGATATAGGCAAGTTATACATATATATAAAATCATGTGACAAATATTTCCATATTAGTCACTCTGTAAAAGAAGAAACAGAGTAAATGGGAAAATCACAACCCCCCCCAAAAATTAATAAAAATGAAAATAGAATGCTTTGATCTCCATTTATATTCCACAGTTCTTTTTCTGGAGGTACTTATTTTTTATCACAGGTCTTTTAGAATTGTCTTTGATCATTAAACTCCTGAGAGGAGCTAAGTCTATCATAGTTGATCATCTCACAGTGTTGCTGTTAGTGTGTACAGTGTTCTCCTTGTTCTGTATCAGTTCATTTAAGTCTTTCCAGGCTCTGAAATCTGCCTGCTCCTGATGGATATCTTTCTCATAATACAAGCTCCCACCAGTATGCTTCCCTCAATTTGGTGTCAATTGACCAGATTTAAGTCGCTTTTAGAAACTAATATTTACTAGTGTAGCTTAGTAAGAACATTTGTTTCAAAACAATCCCATCAAAAGTTGCAAACACACTGTCTCTCCCATATGAATATCCAGAGGTCAGAAGATGGTGGATTTACGTTTTAAAGGCTCATGTGGCAAAGGGAAGAACTCACATTCTTGATTTCTAGAAGTTATTTTCTCCCTTTATGGAATCTTCATGAAATTGTTCTTCTTAGATATGTTGTTATTGCCTCACCATCCAGATGGCAAGGGTATCAGAAGAAGATTTCTAATGACCTTCTGTTAAATGAATTAATGTCTGAGTATGCAAGGTCTTCTAAGGAACTCTACTATCTTCCTAGTTTAGTACTTATCAAACTAGAGAAGCCAAGCTATTGTTCTCACAGTCTATTATCAAATAGGTGGCCAACTAAGACTGCAAGGTCTCTTCTCTGGAAGTATTCCACTATTTCCCTTCCTAACAGAATCAATACAAGGTCTTTCTGGAAATAGTTTACTGTTTCACTCCCTAGCAGAATCAGGAGGGTGTCTGACTGAGAATGCAAGCCCTCTCTCCCTTTTCTAAGAATAGTCTAAGAGTAATAGTCTGTCTTTGTTTTAATGATTTTTAACCCTGAGAGGATTTCACTAGGAATATTAATTCTTAAGAGGGAATAATCCACTCAACTCCCAAATGTATTCAAAAACACAACATAAATAACAAAAGATCTTAAAAGTATCCTTGAAAAAATACTCTAAATTACTGATTAGAGAAATACAAATTAAAACAATTCTGACATACCAACCTATACCTATCAGATTGACTAATATGACAGAAGAGGAATATGACAGAAATTGGAAGGAATGAGGAGTTGGTGGAGTTGTGGACTGATCTAACCATTCTGAAGAGTAATTTGGAAATGTGCCCAAAGGATCTTAAAATTGTGTATACTCTTTGACCCAGAAATAGCACTACTAAGTCTGTATTCCAAAAAGACAAAGGACATCTCTTTTTGTTCTGGTGAAGAATTGGAAATTGAGGGGTTTCCCATCAATTAGGGAATGGCTGAAGAAGTTGTGGTATATGATGGTGATGACGAATTAATGTTCTATAAGAAGCAATGAGCAAGATACTTTTATAAAAAGAGAAGATTTACACGAACTGATTCAAAGTGAAATGAGCAGAACCATTGTACACAGTTGTTTGTTCTTCACTTTTAAGGAAGACCAATGATATCACAGGGTGATGTCTTAACTTATGTGTGAAAATTGGATTTAAGTGAGGCATAGTTACACAAAGACATCAGCCCCATTTTCTATTCTAGAGTCATTGAAGTTCAGTGGCAAGACAAAAAGCAGGATAACTAGTGATAGCCCCGGTTGCAATGAATGACCTTGGTTTCTTTGATGTCTGACCAAGTCACCTTCAAGGCATTAGAGCAAATTGTTTTCATCCTCCAATTCCACCAGAAGAAGTTTTCACATACTTGGGTAGAAACCTCCATAATTCACTCAAACTGGACTAGCCCTCTACCTAGATGGTTTAATGGGTGTAGCTGCTGTGCATGCTACAGCTTCTTGAAGCCACAGTAAGAATTGAGGGCCAGGTAGCCACCAAAAGTGGATAAGCAGTCCTGAAATGGGCTCAGCAAGCCCTCACACCAGAGGTATTAGTCTTCCTTGAACACCCATATTATGCAATTATTATACACAGTGACAGCAATATTGTATAATGATCAACTATGAATGACTTTGTTCTTTTCAGTAATGCAGTGATCTAAGACATGGATGATAAACAATGCTATCCACTTCCAGAGAAAGAACTAATAGAATCTGAATGCAGATTGAAACATATCTTTTTTTACCTACTTTTTTACTCTTGGGGTGGGGGGCGTCTGCAACCTGGTTAATATGGAAATGTTTTGCATGACTGCACATGTATAATCTATATCAAACTACTTGCCTTCTCAATGAGGGGGGAAGAGAGAGGAGGAGAGAGAGAATTTGGAATTCAAAATTTAGAAAAAGAATGTTAAAAACTTTTGTTTACATGTAAAAAAAATCCTTAAAAGGATTTTTAGATCTTTGTCTTAGGGTCCTTTGTAAAAATATTTTTATTTAAAAAACTAACCTTAAAAAGGCATCAATAAATGCCCTGCTAATGCCCTCCTTGTTAGTAGCATATTACACCAGTGCTTAGACATGACCTCCTATCTTGTGAGTGTTAAGAAGTGTCTGCTGTGGTCAAAAATTCCCATTTTTTTCCAGAAAAAAGGGAAATGCTGCTCTATTGTTCCAAATGGACCCAATTTAAACCAACTTCTTGTTGGAAAAAAGGGAGGGACATTCACAATCACTATACCCCCAGGGGTTAGGCTTCATCACTGTCAGATCAGAAACTTGTTTTTTTCCCATCCACCTGGGGAAACCAGTTTCTGACAAACTGACTCACATTAATCATTTTGATTGTTTAGCTGGAATGCCAATTTATGATTTACAAGGGAAAGCAGCAGATTGGTAGAGAGGCACAAACACTGAGTTAGGAATTAAAAGACCTGAGTTCGATCCCTGATTAATTCCAATTCTATAGTCACATGATTGTGGGCAAATTTTTCACCTTTCTGAGACTCAGTTTACTCATCAGAAAAATTAGGATAGTAGTACTTGTACTAAAAATAGTGTTTTATAAATTCTTTTAAGGATACAGAACTTACTAGCTTATTAACAAGTATTAAGATAGGTGAACTCACCACCAATGAGGAGGAAATTAAAGTAATAATTTGGAATTGTTTTGCCCAACTCTATGCCAATAAATTTGACAATCTAAGTGAAATGGATGAATATTTACAAAAATATAAATGAAATATAAAAATATATAAAAATATAAATGAAGAGGAGATCAAACACCTAAACAACCCTATCTCAGAAAAGGAAATTCAACCATACATTATTGAACTCCCTGAGAAAAAATCTCCAGGACCTGATGGATTCACAAGTGAATTCTATCAAACATTTAAGGGACAATTGGTTCCAATTCTATATAAACTCTTTGGAAAAATAGGGGAAGACGGAACTCTGCCTAACTCTTTCTATAACACCAATATGGTGCTGATACCTAAACCAGGAAGAGTTAAAACAGAGAAAGAAAATTATAGACCTATCTCCATGATGAATATAGATGCAAAAATCTTAAATAAAATCTTAGCAAAATGATTACAAGTTACCACTAGAAAAATATGTTTTGACCAAGTAAGATTTATCCCAGGAATGCAGGGTTGGTTCAATATTAGGAAAACTGTTAGCATAATTAATTATATCAACAACAAACCTATCAGAAATTATGTGATTATATCCACAGATGCTGAAAAAAGCTTTTGACAAAATACAGCACCCATTCCTACTAAAAACACTAGAGATTGTAGGAATAAATGGATTGTTCCTTAGAGTAATAAGCAGTATCTATCTGAAACCATCAACAAGCATTATGTGCAATGGGGATAGGCTAGAGGCATTCCCAGTAAGATCAGGGGTGAAACAACGATGCCCATTATCACCACTACTATTCAATATTGTACTAGAAATGTTAGCTGCAAAATTGAAGGAATTAGAATTGGGAAGGAAGAGACAAAACTCTCACTCTTTGCAGATGACATGATGGTATACCTAGAGAATCCCAAAAAGTCATCTAAAAAAACTACTATAAATAATTAGCAGCTTTAGCAAAGTCACAGAATATAAAATAAACCCTCATGAATCCTCAACATTTCTATATATGACTAGCAAGATACAGCAGAAAGGTCTAGAAATAGAAATCCCATTCAAAATAACTTCAAACAATATAAAATACCTGGGAGTCTATTTTTCCAAGGAAGACTCAGAAACTTTTTGAAAACAATTACAAAACATTCCTCACACAAATTAAATCAGATTTAAATAACTGGGCAAACATCAACTGCTCATGGATAGGTCAAGCTAATATAATAAAAATGACAATTCTACCAAAACTAAACTACCTGTTTAGTGTCCTACCAATCAAAATTCCAAAAAATTATTTTAATGACTTAGAAAAAGTTGTAAGTAAATTCATGTGGAGAAATAAAAAGTCAAGAATTTCCAGGGATTTAATGACAAAAAAGTGCAAATGGGGTGGCTAGATGGCACAGAGCACTGGCCCTGGAGTCAGGAGTACCTGAGTTCAAATCCGGCCTCAGACACTTTCTAGCTGTGTGGCTTTGGGCAAGCCACTTAACCCCAATGCCTTGCAAAAACCTAAAAAAAAAGTGCAAAAGAAGGTAGCTTAGCCCTACCTGATCTAAAATTATATTATAAAGCATCAGTTATCAGAACTGGCTGGTATTGGCTAAGAAATAGAGTGGTGGGCCAGTGGAATAGACTAGGTGCAATAGCAGGAAATGATTATAGTAATCTGCTGTTTGATAAACCCAAAGAGTCCAGCTGTTGTGATAAAAACTCTCTCTTCAATAAAAACTGCTGGGAAAATTGGAAGTTAGTATGGCAGAAACTCAGATTAAACCAACACCTCACACCCTTTACCAAGATAAGATCCAAATAGATACAGGATTTAGACATAAAAAACAATACTATAAGTAAACTAGAATATCAAGGAGTAGTTTACCTGTCAGATCTATGGAAAGGGAAGCAGTTTATGACTAAGGAAGAGTTGGAAAACACCACTAAAAACAAGCTACATGATTTTGATTACATTAAATTAAAAGAGCTTTTGCACAGACAAACCACTGTAACCAAGATCAAAAGAAATGTAGTAAACTGGGAAACAATCTTTACAGCTAATGTTTCTGACAAAGGACGCATTTCTAAAATATACAGAGAGTTGAGTCAAATTTTTTTAAAAAACAAGCCATTCTTCAATTGACAAATGGTCAAAGGATATGTAAAGGCAATTTGCAGATGAGGAGATCAAAGCAATCCATAGTCATATGAAAAATTGCTCTAAATCATTACTTTTTTTAGAGAAATGCAAATTAAAGCTTCTCTGAGGTACCACCTCACACTTCTCACACTGGCCAATATAACCAGAAAGAATGATATTCATTGTTGGAAAGGTTGTGGGAAATCTGGTACACTATTACATTGTTGGTTGAGCTGTGAACTCATCCAATATTTCTGGAGAGCAATTTGAAACTATGCCTAAAAGGGCAACAAAAATTTGAATACCCTTTGATCTAGCTGTGCCACTACTGGGTCTATACCCTGAAGAGATCATGAAAAAGGGTAAAAACATCACTTGTACAAAAATATTCATAGCAGCCCTGTTTGTGGTGACAAAGAACTGGAAATCAAGTAAATGTCCTTCAATTGAGGAATGGCTTAGCAAACTGTGGTATATGTATGTCATGGAACACTATTGTTCTATTAGAAACCAGGAGGGATGGGATTTCAGGGAAGCCTGGAGGGATTTGCATGAACTGATGCTGAGTGAGATGAGCAGAACCAGAAAAACACTGTACCCCCTAACAGCAACATGGGTGTGATGCTCAACCTTGATGGACTTGCTCATTCCATCAGTGCAACAACCAGGGACAATTTGGGGCTGTCTGCAATGGAGAATACCATCTGTATCCACAGAAAGAACTGTGCAGTTTGAACAAAGGCCAAGGACTATTAACTTTAATTTAGAAAAAAAACTAGATATCTTATTGTCTGATCTTGCTATCTCTTATACTTTATGTTTCTTCCTTAAGGGATTTCTCTCTCATCACATTCAATTTGGATCAATGCATATCATGGAAACAACGTAAAGACCGGCAAATTGCCTTCTGTGGGGGGGGGGGGGAAGTAAGATTAGCCGAAAAATTGAAAAACTCAAAATAAATAAAATATTTATTTAAAAACAAAAAACAAATATCAAGATGGAATTTCAGTCTGATTTTCCTGATTTCAACTATTGTTCTATTATGCCATTATTACTAGAGCTATTAAAGATCTACTAAGAATTAGATATTCAGTGCATTTTCTTCTTCCTCCTGTTGAGAGATTGAGTAAATGATCAGAAGATTACTTAATTTATAGATCTGTTCAAAACAGAGTTCTGGGAGCTGGGGGATACTGAGAGATGCTGTGTGTAATATTCTTTTCCACCACTAGAGGGTTATTATAGTCTCATAGAATCTCTTATTTAGAGGGACAGTTACAATCCAGGGACCATGATGCCTTTCCTCTCACCTCCATCTCTAACAATCCTATCCAAACTGTCTTTGAACACCTCCAATGAATAGGAATTCATTATTTCATGGGATAATCCATTTCTCTCAATGAGTTCTAGTTATTAAAAATTTCTTTCTCATATTTAACCAAAATCTTTCATTTGGTCATTGGTCTCAGTCTGCCCTGAAGTATCACAGAATAATCATAGCAATTTAGAAACTCAGATTTTTTGAAAGGAATCACAGAGATCATCTAGTTTAGGAGTCAATGACCAAAGACCATATGCTGCCCACCACCTGTTTTTGCTTAGGTCCTTGAGCTAAAAATGGGTTTTGTGTAGTAAAATACAATAAAAATTTATTTTTAAATATTAAAAAACCATTTTTAGCTTATAGGCTGTTTAAAACAGGGGTTGGACTAGAACCATAGATTATGGGATTGCCAATCCTTAATCCAGTCTAACCCAAACAGGATTCCCATCTCCAACATGAATTCCCAGGGTTCAGTTATCAACAATATGCAGATATTCTTCTTCTTCTTGATCCAGTCCCCCATAGCCAACCACCTAGTTCTCCATTTGGATGACCTGTTGTCATTTCAAACTCAAAATGTCAAAATCAAAACTCATTTTTCAGACTTAAGCCTGCAACTCCTCTAAAGTTTCCTATTTCTCTGAAAGCTAATAGGAATTTTTTTTTCCTTTTTGGATTTATATCTCTAGCACATGTACAGAGCAGGCATTTAATAAAGACTTGTTGATTGGTTGGGAGCCTCCTATATTTCCATCGACCCAGGTTCGTAACTTCAGAGGCATCCTTGTCTCTTTCTTCTCCCCCCTTTACATCCCATATCTAAATTTAATTGAAACTACCTCCACAGTCCTTCTTCTATATATTTCTTCTTCTCTACACATGAATTAATGACATATATAGAACCATATCACCTGTTGCCTTTACAAATGTAATAGTCTTTATCTGGGATCCTTGGTTCCTGTCTCTTCCCACTTTCAAATTCATCCATTTCATATTGGTAAAACCAATTTTCCCAAAGGACAGTTTTGATCATGACATTTCCTTTTTCAAAATTTCTTGAGGCTATTTCCTCTACTAGAAAATACAAGGATCAGTTAAGTGGTATAGGGGATAGAGTGCTGGCCCTATAGCTGTGTATCCCTGGTCAAGCCACTTAATCCTGTTTACTTCAGTTTCCCCCATCTGTAAAATAAGCTGGAGAAGGAAATGGAAAACCTTGTTTGCCAAGATAGGCAAATAGGGACACAAAGAGTTGGCCATGACTGAAATGATACAACAACATTAACAGAATACAGGTTTTTTTAGCCAGTCATTTCAAACCTTCCATAATCTAACTTCATTTCTAACTCTCCCTGATAACTTCCTTTCATGTATAAAGGAGGTATAGAGAGGTCTTTACTTTATTTTGTTCCTTTTGGAAGGAGTGAAGTTCCTCATTCAGTTTCCTATAGGATGTCTGGCCATTGGCTGACTGAAAGATCAGCTGTATCCCTGGCTATCTTTAAAAAGCAAATATAAGACTTATCCCTAATAACTGAGTTACAGAGATCAAGAACTTTTCATCTTTTACCTTGGTCCTCAGAGAACAAGAGTGAGAGAGTAGGGGAAGAGGTTTCTCTGTCTTTCCCCTACTCTTGTTGGATCCTATTCCTTACAGTAGAGTGAATCACCTAGGAGAAGTTGCTTTGCCAGAGAGAGAACTGGCTTAGAGAGTACAGATGTAGAATCAAAGTGAATTGTGTAGTAGACCCAAGAAACCCATCATACATGCCAAGTAGAGACCCTTGGAAAAGCATAAGAAAGAGCCCAAGAAAAAAAGAAGAGACCTTGGATCCTATAATGAGTTGTTTTGGTTATATGTAAGGCTCTTTATTATTCCACAGGTATGTCCATTCATTCCACTAACAATATGTCAGAGGATGTACTTGAGATTTATAGAGGGAAAGTAGGCACTGGTGGTGGAATGTTTTGTAACTTCAGTAAATATCTTTTCTTTCTGCTAATTGTGCTCTTTGGCTAAAGTTTTAAAGGTAAATGCATCAATGGGGGCATAGGAATTATCATTTTAGGGTTGAGGATCAGAAAAGAACTTTGAACCTGAGGCAATCAGGCTCAGAAGACACACACACACAGACACACACACAAACACAAACACACACACACTTGCTCATGTATATTCACACTGTGTTTTAACCCAACTGAGTTGTTAAATGAACTGAATATTTTCCTCCTGTCTTTTAGCATTGCCTAAACTGTACCCTCCCCATTCCACTTCAATATCCTTTGCCTCTACAAATCTTAACATTAAAAATTTCCTTTGTGTGATATTATTATTAAATATCCTACATTTATGCTGTATTTTTAAAGAAAATTAGTAATATTTTTCCAATTACATGTAAAGATAGTTTTTAAAATTCATTTTAGTAAAATTTTAAGTTTCAAAAATTTCTCCCTCCTTCCCTTCAATCCCCCTTCCTGAACACAGCAATCTAAAATATATCATACATGCACAATATTGTTAAATATATTTTCATATTAATCATGTTGTGAAAGAAGAATAAAAACAAAAGAGAAAAGTCACAAGGAAGAAAAATTTTTAAAAAAATAAAAATATTAAAAATAAAATGCTTTGATCTGCATTCAGACTCCATAATTCTTTCCATGAATGTGATGACATTTTCCATCATAAGTCTTTTGGAACTGTTTTTGATGACAGTATGCTAAGAAGCATTGAGTCTATCATAATTGATTATCATACAACATTGCTATCACTGTGTACAATGTTTTCCTGGTTCTACTTACTTCACTTAGCATCAGTTCATGTAAGTCTTTCCAGGTAGTTATGAAATCTACCTGCTCATCATTTCTTGTAGACCAAGAGTAAGTACTCCTTTATATTCATATACCCAGTTTATTCAGTCATTCCCAAATTGATGGGCATTCCCTTTATTTCAATTCTTTGCCACCATAAAAAAGGAGCTGCAATAAATATTTTTTGCAGGTTTTTTAACATTCATTATCCAGTGTTATGTTTGTTAAATTGAACCTTTGACAAGTAGTCTTAGTTTGAAGACTTCTGATTAAAGCGAAAACATTACCTACTGAGGCAACTATCTATGAGGGAAGAGAAAAGGAAACACCAAGACCCTTCCAAGTCTTTCTTCAATCAATGGACCAGAGATCTTTCTGCTTCAGACAAAGGTTTGTAAGCTTGGCTGTGCATTCTTTCCTCCACCATCAACTCTATCAGGGTTTCAGTCCAGGTGAGCTTTGTGACCTGAACTGCTTACCAAAATTTGGGGTAAATTCTATTTGGTAGGAAGTTTTTCAATATATTGAACTGAGAGATTTTTTTCTTGACAATTTCCACTCATTGCTATGCTTCTTTGGAGGCCAAGTCAAATCAATAAAATCTTTCTTCATCATGATAGTCCTTCAAATTGTTGAAGATGATCATCATGTCACTGTTTTCCTTCAAGTCTTATTTCTTACTATTGCATATGGAAAGAATTATCCATGGGATAATTTATCTTCCTTGTGATTTCACTGACCTCAAATACCCTCTGACCATTAGTGCCCTACATGGGTTTGTCTTTCCCTGTTAAAATGTAAGCTCTTACTTCTGGTCAAGATGGCAGAAAGAAAACAGGCCCTGTGCTAAGGTCTCCTGATCTTCCCTCATATATAACATGAAACAAACCTCTTAACAGAAATCCAATCGACAAAACCCAGAAAAAGAAGCTAGGAGAAGAATATCTACCTCAAGGTCTGTCTTCAGGGATCATGAGTGAGTCAGGTGCAGAAAGCAGAGAGCCAGTGGGGGTGGGGGTGAGAGCCAGATTAACCTAAGATCAGCCACAGAGGTGGTGACTATGGGAGCTGTGATTGGAGAGCCAACTGGGGCACAGAGGCATTGGTTGTGAGACTGACGGTCTAGGGCTTGCTGACAGGATTGGAGGGCAAGTTTCAGTGCAGGAGAGTTGTCCACATCAGACCCCAAACCTTCATTTCAGCTCTTCCCAGAACAAACACAATAACAGCCTCCTGCCCTCCACACCCAGCTCAGGTATGGGCAGCAGAGCTCTCTCAGCTGTGAATAGGGAGAGTAATTATCTCGGCCCAGGGCAGAACACACATTGTTCAAGGATACAGTATCCAGCAGCTCTGCTCACCCCTTCTAGGCCAAAGGAGAGGACCTTGAATCAAGATCACAGACATTCCAGAGAAAGCAACCAACACAGCCTTCTGGCCAGCCCACTTGGAGTTACTAAACCCAGTGAGTAAAGCTTCTAGGGAGCTCAACACCAAACCTCTGTGAACCAGCCCCTCCCCTAATACAAGATCTTAGGAAAATGAAGAAAGGCCAGTAGAAAGGAGGGTCCATCTAAAAATTCCTAGAAGGTAAAGACCCTAACTCAGAGAGATCTAGAACCTCTGAGGAGAATATGATTTGGTCTCCAGCACAGAAAGACTTCCTTGAAGAAATCAGGAAGGAGTTTGAAAAATCAATTGGAAGATTTGGGAGAGACAATTAACACCTTGCAACAAGAAAACAAATCATTGGAAAATACAATTGGACAAATGCAAAAAGAAAATTCTCTCAAAACCTCAATTGGTCAAATGGATAACTCTTTCAATAGAATTGACCAATTGTAAAAGGAGTTGCAAAAGGTAAATGAAGAAAATACTTCTCTAAAAAAAAGAATGGAGTCTGTGGAAAATAACGACTTCATGAGACAACAAGAATTGGTTAAACAAAACAAAAAAATCAAGAAAATAGAAGAAAATGTAAAATACCTCTGGCAAAACTACTGACCAAGAGAATAGAAGTAGAAGGGACAACTTAAGAATTATTGGTCTCCCTGAAAATATTGAAGAGAAAAAAAAGCCTGGACTTAATATTACAGGATTTAGTGATGGAAAACTGCACTGACATCATGGAAATGGAGGGCAAAATAGTTATTTAAAGAATACATTGAGGGGCAGCTAGGTGGCACAGTGGATAAAGCACCGGCCCTGGAGTCAGGAGTACCTGGGTTCAAATCCGGTCTCAGACACTTAATAATTACCTAGCTGTGTGGCCTTGGGCAAGCCACTTAACCCCATTTACCTTGCAAAAACCTAAAAAAAAATACATTGATTCCCTTCTGGAAAGGGATCCCAAAATGAAAACACCAAGGAATATTGTGGCCAAATTCCAGAACTATCAGATCAAAAAGAAAATCCTGGAGCCACAGTGAGGATTTCGAAAGACTTGGCTGCATCAACTTTAAGGGATTGAAGGACCTGGAATGTGATATTCCGAAAAGCAAGGGAGCTTGGAATGAAGCCAAGAAATAATTATCCAGCAAAACTGAATCTTCTCTTCCGGGGGAAAAGATGGGCATTTAATGAAGTAGGAGACTTCTAACTTTTCCAGATGAAAAAACTAGAGCCTAATAGAAAATTCAAACTTCAAACAGGAGACCCAAGAGACACATGAAAAAGTTAAAAAAAAAGGGTAATGAAATGAAACTGGCTCTATCCTTAGCTGGGAGAAACACTCTAAGAGCTCTTGAGAATTGTAACCCTATTTGAGAGAGTATACTTAGCCAGAAGTGATGGACACTCATGACTTTTCTGTGACTCAGGTAGAAAGATTTAAATATAATACCTTGTTAAAAAGGGAGACAGTAAAGGAATGTAGGATGGATGAGACTGAATGGGATAAATCTCATTACATTAAGAGGTACAAAGGACCTATTGTAATACAGGGGAAGAAGGGAGGAAGCGAGACCCACCTGAATCTTACTCTCATCAGATTTGGCTTAAAGTTAACATACCTACACTCAGTTAAGAAATTTATCATACCTTTCAAGTATTGAAAGGGGAAAAGGGAAGGGGGAGGAAAGGTGAACTAACAGAAGGAAAGGAAGGAAGGAAGGGCAAAGGGAAAGAGAAAAGAAAGGGGAGGGGTTGGATATAGGAGGGCAAATACACTGAAGGTGGTGGTATTCAGAAACAAAATACTGGGGAATAAGGATAAAGGGGAAAAAAGGGGGAAAAATATGAACAGAGGGAAGATAACATGGAGGGCAATAAAGAATTAGTAATTATAACTTTGGTTGTGAATGGAATGAACTCTCCCTTAAAACATAAGCAAATAGCAGAGTGGATAAAAACAAGAATCCTACAATATGCTGCTTACAAGAAACCCATCTGAAGCAGAGATACATATAGAGTAAAGGTAAAAAGTTGGAGCAAAATATATTTTATTTTAACTGAAGTGAAAAAAAGCAGGGGTAGCAATCCTTATCTCAGACAAAGCAGCTGCAAAAATAGATATAGTTAAAAGAGATAAAGAAGGAAACTATATCCTCCTAAAAGATACATAGACAATAAAGTAATTTCAATACTAAATATGTATGCACCAAATGGTATAGCATCCAGATTTTTAGAGGAGAAGTTGAAGGAGTTACAGGAAGACATAGACAGCAAAACTCTACTGGTGGGAGACCTCAACCTCCTGTTCTCAGATTTAGATAGATCTAACCAAAAAATAAACAAGAAGAAAGTTAAGAAGGTAAATAGAGTATCAGGAAACCTAGGCATGGTAGACCTATGGAGGAAATTGAATGGGGATAGAAAGGAATATTCTTTTTTCCTGCAGTACATGGCACTTACACAAAAACTGACCATGTACTGGGGAATAAAAACCTAGTGATCAATTGCAGAAAGGCAGAAATAGTGAATACATCTTTCTCAGATCATAATGCAATAAAAATCACATGCAATTTTTGGCCAGGGAGATACAGGCCCAAAACTAATTGGAAATTAAATAACCTCATTTTAAAGAATGAGTAATCAAATCAATTATAGAAAAGATAATTATTTCATCCCAAATAATGACAATGATGAAATAACATGCCAAAATCTATGGGATACATTCAAGGCAGCTGTCAGGGAATATATTATATCTTTAAATGCTTACATGAATAAATTAGAGAAAGAGGAAATCAATGAACTAAACATTCCACTAAAGAATTGGAGAAAAACAAATTAGAAATCCCCAATTAAATGCCAAATTAGAAATTCTAAAAATTAAAGGAGAAATTAATAAAATCAAAAGGAAGAATGCTATTGAACTAATATATAAAAACAAGAGTTGTTTTATCAAAAAATAATAAAAAAGTCAAACCTTTGGTTAATTTTATTTAAAAAGAAAGAAGAAAACTAAATTGCTAGTATCATAAATGAAAAAGGTGAACTCACCACCAATGAGGAGGAAATTAAAGTAATAATTTGGAATTATTTTGCCCAACTCTAGTCAATAAATTTGATAATCTAAGTGAAATGGATGAATATTTACAAAAATATAAGTTGCCCAGGCTAAATGAAGAGGAAATTAAATACTTAAATAACCCTATTTCAGAAAAAGAAATTCAGCAAGCCATTATTGAACTCCGGAAGAAAAAATCTCCAGGGCCTGATGGATTCACAAGTGAATTCTATCAAACATTTAAGGGACAATTGGTTCCAATTCTATATATATTCTTTAGAAAAATAGGGGAAGACAGAACTATGCCTAACTCTTTCTAGGACACATTATGGTGCTGATACCTAAACCAGGAAGAGTTAAAACAGAGAAAGAAAATTATAGACCTATCTCCCATATGAATATAGATGCAAAAATCTTAAATAAAATCTTAGCAAAACAATTACAACAAGTTACCACTAGGATAATACATTATGACCAAATAGGATTTATCCCAGTAATTCAGGGTTGGTTCAATATTAGGAAAACCATTAGTATAACTAATTATATCAATAACAAACCTATCAGAAATCATATGATTATATCAGTAGATACTGAAAAAGTTTTTTATAAAATACCGAGTACCCATTCCTACTAAAAATACTAGAGATTGTAGGAATAAATGGATTGCTCCTTAGAATAATAAGCAGTATCTATCTGAAACCATCAACAAGCATTATATGCAATGGGGATAGGCTAGAGGCATTCCCAGTAAGATCAGGGGTGAAATAACGATGCCCATTATCACCACTACTATTCAATATTGTACTAGAAATGTTAGCTGCAGTAATAAGAGAAGAAAAAAAATTGAAGGAATTAGAATTGGGAAGGAAGAGACAAAACTCTCACTCTTTGCAGATGACATGATGGTATACCTAGAGAATCCCAAAAAGTCATCTAAAAAACCTACTATAAATAATTAGCAGCTTTAGTAAAGTCAGAGGATATAAAATAAACCCTCATAAATCCTCAACATTTCTATATATGACTAGCAAGATACAGCAGAAAGGTCTAGAAATAGAAATCCCATTCAAAATAACCTCAAACAATATAAAATACCTGGGAGTCTATTTTTCCAAGGCAGACTCAGAAACTTTTTGAAAACAATTACAAAACATTCCTCACACAAATTAAATCAGATTTAAATAACTGGGCAAACATCAACTTCTCATGGATAGGTCAAGCTAATATAATAAAAATGACAATTTTACCAAAACTAAACTACCTGTTTAGTTCCCTACCAATCAAAATTCCAAAAAATTACTTTAATGACTTAGAAAAAGTTGTAAGTAAATTCATGTGGAGACATAAAAAGTCAAGAATTTCCAGGCATTTAATGAAAAAAAGTGCGAAAGAAGGTGGCCTAGCCCTACCAGATCTAAAACTATATTATAAAGCATCAGTCATCAAAGGTGTCTGGTATTGGCTAAGAAATAGAGTGGTGGAACAGTGGAATAGACTAGGTGCAATAGCAGGAAATGATTATAGTAATCTGCTGTTTGATAAACCCAAAGAGTCCAGCTATTGGGATAAAAACTCTCTCTTCAATAAAAACTGCTGGGAAAATTGGAAGTTAGTATGGCAGAAACTTGGATTAGAGCAATACTGCACACCCTATACCAAGATAAGATCCAAATGGATACAGGATTTAGACATAAAAAACAATATTATAAGTAAATTAGGGGATCAAGGAATAGTTCACCTCTCAGATCTATGGAAAGGGAAGCAGTTTTTGACTAAGGAAGAGTTGAAGAACACCAAAAACAAACTAGATGATTTAGATTACATTAAATTAAAAAGCTTTTGCACAGACAAAACCACTGTAACTGAGATCAAAAGAAATGTAGTAAATTGGGAAACAATTTTTACAGCTAGTATCTCTGACAAAGGACTCATTTCTAAAATATACAGAGCATTGAGTCAAATTTTTAAAAAAACAAGTCATTCCCAATTAGTCAAAGTATATAGATATGCAAAGGCAATTTACAGATGAGGAAATCAAAACTATCCATAGTCATATGAAAAGTTGCTCTAAATCATTATTGGTTAGAGAAATGCAAATTAAAGCATCGCTAAGATACTACCTTACATCTCTCAGATTGTCTAATATGACCAAAAAGTAAAATGATCAAAGTTGGAAGGGAAGTAGGAAATCTTGGACACCGATGCATTATTGGAACTGTGAATTGATCCAACCTTTCTGGAGATTAATTTGTAATTATGCCCAAAGGGCAATAAAATGTGCATACTCCTCAATCCAGAATACCACTCCTGGGTCTATATCCTGAGGAGATCATGAGAAAGGGTAAAAATATCACTTGTATAAAAATATTCATAGCAGCTCTGTTTGTGGTGGCAAAGAATTAGAAATTGAGGGAATGTTCATTAATTGGGGAATGGCTTAATAAACTATGGTATATGTATATGATGGAACACTATTGTTCTATTAGAAACCAGGATGGATGGGAATTTAGGGAAGCCTGGAGGGATGTGCATGAACTGATCCTGAGTGAGATGAGCAGAACCAGAAGAACATCATACACTCTAAAAGCAACATGGGAGTGATGATCAACCTTAATGGACTTGCTCATTCCATCAGTGCAACAATCAGGCACATTTTGGGGGTATCCAGGATGGAGAATACCATCAGTATCCAGCGAAAGAATTGTGGAGCTTGAACAAAGACCAAAGACTATTACCCTTAATTAAAAAAAAACTGTTATCTTATTATATAATTTTGCTATCTCTTATAATTTATTTTTCTTCCTTAAGGATATGATTTCTTTCTTATCACATTCAACTTAGATGAATGTACACCATGGAAACAATGTAAAGACTAATAGACTGCCTTCTGTGGGGGTGGGAGGAGGGAAGTGTAAAATTGTAAAATTCAAAATAAATAAACAAATAAATTTAATGTAAGCTCTTTGAGTACTTCCTGTATTTGTATCTCAGATCTTAACACAGTGATTGGGACATAAGGAATATTTTTCTCATTTTTTTCATTCATTCATTGATTCATACTACAAATACTTCCTGGTTTGTCCCCCCGGTTAACTGCTAACTTGTGCCACAGCTTTCCTGTTAAAGTTCCTGATCCCTTGGGTTCATTCTTAACTGCTGCCCTACTGCAAATGTTATTTGCCAACATGCCTTTATCAGATTTTTGCTGATTTCCTATTCATCCTGCTGGCCTCCGGTGTGCGTTTGTGGTTTTCTGGGGGCTGGTTTTTTAGAGGGCCTGGTAACTAATCCCAGAACTGCCCTGATCAGCCTCTCCAGACTTTCCCCCTTGTACTTGTTGCTGGTGGTGGGTGCTCCACTCCATCCACGAGGGAAGAGAAAAGGCAAAACAAAGACCCCTCCGAGTCTTTCTTCAATCAAGAGGAATGGACCAGAGATCTTTCTGCCTCAGACAAAGGTTTGTAAACCTGACCGTGCATTCTTTTTCCACCATCAGCTCTATCACAGTATCATTCCTGATGAGCTTTGTGCTATGAACCCCTTACTAAGAATGAGAAACAAGCAATAGGAAGGAAAGACTTTAACTAGTGGGAGAAGTAGAAGATGGGGTGAGTTCCCTGAGGATGGGGACTGTGGATTATTTATATTTGGATGGTCCCAGCATTTAGCATGATTCTCTCTGCACATAGTAGGCAGTTCCACAACATGTTGGTTGAGTGGGCCAAAATGCTCTAAAAGTGAATGTGTTACTGGCTGTTATTGACATGATTTCATCATAAAGCATGATAACAAGATGGCATATTAGATTGAGCTTGGGATTGGATCCAGTAATGTCTGACTTTGAATATTGCACCATACATCCATTATCTTATAAAAGCTATTTAACTTCCCTTAGTCTTAGTTTCCCATCTTTAAGATGGGGCTAATAATAGCAACTAGCTCCCAGAGTTGTTGTAGGGATCAAATATGTAATATATGTCAAGTGATTTGCCAACTATAGAGTGATAAATATTAGTTATTTTTGTTCTTAGAGTCATTATTATTGTAAAAAATTTGGAATTAGAGAGACTGTGAATTCCTGCCGTGATGTCGGTTTACCTCTCTCAGCCTCATTTGTTTGTCTAATCCAACCCCCTGTTCCCATTTTGTAAATGGGCATCTATCTCTAACGTCCTTTATGACTCTAAATGTGGTTATCCCCAAAAGTTCCTCAATTGTCATTGCCAAGACTATGTTTAATTGGTTGCTGAATTATGGCACGTGGTCTGGGAAGACAAAAGGGCTAGACAGCATGATGTACCCTTCAGAATTTTGGGCCAATTTCTTGTGCCCTTCTTCCTTCCTTCCCCAGAGTTTGGCTCAGCTGCTCCTTTGGTTCATTGCCAATAGAATTTCTTCCTTTCAGGTCCCCAGGGGAAGTCTCCTTTTCTGCTCCCTTCTAAAAAGCATACCCTTCCTTAGGTTTTCTAAGGTTTGGAGCGTGTGTGTGTGTGTGTGTGTGTGTGTGTGTGTGTACGTGCACGCACATGCATGCAAAAATTGATCACTAGTAACTAATAAGGAAATAAGAAACGACAGAAAGGGGACCATAACTAAATAAGAAATTGTACTTACTAATCATAACAGTTAAATATATACTTGGTATTTCTCTTTTTTCTAGCACTTACTGGGTGCAAGTGAGTAAAGTGAAAAAGGGTGCGCCTCAGAGCTACCATTTCAGTCACCCATCTGGGGTCAACTTTGCCTGTAGCTAGCCTCATCCTAAACCATATTCCCTCCAGGGACCTGCCAAGAGACAGAGACTGGATCTTTATCCAAGAGCTCTGTCCTTCTAGGAAGTACTAAGATGAGATTCTAAGCTCATTATTCCAACCTGATATCCAAGTTCAATAGACACAATAAAGACTTAACTTGAATAGACAGAAAGACTGGGTTTTTCAATGCTGCCTGCACAAGGACTTCTAGGTTACTTGGTCCTGTAAGTGTTTCTATATTAGCTGAGATTTTAGTTGGGACTTTAAAAGAAGCCAGGAAGGTCAGTAGGTGGAGTTAAGGAGAGAGAGGTTCCAGGCATGGGGGAACATGAGAAAAAAATGCCCAGAGCCAAGAAATGGAAGGTTTTGTTCATGGAACAGACATGAGGTCAGAGTTACTGGATTGAAGAGTAAGCATCAGGAAGCATGATACAAGAATGCTAGAGAAGTAGGATGGGATTAGTTAAGAAGGGCTTTGAATGCCAAACAGAACATTTTATATTTGATCCTGGAGGCAACTGAGAGTCATTGGAGCTTATTGTATCATGGTCAGAGGTGCCATGATCAGACCTACACGTGAGGAAAATCCCTTGGGTCGAAAGGGGAGAGACTTGAGGCAGGCAGATCCACCAGCAGCTATTGTAGTAATTAAAGTGTGGGATGATAAGGGTCAGCACTTGAGTGGGGTCAATGTCAGAGGAAAAAAGGGGGAATATTCAAGAAATGTTGGGCAGCTATGGTACAGTAGTTAGAGCCCTGGAGTCAGGAGGACCTCAGACACTTGACCCTTACTAACTGTGTGACTTTGGGCAAATCACTTAGTTCTGACTGCCTCACATCAAGACCATTATATCCAGAGTTTCAGAGGAGAGCATGAGACTGGTGAGTTGGCACAGCATCCCCTCACTCATCCAATTCACGATACATGTCATGGCATCACCTCCCTGATGTCAGGTTCTTCAAGAACGATGGACAAACATTATCATCTAGGCAAGCAAGGAAGCATAGATACAAAGAAAAGAAGAAAAAAATTCCTATCCTCAGTGAACCTATATAGTGATGACAGAGTCACATAACTAAGAAGACCCATAAAAGACATATGCAAAGTAGAAAAAGGCTTTCTCGACTGGGAGGATCAGGAAAGTTCATTTGTAAAAGAAGGTGAGAAAGCCAAGAATTGTCAACTATGGAAGTGAAGAATGAGAATGTCCTAGGCATGGGGGACAGCCAGTGACTTAAAGGTACAGAGAAGTGGAATGGAGTCACCTGTCTAGGGAGCTACAAGTAGAACAGGGTCACTGGATCATCCCAGCTGCGTCACCCTGTCCAAGTCACTTACCCCTGTTTGCCTCAGTCAGCACAAAGATGGCTTCGTCATCCAAGTATCAGTCCTGAGTTGTTTCCCAAGAAATGGCCTAGAGTGACCAGGGCACAGGTTCCACACTCAATCCAGCCTTGTTAGACCAGATTTCAGGCTATGCCATGCTAAATAGATAACAGCTAGAGAATAAAGTCTTTGAGGACACTGATTTAATATTAGTTCATCCACGTTATACTTAATTCAGTTCAACTGATAAACAATTATTAAATGCTAACTATCATATATGTAGCATATTTTATATATTATATATACATGTAGGTATATATATATATATATATATATATATATATATAGTATATATCTACAGAGTATAAAACACTGATTGATTCTGAATTAAGCAGAACTGATGAATACAGAGGGCTCAGGTGGTACATTAAGGTCTAATTCTGTTTCAGGATCCAGGACAAGTCATTAAAATCTCAGCCTCAGTTTCCCTATTTGAAAAATGAGGGTATTGGACTTGGGACCCAAGTGAGGGAACATCATTGGTGGCAGTGGGAGAGGGGGTTGAGGGGGTAGCCTACCCCTCCCTTGATTAGGAGTGAAGAAAAGGTGGGCTCAGGGAGAGGGACAGCATAAAGAGGGAAGCCATAGGAGTGGAGAGTGGTGGAGAACCTCAAAATGAAGCATTAGAAGGATTTGTGGCCTGTCTGATTAGTAGGGTGCAAGGTCAAAGTCCCATTTGTCCTGTAGCAGTCACTTTGGGGGAACTAAAGAAACATGATTAATTAGAGCACATAAACCCCTTTTCTTTTAAATACTTCTCTGAATGTTGGAGAGTACCCTCACTTATTGCTAAGGCAGCATATTTCTATTAATAATAGGGTGTTCTAAAATTGTACATTAGAATCCTAAACACCCATGGCTGAGAAAAAGAAATATGAAAAAAGATTTGAGAAAATGTGTCTCCATCCTTTTACAAAGGGATTATGAATGTGGAATAAATACCAGAAGTGACTGAAAAGCTAATTGAATTCAATGAGCAACTTTTCCCTTTTTTTTTTAGTTGTTTTTTTTTTTACAAGACAAATAGGGTTAAGTGGCTTGCCCAAGGCCACACAGCTAGGTAATTATTAAGTGTCTGAGGTTGGATTTGAACTCAGGTACTCCTAACTCTAGGAGTACACCGTGCCACCTAGCTGCCTCTCCCTTTCTTTAAAAAAAAAAAAACACAAAAACACAACTTTTATAAAGGGAAAGAAGGAAGTATATTTAGAAATGAAGATGATTTGAAAATGAAAAATAGAACTAATAAATAAGATTTTAAAAAGAAGCAATTGGAGCATCATGCTGCCGTAAAAGTATTGAACGGTGTCTTCAAAGGCCTACACATTTCTGAACATGGTCTCTGGTGGCATGATCCTGAGTAATTTGGCTGAGCCTGCTAGTATTGTTTGTTACATTCTGTCCTGGCAGGTGTTGGTGAATCAAACATTCCCAGGTAAAGGCCCTTTGATAGCTGCCAGGGAAGGCTGTGTATGTTTGAAAGCTAAAAAATGTTTTCTTTATCCTTGTGCTGCAGTGGTGGAGAGGTAGAGGGTCACTCAGAGCTGCTTTTTTTGCAGCTACAAAAGACCTTCTGGTTGAAGGTTTGCTCATCCTATCTCTTTTTTGTAGTAGTGTCCAACACAGTGGGTCAAGGGATGATTGTCAGTAGTCCAGTGACTATAACTGGGGACAGAGTTCATTTCCTTCCCCTTCTTTTCTTTAAGGAGAGTCAGAAATGATTATAACGAAAACAATTTTTATCTTGAAAATAAAATATAAATATTTTAAAAAGAATCCTGAGAGTCCATCAGCTAACATCCTAGTAGTAAATGAATGCTTTTGTGGGACTAGGTATGTCGTGGGTACCAGGTCCAATACCAAATCTCAGCCTCAGTTTCCCTATTTGAAAAATGAGGGTGTTGGACTTGGGACCCAAGTCAGGGAACATCATTGATGGCAGTGGGAGAGGGGGTTGAGGGGGTAGCCTACCCCTCCCTTGATTAGGAGTGAAGAAAAGGTGGGTTCAGGGAGAGGAACACCATAAAGAGGGAAGCCATAGGAGCTTTATCTGAGGTGGGTGGTGGTGTTTTTTCCCCTACAATTTCATCCTCTTTTGTGTACAGACTCCTCTATTTGGCTTTTAAAGTCTTTTAAAATCTGCCTCCAATTTCACTTTCCAGACTAAATTTGTAATACTTCCCTTCACACACTCTGTCTTTCAACCAAACGGCCTATTTGCTCTACCTTTGCCATGCCTCCACCTCTGCCACTTGGAATCCTTGCCTTTCTTTCCCTGATTGTGTCTAGTGTTCTCCACTAGATTAAATTAAGAACCACAGTGACAGATTAAATTAAGAATCACTTTGTATTTAGCTATCCGCCCTGCTCACCTTCAATAGAAGGTAAACTTCTAGAGGGCAGGGAATATAATATTTTTTTTGTCTCTATATACCAAGTTCCTAGAATAGTACCTGTATACAGTATGTGCTTCCAAGATGCCTGTTGCATTGCCTTGATTCACATTGCTTTGCTCCTGATTCCACAAAGGCTGGTGGATGCTGAGGGATTTTTTTTATCCTTCTTCAAAAATATATTTCATTAGCGCCTTTTGTTTTTACATTATAATAATTTCCTATTCCCCTTCCAAACTGACAAAGAAAGGAAGGGGAAGGGAAGGAGCCATAAGCACTGTGCTAGCCTATTACCTTATTTGATCTTTGCAATTATCTTGCAGTATAGGTGTAATTAAACCATTTTGTTCTTGTTGTTGAATCATGTTTTTTTAAGTTGTGTCTGATTTTTTGTGACCCCATTTTGGGTTTTTTTGCTGGAGAGACTGGAGGGATTTGCTGGTTTTTTCCCTCCAGCTCATTTTACAGATGAGGAAACTGAGGCAAACAGGATTAATTGACTTGCCCAGGATCACCCTGCCAATAAGTGTCTGAGGTCACATTTGAACTCAGGTCTTTTTGACTCTAGGCCCAGGGCTCTATCCACTGTACCACCAATTGTCTCAAAGAAATACAACTAAGAAAAACATTCAAAACAGAGATTGCTTCTGACAGTATAGGCTATAGTCCCCTAGCTCTCTGTTATGAGGGAGGAGATTCGCTTGGATAATCTTTTAAAGCTTAATTTGACCATCCAGCTACTACCCCATTAGCAAGGAAGGAAACAAGCATTTATTTAGCACCTATTGTTTATACTATAAGCCCCTAGGTGGCACAATGGATAGAGTACCAGCCCAGAGTCAGGAAAAATCATTTTTCCAGAGTTCAAATCTAGCCTCAGGCACAAATTAGCTTTGTTACCCTGAGTAAGTCATTTAACCCCATTTGTCTTATTTTCTTCATCTGTCAAATGACCTGGAGAAAGAAATGGCAAACCACAACAATATATTTGCCAAGAAAACCCCAAACATGGTCACAAAGAGTCAGACACAATTAAAATGACTGAACAATAATAAATATGCTAGGCACCTTACAAATATTATTTCATTTGATCCTCACAACATCCCTGGGTGGCAGGTGTTATTGTTGTAGTCATTTTTACAGAAGAGGAAACTGAGGCAGAGGGTTTTTTTTAATGGCTAGATCAGGGTCAGGTATATAAGTACCTGAGACAAGATTTATACTCAAGGCTTCCTGACTCAAATCCAATGTTATTCACTGTACTACCCGGCTGTTCATGGAAGCCAAGAAGTGGAAAGAAAGAGAACAAATCCCTCAGATTTTATACATAGTCTATCAAAACAAATTCCTACATTAGTCATGTTTCTTTCTTCATTTTAATTCCTTCTGTCACCTTTGTATCAGAAAGTAATGTTTAATCTTTATTCTTTTGAACTCATGGTTTATCCTTCCATTGATCAGTTTACCCAATAAGAGGATTCTATCTTAATTTCTAATTTTGGGCTACCAGTGATAAAACTGCTTTAAATATTTGTGTACATATAGATTCTTTTCCTCTTCTTTTAATTTCTTTGGAGTACAGGCCTAATAGTGGTACAGTTGGATACAAGAATATTGACACTTTGGTTATTTTCTGGACATGGTTCCAATTTGCTTTCAATTTGTAGCTCTACTCTCACTACATTATTCATGTGCTGTGTTCCTGGACGTCTTCCAGTCTTCATCAATTTCTTTCTTTTGTCATCATTGTCTGATAAATATAAGGTGGAGCCTCAAATTTGCTTTCACTTGTACTTCTCTAATTTTGAGCATTTTTTCATGCAATTATTGATATATTGGGGATTTTTAACCTGAATTTGTTTTTAAAATATTTTCATAGTTGTATTTAAACTATAAATCCTGTGAATTTTATTTTGTGCATTTAAAATCATTGCTCATAGAAGGGATTCACCAGACAGTCTAAGGAGTCCATAATATAAAAAAGGCTAAGAAATCTGTGAGAAAGGGTCACTATACAGTACAATTCTTTTAAGAGATATTTGCCTTTTAGAGAGGAAAAGTCTTGAAAATATAAAGGCAATTATTTGGATAACAGCCAGGGGTGTGCTGGAGCCTATGAATAGGATCCAAAGAGCTGATTGTGAAATTTTCAGTGCGAGCCTTTTCACCTCAGAAATCTGCAAAGTGCTACAGATCGGAACTTGACTTACTGTTTTGTTAATTGTCTAGACTTAAGAAAATGATGGAGAAAATGTTAATAATGCATACTAAACTTAAAAGTGTGCTGACTACTTTATTATTTTTTTTGGAGAGTCAGTTGTTAAACATTTACCAGCCTACTCCTAGATAACATCCTTTCCTTCTCTTCTCAACCGTCATGATCCAGTGAATAAATGAAAATTTGGCATTTCACTTGAGAAAACAAGTCAATCCTGGACCTAGATCAGCTCATGTTTCAGCTGTCCCCTCCCCAATATTCCCCCAAATGCCTTTATTGTTAAAATATAAAGTAGTTGCTAGCATGGTTGGCTTCTGCCAGGTCCACCTTGAGGGGGGATGGGGTGGTGAAATACTGATCTAATTTTAAAATAAAACATCACCACAACAGGAGAAGGAAAAACATTATGGCCATCTGGAGAGTTTAATTGCAATTCTGCACTTTGCTCATTTTTCACTAGAGTCAGCAATTTGAGATGGAAGGTGTGATTTTCCCCCCCCACAAGGGAAATTTGTTTAATCTTTAGCCCCAGGTGTAAATACTGTTTCCAGGTTCCATATGGATTATTATTCGAGAAGCCCAAGCTTTGTGCATCCATATTTAGAGACCATCTGTGCTTTTCAACTGATTGTAGGGAAACCTAGGGAACAACACTTCTTTCATTTCCCTTGTCATTCTTAGAGGTTTAGCTGGGTGCAATGGTAAAGAATGATCTACAAGTGAGAACAGCAGTAGCTCACCACTATTTGATAAATCCCCCCCCCCCACATGCATATAATTCTATTGTGTGTCTCCAGAGAAATATTTTGCTATAGGGACTCTTTTCCTACTGTCTCTTTCTCTTCTGGACCCTGGAGAGGCTAAAGACTACATCAGATTTTTCTGGATCAGAGATCCACAAACTATGACCTATAGGTCAAATCTTGCTTGCCATATTTTTGTGTACATTCAGCTAAGAAAGAATTTTTTTTAACATTTTAAAATAAAGTTTTACTGCATTTAAAAATCTCAAAGTCAGTACTAAGAGAAGGGATGGGCTAGATTTGGCTGTCAATTCCTGCCCTAGATAAAGATGTCCAGGAAGTTTTTTGGTTTAGTAATTCACAGGGATGGTGAAGGGAGATATTAGGACAGTTGAGTGACTCCCTTTTTTTTTTAGTAGCAATGGAAATATTGATTTGATTTTTAGATAGCATTAGACCCATTCTTCTATAGTCCCCAGAGGTAATTGGGTTTTCTCTAAAACCTGACATTTTTCTGTCTGGCCAACTTAGGCCCGCTGCCAAGAAGCTATTTCTTTGTCTCTGGATGCTAGAGTTAAGATTACTTGGCTGCTCTGAGAGGTTTGAAGTATCCTTCTCTAAAACTCTCTGCTCAAGACTCTGTGTTTCCATTCTTCAGTTCCAAATCAAAAACACCCTCCCTGATCTCCACTCCATCATATTTCTTGTTCTCTCTGTGAGAATTTAAACTCCTTGAGACCAGATATTGCTCCACATTAGTATATTTCCTGTGTTCTCCACTCTCACCTCAAATATTATGTCCCACTGACCATAGAAGGGATTTAACCAGCATTTAACACCAGCATCAGCTATTATAACACAAAAATATCTATTTTAAAGTTATAGCAATAACAAAAGTACAAACTACTCCCAATGCCTCAGGGAACATTTTCCCCTACATCACCTCCATCTTTGGGAATAGTAGATTCAAATTTGACTCAGTTCTTACATAACTTTGACCTTACCAAGTTCAAGTCCAGATGTGATCTGACTGTCAGATAAGTCACCATCTTGGTTACGGATAAGCTGGGTCCAACAGAGCATTCAGACGCCTTGGGGCCATTGATGTTGCACTGGTTGCAAAACTCAGATTCTGGGGTAACAAACTATCTGGGTACTCCCCTGACCATTCAAAATTCTTAAAACCAGGGGTTCCGAGCCCTTCATCTAAAACAGAAAAGAACAAAGGTGGAGGCCAGGGACTGAGGCTCATTTCTCAGGACTTTTTGGCCTTGACATGGGGAAAGTTAAGGAGCCAAGGTTTTGCTTAATATAGCATTGTTTCTCATCAGACATCACTGGTAAAAGTGTCTTAAATGATCCCCCAAGAGGACAGTTGAAGAGGAGGTGACCAAAGAGCCTCAGGCTAGCCTAACTCAGACCTTTTTGATGATGCCCCTGGCTATAACCTATTAACCATACGATCAGCAAACAAAACCAGAATATCTGCGTTTGCTTCCAAGACTTTCCAGGGCATTCCATTTCTCATAATTACAATTCTCCTGGAAGCAGGATCTCTAGTTTTATCACCTACCAAGCTCACTGATAACTCTCTAAACATCAATCCCAATTACATTAGGCTATGAGTTCCATGAAAGCAGGGACTGTCCATTGCCTTTCTTTGTATCCCCAGTTCTTAGCCTACATACAAGTTACTAAATAAATTCTTATTACTAATTAGTCCAGTGTTGGCTGGGATGTGACACTCTCCCTCAAATTTTATTTGTTCTTTTTTAAGGCCAATTGCCTTCATAGTGTCTCATTGGACAGCCAAAGCTGCTCTCTGGAGGACCCATGCCTTGGATCCTTCCCTTCCCTGCCATGCCCTATAACTGATATCTTTGATTCCTCAGATTGCTATTAAAATCAACCCATCCTAAAGTTCATTGCCTAGAGGCTCTAAATGTGATCATCTAACTATGATAAACTTTGATTTTAATAAGAGTTTTTGGAAAACCTCCAATTAAGACTTTCTTTGTTATCTTGTGGCAGGTGTTGAAGTAATCCTGGTCTCCTGAAGGTTATAAGATCAGAATACAAATTCTGTCAGGGGTCCATCAAGAAAAAGATAGTTATTAGGTGATTATTTTTGTTTTTGGCCAAAATAATGCAGAAGAAAAAAATAGAAGTGCCAGACCCTGTGATAAGCACTTCTAAATACATACTTGATACTCACATTGGGTGCTTTAATTATCTTCATTTGACTGTGGAGGAAACTAAGGTAAACAGTGGTTAAATACATTGCCCAGTATCACACAGCTAATAAAGGATGGACTCAACTCAGGTCTTCCTGATGTCAGACCTAGCATTCTGTCCACTATGTCACCTAGCTGCCAGTGGACAGTAGAAATATTGGTACATGCATTGGTGGATGAATTATATACTCACATGGATGAAATCAAACATCTTCCTATTTGGGAAAATAATCCCCTAATAACAGAAAATATCATCACTTAGTTATTCCACATTTCAATAGATTTTTTTTCATGTTCCCTTGACACTATTTTTCTAAGATAGCAGTTTCTTTTTTTAAACGAAATTTTATTTTTTCAATTACATGCTATGATAGTTTTTCAACATTTGCAAATTTATGAGTTATACAATTTTCTTCCAACCTTCCCTTCTCCTTCCCCTCCCCTTGGTGGCAAACAAACTGGTAAAAGTACATGTACATTTGTGTTTAACATATTTACATATTATTTACTTTGTATATGAGGAATTAGAAAAAAGGGAAAAGAAAACCATGAGATAAGAAGAAAAAACATAGAAGTTTTTTTTTAAAAGAGAACATAGTGGGACTTCTGGCCAAGATGGCGGAGAGAATACAGGCACAGTTCTAAAGTCTCCTGATCTCTTCCCGATCTATCACATGAAACAAACCTCTTAAAAGAAATCCAACCCACAAAACCCAGAAAGAAAAGCCAGGAGAAAGAATATCTACATCAGGATTTGTCTCCTACAGCAGCTTTGGAATTCGGGCAGGTGAGTCTGGGCTCAGAGGGAGGATTAGCCCCAATCAGTGAGATTGGCAGCTGAATTGGAACTGGAGTCTGAGGGCCCAAGAGCAGGACCTGCTGGATCAGTGGTGGGGCTAGATGGCAGGGGCTTGAGTCAACCAGGGAGCAGAGGCACTGGGTCCCCTGGGACAGGGCTGAGGGGTAGAGTTCCTGAGCAGGAGAGCTGGGGACACCATCCCTGGGCTCCTCTGGTCAGAGGAACTCAGAGTCCCATTACAGGTCAGACCTCTTCCCAAACAAACAAATGCAAGCTACTTCTGCCTCAGGCCCAGGTGTGTGAGCAGAAGAACCAGCCCTGCTGAGGAATGACCTCAGGCCAGGGTAAAGCCCACCATTGATTGAAGGCAAACAAATTCAATAGCTCCAACTCCTCTCTTCAAGCAAAGGGAGAAGGCCTCAATCAAGGTCACAGACACTCCAGAGAAATCAACCAACACTTCATACTGGCCAGCCAGAGAAACTGCACTCAGTGAGTAAAGCCTTTAGCCCCTGTGAACCAGCCCCTCCCCAACTCAGGTCTTAGCAAAATGAAGAAGGGTCAGCAGAAAGGTGGATCCATAGAAAAATTCTTGGAAGGGAAAGACCCTAACTCAGAGAGACCTGGAACCTCTGAGGAGAATATGATCTGGTCTTCAGCACAGAAGGACTTCCTTGAAGAAATAAGGAAGGATGGGGCAGCTAGGTGGTGCAGTGGATAAAGCACAGGCCCTGGAGTCAGGAGTACCTGGGTTCAAATCTGGTCTCAGACACTTAATAATTACCTAGCTGTGTGGCCCTAGGCAAGCCACACCCCATTTGCCTTGCAAAAAAAAAAACCTAAAAAAAAAGAAAAAGAAATAAGGAAGGAGCTTTTAAAAATTTGGGAGAAACAATTAATACCTTTCAACAAGAAAACAAAACCTTAGAAAGTACAATTGGACAAATACAAAAGGAGAGTAAATCTCTCAGATCCTCAATTGGACAAATACAAAATGAGAATAAATCTCTCATATCATCAATTGGACAAATACAAAATGAGAATAAATCTCTCAGATCTTCAATTGGGCAAATGCGAAAAGAAAATAATTCTCTCAAAAACTTCAATTGGTCAAATGGAAAGCTCTTTCAAAACTAGAACTGACCAATTGGAAAAGGAGTTGCAAAAGGTTAATGAAGAAAACTCCTCCCCACAAAAAAGAATGGAGTCTACAGAAACTAATGACTCCATGAGACAGCAAGAGTCAGTTAAACAAAATCAAAAAATAGAAAAAAATAGAAGAAAATGTAAAATACCTCATCAACAAAACCACTGACCTTGAGAATAGATTGAGGAGGGGCAACCTGAAAATTATAGGACTTCCTGAAAACATTGAAGAGAAAAAAAGCCTGGACTTAATATTACAGGATCTAGTGATGGAAAACTGCCCTGATATCATGGAATCGGAGGGCAAAGTAGCTATTGAAAGAGTACATCGATCCCCACCAGAAAAAAATCCTAAAATGAAAACACCAAGGAATGTTGTGGCCAAACTCCAGAACTATCAGATAAAAGAGAAAAATCTTGTAAGCAGCCAGAAAGAAACAATTTAAATATCAAGGAGCTACAGTAAGGATCACACAGGAGCTGGCTGCATCATCATTAAGAGATGGAAGGGCCTGGAAAGAGATATTTCAAAGAGGAAGGGAGCTTGGAATGCAGCCAAGAATCCACTATCCTGCAAAGCTGAGCCTTCTCTTCCAGGGAAAAAGATGGACATTTAACGAAATGGAAGAATTCCAAAAATTTCTGATGAAAAGACCAGAGCTAAACAGAAAATTTGGACATCAAACAGGAGGTTCAAGAGACACATGAAAAGGTAAAAAAAAGGGGGGGGGAAGTAAGAGGGAAAAAAATGCTATCCACTAAAAGGGACAGACACTTAGAATTTTCTATGACTTAGATAGAATGACCTAAAAAACACTACCTCCTTAAAAAGGGGGGACAGGAAAGAGACAGGAGGAGGGAGGGGATTGAATGGGGTAAATCTCATTATACTAAGAGGTACAAAAAACCTATGGTAATAGAGGGGAAGAAGGGAGCAGAGGAGAAACACCTGAATCTTCTTCTCATCAGACTTGGCTTAAAGTCAACCTACACGTACTCAGTTAACTTATAAAACATCCAACCTTTTAAGTATTAAAAAAGGGAAAAGGGGAGGGGGGAACAGAGAAAGGGAAGGGGAGGGGGGAAGGGGGAAATAACAAAAGGAAGGGAAGGGAAAGGGGAAAAAGGGAAAGGGGAAAGAGAGGGGAGGGTGTGATATAGGAGGGCAAACACACTGAAGTGGGTGGTATTCAGAACCAAAATACTGGGGAATATGGATAGGGGGGGAAGGGGGAAAAATACAAACAGAGGAAAGATAGCATGGAGGGCAATAAACAATTAGTAATCATAACCTTGAATGTGAATGGGATAAACCCTCCCTTAAAACGTAAGCAAATAGCAGAGTGGATTAAAAACCAGAATCCTACAATATGCTGTGTACAAGAAACTCATTTGAAGCAGAGAGATACATATAGAGTAAAGGTAAAAGGTTGGAGCAAACTATATTTTGCTTCAGCTGAAGTAAAAAAAAAAGCAGGGGTAGCAATCCTTATCTCAGACAAAGCAGCAGCAAAAATAGATAGCGTTAAAAGAGATAAGGAAGGAAACTTTATCCTCCTAAAAGGTACCATAGACAATAAAGTCATTTCAATATTGAATATATATGCACCCAGTAGGACAGCACCCAAATTCTTAGAGGAGAAGCTGAAAGAATTACAGGAAGACATAGACAGCAAAACTCTACTAGTGGGAGACCTCAACCTCCCGCTATCAGATCTAGATAAATCGAATCATAAAATAAAAAAGAAAGAAGTTAAGGAGGTAAATAGATTGTTAGAAAAATTAGATATGGTAGACTTATGGAGGAAACTGAATGGGGATAGAAAGGAATATACCTTTTTCTCTGCAGTACATGGAAATTATACAAAAATTGACCATGTACTAAGACATAAAAACCTAATGATCAACTGCAGAAAGGCAGAAATAGTGAATACATCTTTCTCAGATCACGATGCAATAAAAGTCATATGCAATACTGGGCCAAGGAGATATAGACCCAGAACAAATTGGAAACTGAATAACCTCATTTTAAAAAATGAATGGACCAGGGGTAGCTAGGTGGCACAGTGGATAAAGCACCAGCCCTGGAGTCAGGAGTACCTGGGTTCAAATCCAGTCTCAGACACTTAATAATTACCTAGCTGTGTAGCCTTGGGCAAGCTACTTAACCCTATTTGCCTTGCAAAAAAACCTAAAAAATAAAAAATGAGTGGACCAAAAAACAAATTATAGAAAGAATTAACCATTTTATCCTAGATAATGATAATAATGAAACAATATACCAACGCCTATGAGATTCATTCAAAGCAACTCTCAGGGGATATATTATAGCTCTAAATGCTTACATGAATAAGTTGGAGAAAGAGAAAATCAATGAACTAAACATGCAACTAAAAAGTGAACATAGTATGCATTCATATTCTATGTTTTTTCCTTTGGGTATGGATGGCATTGTCCATAGCAGGACTCTCAGGGTTGTCCTTAATCTCTGAACTACTGGGAAGAACTGTATCCATCAGAGTGGGTAAAACAACAATTTCTAAAAATTGTCATTATCCCTATCCTTTTTAAAAATTTTTCAGTCAATAAATCTGCCTGTTCTCTCTCTAATCCCCCTCTCTCCCATGAGAAAGAAAAACAAAATCCAAATTATAAATATTGATAGCCAAGAAAAACAGATTCACCATTGGATATTTTGGGGGAAGGGGAAAATGTATCAATTTACACTCTCTGTCTATCCTTTCTCTGTTAGTAGGTTTCAATCATATTTCACCGAGTCATCTGGAATTGTGTTTGGTCATTGCATTGATCACAGTTTCTAGGTCTTTCAAAGTTGTTTATCTCAGATAATTCAAAATTGTTGTCTCAGGCTTATAATATAAATTGTTTTGCTTCTGCTCACTGCTCTCTGAATCATTTCAAATGAGTCTTCCTAGGTTTCTCTGAAATTTACCCCCTTATTGTTTTATAATTTCATTATATGATCTACCCTAAATTGTTCAGCCATTCTCCCATTGATGGACGTCTTCTCAGTTTTCAGTTCTTTGCCACTACAAAAAGAGTTGTAAGAATAATGTTTATACATATAACTCCTTTCTTCTAGTTATAAAAATCTCTTGAGGTACTCCCTATACTTTTCATAAAATAATCAATGTAAATATTTTTCTTAGATCATATTTCATTTGAATAAAATTAAGAATTTATTATAATTTTTATAACAACCCACAATCTTAGAATAGGGAAAGGAACTGAGCTGGTAGTTTCATCATTATAGGGAACTGCCCCTTAACACAAAGACCTTACCCCTGAGTTTATCTCTAATTTGTACTCTGCTATATACAAACATCTTGTTTGTATGTAGTGGTTCACTTTTTGACTCCCCCCCACTCAAATGTGAGCTTATAAAACTAGAGACTATTTGTACCTTTCTTTTTATTCCCAATCCCAATAACGGATGTTTTCTTGACTCCTGAGCAAGCAAACTCTTTTTTATCAAAACTGGTGGGCATCTTCATTGCAACTGATGATCTTAGAAAGTTGCCTGAAACACTGAGAAATCGTAGGGCTATAGTAAATATGTGTCAGATGTGGGACTTGAACCCAGATCTTCTTGACCTTGAGATAGGTTCTCTTTACAGCATTCCTTGCTGGCCCTCTAAATAACAATACATGAAAGAGAAATAAAATTACATGAATAATAATTTCACTGTCACAGGATTCCCTTACTTTTTTTTCCAGTCTTGTTTTATCTTTCCACATCAGAATGTAAGCTCTTTGAGGGCAGGGTTTGTCTTTCTTTATGCTTATATTAATATTCCCAGGCTTCTCACAATGCATAGCATATAATAAATGCTTAATAAATGCTCATTAGCTTGACTTGACTTGACCTGATTTGACCCGAGGGGGAATCTCTGAGACTATCTCTAGGAAGATGACTTTATTTTGAGCCCTGGTCTCTCTCTCGTACTCCAGTCTAGTTACCAACTTGGTATGAAATGGAAAGAAAGCTGTTCCTAGATTCAGGACAAATCTAGTTTAGCTTCCAAATACTTATACTAGCCTATGTGGCTTTAGATAAATCTTTAATTTCTCTTAGGCTTAGCTGTGATCCATAAAATATGTTATTAGTACTTGTTTCTCAGAGTTGTTGCGATGAAATGCACATTAAAGGTTTTGCAAACTTTATAAAGCCTTATAAATGTAAAATATTATTATGACTTCCCATCCCTGTAATAAATCTTGACCAGTAAGCCAATAAACCCTTATTAAGTTCCTCTTATGAGTTAGGCACTATGATAAACACCAAGGATATAAATAAAGGTAAAAGAGAATCCCTGCCTTCAGGGAGTTTACAATCTAAGTCTCTCTTTTCTCATATTATTAGCTCACAAAGTTTCTCCTCTCCCTAGAACATCTTTGTGACTAATTGACTATAGACTCAGACTCCTACTTTTATAGAGTCATCTTGGCTATCCCTACCTCCAAATCCAGTCTGGGTTGCTGTATTGAATGAAAGCATTAAAGCCTGAATAGATCAAGTTTGAGTATATAAATTTATTATCAAGGTTAGCAATTGCACAACAAATCAGGTCCAAGGCCCCTCAGTAGGCACAAGGAGGCTGTTTGTCAGTAAACAAAAATTATTTGTAATTAATAATGACATTGAGCATAAAGGTATTTCTTCTTTCTGATTGGCCAGAGTGACTACCAGATGTATGGAACATTTCCCAGAATAGTTGAGGTTTGTATTAAGTTCTGCAATCCCACAAAAACTGTCCCAGAACATTTTGTGTTTTTCACTGAAATTATAGGAGCAAAGTTTATATATAGAATCCTTAGTCACAAAATGGATGCTGTTCACAACATGGAGTCAGTCTAACTCCTTCAATTCTCCCCTTTGATCCTTATTCAATTCCAGTTGCATAAGGTTTGTTGTATATTTAGAATTGTTATCTTGAACCATCATCAGATTATTAGGAACCAGTTTGGGGGTTTTTTTGAGAGAAAATTGTAGATTTTATTCATGAATCCTGCAGGATACGGGTACCTCACCCAGCATGAGGCATGAGGTAGCATTCAAACTTCAGGTAATTTATAGTCTTCAGAAACTCTTCCCCCTCCCTCTTGGATTTTCATAGGCTCTCAGAGTTTGAGTTACAATCTAAGAGGCCCACCCATTCCATTACATGTCCCTAATATGATTCCCCCCCACATTATACAATGCATGATATGCTGATGAACCCCAATTGTCACAGGGGGTGTTTTGGTTAATATTCAATCACCTAAATTGTGTAAACTCAGTTGCATTAGGTCAAGATCTCTAGGTCACTCTAGACCCTTTGAGAACCAGATTCTTCTAATCTTTGGTTTACCATCTCTGGAATGGGATTAGGAAAACTCTCTCTATCTTGTGATTGGCTGGGCCATTTCCCCTTTGTAATGGATTCCCTAGGGGCCCCCTCCACCCCTGTGAAGACCAACACCCTACATTCCTCACAACTCCCCCCTTTCCTTTTTAATAACAACTTGGTCTTCACTCTTCACCAGGAATGGCTTCCTCAAATTAATTCACAATCCTCATCCTTGATAGGACTACTGACTCTTCCTATCCATATCTTTGCCTCTTCCTTGTTAGAGCTGTACACATATACTAATTTACTGATAGAATTTTGCACTATTCAAGTTATTAACTGGATCATAACGGCAGACACACCCGGGTAATAGGATTATCTCACTTAGGGTCAATAGTAAGATACCTAGCAACTGTTTCCACCATGAACCAGTAAACCTCATTCATCCAAGAGGTACTAAAGGGGCTTGTCCAGGTTTGGATTGGAATATGTGCCAACTTTCTGATGTCCCTGGTTATCTCCTTTACCACCTGTACATTATCATCTATCTTTAGACAACAATTTGATAAGTTCTGTTTACCACAGACTCCTACTTCAGCCAACAGGTAGTCTGATACCAATCTATATCGAATAATCGCCTCTCTTGTTAGCATGACTTGGCCAGCCAGTAAGTCCAAGGACTTCCTTAGCTGTTTAATTTTTCCACTACAACTTGGAGTCTTATTAGTCTATTCAAGATATAAACTGGGGTTCCATAACCCCAACTCCCATCCTGTGCCCAGCTAGCAGTCCCTTAAGTCTAGGTAACAACTCCCTGACCAACTCTTTGGACAACTGGATGTAGGCAGTAGTCCTACAAATCTAATAATGTCCCTCTAATGCTAGTTGGTCTTCCAGAAATATAGTTTCCAATAGATGGATAATACTGTTCCTTACTTCCAAAGGGCCCCCTTAAATGGGCCATATAATCATCATCATGATAATAGATACATTTCCAAAGTTTCTGTACCTCCTCCCACTGTAAGTTTTTATACCAATGTCTTTAGAAAGGTCTTCCTGGCTCCAAAACTGATCAAAAATAAATTCCTGATTTTGTGCCATTGGACCAATCCCAAGAATAGCTAATATACATAGTGATGTTCCTTAAATTATTTTTCTTGCAAATGGCTATTTCAGCACTTTCCTTGTAAGTCCACACTAACTCATAATCACACTTTCCCTTAACAAGTGCCCCAGTTTGTGCATCTTTACAAGGGAGTTTACAATCTAAGTCTCTCTTTTCTCATATTATTAGCTCACAAAGTTTCTCCTCTCCCTAGAACATCTTTGTGACTAATTGACTATAGACTTAGACATCATTAACCTCACATGAGTCTAAGGTCACCTATTTCTAAGTTGTACAGTCCAGAACATATGTACCTTGATTCTAGACATGTCCAGACATTTGCTACTCCCCAGGCAAATATCCTGGCCCATCAATTATAAACAACAGTCATCCTGAAATGACTTAGTCATATGCCACTGGTGTTTCTTTCCTCTGAATCAGAATCCTGTGCCACAGTGCACCTCTGACCAGGAACTGAGAATCTAGACCAGATCCAGGGGTACCACTACCTAAGACCAATTCTCAAACGGCTGTGAACTACTGCAAGCTCAACAGTTAGACACACCAAAAGACTGGGCATTAACTTCTGTCAGCTAGATTCTCTTCCCACCTTTACTAATACCCCATTGTCTAAATAAGAGATAGGACTCTCCCTAGATAGGATATACAGACTCATGTAGGATAATCATGCCACCCAATAATCTCCCTCTTTCTCTCTCAATGGAAAACATTTTCTCCCTGCCTCCTCTCCTCCTTTCCATAAGGATAAAGGCATAAGTAGGGGTGTCACGCTTACAGAGTCAAGGGAAAGTTAAAAATAAACAATGTATATATACATAGGTGAGAGATGATGGAGATGAACTGGTCCAGTGTTTCTCTTCTCTTCTCTTCTCCCCGGAGACATCCAATGTCTTTCTGTGTCTTCTGGATCTGGGGAACCAGTTTTGAATAAACTTTAGTACAACATGGAATACAACATCTAACACAGCTAAAAATACAAGTATGAGATCTAAACACATTTGCCTGTGGTTGTCACTGTCTCTTCCTTGTAACCAGGAGAATAGCCAAGAGAACCAGGAAGAAGGATTTCAATAGGGTGTTTGCTATATCCCTATTGAACTTTGTGGAGACTTGTTACAATTTCACTGGATTGATTATTAATAATAATAATGTTTGTCCTTCATTTTCTAAGAAGACCACTGACATCAGGGAGGTAATACCATGAGAAGCATGTGAATTGGACTTGATTGGGTGGGGGTGATGTGCTAAGTCACCAGCCCCACTTTCTCCTCCAGAGCCACCTGGGTCCAGTGTCCAGAAAGGAAACAGGATGCCTGGAGTTGACTCTGGATACAAGGCAATTAGGGCTAAGTGATTTGCCCAAGATTATGCAGTTAATGGGTAACAAGTATCTGAGATTGGATTTAAACTCCTGTCTTCCTAAATCCAAGCCCAGTGCTCTATCCACTGCACCAGCTAATTGATTCGAAACAACAGGACTGACTGATTGTACAATAGAGTCTTGTGAAATTGTAAGAAGGTTAAAGATCATTAGTGTTTTATGACCATTTGAGCTAAAGAATCAAATTCCCCAATTTGAAGGGAAGTGATAGATTCACCTGTGGCTTGGGTCACCTTCTCAGTGTCAAAGGAAAGATTCCTAGCTGCCTGCTCGAAGGCAACAATTCCAATATGTGGTTATGAACCAGAGGGCTTTTATCACTGGACTTGTTTTTAATACAGGATTCACCAAGAAAATTTAGTAAACATAAATCAAAATTCCAGAAAAATACAATAATGATCACCAATATTAAATAACATCAGTTCTCCCTGCAATCTGTCAGTCCACTCCCAATGTTAATTTAATTGGCACATTTCATCTTGAATCCCAGATGTTCTATGCTATCATCTGGTCCTTAGAAACATCTTCTTTGGACATTCTAGAATAGGCTTCTTCCTCAAGGCAGCACTGAAAGAGTTTCCTCCTAGAAGATCTTCTCTGGTTTCAAGTCATTTGCAAAGATTCCTAGAAATTTTTCTTAAATCTGCCAGTAACAAAATTCAATACAATTTAGTAAAGCTTCCTATATTTAGTTGTCCAGTAACAGATTTATGTAGTAAAAACCAGTTCAGATCTCATGGTTCTAATCCTATAAATAAATCCTATAAATTACAACTATTAATCCAATTTTTTTTTAGTTTTTTTCAAGGCAATGGGGTTAAGTGGCTTGCCCAAGGCCACACAGCTAGGTAATTATTAAGTGTCTGAGGCCGGATTTGAACTCAGGTACTCCTGACTCCAGGGCTAGTGCTATATACACTGTGCCACCTAGCCGCCCCTATTAATACAATTTTATATGTAAATACCTTAATCCAATTTTTAGAACTGGTTACTCAAAACATATCAGGGCCTGAAGATTCTATTAGAAACATTTGGAAGCCAATAGTAAAATAGTCTGATCCTCTTGCAATTTCAAAATTTAGGACCTCCCTAATTTCTTACTTTTGAGGATATTGTTCCCATATTACTATGAAAGAATGAGATACTTTAAGAGCCTAAATCTAGAAATATAACTATCTAATTATTAACAAAGGATGAAAAGATAGAAATTATTTTCTTAGGACACAGACTTGACTACAAATTCAGATAGAAAACAATAGCTTTCATACTTGTATCTTATTATAGCAACTCATGTTTTTGTATTAATCTGTTAATGAATAGATTTGGTACCACAACAACAAAGCTTCCACTCTAGAAGAGGATAAAGGAAGAACATGGTCTTGACAGTATCAGGACTGTCCCCTCAAGGGCACAGACTGACATGACATAACCTATAATAGGGGGAAAAATTTCCTTAGCTTTGTTTGATTGTAGACATGAGACACATTTGCCAGACAGTCATTCAGCAAATTTCCACATTATTCACAGAGCATCAAAAGCAAGATCAGAAATAGCCAGGTGGGAAAAGTTCCTATTCAAAAAGGAAATAACATAAAAGGGAAATTGAGTCAAGAGAATCTTCCCTTTACCTATACCAAGGTTATAATGTCAACTATGAGGCAGTTTTTAGACTTCTCCCTTTGGCATTTCCTTTAAATAATGGAGCATTGACAATTATAGTTGAGATCCAAACATTTAAAAAAAAATTTAACCTCAGATAGCAAAGATTCACTAATCACAGTTTAGAGCCAGGGCATCATTATTCCTTTTATGTTCCAACAATAGTTAACAATGGTACAAATATTAGGACATTTCAATTATCCTTCATTTATAATTTAAGAATTCTGGAGTTTTATACATATATACAGTGAAAACTAGTTCACACATGCAGTGAATAGTTATGTAATGAAGTTATTTCTCTTTATTTACAAATACAATTTCATGAGTTTCCAAATTATCTGAGATTAAACTTTTTAATTAAATTTCCCCACTTGGACTGGGAGAGGTCCTAGTTCTCAAATTTCAGTACTTAAGAATTTTACAACAATGGTCCACGAGGCTGATCAAATTTTATGACCCAGCCAAGTAGGATATCTCAAGAACCTCACAGATAAGGATAACTTTAAAAGACTTTGCTATTCTTTCTACTAACAGGTAACCATTAAAATTATTATCTATTTTAGCACAGAATAAGCTCCATTAAATATTTAACAGTTTTCAAACATTTGTGTCATTCTTTTAACAATTCATAATCTGACAGGATTCAGATTAAAAGAGAAGAGCTACTAGATCAAGGGAGAAATTGTTTTTCTGGATACTGTAGCTTCGTTTTTACTCTAAAGGCTTTCCCAATACAATGACACATGAAATTTCATAATATAAGAAAGTTTAGAAACATAACAACATAATTCAGCCAAATGAAGTTAGTATTAAATGCCCAGTGAGAAAATGAATGCTTTACCCTAATCATTTAATTTGTCAGTTCTAGCATTCCACACTAATCACATCAAACAGCATAGAGAAATCTAGTACAAACAATAATTAACATTTATATAGTGCTTACTAGACTTTTTCTGGTTTTTGAAGTTTAATTTAAAGACTTTCAGAACCCTACTTTTTGAAGTATTTTAAAATATTTAGTATTTTTACTATTTTAGTTTTTATAAATAGTATTTTAGTATTTGAAGTATTTTAAAATATTTTTATACTGACACGTCGAGGAAATTCAAATGACAAGTGTCATTTGAATTTCCTCGACGTGTCAGTATAATAATTTGCTAACATGTCACAGGGCAGATAGAAGTAATAAGATTGAAGTTTTTCCCCTTTATGAGGACTAAATCAAAATGGAATCAATGCTAATTTAGAAAAGCAATCTTTATGTAGCAGAGCATTACCAAAGGAATATTTTGTCCAAGTGAATTCCTATAGAATCTGAATATCGCATTGTTTACACTACTCAAGTCAGCATAGTGTTAAGCATTTCACAATTATATGATCTTTTCGATAACCCTGGGAGTGGGTGCTATTATTATTACTTGATAGAATATGAAAACTGAGCCAGAGGTCACACAACTAATAAATTTCTGAACCTGGATTTTAATACAGGCTTATTTGATCCATGTATTTTTCAGCAGAGTGCTAAATAGCAAATGCATTTTGTATTAAGTTCTACAATTTCCTTAGTAGGAGAACACATCTCACCATAATGAGATCACAAAATTTAGTTTCAGGACAAAGTTCCAATCAAATCAGGTTTGGATTTACATTCTCAGATGATAATATGTAGAATCTTGATTTTCCCAAAGCCCATTTACTTTTGGCATTTCAAATTTCAGGGCTCACTTATTTTTTTAATTAGCTCAAAATCAACAAACAAAGTAAATAATTTCCTTTAGTTTTGTTCATTTTTGTTGTTCAGTTGTTTACAATAGTGTCTGATTCTTTGTGATCCCATTTGGTGTTTTCTTGGCAAAGATACTTGAGTAGTTGCCATTTCCTTTTCCACAGCTCATTTTACAGATAAGGAAACAGGATGAAGTGACTTGGTCAGAGTCACACAGTTATTAAGTATCTGAGCTAGATTTGAACTGATGAAGATTAATCTCCCTGATTCTAGATCTGGTCCTCCATTCACTTAGCCACCTAGCTCCCCTTTCTTCATCTAGTTTTTGAGTGGGTAGATAAGTGCAGAGTTATCTATCATTCTTTGGAGTTTTAACCCTATGAAACCTTCAACTGAGCATTTCTATCCCTCTTCTCTGGTTCTTGGGCGCCCTATTGGTAGGAATTCATACTTTTTAAGGATAGAGTGTTAACATATACACTCAAATAAATTCATACTGCAAATTTTTATTTCTAACTTGATGGATTGCTGTCCGTCTGAAATTTCTGACTGGCATTTCTCTAAAAGTTTCTTAAATCTGTCTTATCTCATTAATATCATAACCCTTCCTCAAATCTTCCTTTTTAAACCTCAAAACTTTTTATTTACCTTATCTTTATTCTATTTTCCTTTGCAATTTCCTTTGCAGTTTCACAAGTTTTCATTACATAACATCAATTAATTGTAGTACTGTTACCTTTGCCAGTTCTTAAAGATTTACAAATACATAGTCCTGTCCAATTTCTTTAGATGAATTTGTTTCTAGTTTACCCAAACAATTCTATTCTGTTATATTATTTACATAAGAAAATGCAATGTAAAATATTCAACCACCTTAAATTTTGTTCCCTGTTACTACTTTCAACTGGTTTCAGTTCTTTTCTTTAAAAATATTCAAAGCACAATTTGAAAATTTACAGTTGAGAATTTATCAGAAATTTTATTCTGTAGTCCATAAAGTTATGTGTTTCTACAGATTGGGAACAAAGATTCCCTTCCTTTTTATCTGAGTCTCTTGTATACCCTCCCAGCTGAGAGAGAGAGAGAGAGAGAGAGAGAGAGAGAGAGATGGATTTTTTTGAAAACTTTGAAAAGTTCCTCAGAAAAATACACTTTTTTTTCTTTGACAGATCAGATCACAGGAAGAAGTTAGCAACATTTACCAAAATACAGACAAGATGATAAGACAGACACATAAATTTATTTGCTGACAAATTTTTTCTTCTTATCTACTAGTGAATGTTTACTACAAAGTCAGCACAATTTTCTCAAAGGCATTTCAAACAAGGCACCTCAACAAACCTTTATTGGGGGGGTTGAGTTGTTGAATGGCCAATTTTGATTTCTTTAATATGCAATAATCAAAATGCTAAATTTAAATCAGAATAATTTACCAGCTAAATCTCTCATAGTTTTAGACCACATTTTACACAATTCTTTAGCTCCTCCCACCTTTTTATTTTTGGTCGTTTCTGGTTGAACTGGGAGTTTTCCCAGTACTAATATTTGAGAAATTTCTCTAAGAGAATTTTCTTCATTATACTTCTATTGAACTCTATTATTCCCTTAAGTACCTTCCCTTGGCTTTATTCCCTTGAGGATCCTCCCTCACTCATGTGGAGGCTTACCTTAGCTTGGAAAACTAACAAGGTAGAGGGGAAGTCCAACCTCTTGGGCTTCGTGGAGAAATCCTTCACTATGACTAGGTCTAGGTAGTTTTGGAAGCAGGGTCCCTTTCTTAACATCCTGGCTGGCTCACCAACTATTGTGAATGAAATTGATAAAGACTGAGGAAATCAAGTTCGGGCATATCAATTTATTAGCGAGGCTAGCAGTTGCATCACAAATCGGGTCCAAGACCCCCCAGGAACAAGGACCTCGTTTGCCAATTAACAAAATTTTCTTATAATCAATATGGAAGAACCAGTCAAGTTACATAATCTCCAGTGACAAAGGCATTTCTTTTTTTCTGATTGGCCAGAGCATGACAAAACCAAAGGGTACAACCACCAGATGTATGGAACATTTCCCAGAACAGTTGTGATTTGTGCTAAGTTCTGTTTTCCCATAAAAGCTGTCCCAGAACATTTTGTATTATTTCCCTGAGATCATAGGAGCAAAGCTCCCACAAAACTTAGTCCCAAAATATGTGATATTTTCAAGTTGGAATTGCTTTGACTCCTTCAGTACCCAGACCATGCAATGAGGTGAGAATGGTACTGCCTAAACCTACAAGCCACTTACCCTTGGCCCCATATTAAACACATGTTGCCCTAGGGATATAAAGCTTCTGCCCAGTCTTTAGTGGGTATTTCCACTGTTGTTTTTCGATATGTGAAAGAGTACCCTAGATGCTAAATTTCTCCACTTGGATCCCATCTGCCCCAACTTTAGTTGGCTAAATGTTCCAAAACTCAAAGCAAAAATCATTGCTTTCTCTGTACTGCCATCACTCAGATGCCCCCAGTTGCAAGACCTCTAGTCTCAACTGCCTCTCCTTAACTCTCCCACCACCAAGATCCTCGAATTCAGACTTTTACACTTTCCTTTAATCCTGTAGTCAGTGGTCTAGCTGGACAAGTACAACTGTCATATCTGTCAAAATGTCAGAGCATTGTAAAAGGCAGTCTTTGTCCAAGTTATCACCTAGTCTCCACTTTAAAATCTCCACAAGGACCATGTCTTTCCAGTTTAAAATGGAATTAAAGAACAAATATTCATTTGTATGTTCCATCAGCAGCTTCACCCCATCTTATGTGTTTCATTAATATTGTATCTTCCATATCCTCTGAGACTGTAGGAGATGAACAGATTTTGTTCCTAGAAGTTATGCATAATAAAGGCAGAATTGTGGACTATGAAGGTGGAGGATGATAGGCTTGTTTTTATTTTGCTTTATCTGCTTTCATTTCTATACTAGCCAAAGACAATATTTAAAATGAGATTTATCTTTTTTATCCAACCCCACATAGCTCCTGAGGAATGGTGGGGAAGAGAATCACCAAAACTGATTTTGAAAAGAAGTAGTCAGGATGGCTAGGTGGCTAGAGCACTGGTCCTGGAGTCAGGAGTACCTGAGTTCAAATCCCACCTCAGACACTTAATAATTACCTAGCTATGTGACCTTGGGCAAGCCATTTAATCCCATTGCCTTGCAAAAAATCTAAAAAAAAAAAAAGTAGTCAACCAGTGATTTTTTTAAAAATAAATTATCCAAGGGGCAGCTAGGTGGCGCAGTGGATAAAGCACTGGCCCTGGAGTCAGGAGTACCTGGGTTCAAATTCGGTCTCAGACACTTAATAATTATCTAGCTGTGTGGCTTTGAGCAAGCCATTTAACCCCATTTGCCTTGCAAACGACCTAAAAAAAATCCATATAAAAAAATTTCCATATAAAGAAGGTGGCCTAGCCCTACCAGATCTAAAATTATATTATAAAGCTCAGTCATCAAAACTGTCTGGTATGGGCTAAGAAATAGAGTGGTGGACCAGTGGAATAGACTAGGTGCAATATTAGGAAATGATTATATTAATCTGCTGTTTGATAAACCCAAAGAGTCCAGCTATTGGGATAAAAACTCTCTCTCTTCGATAAAAACTGCTGGAAAAATTGGAAGTTAGTATGGAAGAAACTTGGATTAGACAAACACCTCACACCCTATATATACCAAGATAAGATCAAAATGGACACAGGATTTAGATATAAAAACCAATATTATAAGCAAACTAGGAGATCAAGGAATAGTTTACCTGTCAGATCTAGGTTTTTGTTTTTTTTAGGGTTTTGGTTTTTTTTTTTGCAAGGCAGATGGGGTTAAGTGGCTTGCCCAAGGCCACACAGCTAGGTAATTATTAAGTGTCTGAGACCAGATTTGAACCCAGGTACTCCTGACTCCAGGGCGGGTGCTTTATCCACTAAGCCACCTAGCCGCCCCTCAGATCTATAGAAAGGGAAGTAGTTTATGACTAAGGAAGAAATGGAGAACATCATTAAAAACAAGTTAGATGATTTCGATTACATTAAATTAAAAAGGTTTTGCATAGACAAAGCCACTATGACCAAGATAAAAAAAAATGTAATAAATTGGGAAACAATTTTTACAACTAGTATTTTTGACAAAGGACTCATTTCTAAAATATACAGAGGAACTGAGTCAAATTTTTAAAAAAACAAGCCATTCACCAATCGACAAATGGTCAAAGGATATGCAAAGGCAATTTACAGATGAGGAAATCAAAGTGATCCATAGTCATATGAAAATTGCTCTAAATCACTACTGATTAGAGAAATGAAAATTAAAGCATCTCTGAGATACCACCTCACATCTCTCAGACTGGTCAATATGACCAGAAAGGACAATGATCATTGTTGGAAGGGACTCAGGGAAATCTGAGACACTAATACATTGTTGGTGGAGCTGTGAACTCATCCAACCTTTCTGGAGAGCAATTTGGAATTACACCCAAAAGGCAACAAAAATGTGCATGTGTAAAATGTGCATACCCTTTGATCTAGCTATCTACTAAGTCCATACCCTGAAGAGATTATGGAAAAAGGGTAAAACCATCACTTGTACAAAAATATTCATAGCAGCCCTGTTTGTGTGGCAAAGAATTGGAAATCAAGTAAATGCCCTTCAATTGGGGAATGGCTTAGCAAACTGTGGTATATGTATGTGATGGAACACTATTGTTCTATTAGAAACCAGGAGGGAGGGGAATTCAAGGACGCCTGGAAGGATTTGCATGAACTGATGCTGAGTGAGATGAGCAGAACCAGAGAAACATTGTAACATGGGGGTGATGATCAACCTTAATGGACTCACTCATTCCATCAGTGCAACAATCAGACACATTTTGGGGGTATCTGGGATGGAGAATACCATCTGTATCCAGTGAAAGAATTGTGGAGTTTGAACAAAGACCAAAGACTATTACCTTTAATTAAAAAAACCCATTATCTTATTATGTAATTTTGCTATTTCTTATATATTTTTTTCTTCTTAAGGATATGATTTCTCTCTCAACATATTCAATTTAGATCAGTGTTATAGCATGAAAACAATGTAAAGACTAACAGATTGCCTTCTGTGGAGGGGGGAGGGAAGCAAGATCAGAGGAAAAATTGTAAAATTCAAAATAAATAAAATCAAAAAATAAAATAAAGATAAGTAAACTAAAAAAAATTAAAAATAAAATAAATAAATTATCCTATGATGACTATATTTTAACATCACTATCATTTTCCCTAATATCCTTCTCCTTTCTCTCCCAGAGAACCATCTGTATGTTAAAATACAGAAAATAAATAATCAGTAAAAGTGACTAACACATAAGTGTAAATCAATAAATATTTATTAAGTACCCACTATATTCTAGGCATCATGATAAGTGCCATATATATATGATAGTCATATGTTTACATCTATATCTATCTATATCTGTATCTATATATCATATATATGATAGTAATACATACATATCTATATTTATTTATATCTCTATCTCTATCCATATCTCTATATATCTAAAAGATAGTCCCTGCCTTCAAGGAGCTTATTTCATTATCATAAACATGATCATAAAGGAGTAGAAGTATTTTCTTATAGCTCCTCTTTCTGTCTGTGCTTTTTCTTCTAATTCTGCAACATTCACTTAAGATTTTTCAGTGGGTTTTTTTTTTTGGTGCTGTTGTTTTGGTTTATTTTTTTCTTGACTTAGCTTGCTTCTTTGCATCAGTTCACATTGATTTTTTTCATTTCTTCTCTATATTTAAGATGTTTATCATGTTATATTCTAGAGCTAGCTGGGTGATACAATGGATAGAGCCCTGGACCTGTGGCAAGGAAGATCCAAGTTCAAATCTGGGATCAAACACTCACTAGCTGTGGGAGCCTGAGGTAAGTCATTTAACCCTGTTTACCTCTGTTCCTCATCTTAAAATGAGCTGGAGAAGGAAATGGCAATGCTTCTCAGCATCTTTGTCAGGAAAACCCCAAATGGAGTCACATAGAGTTAGATAGGACTGATATGACTGAGCAACATTAAAATTATTATGTACCACAATATGTTTTTTAGTTTCGATTTTATTTCCTGAAGTCAAGAAGAACTAAATTCAAATTTGACCTTTTAGGGCAACTTGTTTAACCTCTGTCTCTTTCAGTTTCCTCATCTGTAAAATAAGAATAATGATAGTACTTACCTCCAAGGTTGTGTGAGACTCAAATAATATCATAATTGTAAAGCATTCACTATTTGCTTAACAATTATATAAAAATTAGTTATTATTAACTATTATTATTTCAGTTCCTAACTCTTTACCCCATCTCCCAGTCCCCCATCTAATGAGAAAGCAGGAAAAACAAAATCTGTTACAAATAGGAATAGTCAAGCAAAACAAACCCTACAAATCATTCAGTTGTTCCCCCACTCAAAGAAGTCTACTTTGTTTCCAATTCTTCTCTATCACAATAAAGGCTGTTATAAATATTTTGGTGTATATGGACCCATAAAGATGAATTCCCATGACAGGTGGTTTTACTAAGGGGACTTGTGAAGGAAGAAGTTAAGTTCTTAAAGAAAATAGATTTGAAAGGTTGAGTATGACGAGCCTGCCTCAAGTGCAGTTGGATCACACTTTCTGGGTGTAGCCCCAACAGGATGGCTTCAGGCTTTAGCTAGGGGTCTCCCCAACCACACAACTATGCATGTGCGGCCTCATCAACTGGTGAAATCTGAGCAGGAGGTCAGGACATCTGGAACTTTCTGTCAGTGTAAACAGATACTCTGAGCAGGGCAGGAGTCCCAGAACCTGCTGCTGCAAGGTGGGCAGAGGGCAATGATACCTTCTCCCCAAAGGAGCTTTAGGTGTGACTCCAGGAACTTGGGAGTGGATGAGAAAGCACCTGATGCCCCACCCTTGGGAATGCTAGTAAATCCATACAGGGAAATTCAACACTAGTACTATAAAGTCTAAGGCATCTATTAAAGGGTCTGCCCCATTTGGGTCATTCATAGGTGGTCTAGTTACCCCATCAAATAAGGCAGGCCATGGAGGAAAGGGGTGTCATAGGTTTTATGAGTTAGTATCTGTGTGAACCCTTTCTTTTTTTTTTTTAGATTTTTTTTTTCAAGGCAATGGGGTTAAGTGGCTTGCCCAAGGCCACACAGCTAGGTAACTATTAAGCGTCTGAGGTTAGATTTGAACTCAGGTACTCCTGACTCCAGGGCCGGTGCTTTATCCACTGTGCCACCTAGCGGACCCTGTGTGAACCCTTTCAACAACCTCTCTGCAGGATCAAATGGAAACCCTTAGAATTATCTGAACCATCCCTTTAACACCAAACCATATTGGGTCCCCGGGATACCACTTGTCATTGGAACTTGAAGCTCCAGTTGCCCAGTCATGCTTGATTCTGACCACCATTAGTGCCTGATGTAAGTTCTATTCAGCTTGGTCTTTATGGACAGGGATCTTTAGAAAGATGAGGGTCAGAAGAGCCTACTTTCCAAGGTGAAAGATATTTCTTCTCTAGTGATAGAGATAAAGGATGCTGAAGTACTTTATTATATTTGCTTCCCTTGTAATAACCCTGTTTTATCCATGAGAAAGGCAGTTATGATAATGGACTAGAGATGAATTGATTGTATCATCATGCCCATCACTATAGCTATTCCTGCCCTTATCAGTGTCATATTCCAGGTGTCCTAGTCCCAGAATGAATATGGTATGTGTCGACTGTCTTTAATGGTGCTTTCTACTCTATTCCGGTGGTTGAGACTAATCAGGGTTAGTTTGCTCTCCCCTGAGAAAGATCCTTCCAGGATCACCTAATCTCTCCCTCATACTTTCATATTATGGTGGTTGTTCAGTCATTTTCAGTCAACTCTGACAGTTTGTGATCCCATTGGGGTATTCTTGACAAAGATCTTGGAGAGGTTTACCATTTCCTTCTCCTCCTCATTTTACAGATGAGAAAAATGAAGCAAACAGGGTTAAGTGACTTGCCCAGGATCACATAGCTAGTAAATGTGTGATACTGGATTTGAACTCAGGTCTTCCTGGCTCCAGGCTATACCATCTAGTTGTCCTATCATGGTCAGCAGAGACCTAAAAGAGGTCTCTAAGCACATTGCTATAACACACACACACACACACACACACACACACACACACACACACACACACACGAAACACTACAATGATGATATATTGTTGACCAAGACAGATATAATGTGGACCAAGGTCATGGCAGCAAAAGCTCTGGATAAATTGGTGGTCCATTTGAGGGACAAAGGCTAGGATATCAACCCTAAATAATTCAGGGTTCAGTCTACTCAGTCAAATTTTGGGAAATATAGTGGGTGTGGAAAATCAAGATGATTCTGAGCAAAGGCTGAGATAAACGACTCATGTCCCTTTAGCTACTGTTGTAAGAAGAAATATTAGAGATTAGTTGATAATTCAGGTTTCAGAGAGCTCATTTTCCCCAGCAGAATGTCATGATGGCCCCCATTTACCAAGTTACCCATAATTAAACCTCTTTTAAGACCAGGCTGGAAGATATATAGCAGTATGTCATGACTCTCACCCCTTGGGCTCATATGACCCACATTCTCTATCTCTAAAGATCAGGTGCCTCTGGCAAGCACCAAAGGATGAACAGAAACAATGATCTTTGGACCTCTGGAAATATAAGTTTTCCAAATTGGTCACTTCTATTATATCATATGAAAAGAAGCTGCTTTCCTGATGCTGAGAGAGCACTTTCTCAGTCTTAGCTCCTCCTGAATAGATTTGGAGCTATGCAATTGACCTTTGTCCAGAGTTATTTCTTATGGGCTCAACAGTGAGACATGGTCTTTCTACCAAGACAGGTAGGAAATGTCTTGTCCAACTCTATGTAACCCCATGAACTTTGTTCATGGGACTTTCGTGGCAAATATATGGAGTGTTTTGCCATTTCCTTCTCCAGTGTGTCTCCATTTATAGTTTACAGGAACTGAGATAAATGGGAGTAAAATGATTTAACCAGTCACACAGCTAATAAGTGCCTATTTGAACTCAGATCTTCCTGACTTCAGACCCAGTTCTCTACCTGCTGAACCACCTAGCTGTCCCAGGCAGGGCATAGGAGGCTTCTATTGCCAAATAGAAATGGTACATTAAAAATCATGCTTGCCTGGGTTCCTCCAACATTAGTGCCTTCACAAATGAAGATGATTTTGTCAGAGACTGAAGCTTCTGGTATAGGTCTCACCAATAAGGACTTAGCTCCTAAAAAAAAAAAATGACATTTTACCCGGTTATATCATCTGCAAGAAAAGTATATGAAACTAGACTTCTGAAACTCTTAATCTGGTAAAGGGGGGGGGGGCTATCCTAGGGAACTGGGAACCTGGAAAGTCCTCCCAGTGGGCTGAATTTCAGACTATGTGTCTGTTCTGTGAAAGAGTCTCTAGAGGAGAGATCTCCATTTATACCAATTTCTGGGTGATGACCATGGGTTTGGTCAAATAGTTCAGAGCCTGGAAAGCATTTCCGTTTGGGATTAAGATCAATGGAGACATTTTTACCAATGCTTCCCACTGGATGCATGTCAGCACTCATTAGAGACATCACATGCCAAACAACCAGGTTGGAATCAATACAAGAACAGCAGAGTTTGGAGAATGAGTCCAAAGCAAAGCGGAGAAAAAAAAAAGCAAAGCCATATTGTTATCAGCACAATAGCACAATTTAGGTATTCTTATTCAAATAGGTTCCTTGGGTCAGATGAAGTTCTCACCTAATCCAGGTGACCTTTGATTTTTCCCCAGCTAGCAAAATGGTACTTTCCTTCTCTAAATAAGAAGTTTACTCCTACTCATCAAGACCTGTTGCCCAGGTTAGCCTCCTAGAAGCCATATCAATAAATGCCACCTTAGGAAGGATATGGGTTCTCTAACCCAGTAGCTTCAAGGATCCAGTTTCCAGGAAGACTAACTTGAGAAGAATGGACCATTTTGAAATATAGCTCTGGCTGAACCCCCTCTAGCCCTTCCTCATTTCCTCCCCCAGCATAGTCACCCTTGGACTCAAGGTTCTTTTTCCTCTAGAGGGTTCAATATACCTTGGAGAAATAGTTTATATTCCACTCACTTGGCAGGCTTTCTTTCCTTTGGCATGATTCAGACAACTCCTTCCCAGAAATGGCTTGGAAGACCAAGAGGTAATAGTGTTGAGAAATATCCTGCTTTCTAATAGCAGAGAGGAGGTAGAATTGTTGCTATGTAATGATAGAAGGTTTGTATTTACTTGGAAGAAAGGGGATCCCCTGGTTGATCTGGTGGTAATTCTGAGTTGATGAATTAGAGTGTTTGGTCCCTGTGAAAGAAGGAGGCAGTGCTCTTTATAGCCTAAAAACTGGTTTTGGGGGGGTACAAAGATTTCATATCATTTCCCTGATAATCATTCTTAGGGAAGGAGAAGTTTTGGTGGCTGAGCTAAGGAATACTGAAGGGGTGGTAGTTGGGAGAAAATCTGTATCAACTTGGATCCCTGGATAGGCTTCATGCAAGAAGTTTATGGCATTATGGTGATAACAAGTTGATTGTGCCAGAAGAGTCATCTGGGCATGGTTTTGTTATTCTTCGTCCTGATTCTTCAACTGCTCATATAACAGCCTTTCATCAGAAGGATCTGTACCTGTATTGGAGGTGTTGACATCTTTGTTGTGCCCCTAATATCAGGGTTCTGCTCTGCCTCATCAGCTCTTAATCACCACCTTGCATTAGGAGACCCTGTGAATGGCAAAGAAGTGGCATCCATCACTTATGGCCCTGACGATCAGAGGTAGGGGAGGAAAAGCATAGGGTTTCTGACTTTTATCTTCCACATTTTATAAAATGTTTTTTGGGGGAAGGGGATATGAGATCATTTTTTTTTCCTTTTTCTTTTCTCCATAAAACTAAACTGTGCCAAGAGGACAATCCAGTAAAAACCCTGAAACCATTAACATGGTGTGAGGTTCTCTAGAAGTTCCTTATACCCTTGCCTTTATAGGGGTGGTCTGTGAAAAGACCACTATCTATCAGCATTCTCTTGTTTGCCTTTCTCTCCTACCTCCCCTAGAAACAGGGATTACTTGTCCCTACTGTCCCTGAGACTTGTTTTATCCCTGACTCCTTTGATAAAGTTTCCTGGTCATCTACAAGCATAGAAAGTCCCACCCATGTGCATCCATGCTCCCTACTGAACAGATAAATTTCTATACAGAGGCAAGGTAGGCCATGTCAACTAAGTGCCACTTTTATCTTTGTGGCCAGCGTTGCAGTGTTAGAGCTAAGTAAACCTTCTTTTCTTTTACTGGTCAGTGACTTAGGAATGCCTCATTTTGTCCCATATCAAATCAAACAAGGGAAACCAGAGTCTGGCCTATCCCTAACACTAAGTCAGATCATTTCTGGAACCAAAGATTTACAAGTTAGCAGCAGATGAAGGTAACCGAAAGTGTGAGTTCACTATCCAATTGGCTTTCGTGAGTGTCTTGGCCAATCAACCTCAGTTGAGTCCTAAGCAGAGCTAACCTGCCCTGCTTAGAAATGTTCTTTGTAGCTCTGCACCTTTGTGACAGGACCAGAGTGAGCAACAGGTCAGCCTGAAGAACTAAAGTCCAGTAGATGGTAGTAGAGAGCCATTTGGGGACAAAGAAAATCAAGAAAGATATTTAAAAGAGAAAAAACTACTCAATATGGAGACACAATACTCTTTAGAGAGTAATGAAAAACAGGAGTTCAGGTGTGAATTGCTAGCTACCTGAGTCTGCCTGTCTGCCCTGGCACAGATGTTCCTGTTGTGCATGCCCTCCTTTGGGAACCCTTCCCCCAGGTTCCCAGCTCTTAGTTAAGTGTCTTCCATTCACATTCCCTGGTTTTGGACAGCATCCTCACTTGCCTTTATGATTGAAGAGTTGAAGAGTTGGAGAACAGAGCCATAAACTCCACCCAAAGTCATCCTTTAATAAAGGGCTCAGGACTAGCTGACTTCATTTCCCATCAGCTGCTTTGCTTGGTTTTGACTCCAAGAACATAATGTCCCCAAACCTGGAGTCCTCTGGCACCCCTCCCCATCCTTTTCTGTTTTTCTTTTGGTATATTGCCTTCTCCTATTAAACTGGAAGTTTCTTGAGAGTAAGGAAGGGCTTTCTTTTTCTTATTTATATATTCTTAGAAAAGTGTTTGACATACATTAGATGCTTAAAAAATATTGACTATTGCTAAGAATATCCCTTTTCTAGCGGTAGCATAGAACTGTGGAAGGAGTCTTGCCTGTGGAATAATGGGACCTGGGTTCAATGATGACTACCTGAGTGACTTTGGGCAAGTGATTTCATCTCTTTGGACCTTGGTTTCTTCCTCTAAAATGAAGGAGCTGGATGGTCTCTGAGGTCTTAACTCTAATCTATTATGCTAGAATGTGGATAGAGCCAAAATTTTTCATCACTTCATTTGTTTTTACTTAGTTAAATGTCTCTTATTTTGTACAAATGTGCCTTCTGGTTGACTGGTCAAAGTAAACAAATCACTAGAGGCTCAGTTATGGGTGGGAGTAGCGTCTGACCCAGAGAGTGATTCTAACCTTGAGGAGCATTGGGGGGGGGGCAGGCAATTAAAGGTTATTACAAATACTACAAGGAAAGCAACATATCTCATAGAATATGGATTCACAATGTTAGCAGTTGTCCAGTAAGGGTCTACCTTCATTTATTGAGGACCCTGCCAGTCCAAATTGACTCCTCCCAATTTCCCTGTGATGTTGACTGTTCCACCCAGTTCTATGACCAATAGTTAGGGTTACATTTTAACCACTAAGTGGCCCTGTCCCCCAAAAGCATAGCATCTCTTTTTATTTTCCTGGAACCTCAGGAAGGGAAAATGAGACTAGTTTTTAGGAAACTATGAGGATTGGGAAAGCAGGCCCCTGAACTGCTTGGGGCAAATTATTGCTCCAAAAACTTAGAGCGACATTCATTAAATGATGGTGCTTCAGTTCCAAATTTAACACTGAGTGAACATTTGGAATCCATGTTCCAACTATTTTCCTAAGTTCCCTATCACTAGTGCCAAGCCCTCTAAAAATGAATGAAGGGAGAGCTGCATCCACCACTGTGTTGATTTTACCATCATTGACCATCATTCATTCGTATTCCATAGAATATGTGACATCTGGTAGAATGTAATCTGCTTGAGGGAAGGAAGGGTTTAACTTTTATTCACTATGTGTTTGATACATAGCAGATACTTAATAAATGATTGTTGATGGATTTATGGATTGACACCCAAACTGTACCTTGTCTTCTGGTACATAGCAGTTTTCCTTTCAATCAGGGTATTCTCAAAGTCTTTCATATATATATATATATATATATATATATATATATATATATATATATATATATATATATATATAATATATACACAAAAGACTAATTGTAGGAATTTCAGAAAAGTGGGGAGATCATTTTAAAGCACCTCAAAATGATCTTTTGGGTGTTCCATATACTTCCATCATGAATAGCCTTAAAGACCTGTCCTGTTAACAACTGTGATCTAAATGATGATATTAACCATTTACCTTAAGTGGTTATGTCATACTCAAGTCTTGGGTTGGATTTTCTTCACTTTGTCCTCTTGCTGTATCCATCAGGGCTGTCTCAGTTCAGGCGCCATCATCTCTTTGGGAATTTCTTCCCCTAGGGTCTACACACATGTGTTCATTGATAGATTTCAGGGGGAGTAAACTTGGATGGGGGGAAAAATTACATCTTTATCCTAATTTCAATTTAGCAGTTCCTTCATTATGAACTTAAAACATTCCAAGAAAGATAATATTATCCCAACATTATTCTGAGGTGTCCATAGAATCCCTTCAAAGGGTTCTAAGACAACCAAACATTAGGAATTCCTGTTCTTCATGAAACCTTTCCTGTTTTGCCTCCCCCCCCAACCAATTATCTTGTATTATTTTGATCTGTTTTGTATAAATCTATAAATGTAGATGTTGTTACCCTTTCACTAGATTTAGGCTCCTGGAGGGCAGGGCCATTTTACTTTGTCTTTTTTATCACCAGTGTTTACCTAGCAAATCACCAGGTATACAACAGGCATTTAATAAAGGCTGATTGATTGGCTACTTGGTCTTTCTCAAGTATCCCCTTACTCTCACTCCTAATCCCCTTTATTTCTCTAGGGCAGATTTGTTCTCACCTGGGATATTCCCATTTATCTCATTCTTTCTCCCAAATCTTGCATACTCTATCTTCTGTTTGGATGTAAGTCTGACACAGAGCTGTAGGCCTCTGGAAGATAGCTCAGGTGAAAGATTACCCAATTTGTTTCTTCTAGAGAATGGTCTTGGGGTGGCTAGGTGGCGCAGTTGATAGAGCACCGGCTCTGGAGTCAGGAGTACCTGAGTTCAAATCCGACCTCAGACACTTAATAATTAACTAGCCGTGTGGCCTTAGGCAAGCCACTTAACCCCATTGCCTTGCAAAAACCTAAAAAAACAAAACAAAACAAAACAAAAAACCCTTAATAGAGAATGATCTTGGCTTCAAGCCACTTCTAGGTGGGTGGGTCTGGATTGAGCTGGTTGAGGTGGATTTAAGACATAGGGATTACTAGGTCTACTCTGTGACCCCCCCCCCCCAATAAATCCCTAGGATGAGACATATGCTTTAGTATTTTCTTCTCTCTTTCTTTCTTTCTTTCTTTTTTTAAGGTTTTTGCAAGGCAAATGCAGTTAAGGGAAGGTCCTCAGTAAGCATTGCCTTGGAATCCCAGGATACAGACCTAGATTTAAGCCTTGCCTCCAACCAGTTGTGTGACCCAAGGCTGGTCACTTAATCTCTATCAGTTTCTGCATCTGTAAAATGAGAGAATTGAACCTGATGGCCTTTGAGCTCTTGTTCAACTCTGAATCTATGGTCCAATGAGCTATTCAGTTTAATTCACATTTATCATAGCAGCTAAAGCAAGATATCAACTTCTGTCTCACCCAGGACAGGCTGACATTTAACAGTGATTACTGTAATCCCTTGGGTAGAACTAAGGAAAGAGGGTTTGAATCAGGATCCAAGTGATCATTAAGCATAAGGCCTAGTCAGCTCAGTATTAGCTGTTCTTCCAAGGAGAAATTTTTTTTTATCAGAGATGAGTTTAATTGTATGTTGAAATTCATTTTAAAAAATAATTTTAATGATGTCTTTATTTTTGTTTTTACTTCACCAAAGTTTCTCCCAAAACCCTTCTCCATCTTCTAAAGAGAGCCATCCCATACAACAAATAGTATTTTTAAAGCAAAAAAAAATAGAGGGAAAAGCCAGAATAACTGATCAATATATTGCAAAAGTTTGAAAGTGTTCCACAATGCACAACACTTGGGCACCTCCCACTTCTGCAAAAGGGTGAAGGGGGGAATGTCTTCTTATAACTTTTCTTTCAAGCCATGTTTGTTCTTCATAATTCTGCAGCAATTATTTTGATTTGTTTGTGGGTGTGATCTCTCTATTTACATTGTTATCCTTACTATCTATTTTGTTTTCTTGGCTCAACTTACCTCTCTATATAAGCTTACATAGATCTTCCCATGCTTCTCCCTATCCATCATATTTTTCATTTCTTATACCATAGCAATATTCCATTCCACAATTTCTCTAGCCATCCCCCCCATGATGGATAATTGTTTTCAATTCTTTGCTATTACAAAATTTGTGGTTGTTGTTTCCAACTCTTTCTGACCTCATTTGGGATTTTCTTAGCAAAGTTCATTAGATAGATGAAGAAACTGAGACAGAGTTAAGTGACCTGCCCAGGGTAACACAGCTAGTGTCTTCATCCTGGCATTGAGCATTCTATCCTGGCCTGACATTCTATCCACTTCATCACCTAGCTGCCCAGTCACAAAAGGTACTGCTTATAAATATTTTGAAGTATACAGGGACTTTCTTCTTAACAGTGGCCTCCTTGCAGTAGAAGTCTAGAAAGTAGAATTTCTGGGTAAAAGAGTATAGACATTGTTGGCCCTTAATTTATCTAATTGCTTCCCAGAGTGTTTGTACTGATTCACAGCTCCACCAACAATGTAACAGTGAATTTCATTTTTTTATAGTGTCCACAGTTACAAATATCTACTTAATTAATTTTGCTATTGATCAGAGTTTAATCCTGTCATTTTTTTCTTTTTTTCTTTTTTGCAAGGCAAATGGGGTTAAGTGGCTTGCCCAAGGCCACACAGCTAGGTAATTAAGTGTCTGAGACCAGATTTGAACCCAGGTATTCCTGACTCCAGGGCCGTGCTTTATCCACTGCACCACCTAGCCGCCCCCGTCATTGTTTTTTTAAAAGAAGTGCAATGGAAAGAAAATTTTTTTTATGAAAGTATAGTGGAAAGAGTCCTTTCCCTAGAGACAGAGAACTTGAGTTCAGATTCCTCCTCTGATGCTTGCTATTTTTGTAAGGATAGAGAAGTCATTCAGCTTCTCTGACTCAGTTTCCTTATCTGTAAAGTGACTGGCTTGACCTGGGTGACCTCTAATGGCTCTCTCTGATCTATTTTTAAGAATTATGGTCTATTTCTTCATCTAGCTCTATTACTCTAGGAATGGTGGTGAGCCTTAGTTTGGCATAGTCCTATTAGATGTTGAGCCAATCAATCAGTTAATCAATCATCAAATATTTTTGTAAACACTTGCACCAGGGGCTGTGCAAAATATCAGGGATATAGAGAAACGTTCTGTAAAGTCCCTGACCTCTAGGAGAGGATACAACAAGTCCATAAGTATAAAAGCCTATAAATGCAGAATGGATAGGGTACCTGGCCTGGAGTCAGAAAGACTCAGCTTCCTGAGTTCAAATATGGCCTCAGACATAGATAGCTGTGTGACCCTGGGCAAGTCATTTTAATCCTTTGCCTCAATGTCCTTATTGATAAAATGAGCCAGAGAAAGAAATGGCAAACCACTCCAGTATGTTTGCCAATAAAACTCCAAATGGGGTCATGAAGATATAACAGTTGAACAATCCAGTGGAGAAACCTCTACCAACTGAGAGGATCTAGAAAGGCCTCCTACAGCAGGTAGTATTTGAATTAAGGAAGCCCAGGAAAGGCTTTGAGTTAGACTGTCTGTCATCCAGGAACCGGCTCCATTCAATGTGATAAAGGTCATCTCTTGAAGGTTGGCCAGGTAGTCTACTAAGGCATTGGAATGGAGAGTGTGCCCAAGAAGGAGGAATGGGGGAAAAGAATAAACATTTATTAAATACCTATTATCTGACAGGCACTCTACTAAACATTTTACAAATATTTCATTTAACTCTGACAGCAACCCTATGAGGTATTGCTATTCCCATTTTACAATTAGGGAAACTGAGGCAGACAGGGTTTAAGTGTGACTTGCCTAGAATCACATGGCTAATCCATGGATATGAACTCAAATTTTCCTGACTCCAGACCCACCTCTCTATGCACTGAACCATCTAGCTTACTAAGAAATCATGGATCTTTGGAAATATACTGAAATGTGGTAGTACACTAGGTAGAGTACTGAATCACTTTGTGAGTTCAAATATAGCCTCAGACACTTGCTATGTGACCCTGGGCAAGTCACTTAACCCTGTTTGCCTCAGTTTCCTAATCTATAAAATGAGCTAAAGAAGTAAAAAGCAAATTATTCAGTATCTTTACCAGAAAAATACTCCTACCCCAAATGGGGTCATGAAGAATCAGACATGATTGAAACAAAACAACAGCTAGAAAGAATACAAGTTGATTTAATTTAACAGTCCCTTGTATTTAACTACTTTGTGTGTTGGTATGCATAAACACATACATGTACACAGAGACACAAATTATACATTTATGGCCATATTTACAGCTATAAGACATATGTGTGTATATTACCTTTGCATTTATCCTAGATATTTTTAGATGCACTTGTCCTTCCCATTAGAAAAATAAGCAGAGATTGTTTCCCTCTTTGTGTATCTCTAGCACAATGTTCAAAAATTCATAACAGTAACTGGTGGGGGGAGGCTAGATGGCATAGTGGATAGAGCACCAGCCCTGAAGTCAGGAGGACCTGAGTTCAAATTCAGCCTCAGACTCTTGATACTTACTAGCTGTGTGACCTTGGGCAAGTCACTTAACCCCACTATTCCACAAAAACAAAAACAGAAAAATGATAATAATAGCTGATGTGGATATAACTTTTTAAGATTTATAAGAAGATATATATATATATACATACATATTAAGCCATTTGATTAATAAGAACAAAATTAATTTTCAACAGAATGACTTCTTTATGAGAAACGGTCATAATAATTTTTCAGAAGACTCAAGTTGTTTTTCTTCCTTCTCATTGGTGACATTCATTAGAGACTATTCTGACTGTAGGGGATGATGCGAACTCCAATATCCATCCATTCTTCAGTTTTCAGCTGTTCAGTTTTCCTCATCAGCTGTGACTCAGCCACTTAGTCCTCACCCCTGCCTAGCTATTCCCTAATGCTGACTGTAAATGGAAATGGAATAAGCGTTTTCTTTTTATGACTTCCTGAAATTGTACTTCTGGTTTATGAGAAGCCTTTCTCAGGTGATTGAGAATAAAGGGATTTTTTTTAACAGTGACTTAGATGAAATTATAAATTTATTAAATTAAAGATGACATGAAACTAGGAGGATTGGTAACACATTGGATAAACATGAAACCAATAGCTACCATATATTAAGTATCTTCATTGTACCAACCATTGTGCTAAGCACTTTGCAATTATTTTCTTATTTAATTCTAACAAATCTTTGAGGTAGATCCTATATGATTTCCATTTTTACAGTTGAGGGGCCCAAAGTTATGTAATTTGCTCAGAGTCACATAGCTGTTATCTAAGATTAGATTTGAACTCAGGTCTTCCTTATTCTGGACCCCATTCTCTCAGCTGTGTCACTGAACCACCCCTAGTGTTATGGAGCTAGAATCCAAAAAGATTTTGATAACAGCTCCAAAATCATATGATAATATTTAATAAGTATAAATGAAAAACTCCAGTGTGGCATAGTGAATGGAGTCAGAGTTGAGAAGAGCTGAATTCATGTCCTGCCTCTGACAGATGCTGATTGTGTGACTCTGGACAGGTCACTTATCCTCTCAGATAAAATAATTTGCAAAGCAGTGTTGACAAAGGGAGTTTCCTTCCCTAGGTGTTTCCTCTACCAATGGAATTACCCCCCAAAAAAATGGTACTACACTTATAGTTTAAAAAATTAACTATGGGGACAGCTAGGTGGCACAGTGGAAAGAGCACTGGGCCTGGAGTCAGGAGGACCTGAATTCAAATTTGACCTCAGACACTTAATAATTGCCTGTGTGACTGTGGGCAAATCACTTAACCCCATTGCTTTAAATAAATAAATTTAAAAAAATTAACTATCTGTGATGAGTGAAGTATAGGTAGAACTCAGTTGATGTGGGAAAAAAAATATCACAGTAAACAAAGAATGAGGACATTTCCTGGACCACAAGCTCAGAATGTTTCACCCCTGTTACTTAGCAGTTCATAAAATTAATGCAGACTTAGGTGTCAGTAATAGCAGTTATAACATCCAAGGAAGGAGCTATCCCCATCTAGGGAATTTAGGAAGGATATTAATAAGCTGGAACATGGCTTGAATGAAGCCAAGCTCTATGAGGAATGAGGGAACAGGATATTTATGGGATGATGGATATGGGAAGACTTAAATGGGATGTGATATCTGTCTTTAAGTATCCAAAGGGTTTTCCTATAGTTTGGTTCCAGGAAGCAGAATGAGGAGTAGTAATTAGTGGACATTTACAGAGCGCAGAGATTGGTTCAATATAAGGAAAAACCTTGTAATAAGTTTTGTTGTTGTTGCTGTTCAGTCATTTTCATTTTCAGTCATGTTTGACTCTTTGTGACCCCAATTGGGGTTTTCTTGGCTAAGATACTGGAGTGGTTTTCCATTTCCTTCTCTTAGGCAAACAGAGTTAGGTGATTTGTCCAGGGTCGCACAGGAAGTGTCTGAGGCCAGATCTGAACTCATGAAGATGGGTCTTCTTGACTCCAGAACCAATGTCTATCCACTGCATCACCTAGCTCTCCCTTATATCAAATGGAGCTATCCAAAAGAGAAATGTGGAGTTCTCAAACATCTCCCTGCCCCCATAGTCCAAGGTTGATAGGGTAGAGTCTTTGAAAGGTACCATATCAGGGCTGCAGCATGGAGTGACTCAAACAAACCAGATCATCCCAGACATATGTCCATTAGAAGTCTGACTAGGAAGGGATAGTGTAGATATAATCCATGAGACAATAGAGGAGAGAAATAAAACAGATAAAACACAGCTCCCAGGTACATTCCCATAGGTCAGCCCGTCAGGAGAGATACTCAGGGACAGGCTCACATCAGGGAAGTCTTTTCATTCACTCCTCTGCTAACAAATCCTCAGTGGCTCCTTACTATCATTCAATTAAAATGCATGTCTTTTTTTGTCTTCTACAATATGGCACTATGAGACTTTTCCAGACTTTCTGAATATTATTTGCTTCTATAAAGTCTATGCTTTTTTTTCAAAATTGACAACTTTCTGCCTTCCAAACATTGTATTTTCACATAACCACACCTTTGCTTACTCTGTTCCCTATTTCCAGAAAATTCAACTGCTTCTTCATCTGTTGAATTCCTAAAGCAGAGTTCAATTGTCTTGTCAGGAGACTCCTTTTTCTCCCATTAGGAGACTCCTTGGATTTCATATAACATTTTGTTTGATAGCTTTCTAATATTACCTAGCATGTAAAACTAGATTATAGCTTTTGTCTATTGATACCTATCCTTCTATATCAAATTCCTTGAGGGGGAAGGATCAACAGGTAAAGGTAACAATAGAAAAGTTGCAAGATCTGATATCAAAGGATCTTGTTTTGAATCCCTACTACCTGGCTAAACTTGATAACTCCTCTGCACCTCAGTTTCCTCATCTGCACAAATTTTTAGCTCCATTTTTTAGCACAAATACATGGTTATTGATGGACCAATTATTAGGTTTCTCAGAGTCTAATGAAGACATGAACATTCCAAGTCATAGAGCCTTCACAATTGTGGTCAATCTAATTCCTTCCATTAGTATTCACTGGGCTTCTTCTTCCTCAAATAGTGAAAACATGAAGTCATAAGATGTCAACAAGATAATCAATAAGCACCCATATGTGATAAGTCTGAACATACAAAGAAAGGCAAAAGGCAATCCCTACCCCTGGGAATTGAATCTTGGCTCTGGCAAAGGTTTCCTCACAACTCTGAAATAAGGAAGACAGTTCTGATTAGCTCCTTTTTTACTGATATTTTACTGAAACTGGGTCCCTGAGAGATTAAGTGATTTGCTAACACATCCAGTGGTGCTATTCTTCAGTTAAAGGAGGTTCATTTGGGTAGGAAGGGAGCAGGCATTTCTATTCAAAAGTTTTAGGGTGAGGAAAAAGTTTGAAAACCAAGGAACCATTGAAAAGAACATATTTGCGTGAGAGTTCAATAAATATAGTTGAAAAATGACAAGTTCTTGAAAAAAAAGCATTCTTCTGGGAAAAATTATGAGTCAGGAGCCTTGGGATCTCTTTCCAGTTGTGCGACTGAGGATGAATCATCTACTTTCTGGAAGGTTCCTTCATGAATTAGATCTGTCTTTCCCTGATCTTGCAGATTTTCAAATAAGCCTGGGTTGTCAAGATCTCTAATGCTAGCTAACTCACCATCTTGTAGTGAAGGCAGAAGGAGAGCTGGAGTAACCTAGCTTAGCCTAATGGTCTTTATGAAACACCAGGGATTCTTGGGTTGGATTTGGCATCTTGAGTTTGGTTTTATTTTCCCTATCCTCACTCAAAACTTTTCAATGCCTCCATATTGCCTGCATTTTCTTTTGATCTTCTTTCTATCTCATTTTTTACTTTCTTAAATTCATTTCCTTCTCCCTATTCCTACAGCAATCATTCTAGTTTAGACTCTCATCAACTCATGCTAGGACTACTGTTATTAGTCTACCTGACTCAGTCTTTCCTCATTTCCATCTTCCATTTAGCAGTCCTGTACTTCATGGCCAAATCAAGTCAATAAGCAAATATTTATTCAGTACTTACTGCAAGACACAGAGCCTTCCCTCAAGGAGTTTACAATCAGATGGAGGAGACAACAAGAAAAAAACTATACACAAACAAGAAATATAGAGAATGAATTAAAAATAATCTCACAAGGAAGGCACTAGCATTAATTTCCTTCTGTCTCTATTAAAAGAACTTTATTAGGGATAAAAGTTCAGAATGACAATGAGTCTTAACCTAATCATAATATTTTATCAAAATCCATAGTTTAAAAAAATACAGCAACTCACCTTGACATATCCTTTCCTTGCCTCTTTGTTTCCCATGGATGTTGGATTGTATCTTGTTATTTGCATCAGGATTCAGAAGCTTGCATACTCATATATTTAGTTCAATAGTGCATACATCTGAGGAAGATTTTGATACCAACCATCTGTGAGATAATCTTTCACTCAGACAAACCAACCAGTCACCATAGCTTTAAAACAGAGATGCTGAAAAGGAAAAGGATCACAGTGAGGAAAGAATAAATGAAATCAATTTCAATGGAATTCTATTGCCTGCTGGATCAAATACCTCTATCCTACATATTCTACAAGAATGCTTTTTTTCCAGAACTTGTCATTTTTCAATTATATCCTGGCATTTCCCTACCTTTTCAGTCTTATAATTTATTTACTTCTGTGAATTCTACAATTCAGCTAATTCTCATTGCACCCATGTCTGCTCTGCTCTCCTCATCTCTGCCATTTAGTTTCTCCAGGGCTTCTTTGAGGCTCTGCTCAAATACCCCCCTTCTGCAAAATTTAATATTTTAATTTGTTGATTTTCATTAATTTTTGATTTAATGATTACTGTGAATATGCTTTATATCATCTATATCTATACAGGTCTGTGTTGTCTTCTCTATTAGAATGGAAGTTCCTTGAGGTCAAGGACTCTTTTTCCCCTTTCTTGTTGACTGACTGACTAAAATCTGGCTTCAATAACCTTTCCCTTGCAAATTAACTCTCATTACCCTCTGCATGATCTTCAGTCACACTGATTTATTTGTGGTCCCTCAAACATGTAACATGAGTTCCTATTTTTTTATTTAAGACAATGAGGATAGGCAATTATTAAGTGTCTGAGACCATATTTGAACTCAGGTCCAACTGAGCGCCAATGCTCTATCCACTGTACCACCTAGCTGCTCCGAGTTTTGCTTTTGAAATTTGGTTTATTTCCCCTTCTTAGTAATCCCCACTTGACCTCCTCTCCCCCATTCATATTGCCTACCATACCTAAGTTTTCTTCTGTCTTCAAAGCCTGGGTCAAGTACAGTTCTTTTTTAAAGTCTTCCCAACACTGGCTTTGAAGTGAGGAGGATGGGAGTTCAAATCCAGCCTCAGACACTTGCCACTTACTAGTTGGGTGATTTTGGGCAAGTCACTTACACCCTCATTGCTTCACATCCAGGGCCATCACCAATTATCCTGATTCATATCTGGCCATTGGACCTAGATGACTCCAAAGGAGAAAGTGAGGCTGGTGACTTAGCATAGCCCCCGCCCCTTACTCAAATCCAGTTGCTTGTCATGGCATCACCTCCCCGGTGTCATGTTCTTATTCAAGAAAGGACAGAGTTTCCCAAGAGTTTCAGCCCATAGTGATTTCTTCTTTCATGGACTCCCTAGAGCACTAAATGTGAGAGCCAATAATTTGACACAACACAGATTATTTGTATTCTTATCTTTCAGTATCTTTGGTCATCTCCAAGACTAGATTGGAAGCTCTTGTATTTCTTTGTATTTTTAACCAACAAGTATTTGTTAGGTGATTACAATGACAGCACCATATCAAGTCCTGGGGCTATAAAAAAGGGCACAAACGGTTCCTGCCCTCATGTAGCTTAAAATTTAATGAGGAAACGAATAATCATGTACATGTAAGAATCATACAAGCAGATGGAAGATAATCCTAGAGGGGACAATCTGAGTATTTGTGGTGACTTGGGAAGACTTATCTAGAAGGTGGTATTTAATAAAAGTCTTGAAGGAAGCCAAGGAAAGTAATAGGTGAAGAGGGAAAATATTCTAGGCATGAGTGACAGTCAATTCAAAGGCCCAGGACATGGGAGATGAAATGTACTGTTAGAGGAACAGTAAGTAAGAAATCTTCCCACCCCTACCTAGGTCTGGTATTCTGATGACTAGGGACTTACTGCTTTACACTTAGTCTAAGGTTGTTTTACCCTCTTATTGACATGAGCCATACCAAACTGCAAAAATGCCTGTCTTCAAGGCAAACAAGAGATGGCCAACTGAGCTTGGGGAATGACTAATAACCCAATTTAGCTAAAAAGCAGAGAATGTGAAAGAATGTTGCATGAAATATCGTAAAATTAGAAAGATAGGTGGGAGCCAGATGAGGATTTTTTCTTCTTTTGTTTTTTGGTGTTTTTTTGTGGTGATTTAGGTCGATTATTTCATCAGCTATCTGAAGCTGTGCAGGTTGTCTCTCCCATTAGACTGAGCTCCTTGAAGGCAGGCACCATGTTTTTGTCTTTCTTTGAATCCCCCCTGCTTAAGCATGCATGCACACAGTAAAAGTTTAAAAAGTGTTTGTTGATGAATTGTCAATAGACAGAAGTATGAATAGGGAGAGGGGAGAGACTAGAGGCAGGGGAAAAAGTAAGATGGGATTCTGGTAGTCCAGGTGCTGTGTGGTTAGGGTCCAGACTAGGGTAGTGGCTGCATCTAAGGAGGGGAGGGGAGGAGAGATGTAAAGTGACAAGAGCTGACAAATGTTTGGATAAAGTGGAATGAGGGAGAATGAAGTTAAAGTTTATGACTTGTTTGACTGGTTGGTTGTCCCCTCACCAGATATAGAGAAGCTGGGGCAGGATTAGAGGAAAGATAATAAAACATTGAAAGATAATGATTTCAAGTTTTGGACATGATGTGTTTGGGGAACCAAAAGAACATCCAGGAGATGCCCGGCATATTTTGGCAATATGGACCCAGGAGAATGATCTTCCTCAGAGGGAAGTTTGCTGAAAAAAAAAGTCTGTGGTTACATTCATTTCACAATGACAATTGGCATGGTTTTAATTTCACTACTTGTGACCAGAATCAATGTCTTCATCCTTCTATATCAAAAAGAAAACTAGGTAGACTATTTTAGTAACTCAGACATCAAGACTTCTCACCCACGATTAGCTCTAAACTCATGCTTTCCAGATGCATTTACACAAATGACAAACCTGCACTTACTAATGAGGTTGTTTTTAAATGAATAATTTTACGTGGAGAACCTTTTTAAAATGAACATGTCCAATGAGAGGCATCATGATGCAGGAGATAGGGCATTGATTTGGAGTCAGGAAAACCTGGATACATATCTTGCCTCAAACACTTGGTAGCTATGTGATCTTAGAAAAGTCATTTTGGGGGGCAGTTGGTGGCACAATGGATAGAGCACTATCCCTGGAATTAGGAGGATCTGAGTTCAAATCTGGTCTCAGACACTTAATAATTACCTAGATGTGTGATCTTGGACAAGTCAGTTTCTTCACTGAAACATGGAAGAATCTCTAAAGTCTTTTCTAGCTCTGGACTAATGATTATATAAATAATCTTTACACACACACACACACACACACACACCATTTTATTAATCCTCCCTTTCATTTAATCAGTAGAATGAAGTAGAAAGGGTGCTGGATTGAAAGTCAGAAGATTGAAGTTCAAATCCTCCCTCTAGGACTTAGGGCAGGTCTCTCCCCCCTCTAGATTTGACTCAGTTTCCTCATCTGCCACATGAGGGAGTCACACTAGGTGACATTTAAGGTTCCTTCCAATTTAAAATTCTTTGTTCCCAGTTTTGAGCCTTTTCCTTCACTATCCCTTTATTCATGATGATTGTGTATACCTAATTGGATATTTTCCTTTGATCCTTTTGGACTATTTATTATGCCATTCTAAGAATAGACTGAAAAGGAAAAAGAGAAGGCAGATAGGATTCTTTGGATACATATTGCCTTTTAACATCCAATAATAGACAGAAATTCAAGTTAACACAAGGGAAGAGCAACGATTGAACCCTTTGAAGTAAGTAGGTCTGCCTGCCATAGTTAGAAGTGCTGACATCAGCCTAAATAAGAAACAAGTAAAGGCAAAATAACAGACATCTCTGGCTCTGGTGACTCTGTTTACCTTAAGATCAGCACTTTTCAACAGGCTCCCAAATTACACTCGCCTGAAGACATCCAAGTCCTGTTTAGTCTCTTTGGCTTTCTTTACTGCTGACTGATCAGATCTGGAGTCTGTTGCAGACTTAATAACACACAGATGCTGTCTTTAGATGTCATAAGACATCAGAAAGAAGTGAATTCTTGCTTGCAAATGATTTTGTTCATATTATTCCACTATTTCTTCAAGAAAAGTAAAATCAAGAAAAATAACCATTAATTCGGTAATTCTCATTAGCTACTGAACTGTTTGTCCATCATAGGTAGCTTCTCAATTTTAAGACATTATTCTCAGTGCAAATATTCTACTCAGGTACTTGAGAATGATCCTTCAAAATCCATTCATGAAAGTAGGAGGAAGAGCTGCCACCATCATTAGGTACTTTGTCCCCATTGCTGCTACCACCTTGACCTACCAATCTTACCAGAACCAATCCAGGACAGCCAGATAGTCGGAAAAACCATCACCACCTGAGGCACCTTGTCTCCTTGGTTTTCCCCTTTGACCCCTCTCCTTTTAGTGACCATCCCAAACAAATCTGATGACTTGGATGAGATGGATTACTAGGAAGAGAGGGGAGACACCAAGTCTGTTCCTTCCCATGGGATGGATCATCACCTAGACTTTACCATATGTGGCATACCCTGACACTGCATCCTAGAGACCTTATCATGTAGCCTGCCTCTACGGCCTATACTCCCCAACCCACCCCCCGCCCCAGCACTATTATCGATTTACTGATAGAACCTAAGGATCCTTGGAACTTGCCATCTAAGGAAGGCACTGAGTACTGGGTCTGGAATCAGGAAGACCTGAGTTCAAATCCAGCCTCAGACATTTAGTAGCTGTGTGACTCTGGTCAATCCACTTGGTTTGCCTTAGTTTCCTCATCTGTAAAGTAATAATAGCACCTACCTCACAGACTTTTTGTGACTATCAAATAAGATTAATGATTGTTAAGCACTTAGCAGATGTTAGCTCTAATTAAGGTACCCTGAAACATAGACACATAAGCAAAAATACTCGTAATCAGGATTTTGGACCCCTAGAGATACATAGAAAAACAAAAGAAAGAGCTGTTTGAATGCTTAGGAAAAAAGAGGGGAACTGAAGTGGAAGAGATCATGTCTCTCTCCCATATTAGACTCTTCAGTGATTCCCTCTTTCAGTGATCCAAGGCTAAACTCTGCCTGTTTTTTCTTGGTTGGGGGGAGTACTATGATTCCATTGTTAATTATATATAGAACTTAACTCAGTGCTTGAAATGTAGTAAGTGTTCAATAAATACTAAAGGATAAATTATAAGATGTAGTGAAAAAGAAACTAGAGTAACTAGTCACTATTAATTGTATTCTCTTACCTCTCTTCCTGGGGGCAGTTAGGCGGCACGTGGCTGGAGTGCCAGATACGGAGTTAGGAAGACTCAATTTCAGGGGTTCAAATCTGGTCTCAAATTCACTGTGTGAACCCGGACATCACTTAACCTTGTTTGCCTCAGTTTTCTCATCTATCAGATGAACTGGAGAAGAAAATGGTAAACCACTCCAGTATTTCTGCCAAGAAAACCCCAAATGGGTTCATGAAGAATCAGATGCGATAAAAAAAACAACTGAATAACAACATAGTTCTTCCTGGCTGCCTGGAATTAAATGGGTAGAAGACATATATACTTCCTGTCTCATACTAATGGACTTAAAAAAGTAAAGTAAGGAACAATGTGAGGGCCTTTTACTCTCTGTCTCAAGATCATGGACTAAAAGGGAAAAAGCTTCCCTAAATCCATCAGTTGAATAGGATTTATGATAGATTGCAGTTTAAGCATTGAGATCCTTATCAGAGACAGACATAGTGTCCGTGCTTCTTCCAAGTGGCCCCTGCCAGCTCTAGCTACTCCCATTTATTTTTCTGCCTAGCTTTTAAAAACCTCACATTATCCAAACATCTCTCGGTACACACACACACACACACACACACACACACACACACACACACACAGACACACTCAATATTAGTCTTCATTTCTCCTCAAACACAAAGCTTTCCCTTCAATCATATATGTCTGTTCCTTATTCCATGAGATCCTTATGCTCATTTATATTTTCATTTCTTATTTGTGTTTTCTCTGCATCCATCTGAATATATTCCTCAAGGACCAGTTCATATTCCATTTTTTCTGGAAACAATCAAGAGATTAGAACCCTAAAGATTTTGTTTAATAATCTGGGTTTGAAGGGCAGCTAGGTGGTGCAGTGGATAAAGCACCAATCCTGGAGTCAGGAGGACCTGAGTTCAAATCCAGCCTTAATAATGACCTAGCAGTGTGACTTTGGGCAAGTCACTTAACCCCATTGCCTTAAATAAAAATTTTAAAAAAGTTAATTTGGGTTTGAACATGGGTCCTCCTAACACCAGAGCCAGGGCTCTATCCATTGGTACTAGCTACCAAGTACCTTTCCATATCAACTTACTCTATGTGACTCATATTCATGCCTTTGTACAGATCCTCTATAAAGGATCCAATATGATGGAGGTTTTCCTCTGGGTGTTTAAAATTCCATGGGTATGAGTGTAATATTTGAAGTATCAGTCACATCCTTTGAATTCATTATATGACTAGCCAGCCTCCATTTATTTCTAGGTGTGATCTTTGGCAGCATGCATATAATTGTAAGGTTCCTGAGTACCTTTGATACCCCTTCTTATGTGAAAGTTATTATTGGCAATATACTGCAATCTATTGACACCTTCTCCAATTCCCTCCATTGCTCTTTGGATCATCTACCATCTACAATCTGCTCTTTAGAGACTGTATCCATCCATGATCATAGCCACAGAACATTATCAGGAGAATAGTGGAATTATAAAGAACACAGTTTATCTTCTATTTTTTCTCAATCTATGTGTAGAATGAACAGAAGGATAATTCCAAGGAAATTTAAATAATTATGAGATAAAAAGAAACAGTGGAGAAGGCAGAAAATTTTGTGTTATGGAGCCGTTAGAGAATCTTCTCAAATGTGCAATGTCCAAAGACAGTCCAGGCTTCTCTTTTTATTCTGGTTCCAGTTAATTGTCCACCTCCAATTCCTGGCCAAGATATATGACCTAATTGACTGACTTCCTAGTTGGATCATTCAGTTGAATGTCAAGGTTGGGAAATTATTCTTTATCTGTTTGGTTTTACCAATCTTTTTTTGAATGATCATGAGTATCACCAAAAAAAACTATAGCATTCATAACTATGCTATCTGCAAATTAGTCAATCTGGGTGAATCTCCTCATCCAGGGGAATTCCTCTTCCATTGGGAAGTTCTACAGGACATTCTCTGAGACAGTGATGATTATAAGCATCCATCTCCCTGTTTTATGCCTCTCTCAGTGATATTCTAATTGCAACTTTCAAGGGACATGAACTGACTGTAATCTATGCAAGGGAAACCCTATCTATGTTAGAGAGGAAGTTTTAAGGCTGTATTTAGCTCTATCAAGTCAAAAGCTTTTTTCATGATCAATAAATAATAAGCACAATAGGCTCTTGTAGACTCTATACTTTGTAATGTGTGATTATGACGTGGTCTGCAGTTAGATCCTATTTTGTGAGGCTCTGACTTTTTAACCTTCTCATATTTTCATTAAGGATATTCTTGATATATGTAGATCATCCTCTTAGAGATCTGACAAAATTAAACAATTAGACACCCAGGGTTGGAAATTATTGTTGTGTTACAAAGGTATATCTACAATATTCACAAGACTGTTTGCTGCTGAGGGGAGTGGGCTGGGAAGGGAGGGTGGAAGGAAATTGTACAACTTAAAAATATACATTGGTATGTAGATGAATGTTGAAATGCTTTTATAACATGTAATTGGAGCAATAAGATAAAATAGCAATTTGAAATTATTGATGTTCCTTGTTGGGTAATAATACTGCCCCTTGTTTGTTCAATGCCTTCCTTTCTTTCAGACATCTTGAAAATCAGTTCCTTGTTGCTTTTAAAATTGCATTGCCTCCAGTACAGATTTATGTGTGGTTTTGTGTGTGTGTGTGTGTGTGTGTGTGTGTGTGTGTCTGTGTCTGTGTCTGTGTCTGTGTGTCTGTGCCTGTCTGTGTCTCTATGTGTGTGTGGACTGAGTCTGGTACAATTACAGACCAGGTCTTTATATTGCATGGTTTCATTTGTAGGAAGGATATGAATATTGATCTGTTCAGTTCCATCCCCTTTGGAATTTATTCTTTGTTTAGATCTGGGGTTTTTACCTGGTGCCAAAATAGAGTTATAGCCAAAAACTTTATCATATAATCTGCAGTAGGGTTAGAGCAGGTGAGCTTTACAAAATACTTTAAAATATCTCCCTCTAGCCTCACAAAATCCAGAAAGGTAATGCTGCTACTGTCCTCATTTTAATGCAGACAGCGATTAATTGACTTTCCTGGGGTCACATAATTGGTAAATGTCTGAGGCTGCATTTGAACTCAGGTTTTCCTGACTCAAGATCCAGAACTCTATTCATTGTGCCACCCAATTTAGCCTCTATTTATTTAGTTAAATGTTTAGCAGATAAACTAATACCAGGATTATACCAAAGTCCTTTGGTAGCAGAGAGGAGAGGAGAGAAGAGGAGGGGAAAGGAAAAGACAAGAGAAAAAAGAAAAAGGCAATAAAGAAGAGAAGACAAGGTAGAAAAGGGGGGAGGCAGCTAGGTGGTGCTGATATCTACTGATAGAGCACCAGATCTGAAGTCAGAAGGGCCTGAGTTCAAATTTGACTCAGACACTTAATAATTGTCTAGTTGTATGATCTTGGGCGAGTCACTTAACCCTATTGCCTTAAATAAATAAAATTTAAAAAAAAGAAGAGAAGAGAAGGGAGGATAAGATAGGAACAGAGAGGAGAGCCTACTCATAATTTCCCAGCCCCCTCTTTATTTAAAGTGAATACAGTCTAGAATAGAAATTAATCCTTTTTTTTTGGTGGGTATCCTAGGCTTCTTTGATGGTGTGGTGAAGACTTGGACCTCTTTTCAGAATAATGTTTTTTAAATGCATGAAAACAAATCAATAGGATTACATAAGAATAAATTATATTGGAACCAATATCCTGAAATTACAAACTAATTTATTAGACTTCAAGTATCAAATGCTTTTAAAAAACCAAATTCATGGAGTCTAGAGATCCTGCAAGTAGAGAAATCTGCATTGTAGATACAGTAGAAAGTCTAACATTCCTAGGTTTGGGCTTTCCCACATTATTTTTTACCCATTTAATTCTGGAATTTCAGCAGCCCCATCCTAGACCAAATTCCAATGCTGATTAATGATGAATTTTTAATTTGCTCTTTTTTTTTGGTCCAATTTGACCCTCCTTAGGATCCATGGTGCCCTTCTACTCCAGAAGACTTTTCATATTATTGTCAGAAATAGTGTGTGTGTGTGTGTGTGTGTGTGTGTATTAAACAGGATTTAACCCTACTGCAGCTCAGAATTCTGGAGCACCAGCTTCAGTTTTCCCAGTAATGCACCCACAATCCTGTATCAGTTTCCTTATTTGTAAAATGTAGGGTTTGAACTAAATAGTACCTTCAAACTCTAAATCTGTGATCCTGTAAGACCTCCTATTTGGGACTAAACTATTAGGTGATAGCAAGAGTATAACCCCTATAGATAGAAATGGTAGATGTTTGAAGGGCAAGTACCAAAGAGGGAGATACTCTTGGTCTGTAGCTCTGTCCCTTGGTTAAAAATTTAACATTTTGAAGTTTAAAAATTGTAAGAAGCATGTATCCCTCTGCATACGGGGAGCGAGCTATCTGTCTGGAAGGGTCCAGGAACACTTAAGTCACAGGGGAATGCCAGGAACAGGAATCTGCTGTTTGATAATAATTCTGCCAAGCTTGGCCTGGCAGTCCTAAGGGTGATACAGAAACATTCAGCAGCCAAGAGGATGATCTGGGGAGGGGGTTGGTGAATGAATGGCTCAATTGATAAGACTTCAGCAGGGGAAGCTCAAAGTACACTTAGAACTGAACTGGAAACAAAGGAAGCATCCAAGCCAGGGGAAATGAAAACAAAAGAATCACAACTCTCCTCCTAGGAGGATCCCAAGGTCAATACTGACCGGATAATGTAAGCCTAGGGAGAGAATGAGTACAAAATGAATTACAAAAAATGTGGAGGAAGCTGTGGGGACAGGAAGGCCCACAGACACCAGGATTCCTCAAGAAATCAGAGCAAATGAGGTGGGAGTGTCCAAGGACAGAGTTCAGATTCTTGAACTGAACAGGACTATGAAGGGAGTGAATGCTTACATTGTTGTCCTTGGTCCTATAGCAATAGGTTGTCTGCTTTGTGATTCTTTGTCAGAAATCTAAATTTTCACCAAAAGAAATGGATTAGAACTTTTACATATTGTCACTTGCTCTTTCCTCTATAGCAGGAAAGATTTCATTCTCGGAGACCCTCAAAAGCATATTTCCAAAGTCTGGCCCACTGGGAGGCAGGAGAGAAAGGATTTGAGTTCTCAGGAAAAACCTATTGAAGTGTCAACTAATGATTCTCCCAGTTCCCAGAGAAAGAGTGAATCAGAGGATATGTTCTAAGTTCAGTGAAATTTGAGGGAGGGAGGGAATAAGCACATACTGTGTACCACTAAGCTCTTAACAAATATATCATTTGGTTCTCATAACAGCCCTGGAAGGTAGATGCCATTATTGACCTCATTTGAGAGATGAGGAAACTGAAGCCGACAGAGGTTAAGTGATTTGCCCAGGGTTACAGATTCCTCATTTGTAAAATGAGCTAAAGAAGGAAATGTCAAGTCACTCTGGTAGTTTTGCCAAGAAATCCCTAAAAGGGGGTCATGAAGAGTTGGACGCAATAGAACAACCCAAACAATAAGCATCTGAAGCCATATTTGAATTCAGGTCTGTGCCCCATGGCACCACCTAGCCACCATCTGAGATGTGGCCATTCCCAACATGGAATGGAAAGAATTCCATTTTTTTATTTAACAAATATTGAATGGGTATCTACCATGTGCAAAGTCAAAAGCTGTTTTTTGTTTGTTTTTTTGCAAGGCAATGGGGTTAAGTGGTTTGCCCAAGGTCACACAGTTAGGTAATTAGTGTCTGAGGCCGGATTTGAACTCAGAAAGGCCCGAATAATTAAGTGTATTATATGCTGATGTCTCTGCCCTCATTAAGTATATAGTCAGTGAAGGAAAAACACATACCCAAATAATTGTATTTAAAAGCACTACAAGGTAAGAGCTATGAGTGATGCAAAGTGATACTGGAGGCTGATCTTTGAAGGATGGATAGGAATCTGATAAGTGGGGTAGGATGGCCAAGGGCAAAAAAAAGGTAGAGGATATTACTTGAGTATGTTTAGAGATTTGCAAGAAGCCCTATTTGACTAGTGTACAGGATATTTGAAGGGGTAGAGTGAGAGATTAAGCTCCAAGATCAAATTCTCAAGAGCCTTTGGTGCCAGGACATGATAACAATGGTTAATCTGGTGGCAGTAGGTAAGATGGGTTAGAAGAGGGAGAATCTGGAAGCAAGGATGTTTATTAAGAAACTATTGTTCCATTCCTGATATGGAGTGATAGGTGTATGGGAGCCTGAGTCAACAGGAAGCAAAAGTGTAGGACCATCTTGGAACAAGGAAATCTTTGCAATAAAATGTTACTGGAATAAAAAGAAAAATCTAAGCTTCCAGAAGTCCATCAAATAAAACAGGCCATAGCCCTTGTTAGCATTAAGTAGTTGTTATCCATGAGCAGCTCCATTTTCTTTGAAGTCTATATTTTGTGATTAAAAGGTTAAGTAATTTTTTTCTGTTATAAGTACTTGTATAGAGTTTCCTAATATATATGTCCTTCAAATTCAGTAAAAATTTGATACTATTTGCTAACATCATTAGGAAACTAAAGCTTCCATGAGTTATTTCCTTTCATCTTAAGTTTGAGAAATCAATCACTAATCAGAATTTAAATGTAAGTTATCAAAAAGCCTTTAACCAGAACAATAAAAACCCACCTGAGGTCCTGGCCAGCTCCCAAATCGAGACTAGAACAGATTCCTGTATTTCCAACTCTCAGAAATTTCTAGCAAATTTGAGCATCATTGTTTGCCCCAGAGTGGTGCTGGTTGATAGATACTTGTCAGAGACACACAGTCTACAGCTGGGGAAAAAAAGGGGGTATTGTTGGTGGTGGTGGTGGTTCTTCATTCTCCAAGAGGACTGATGACATCAAGAGGATGATGTCTTGACTTACCAGTAAACTGGATTTAAATGAAGAAGAGCTGTGTTCAGGCATCAGTCTCACTCTCCTCCAGAATCATTATAGGCCAGTGGCAAAACATAGGTTAAGAGGACTGGTGGTAGGTGCGGCTAGCTTGCGCAGTGGATAGAGCATCAGCCCTAGAGTCAGGAGGACCTGAGTTCAAATCCAACCTCAGACACTTAATAATTGCCTAGCTGTGTGGCCTTGGGCAAGCCGCTTCACTCCATTTGCCTTGCAAAAACCTTAAAAAAAGAGAGAGAAATGGTGATAGTCTTACTCCAATACACTTGTCAACAGTTTTAACGATATAAATTGTACATTATACTAACCATATGATCTTGGGACCAATTTCATGCTCCTGTGATCTTATGAGAAAGCCCCTTTCTCTATGAAGGACAAAAGCACAATCCCTAGTAGAGCTAGTAATCAAAAATATGGAAAGGGCAGCTCATTGGAAAAAGTGTTTGTAGAGACAAATGCAGACTGTTGCCTACTCTGTCCCCCAGTTATGCACTGTGCATTTTTAACACTAGAAATTGTGAGTAGAGATTGCCTCTACACAAAAAGGAAGAAAATGTGTTGCTGTCTAAGCAAAAGGGTATATATTCCTGGGGAGGGGGGGAACTGATTTCAAAATGAAGACAGTGCTATTCAAAGCAACCTCTTGGACCTTGGAGCTTGGGAAGCCAAATGCTAAAAGAACTCCTCCATCCAACGATGGAGCTTGGAATCTAAGTATCATTCTCCATTTGTATAAACAAACGCATGACTTTGAGCTATCAGAATGTTTTGTCTAATTTGTTACCAAACCCTGCTGATATCACCAAACAGCAGATGTGCGAGAAATTGCAAGAGTATTACTTTTAGATTTGGCATTCCCTTAGTCTTTGTTCAAAAACTGTGCATAGGCACTGAAAATTTTAGAGAACTCTGTAGACTCTTAAAGCATATCTATATGTGCATACTCTGGGCTATTGCTATTGCAGAAATCTTTAATCAAGCTTTCAGCTTTTCTTCTCAAATATTTGTGGTATCAGATTTATAAGCTATCAAAATTAATATTTGTATTAGTGATAGGTTATTTGTTTTAGCAAGGCAATGGGATTAAGTGACTTGCCCGAGGTCACACGGCTAAGTAAGTTTTAAGTCTGTGTCTGAGGCCGGATTTGTAAGGAAAGCATTTTGTGACTCTGAAAGTCTTACTTAATTGTTCCTTACTATTATTATTTATTACCCCTGAAGTAGATAATTGATGACCACTTGTTATGTTACACCAGGTTGATCTCTGAGGTTCCTTCTAATTCTGGGATTCTTTGATAATGAGATTCTATAATATTAAGCTATACTCTTTTTTTTCCCTTTCTTATTTGTCTCATAGGACACATAGTAAGTGTCAATTGTCTGAAGTCAAATTTGAACTCAGGTCCTCCTGACTCGAAGGTCAGTGCTCTATCCCCTGTGTCATCTAGCTGCCCCTACCATTTTTCTTTAGGATTCTAGGGGTAACCCTAAGGTTTGATGTGTACTTCATGAGTACTGATGTGTACTTCACTAATTATCAGCTAGACATAATTAACTGTTAGAAAAATTAGGAATAGCAAAGAAAGTTATTACAGAAACATTCCCCTAAACCAGGAGCCCATTCTCTCCTATGCAAGGACCTGGGAAGAAAGGGTCCAAACTTTGAGAAGTTAGGTAATTAGGTAATTAAAGTTTCATCTCTCAGATCCTATTTAATGAAAGTCTCTTTGAAGTTCTCATGCCTTTTAGTTGTGGCTTCTACTGGTCTCCAGTTTCCTGAAGTTCTCTTCCCTCACTGTGTCTATTTGGCCACTGCTGCTACGGAGACATGACTACCAGCTCCACTGAAGACTGATGCCAATGATGATGACTCCAGAGAGTCTGACCTTTCAAAGTTCACCTGGGAAAAAAATGTCAGAGGGAGAAAAGGAGAGAGAAAATACTTCTTCTCCTTCTTCAAAAGTAATTCATGAGTCCTTTATCATTGGATTTGACCAACATTAGACTGACTGTCTCCAAACCAGTTCACTGTTTTTATACAGAGCCATATGAGGAATGACTAATTCTTTTCAATTAATCATAAGATATTTCCTGTATGGTGCCATCTATTTTCATCCAGTGATTCAAAGCCTGAGTGATCTTTTTGAATTGATTAAGAACTTTTTTTATACCTAATTTACCTTTGATGGATTGATGCCATTGAAATGTCTGGACTTTCTATGATTAATTGGGGGAGAAGAAGAACCTGACAAATTAACACAGATCATACATCAAGTTAATTCAGCTGTAACAATGCACTGTGCTCATGTACATAGTGGGTACTTAATAAATGTGTTTTGATTGCCTGATAGTGACAATGATATCCTTTCAGACAAAATATTTATATACTCCCACTCTCGATTTTTGGAGCAGAAACTAGTATGTAAAAGAAGCAATTCTCTGTAGTTAGGTGTTTGCTTATATGGAGCAAGGAGGGGGTTGTCTCAGATTTCTTTTTAGTCTCTTTTGAGTACTATGACCGCATCTATATTTAATTTGAACTTTAAACATAGCTTCACAATATGCTATTTTCCCACATGGCCACTAGAGGGTATGCCGTACTACATGAAGAGACAGAGTGAAATTAATCTCTTTTTTAATAAACTTTACATTCTGAGAATGTAGACATAAGAAATAATTATTGGTGATGGTGGTGGTGGTGGTGTTAATGGTGACAGTGATGGTCATAAGGATAGTAATGATAATGATAACATTTGGTAATGGTGATGATTAGCAACAACTGAAAAAATATTTATTTTCTGAGGTTCAATGGAGATCCTGACCTGAAACTTCAGGGTTTGGAGGGATAAAGAGATTCAAAGTTTATGTTTGTTACTTGAAATAAAGACTTTTCAATCATACTTCAAACTTCTAAATGGATGTTAAACATCAGATGTGATCGTTTAAATGGAGCAGGAAAGCATAGTTTGTTGGAATGATTTCAGAAGGTCCCGATACCTCTCAGATCCTCCCCCAATTGTGACTCCCCCAAATCTCTTGGATTTAAAACTTTGATAATTGCTAAAAATGTAAATGGTCCTCAAGAGATACCACTTTAATCTATTAACACTTATTTTTTTATATGTTCTACTAATTAGTATATAAGGCTTCCTGCATAGTGACTTAAATTTAAAAATGCAATATTATTTATGTTTTATTGTATTTTATTGATTTTGTTAAATATTTCCAGTTACATTTTAATCTGGTTTAGGACTCACAAGAGTTTGTTGAGTATCATGGGCTTGGACACTATGAGTTTGACACCTCTGCTCTATTGGATCCATAACCTTGTGATTACTGAGTTTTCCCCTATGTTAGTACAGATTGCAATATCCATATATCAGTTCTTTCACTGGAGGTAGACAGTATCTTCCTTCATGGGTTCTTTGTAAGTTGATTTGAATATTCATGTAATTCAGAATAGTTTAGCCGCTGTTCAGAATTCTCATTGAACAATATTGCTGTTAAATACAAGACATTCTCTTGGCTATGCTCATTTCATTCTGCATTATTTCAAGTAAGTCTTGCCATTTTTCTAAAATCAACCAGTTTTTCCTTTCTTATAGCACAGTAGTATTCCATCACAATAACATACCACAACTTATTCAGCCATTTCCCAGTTGATGGGTATTCCCTCAATTTTGAGTTCTTAAAGAGACCTGCTATAGATATTTTAGACCAGAGGTCCTTTTCCTTTTTCCCTGATCACCTACATGCCTATGTCCATGTTTTTACATAAATCCCATAGAGAATCAGTCCAATAGACTGGAGGCTTTTGATAGGATTCTTTCAATGTTTTGTCAATGCCAGTGCATCATAGGGACCATTGAAAAAAAAATCAGCCCTCCCCCAAAGGGTATACTGGAACCAGCTGATACCAGCTGCTCTTAAATTTTCATTTGAGCATGTCTACCTTGGAAATTGGCAAATGCTACAAATTAGGGTTTGATTTATTATTTTGTTTATTGTCTAGACTTAAGAAAGTGATGGAGAAAATGCTCATAATGCAAAGTAAACTTAAAAGTGTACTCAGCATATGTTTTGATTTTTTTTAACAGTCAATTGATAAACATTTACCAGAATAACCCTCCCCCTCCCATCAATTTCTAGCTTCCCTTTATGTGTCATCTTCCCCCACCTTCTCCAAGCATTCAAGTTTTATTGTTTTTTAGACCAACTCCCCCACACAATTTGTCTTTATTAATACGCTTCAGCTAGTTTAAACTCCCTGTACATCTTTCCATTGTCCTTTAGGGTGCCTGTAATTGTGATTCCTCTGACATCATGGTGGTCTGTGGTTTGGGGCCTTATGGCCTCACTGGAAGAATATGAGCCATTTTTTAAGAATTTCCAGGAACTTGGCTGGGTGAGCAGTTATGCATAAACCCAGTTCTTTATCATCTTCTAATAGTAAGAAAAGTGCCAAATAAATATTATAAAGAAAACTGGAATGAAAAAAGATGAGAAAATAAAGAAATTCTTCCAAAGGAAACTTCTCTGGAAAACCAACAGAAAGACTAAAGAAATTCATTTTCATCTCAGCTTCTGTGTTCAGTCTGTTGCAATATGTTATTTTGGTGGTAGTATATGAAGAAAATCTGGTCCTCTCATAAATGTAGTGGGAAAAGACAAAAAATATTTTAAAAAGCAAACATCTTAGTATTTTGATAGCAGTTTTGACCTCCTGAACCCCCTGAAAGGACCTGGGGCATCACCAGAGGCTCAAGGACCATATTTTGACAACCATGTCTCATTGGGAGAAGGAATCTCTGAGTAGAATTTATTAGAAGACATGAACAAAAGATACACAGGATGAGGACTGGAAGAGTTAAGACCAGCACCGCTAGGAGCCGTACCCAATAGATAAAAATAACAGAACCCCTGAAGCATAAACTGTAACTTTTCTACTTATTATTTCTGTACTGTTCTGTATACTGTTTGTGTCTGATGTAGTGGATAGGGAGGGGTCTGGAGCCGAGACCTGAATTCAACTCTGGCCTTAAACACAACACTAGTTGTGAGATTCTGAGCAAGTCACTTAACCTCTGTTTCCCCCCAATTGCCTCATCTATAAAATGGGTGTTATTATAATAATAGCATCCACCTGCCAGAGTTGTTTTGAAGATCAAAACTAATAATTGTATAGTGCTTAGCAGAGTTGCCAAACACAGAGTAAGTGCTATATAAATGTTAGGTATTGTATGAGAATTCAGTCAGCTTCTAGTAAGTCAGACACTAAAGAGATTTGCAAAAATTAATAAAACAAATGTAACTCTTCTCACTATTTTTTTGCCTTGGAAAATATAGTTATTTTTTATTTTTTTAAATTATGTTAACATGTAATGGGTTTAATTTTATTTTAGGTAGATAAATAAACATTGATGTCATAGAGGTGATAAATAAACATTTAAAAATTTTTTCAGTTTTCATTTCTGATAAGGTAAATATTAATAGATATGACCCACAGAAATACAAACTTTTTGTTTATCTGAGGTACTTGGGGTTAAGAGACTTGCTCAGGGTCACACAACTGGTATCAGAGGTAGAATTTGGTGTCAGGTTCTCCTAAATCCAGGGCCAGATACTGGGTCATCTGCCTGCCCAAATAAAAGCTCTTTGGGGCCCTCAATAACTTTTTTTGTGGCATAGACACCTTTGGTAGTCTTGTGACAACCACAAACTCCCCCTCAGAATCATATTTTTAAATGCATAGATTGAAATGCCTAGGATTACAAAGGAACCCAATTATTGAAAAACAATGATCAAAAATGGGGGGGACCCAAGTTATTCACTCAGTTTAAGAATACTAGTCCTCCATCTCTTAACATATTGTACATAATTGCATGAGCAGACTTCGTTTTCTGAACCCAGAGCTCTGATGACATCCTTTATTCTTTTTCCTCAATACAACTCATCATTTGTAAAATGTTTCAGCCTTCTTGTACCCAAGTTTAATTCAGAGACTGGGTACTAATTGACTCATCATTGAATACCTTCACTAAAACTACATTAAAAAACACGGATTTTTGCTTCAGGGAGAATTTTTTATTTTCTAAAGGCAAACAACTTGTTCTCTTCCTTCTGTTCAATTCTGGACTGGATTCAGTGTTAATTCACAATGTCTATCCAAAGAAGAGTTATTAGAGGGAAATGGAAACACTTAGAGAAGGCTTATAAAAGACAAACAGGAGAATCAACGTTTTAGAATAGCCAGTGGAAAATTTTAATTAAGAAGTAAATACCCTGAAAAAAAGGAATTGTAGGGGAGTAAAAGAAATATGTCAAAATGGGACAATAAATCAAAGCAAAATTAAAAGGTAGTAAAATTTGAGGTAGATTTCTAACTTTCAAAAGCCAGAGCAATTTGACCTAAAGGCAGAGTTCAGCATTATTGAATTATTGAACTTCAAAAAAAACCAGGATAAAACCAAGAGCCCAAATGCAATATTTCAGGAAACAATAAGCAAATTTCTGGAACTATTAAAAATGAGGACAGCATTAACATCAGTAGAATGCATAATATCATTAGAAAATCTCAAGTTTAATTCATTCAAAAACCTAGTCTCCAAGTTTCAATTTTAAGGAGAAAATAAAGCAAGTCTCCAGTAGGAAGCAATTTCTTCCTGTATATAAAGTGTGGATAGGTTAAAAAGGGCTGCATTTGTATTTAGAGGATCTGTTTTCAAATTTCAACTCTGCTAATTTTTATGTCTGACATTGGACAAGTTACTTTATCTCTGTAGGCCTCAATTTTCTCATCTGTAAAATGAAACATGCAGGTGGAGGGCTAGATTGGATGGTCCCCAAGGTTCTTCCTCTTTATGATACTATGAGCATTTCAAATTTTAAGAACTATTCTTAACTGATGAGAAATGAAAGATAAGTTTTAAATTTTATATGCTCAGAAGGGCTTCACAGAAGATCCTAGGACCTCTGAGACTAGGAAATATTCTCTGGGAGTCCAACCTGCTGTGAACCAGTACAAGAGGAGAAATGTAGACGAGTATCATAAATATATACATTTTAAAAGAGAAAAAAGATATATTTAATAAAATATATTATATTTAGCTGAATCTGAAAAATTACAAGTCAATCATTCTTTTAGAAAAGGCTATAAGTAAAAATAAACATTGTCAAGAGAAACAGGAAAACCACATTATGTTTAAAGGTACCATAGATAATCGAACAATATCATCACTAACATACATACTTAAGAGCACCGTATTTAAGTATTTAAAAGAGATGGTAACTGAAATGAAAATGGACCTGGCTTGTAAGAGGTCTTTAACATATATATCTTTCAAAACTATATAAGAGAAATATAAACAAGAAGAGAATTGTGGCTCTGATGAGGATATGGATAAAAAATGAGATTTTATAGAAATGTGGCTCTAATGAAGCACAACACCAGGAGTTGATGTCATAGAGGTGAGAGGTAGCCAGAGGACATTTGATCCTTTCTTCTCCAACATTCCCCTAGAAGCGGCTGATACTGAATTTTCCAGACCTCGCCTATCTCCTCTCTGAGGATTGTTTAAGTTGAGACCCTCTCTTCAGGCATTGACCCCTTCTCTCTGTCCCTCAATTCAATCAGTCAAAACTTCCTGTAACAATTAAGCCAGGAGCGATTTTTGATATTCAAGACTGGTGGTCTCTTTCTCTGCTATAGAATTTATGTCAGACAAATAATCATCAATAAAATAATTGAGTGGAGCCCCCAGTTCAGAAAATGTTTAACATTCAAACAGAGGTTTAGTTTTCTATTCTAATATTACCATATATTAATCTCTCTAATCTTAATGCAGCAAAATTAAATTTGTATATTTTCAACTAACCCCTGGCTTCTTCTATTCCCTTTTCTTGGCACAGTCTTAAGTATACAATATAAATACACATGGTCAACTCAATGTTTCTTTACATGTGAAACAGCTTTATATGTAAACAGCTTTGAACAAGAAGTAAGAAGAGTCTCTAAAGATGTTTGTGGATAGGTTTAGGACTGGGAAGTTGGGGAAAGAGTAACATCCCCCCTCCCCTTTTTAAGAACTTCTGTTAGTTCATAAAAGAGGCTATTACAACCAACAGTTTCAGTCCAAATCCCTTATTTCAAGACACCAAGACGTTCCCAGTGGCTCACCATATTTTCCTCCCCACTCAACTCTTTTCTCTTATTGTTTCCCCCCTTTCCCCAAGCTGCTACTCCAAGTCAGTTGATTTAAGTGCTGGGTAGGCAGAGGATGTTATCATCTTTTCTGCTGCTGCTTAATTCCTACCTTCCCAGCTATCACCTCTCAATTTTTCAGCACTTTGTCTTTTGTCAGAACTCCTGGGTATTACTCAAGTCCATGACATAGCTTAAGGATCATGACAGTCCTCCTCTCAGGACTAAAATGAAATATTTGGTCCTCACAACTACAAATCTCAATATGTTCTCTAATCTCTATTACAGAAGTATATTTATTTTTTTGTATCAAGTAACACCATTGCAAAAACTGATCACATGCTGGGCAAAATTTCATAAATAAGTGTAAAAAGGCCATATCACAATAAAATTATAATAAAGGAAATATGAAAAAACTAAAATTAAAAGCAAAAACATTGACTTGATCTAAAAAACAGATATTTTTAAAGACAAAAAGATAAGTCACTGGCTTCTGTTTTAAACTAGAGGAAAATAAGTAAACAAATCTAAAAAATGAGAATATAGACTACAAAATGAAGAGAAATATAGAAAATGATCCAAAATCTATTATATTATAAATAAAATATTCTATAAATAATATTCTATATATCTAAATGTTTATTTTCTATGTATGCCTGTATTATGTGTTCTATATATAATTATAGTCTAAAAAAACCTAAAATCAAATGAAATGAAGGAACATATTAAAAATTATAAAATACCAAAAATGAATGAACAAAAAACAGGAAATAAAGAATCTGAATAATCTCACCACAAAAAGGGAATTTAATAAATCTTATACTCCTAAAGGAAAAAATTCTGACCCAGATGGGTTTGAAATTCTATTATCTGTTTAAAAATGTATAATCCCTATGCTATATAAACTATTCTCAAAAACAAGGCTTCCTACCTAACTCCTTTTTTGGCCTTGACAGGTGAACCATCGGCAATGGAAAGTAAAGTACAGAAAGAGAAATATAGGCCAACATTATGATGAATATTGATACAAAAAATAGCAAATGAAACATAAATAATATATCAAAAATTATTCATAATGCTCAGATTGATTTATGCCAAGAATGTTTCAGATATAGATTTTTGCATAATTAATCATACTAACAACAAAACCAACAGATTTCATGTTTGTATAAGAGACACATAAAAGACATTTAAAAAAATATATCTCTCCTTTATCTAAAAAATCCTTGGAATGAAAGGACTTTATGTAATCCAAAATATATATCTAAAACAAAGAACTAGCATTATTTATAATAAATGGACGAACATTTATTGAATGCTATTAGTTGACAGGCATAATGCTACACAGATAGGTGGATGCAAATGATGAGGCAGTAAGCCAATAGACAGGAAGACATGAGTTCAAATCTAGTCTCAGATATATACTATATAATCCTGAGCAGTTTACTTAATCTGCTTCAGTTCCCTTATCTGTAAAATGAAGATCAGTAAAAATAGAACCTACCTCCCAGGGTTGTGGTGAAGAACATATATGACAATATTTACAAAGTGCTTTGCAAATCTTAAAATATTTTAAAATTCTTTAGATTATTATTAAACCCTAATAATATGAAAAAAAAGAAAGATAGTCTCTTCCATTCTAATGGAAGAGACAAGGGAGTAATGGCTGGGAAGAGTGCTTTTTCTGGAAAATTCTAGGACTAGTGAGTGGATCCATAGGACAATCAATTGATGCACCCTTTACAAAAGTATTGTCATTGTTGATTAGATTATGATTCCGAGAATAAAAGCTAGAAATTATTGGAAGAGATGGGAGTTCCTTCATGATGACATAGCAGAAAGATGATTACAAAGAAGCATGGTTGGAGATCTAAGACTAGAGAGATGTAGAAAAACAATGTTTCTGATTGCCTTTGGAACACAATAAAACCAACTTTCCTGTTTACTTTCCAAGGAGAGCTTGTGAGTCATTCTACAGTGAAGCTGTAACTTCTTTTGATTTTGTTTATAGGGAAATATAATTGTATAACAGAAATATTTCCACTCATTGGTGATTGGGTAGAGAGCTCACATTTAGAGTATCAATGGTTGCATTCATGTATATGAACAAGGTAAAATCTGTGATTTGCCAGCAATCCTTGCTTCTGGGGATGCTGAGGCTGATGGATCACTTGAGCTCCAGAGTTTTGCTGCAGGCAAAGATGATGAAGTATTTAAGCTAAGTCTGGCCACAATATAGGGAAGGGGTGGGGTGGAAAGGGAAAAAGGTACAGGTTGCCTAAGGAGAGGTGAACTCGTCTAGTTCAAAGTTTCCTTGCAAAACAGTAGTTAGATCATGTCCATGAGTTGCCACTGAACTTCCCACCTGGGTGAAAATTGGAGAGCCAGGTTTTTCTTTTTTAATCTTTTAATTTACAAAATAAATAAAATTTGTGATTATTAATCTACCCTATCCTTTATTGTTAATTTGTCTGTGCCTCACATCCGGGCCATCTCTAGGCTTCCTGATTCCAATCTGGCCTTTGGACCCAAATGGTTCCAGAGGAGAAAATGAGTGTGGTGACTTAGCAGAGCTCCCCACTTCATTCAAATCCAGTTCACATGCTTGTCATGGCATTACCCTGATGTCATGGTCATCTTCAAAGACAAAGGACATACATCATCATTCATTACCTAATCTTCTGGAGAAAAGCATCTTTATATTTAGTTGGGATGACTTTTTGAAAGGAAGATGCAGGTCACTTGTCAGCAAAGTAGCACCTGAGCCATAGCTTGTCCAAGGCTGGCATAGACTTCAAGAATCCAGGGTCATTTACATGCCAAAATGAGATAGCAGAATGGGACTTTTGTCTAAGAATAGAGAATTTTAATAAAGACTCAAATGATAAAAACAGCCCCAGTTAGAATCATGAAAATCAAGTTTTCATTCCATTATACACACTCACAGAGGTTTGGGAAGTATAATCTATGACATTTGCCATTCCTTCTTCCATTCTGAATGTAGAAAGGAATGACTCAATCAAACCTGTTCTAATACATTAATTTACCAGATTTATCTAGGCCCTCTGCTATAATTAATTTAGGAAGTAAAATATCACTGGCCACAGGCCTGGCATAAGAAATTGAGTCATCCAAAACTTTATACTCCAAAGCCAATTCTCTAATTCAAAGGACCAAATACCTTCCTGATTCCTTTTTCTTTTTTCTAGTCTTCCTCAGCCAGAGTTTGTGACGTTAGCCCTACTTTAAAACTGAAAAATCCCCATGTATCTGAAGACCTAATTCTAATTCTCTAAGAGAGACATGGACAAATTTTCATTGAAAATAACATTTCCACAGTCATTTTTGGTAGTTAATCTTAGGGTTTTTTGTTTGCTTTAAAAAAGTTTTATTGATACTCTTTGTTATTATATATCATGGTCATTTCTGCATCAATCCTCTTCCCTATCTCACCTAATGATCCTTCCTTGTAAAAAGGAAAAATAGTTAAGACAATGTATACATTCTTGGCACTTGATAATTTATGCAAAATTCTGTCCCCATTGTCCCCCAATCCACCCTAAGAGGTAAAATGAATGTTTCACTATTTTCTGGTATCTAGTAACCCAGAATTTGGTTTCTTTTTAATGTATGCATTATTTTCCTGGTTTTGTTAACTTTACTTTGTATCAGTTTTATATGGCTTCTCATGTTTTTCTGAATATCTCATATTTTTCTTTTTAAAAAAATTTTGTTGATTTTTTCCAGTTGTATGCAAAATTCATCCTTTTGAAAGCTTGAGTACTGTATTTCATATTTTAAGTTTCTTATCGAACAAAATTCCATTACATGCATATTCTGTAGTTGTTCAGCAGTGGGCACCCACTTGGTTTCTGATTTACTACTCCATAAAGTGCTGCTATGAATGTTTTGGTTTATATGGGGTCTTTCTTCCTGTTTTTGACCTTTTGAGAGTAATTATACCCCATAGTGGGATCACGGAATCAAAGGATATGAACTGTTTCATAAGTTTTTGTTTATACTTACTTAATGTTTTCCAGAAAGAGTGAATCAATTTATAGCTCCAAAAAAGCATATAAAAGTGTTTTTATATTAGACCCTCTGACTTGACTGTTTTCATCTTCTGTCATTTTGGCTGGGGTAGATAGTAGATAGGTTGTGTAGTGGATAGAGTGCCTGACCTAGAATCAGTAAGATCCAACTTCCCGAGTCCAAATTTGACTTCAGACACTGACTAGCTATGTGACCCTGGGCAAGTCAGCTAACCCTAAGTTCTTCATCTGTAAAATGAGCTGGAGAAGGAAATGGTAAACCACTTCAGTAGCTTTGCCAAGAAAACCCCAGATGGGGGTCATGAAGAGTCAGGCACTACTGAACAATAAGAGAGGGAAAAAAAAAAACACCTTTACCACATTGAAAGATGTGAAGTAAACCCTCAGAGCTTTTTAAGTTTATGTTTTCTTTTTATTAATGATTCAAAACTTTTAAAAACATAGTCATTGTTGGATTGCAAGTCTTTTTATTTTAAATGATTTGTTCATATCCCTTGATAACTTACTGAGGAGTAGTTCTTTTTAATCTCAGAATTTCTTGTCTCCTGGGAAAGAACACAGTGACCAAATACAAGAAATATATTCATTTCAATATTCAATCAGTCAAGTATTTGTTAAGTAGCTGCTAAGAGATTAGAGGCAGTATAGTATAATTAGAGAACTGGACCTAAACGAACTAGTTACATAACCATTGGAGAGTTGGTTAATCTTTCAGTGCTCAAAGTCAGTTTTCTAAGACTCCAATTATAATTTCAGAGCAATGGGCATCTAAGTTGGTTGGCAGATTTAAACACCGGCAAAATTTCTTATACTGGTGAAATTATAGATCCAAACTAACAGGCATTCCTCATGAAACTTACCATCTGGTTTACTGTAGGACATGAAAAGTCTTTCATTTGTAATCCTGGTTAGAGTTTGATTCTACCTGGTCAAGTAATCTAATTTGTGGATGATGTGTCCTTCTGCTTTTAATTGCCTCGAATTCAATCGAATTCAATGTGTATTAAATACCAGCTGCAAATTTTTATTGCATAATTTAAAGTAATTATATATTAGGTAGGCAGGTTATTGTTGTTGTCCAGTTGATTCAATTGTCTCCCAATCTTTGTGACCCCTATTTGAGATTTTCTTGGCAGAGAAACTGGAGTGATTTGACAGATGAGAAAACTGAGGCACATGGCAAAATTACTAGCCCAGGGTCACATAGATAGTAAGTGTTTGAGTTTATGTTTGAACTCAGAAAGATGAGTCTTCCAGACTTCAGACCTGGTTCTCTATTCACTGTACTACCCAGCTGCCCATTAGATAACTGGAATCATCATAGTCATCATCATCAGAACCTATCAAAGAGGAAGTTCAATAGCTTCTCTGCAATTTATGGGCTCTCTTATTTTTTTTTAGGTTTTTGCAAGGCAAATGGGGTTAAGTGGCTTGCCCAAGGCCACACAGCTAGGTCATTATTAAGTGTCTGAGGCCGGATTTGAATTCAGGTACTCCTGACTCCAGTGCTGGTGCTCTGTCCACTGCACCACCTAACCACCCCAATTTGTGGTCCCTTTAGAGAGTTTCATAGGGCTCTGAGAAGTTAAGAGACTTGCTTAGGGACACACAGACACTATGTGTCAGATGCAAGATTTGACTTCAGTTCTTTATAGTTTCAAAACCAACTCTTTATTCACCATGTCATGCTGCCACTGGGCCAAAAGGTCCCTGACTAGAATATATATTGAAATTACTGAATATTAGAAGTAATGGAATTGATTACAGTGACTGTATGATCTTTGAAACACATCATTGTCTTCTATGAAGCCCTTTGATCTGTTATGAGATGACTAGATAAAAATCAAATAAAATTCTCATCATTTAAAAAGGCAGATTTCATAAAAACAAAACAACAAAACCTCAGTAATTCTTGGGGTCAGGAGTACCTGGGTTTAAATCTGGTCTCAGACACTTAATAATGACCTAGCTGTGTGGCCTTGGGCAAGTCACTTAACCCCATTTGCCTTGCAAAAAAAAAACAAAAAAAAAAAGAGTAGATTATCAATGAAGAAAGAGTTGGCAAGCAATTAAATAGACAAATTTGCAAGGAAATATTGGAACTATTTTAAGAGAACAAAGTGTTTTAAGCACACAAAACGCTATCTGTTCATATACAAGCAATCCATATTATCAATTATAAATGAATCTATTCAACAAGGCCAAACAATTCATCTACTTGGCAACACTTTGTTAAATTAACACACATAACTGAAGGATATTTTTAAAATTAAAGCTATGCTCCTATTTAAAAAAAAACCCACTATACTGTTAATTCTTTTTCAATTCCAGACAATGTCATCTGAATGTTTCTACACCACACACTTTCCCGAATGAATGACTTCAGCATCCCTCTGGATTTCATCATAGACACAGAAAATTCCAAAGAGGACATCTATGAGCAAGCAACCCACAAAACATTAACGTGTTTCATATATATATATATATATACATATATATATATATATATGTATATATATATATATATATATGTATATAGTAACACAATCTATTACCTCATCAAAATAAGTACAGTTGTTTAGGTTGTCTATTACACAATCTCATCATCAAGATATATTAAATACAATTGTTTAGATTGCCTCTAATGCAAGTAAAAGGTGGGGGTGCATGGAGCAAATGGGCGTTACCAACGGTTTCATGTTCGGATGAGCCGGATATGAAGGAGGTGTAATTTCAGGAGCTTCTTTGTGTTACCCAGCTAGCTGCCTTGTCTATTGCTTGCTTTTGGTCTCCATGGTTAAGTCTGCCCTAGAGAAAGCTGAAAAAGAAAGCTTATGTCTTGGGATTAGTAACAGTTCTAGATGATTCATTTTCTTTTCCATTTGATGTTATTCTGTATCATAAAGCATATCTAAACTTTATCTAATTAGGGAGATATGCTTATCTGATAAATAGCCCAAACCACCAAGACTGGGGAACGGGAAAAGTGGAGAGAAGAGGTCAAATAAACAAGTTGCTAAAGATGAATATGACTTTAAAGTCCTCTGTCAAAGGCCAAGCTATGTAGGAATGTGTACAGTGACTCGTACTAAGGTTTTTTTGCTTTCTTTTTAGTGGGGGGGGGGATGGGGGGACAAATACTTTGGAATTTTCTGTAGAGTGGGAGTATGGAACAATGCAAAGAATTCTGGGTTTGGAGACAGCTACTGACCAGAGACACATGATTGAGACATCTGTAAAATGAGGCTGATGATAATATCTGCAGTACTAGCTTCACAGGATGAGGATCAACTTAGTTAATACATGTTAAGGTTTTTCAAACCTTGAAGTCCTATTGCCTGTTATTAAGGCTCCTGTCTGTTTTGGAGTTTGTTTTGCTGGCTTAGGGAAACTATAATGTGTTGATATATGGAGTATGATCTGATCTTGAAAAATATTAAGGCTGTGGATTCCATGGATACAAGGAAAGGTACATAAGAAAAATTCATTAGGCAAAAATAGAACACAAAAATAATATGCATGTAATGATGATTTTGTTTGCTTTTTGGGAGCAAAGATACTGGAGTGATTTGCCATTTCTTTCTCCAGTTCATTTTACAGATGAGGAAACTGAGACCAAGACGGCTAAGTAACTTGACCAGAGTCACACAGCCAGTGAGTGTCTGAGGCTGGATCTGAACTTGGGTCTTCCTGCCTCCAGGCTGGCACTCTATCCACTGCAACACTAGCACTACTTTACATCTGAAAAATTGTGTGGCTATAAAATAATCGGACAGGAATCTGCATAATAGATAGAGAGCAGGAGGAAGCCAGGACTTGGGTTCAAATGTAGTCCAACACTTATTAACTGGTATTGAATTCAAATAGAAAGGATCCTCTAAAACTAAATGTTGCAGAGAAGGTGCCATTCTGCTCTGGTAGAAGAATTCCAATGAATTCACAGGTCCAGTTCCTATCTTTAGGCTGGTTGGTTTTTGTCCTTCATTATCAAAGAGGGCCAAAATGACACCACTATGGTGGAGACAAATTACAGTGTGTCCGACTGTGGCTGCTCAGACCAATACGAGCTGGGAATGCTCTATCGCAGTTTGGGCACAAATAGTCCATGTGAACACCTGGGCTGGTTGCTCTGCACTTATGTATGTCACGTTTCTTTTAAGCTGCTTCAGTTCTGCCTTCCTCATAGAGTGCGGCCACCTCTCCGATGAGGGCACGCCAAGCTGGGCCGTCCTGTGCCCGTGTCTCCCATGCCGTACAATCAATCCTGAAGTTTTTCAATGAGACCTTCAGGGTGACTTTAGGTATATTATGAGATAGGAAGAAGTTATAATGATCAGAAAAGGTTTAATGATCATGAGGTTACTTTCTTTGGTAAAATTAGTTCATTTGTAATTTTTTAAAAAATATAACACTGTGAGACAGAAAGGCAGAAAGAAAAAGAAGTTGGTTTCAACCTGCTCTTCTGGCTGTAGTGTTCCAGTGACATCAGGGGCAAAGTCTCCGTGGAATGAAAGCAATTCCTCTGAGTAGCAACTGGCAGAATTCCCAGTGGAAAGGCACTGGTTCCTCCGTCTGTTGCCATTGCAGGTGGAAAGATTGACTAATCTGAAGAGAGGCCCTGTAGCTCACGTGGTTAATAGCTGAGCCCCCCCCTCATAGCTGCGATTGGAAACACCTACATGTAATTATTCGGAAAAACACCAAGACAGGCCTGACCAAGCATAAGGGCCTGAAACCATAACTTTACCCTCGCCTTCTTCAGGGCCTTTTTGTGTGTGAGTGTATTTTGTAAGTCTATCAGAGTGTATGCCTCCACAGAGAGAAGGTAAGCTCTTTGAAGGCAGAAGTTTTCCTTTTGATCTTTCATTGGGGGTCTCTAAATGTTCAATCTACAATTAATAGCAACGGAGGGAGAGCTCTGAGCCAATAACCATTTATTAAAGGGACCTGGTTCCTTTTAATGACTAGGACCTCAGATCCTCCCGATCTGAGATGCTCCCTTTCTCCAGGGCTTTGGTTTTATAATGTTCAGAGAGATGATGATGCAGATGGTACAGAGTAAAACACAAAGATTTCATTGGTTGACATAACTATAACTTTGACCCTCCAGACAGGCCAGCAGAGAGCATCTGCATTGTTGGCCAACTGCCGATCGCCATTTCCCCACATTGGGCAATCGATGTTGAATGGAGGGACAGAAATAAGCTGGGGGACTTTCCATATCATCAGGACATCTCAGCTCCACTGGGCTCCACCACTTACTCATCAGGGAAAAAAGGGTGGAGGTTCTGTAATTAGTTTCCTGTGGTTAAATAAGTGAATTTATAATCTGCCATTTATAATTCTGGGGAGTAACATCAGAAAAAAATCTGTCTAAATTTATCTAATTATCCCTCCAAATGTAAAATAAGTATAATATTTGAACAAAAATATCTACTACCCCTATGGAATCACTATGCTGATTTTTATAAGCTTTCTTTCTTTCTTTCTTACTTTCTTTCTTTCTTTCTTGCAAGTCAATGGAGTTAAATGACTTGCCCAAGGTCACACAGCTAGCTAGTTATTAAGTGTCTGAGGCTGGATTTGAACTCAGGTCCTCCTGACTTCAGGGCTGTCGCTCTACCCACTACAACATACCTAGCCCTGTGGAATCACACTAAACTAAACAATACTTAATAAGATACCAAAATCTGAAAATAATATTGAATAAAATAGGGGTTAAATTAATCATTTGACATAGTAAATCTACCCCCTAGAGGAGTGATCAGCACATAATAGACATTTAAGAGTCAGTTGGAGAGGCAGCTAGGTATCACCCTGGAGTCAGGAAGACCTGTGTTCAAATATAATCTCCAGACACATGATACTAGCTGCGTGATCTTGAGCAAGTCATCTAATCCTTTTGCCTTGCAAAAACCAAAAAATAAAAATAAAAAAAGAAGGGTCATTTGTCAGTAAAGCATTTATTAAGGGTCTACTATATAGCAAGCTCTGTGTTACAAAGAAAGACAAAGTAGTCTAATGGAGAGACAACAAGAAAGCAATCTGGTACTATCGACAGGATAAATTGGAAATAATGGAAGGAAAGCATTGAGTGAAGAACTTCTCAAAGAAGATGGGATTTTAATTGGACTTGAAGGAATCCAGGAGTTGAAGATGAGGGGAGAATGCTCTAGGGATGGAAACTGGGAATTGGGGGCTGGGGGGGAGGGGTCGGGCAGCCAGAAAAATGATCCTGAATTTGGATATGGAGTGTCTAGTGTAAGGGCTGACCAGGAGGCTAGTATCAATGGAGCAAAGTATGGATCTGGGAGTAAGATTTAAGACTAGTAATGTAGGAAGGGGCCAGTTTATGAAAAGCTTTGAATGCCAAAATGATATTCTCTGTTTGATCTTGGAGGTGATGGGAGTCATTTGATTTATTGAGTTGGGTGAATTTATGGATTTGTTGAATGGGGGAAATAGGGGGTGGGGGTGACATGGTCAAATATATCCTAGAGGAGGATCAATCTGACAGCTGAATGGAGGATGGGATGGAGCAGTAAGAGGTTCCTAGCAGGGAGGCCAATGGTAATAGTCCAGGCTAGGAGGTAGAGGGTGGGGGGCCAGTTAGTGTTTATTGATTGATTTGATTAGAAAAATAAATTCACTCTTTAGGAGACTCCAGTAAAAAACCATTCTCTGACCTAGAAAGAGTAGTGAGAATACTTTAAAAACCTTGCAGGGCAAGTGATCCAGGAGTATCCAACATGGGTTGGACTGGTTTGATGAGGGTGAGGGGACCAAGAGGGCAATAATATACCTGACACTTTTACAGACTTCTTAACAGTCTCATGGGGTAAACCAACATTCACCAAAACAGGATTAAAAAATGGCAGAATGGGGCGGCTAGGTAGTGCAGTGGACAGAGAACCGGTCCTGGAGTCAGGGAGGACCTGAGTTCAAATTTGACCTCAGACACTTAATAATGGCCTAGCTGTGGTGGCCTTGGGCAGGCCACTTAACCCTAGTGCCATGCAAAAACCTAAAATAATAGCAATAACAATAATAAAAAATTAAATAATAGGAACAATAATGATAAATAATAAAATGATAATGATAAATAGTAAAATAATACTGATAGATAATAAAATAATAGTGAAAAAGAATAAAATAATGATAAATAATGATAGATAATAATTATAAATAATAAAATAATACTGATAGATAAAATAAGTGATAAAGAATAAAATAATGATAAATAATAAAATAATCATGATAGTTAATAAAATAATAATTATAAATAATAAAATAACACTGATAGATAATAAAATAATAGTGATAAAGAATAAAATAATGATAGATAATAAATAATCATGATAAATAATAAAATAATAATTATAAGTAATAAAATAATGATAGATAATAAAATGATAGTGATAAATAAAAAAATAATAATTATAGATAAAATAATCATGATAAATAATAAAAATAATAATAATAACAATGATAAGGTCCTGGGGGTTATAATACTCTGTCCCTCATTTTCTTTATTTCTTTCTCTTTTGTTTTTCCGCAAGGTCATGGGGTGAAGTGACTTGTCCAAGATGGCCCGGCTAAGTGAGTATGAAGTTCGCGGTCACACTTGAACTCGGGCCCTCGTGTCTCCGGCGCCGGCCGCGCCACCTAGCGGCCCCCAGGGCTCCTTCGAGTGGCCCGGCCCGGCCCCGAGCATTCTAGAATGTACTGCCGGCAGCGGGCCGCCGGGATTTAGAACTGGAACTGATTGTGGGGGTCCCCGAGCCCGCCCCCCCGTTTATAAATGTGTTTAGCGCGGAGACGAACGGGGAAACTGAGGCCCGGGCGGGTCCCCGGAGCACGAGGGCGTGGCGGCGGGCCGCGCGTGGGGGGGCCGCTGCTGAGTCAGAGCTCGGAGCTCCGGCCGCTGACGTCACCCGCGCTCGCTCCGGCCGGAGCCAGGAAATCGGCCGGGGGGGGAGGGGCGGGAGGGGGAGGGGAGGGAGCAGCTGCCGCGAGGCTGAAGCAAGGTGGACGCCTCTCGGGCCGCCCGCCCCGCCCCCGCCCCGCCCCCTCCGCCCCCCCCCGCTGCCACGCCCCGCCCCCGCCGCCCCCGCTGCCACTCCTCCCCGCCCCCGCTGTGTGGCGGGCCCGGCCGCGGCGCCCCGCCCCCTCCTCCCCGCCACGCCCCCGCCCCCGCCGCCACGCCCACTCCTCCCCGCCCCCGCTGTGTGGCGGGCCCGCCGCGGAGCCCCGCCCCCGCCCCGCCCCCGCCGCCCCCGCCGCCACGCCCCCTCCTCCCCGCCCCGCCCCCGCCCGAGGCCGGCGGCCGCGGCGCCCCGACTTCCCCGAACATGAGCCATGACGGAAGGCGGCGCGGTGACCTCAGCGGCCAGCCATCCGCAGCGGGCCGGGGCCGCCGCTGAAGCAGCCCGGAGGCGGACAGGCGCAGAGGGCGAGGTCAAGCAGGCGGCGCCCCCGGGCCTCGCGCGGGGCCGGGGCCGCCCAGGAGTCTGCGCAGAGTAAGTCTGGCGGGGGACCCCCGCACCCCGCCGCCGCGCCCAGGGGGGCCCCGCCGCCGCGCCCAGGGCGGCCCCGCCGCCTCCTCCCGCGGCCCGGCCCGGGGCCACCTGGAGCGGCAGGTAAGGGCGGCCGGCGGCGGCGCGGCCCCCTGCGCCCCGCACCTCGCGCCCGGCGCCCCGCAGCCGGCCCGGCTGCCGACACGCACACGCCCGGCCCTCCGCGGAGGAGCCTCGAGGGGCGGCCCCGGGCCCGGCCCCGGCCCCGGCCCCGGCCCCGGCCCCGAGGCCCCCGCCTGGCGCTAGAGTGTTACCATATGTTGAAGTCTAGATCGGCCCGCCTCGCCCAGGCCGGGCCGGGAGACCCCCGCTGGGCCCGGACGGGGGACCCCTAGCCAGGCGAGGGCAAACATGCCGAGGAAAGAAGGAAAAACACGAGGAATCGCCCCAAAGCCCTGCTCAGCCTTCCTCTTCCGATGCCCGTAGAGCGCCATCCTAGCCTTGGCAGAGTGCGAGAAAAACCTCGACCCAGTGCGGGCTCGCCCCGTTGGCTTTATTCCGATTGATTCCTTCTAAAAGTTCCAAGTTCCTGTGGAAAGGGCATGCGAATGGAACCCCAACACATTTTCCTTTTCTTCTTTCTTTGGCCAAACTGAATCCCATTTTAAGGGCATTGCACAATTTACAGGGAACTAGTGGCAACCTTGACCACCTTCTTTTCATGGTGCCCAGCTTGCCCTCCTATCAACTTTTTTTTTTTCAAAGGTGGGTGAGAGGAAGTGAGCCATCTGGTAGCTTCCTATGTTAACTAATTCTTGCTAACGAGGTGCTGCTAAACTCAGTTGTTTTTTATTTTCTCTGAAGGAAGAGAGGTGTTGTCAGCATCTTGCACAGCTCCACAACTGGGCGCAAAGGTTGCCTAGCCTAGTTATGGCGCCAGGTGAATCTTTTTTTTTTCATAAAACACATCCCAAATGGTACCTGATTTATAAATAGGAGGTTTCAGAGAGAGGAGGAGGTACAATGCTTCAAATGAGTAAGTCGCGGACCTTTGGGCCGTCCCAAGTTAGACAAATGTCACTTAGATCTCAAAGCCTTGACTTCATTTAATTCTGGGAACTTTTATCTTCTTGCGTGTGGTAAGGTTTCACCCTAGAAGCCCTCAGCAGCCCAAACAGGAACAGCTGTATTAAAGGACATATGCAAGAAATCACAGAGGATTCCAAGAGAAGGAAAAAAAATGCAGAATTTTCAGGGACTAGAAAGACTATAATCCCTAGAAAACGTCTAGATGTAATGGTGGCCCAGGACACAGGGAACAGGGTTAAAGGCTAATCTCTCAGACTAGTTCTGCATTCTGGATTATCGAAATTTCCTTTCAGAGGTCCCTCTAATATCTGGGAGTTTGTTGTCGTTATTGTTATTTCTGTTTTTGTCGAGAACCCTTCTGGCAGACTGGTTCCGCAATCTTCTAGGGAATCCTTTCCAGAATTGTTTTTAAATAAATATAATAAACCATATTATATTACAAAGGAGGTCAATTATATTAAAATAGAGTTGTTAAAATATAAAAAAAATGTTCATAAACCCCTGGTTATGGACACTTGCTTTGATCCCACCCTTGATCCTACTGAAAAAGAACCATCATGGCCTAGGAATCAGTAATCCCAGATCTTTTTTTTTTTGTCTTTGCAAGGCAATGCAGTTAAGTGGCTTGCCCAAGGCCACACAGCTGTGTAATTAATTATTAAGTGTCTGAGGCTGGATTTTAACTCAGGTCCTCCTGACTCCAGGGCTGCTATTCTATCCACCGTACCACACAGCTGCTCAATCCCAGGTCTTTCAATATCTAATTGTGTCATCTTGGGCAAGTCATTTTGCTTGTGAGTCTCAACTTCTGCCTGAATAACATGAGATAAGATAATTTCTAATTTCCTCCAAGTTCTAAGTTTCTGTGAAAGGAAATGAGAATGGAACCTCAACAAATGGGAATAATAGGAAAAGTCTAGGACTTGGGTAAATTAACTTTTAAATCAGCTGCTCTATCACTCGATCGGTTCCCAGAGAAGCAAATGGGGTTACTGACTTAGTGCCATTATATAGCAAGTGGTAAGCTGCCACAGAATAATAACACATTAGAAGACGTGAACTTCTCTCTGCCATCGATGTGTTATCATATGACCTCATATGAAAAGAGGCAAAGAGAAGCCTCTTTTGTATAGTAAAAAAAAAAATCAGCCTGGGAGGAGAAGACTCTCAGGTTTCTGGCCAAAACAGAAACTTTTTGCTATTTACCTTCACTCTGGACCCAGCAGGACTTAATGACTAAGTAGACTTAGCCACTGTTCCTCGTTGACCAATCAAGGAGAGCCAGATTGATTTGGGGCCTGTACCCTTATTAAACCCAACTCACTTGGTATCTCATGGCATCACCTCCCTGATGTCTTCTTCAATATCGAAGGACAAACCACAACATCTGACCTTGTAAAAATCACTTAACATGACAGAGCCTCAGATTCCCCATTTTCAAAATGAAGGGAATAATACTTGCACTACCCACTTCACAGGATTATACAAATTATTAAAAAAAGATAATATTGAGTTATCAGTCATGGTGTTGCCCCAGGAAAAGCTGAACAAGGCCCCATCTCTTCCCCATACCGTCTCCTTGACAAAGTGTGAATTCACCTTGCCTGGGGCCTTGATTGCTCCATTAACATGGCAGTGTATTCTGGCATGGACCCAGATTCCCAGCTTTGGAGTTCTTGCTGCAGCTAAGATCAATGAGCTGATACTGTATTGATGATGCAGTTCATTGCTCCAGAGTTGATGAGGGTGCTTTCCCTTTGTGGTGGCCTCCCATGGCCCATCCAGAGTATTACCAAAAAGTTACTGGGGAATGAGAAAAACTGTTTAGGAGTTCTGTTCTAAGTCCTTGGTGCTTTTGGTCTGTCCTCTCTTGGATGTGAGTCTCACTGCTTTCACAGAAATTGAAACCAAGTCAAAGGGTAAGGGTCCTAGGGGAAATCCTGGGTCAAAATACAACTCAAAGAGATTGTTGAGAAAGGCACTCAAGATTAAGCTCAGGTTTATATGAGTCCAGAGCTGCTATCGTATAGTTCCTGAATTAAGAGTTCTATTCTCCCTCCCCCATCCTCTCTCTTTTCCCCCCTTTCTTCCCCCTCTCTCCCTCTCTCTTTCCTTTTTCTTTCTTTCCCCCCTTTTCTATATGTATAAATAAAAAATATACATACATGTGGGATATAAAAATATAGATCCTCATAAAATATAAATATCCATATAACTCCATATAAATATAGGCTATTATATCTGCTCTCATGTAAGCAGTAGTCTCCAGTTTTTTTCAATCACTACCCCATAAATAAAAAAATTTCTAAGCTGTCTCTTTATATATTCATGTATTTATAAATTCTGTGTACATAATACTTTATTAATATGTTGTTTCATAAATATACACAAACCATTTTAAAATATAAGATAAAGATAAGAGCTTGTCAATTCTATTAGTGTCATTTTTACTTTGCAACAATACTGATGGTAATATATGTTGTACATATTAAAAATATACATAAACCTTTTAAAATGTGAGATTATGAGGAAATGATCTTTTTTTTAAAATGTTAACAGTACATAAATCTTTTGCTCCTACTAAAATATGAGTCACAAATTTTTAGTGTGAGAGTAATGTACTTGTATATCCTTCATGATTTTTGAAAATCTTGGTTTAACATTTTGTGATAAAGAGATTCAAAGGTATGGTTCTAAGCCATTTTTTTGATAGCAGATTTTGATGGTTATCAAATCTGAAAATGTCAAAGATTTATAGACTTAAATGGAAAAATATTAAGTTGTGATATTTCCATTCACTAATCATGAAAAAGTTTTTTTATTAAAGTCCAGCTAGTAAATTTTTCATGCCATTCTTTCTCATGTCAATCAGTTCTTACAAATTAATTTGAGGACTTTAAAAAAATTTTTTAACAAATGTGATAGAATCTCACTGAAATTCTTCATTTGAAAAACACTTTTGGCAGATTGGAAAATTATTTCCAATTTTTAAAATGTACAGACATGAGAGTTTCAAGGGAAGTATATGTTGTTTTTAGCCCCAAAGTGTTAGTTTTCTAATGTTTTGTGAATTGTGATGATTTCTTATTCGTTGCTCAGTCATTTTTCAATTATGTCTGACGCTTTGTGACCCCATTTGGGTTTTTCTTTTGCAAAGGTACTGGAGTGGTTTGCCATTTCCTTCTGCAGTTCATTTTACAGATGAGGAAACTGAGGCAAACAGGGTGAACTGACTTGTCAGGGTCACACAGCTATTTTAGAGTCTGAAGTCAGAATGACTCCAGGCTTGGCATCCCATCCACTGTGACACGTAATAAGTCATGGCACTAAGTTCATAGTAAAGCAAATGGTTGTAAATCTAAATTACAAATAACTCCAATAATTTCTAGATTTTTTTTTGCAAAGCAAATGGGGTTAAGTGCTTGCCCAAGGCCACACAGCCAGGTAATTATTAAGTGTCTGAGGCCGGATTTGAACCCAGATCCTCCTGACTCCAGGTCTGGTGCTCTTTCCACTGTGCCACCTAGCCACCCCAACTCCAATAATTTCTAATAGGGAGTAGTAAATTTCTTGTTAGCTCTATTAGCGTGTCAAAGTTCTTACCTCGAAATGATACTGATGAAGAGCCCTTACTTAGAGTAGAAGTCATTTTTCTTTGCATTTACTCATGTTCAAGATATTCTTAGTTTTGTGGCAGTTAGGTGGCACAGTGGATAGAGAGAGCACTGGTCCAGGAATTAGGAGGACCTGAGTTCAAATCCAACCTCAGACCCTTAATAATTGCATAGCTGTGTGACCTTGGGCAAGTCACTTAACCCCATTGCTTCCCCCCCCCAAAAAAAACAACCCCAAAATATTCTTAGGATTTTTTTCAGGCTACAGCTTTTTTTGCAGGAATCTTTCTAATCCATTTATCCATTTTTTGAGGGTTGGTTTACTTAAAACTAGATAATGTATTCTGTAAACCTATTTTATTGTGCATTCTTAAACTGAAAAAATACTCTGAAAGCTAGTGACCAGAGGAATGGTCCTTTTGTTAGGCCCTCCAGGATACAGACTATCCACTCCTCACCTACCATGTGCAACATGTGACCATCTGACATAAAGGCCCAGGGAAGCTGCCAGTGTCAATCCTTACATTAAATATTAGTACAGTCTAATTTTTAAAGATAAAGACAAATACAAATAGACTAAAGAGTTCTGAACCGTGCTTGCACGTGTTTGTCTGTGTGTGTGTGTGTGTGTGTGTGTGTGTGTGTGTGAGAGAGAGAGAGAGAGAGAGAGAGAGATCTTTTCATCAGTCTGAAGACACTTGCTTCCAATGATGTTTTTAAATAAATGAAGAAAATACAACATTCAGATTGACCTTAGTGGAAATATTGATGTAATTCTTGCCCCCCCCATCAAAGTTCACAGACCCCCAAAATTATGTTTTTGGTGCCAGGTTAAGACTCTGAGATGTTCTAATATTTTCTTTGACCTTCCCCAGGGACCACACATCTCCACTTTGGAGACTCCTATGTTAGTGGGATCCTCTTTTTCGGTTACCAATTCACCTCATCACCCTCCCAAGACAAACAGGTTATTATATAGGATCAACCGACTATGCATCTAGAAGGCAGGTATTTGGAACTGAGGTCTAGTGGGCAAAAGTCAGGAGAAAATCAAACAAAAAGACTTCTTTTATACAAGGTTTTAGCAGTAGCTAGGCAGCACAGTGGATGGAGAGCTAGGACTAGAGTTGGAAAGACCTGAGGCCAAATTCATCCTCAGAAGTGTTCTATCTGTGTGACCCTGGGCAAGTCACTTAACTTGCCTGCCTTAGTTACTTTATCTTTAAAATAGGAATAATACTGGCACCTGCCTTCTAGGGTTGCAGTGAGGATCATATGAGATATTATTTGTAAAGTGTTTTGCAAACCCTACAACAGTATATTAATGCTTATATTTCTTGTCAGTAGTAATAATAATAATAATAACAATAATAATGGAAGAGACCTTGCATATAAGAATGAGTGGCTAGGAAAGAGTGTTTTGTCTGGAAAATTACTGGAATGGTGAGTGGAGTTGTAGGACGGTCAGTTGACACACCCTTTCCAGAAGCGATGGCAGAGTTGATTTGATTTCTATTCCCAGAGTAAGTATGAATAAGAAACTATAGAGTGAGGTAGAGGGCCTTCATGGTGCCCTATGGTGGTTCTTTCAGATTTATAAACCACTTGGGCAGGAGATGTGTGAAAGGGGAGCCAGAAATGCTAGTCTTCTGATCTTCCCAATGAAGATTCTATTAAAAACGAACTTTTCTGGGAGTGGTTGGTTTCCTATTCTGCCAGATCTATTCCATTTGCACACAGCTCTATTCATTCTCTCATCCTGGTTTAGAGCTGGTCTGCAAATAGTTTCAAAGATCAATACACACACACACACACACACTCTCTCTCTCTCTCTCTCTCTCTCATTCAAAATTTGCATTGCCCCCCTCCAGATTTACCAACACATCTCCCATTGGATCCTTACCTACGTCATTAGCTCAAGAATACTTCTTAAGGGCAGGAAGTGTGTCAACAATTTATTTTTATATCTTCTCACAGTGCACTCTGCACACCGTGGTGGTGCTCAGTAAATGTTGACTTGTTGACTGCCTTTCTTAATCTCTGGATTCAAGAGTACAAACCCCCTCTTAGGAGAGGTATATTCAGAATTTTTCTGCCAGAAAAGAAAGATTATCTCTACTTTCCCCATATAGAACAGAGATGGAAAATAATCTATTTATTCCAAGCACATTCTTCACAGTGCATTCTAAATAATCATTTGGTTTGCCGTGATTTCTGTGAATTCTATATGTATCAGCCAGTGTTTTTAGTCATGTATGGTAGGGCTTGCTTTCTCTGAGGTCAGATATGATTTGGAACTAGGATGATCCATATGGGTTTTCCAGGTCATTCACCATGATTGATGCCCATGTTTCTGGAATCAATGAAAAGCTTATTGATGAGTCTAAAAATAAAACCTAGGCATTTGCTAATGGTTATCTCATCAGAAATTTGTACCCTTTTCCTACAGTCCAATGGCAGGGGTTTTATTTCTGTTTTGTGCTTGTTGTTTGGGGTTTTGTTTTTTTGTAGTTGTTTTTGGCAGTAGTAAGGAGCTTGTATCTGCCAGTATCACACTGTACAACCTTGGGCAGATCCGTTAGATTTCCTATTTTCAGAGAGGAGGCACTGAAGACAGATTGGAAACAAGTGAGATCTTTTGACTCAACAAACCAAAGGGTTTCCAGGTTTTAATAATAAAAGAAAGGAGATTGAAAATCTCAAAATAGGACCTCTAGCTAGTTATGTAACACCATTCGGTTTAGCAGGGCCTTTCCCTGTGTGTATGGTCAAGATTATAGACCAGGTTGTTTAGCCATAAGAAGAAAGGAAACAGAAAAACCCACTCCTTCTGGTTGCCTGTGTTTAGCTCTGGCTGAACAAGTACAAACCACAGAATATTCTTGAATTTGCCCCCAATATTTACAGTGAAGCTTATGTTGATCTATGAATTTTTCTTCCTTTCTGATTTCAGGTCTAGTGATAAGTCTGCTTAGGGTAAGGAAGCTCTTCCTAGTTGGTTTTCAGGAGCAATATTAAGGGAAACCCTTTTTTAAAATTTTCAAGTGAAATAAGCTAGGGAAAGATTGACTTGTTCTTTTTGGAAGCATTAAATAAAAACTATTTATAATCTAATTGAAGTGCACTAGTATAATGCAAGGAGGAAGATGATGATAGTGTTTTAAACTTTTAGAGATTTGTTTAAATACTTATTTTTTATAAAATATTTGATTGAGTAAAACTCATAATATCTTTAATAAAAATTAATAAAAAAATTTGATAGAGTTCATTTTCTACCACTGGTATCTTTTTTATCATAAGTAAGGTGGAATGATGGCTTCCAGTTTCTTAGGTGGAAAAACTGAGACATGTAGGCTAAGTTATTTATCTACACACAAACACAGACATACACAGATGTGTGTGTATATGTAGACATGTATATGTTATGTCTGTATTCCCAGAAGCAGGTAGAAATATCTGCTGATTAACGTGTGTGTGTATGTGTGTGTGTGTGTGTGTATATATGTATATATATATATATATATATATATATATATATATACATATATATGTATGTATATATATATACATACACACACACACACACACACACATATATATACATATATATATATATATATATATATATATATATATATATATATATATATATAGTACATACCCACATCTTTGGGGTTTTCTTGGCAAAGAGACCAGATTGTTTGCCATTTCCTTCTCCAGTTTATTTTATAGAGGAAACTGAGGCAGACCAGCTTAAATGACTGAGCCAGGGTTACATAGCTTGTCAATGGCTAGGCTGGACTTGAACTCAGGTCTTCCTGACTCTAGGGCAGGTGCTCTATCCATTAAGCAACTACACACACACACATACACACTATACACACGCATATATATACACACCACACACATATATTTATATATATTTATAAACATATTATATATACATTTATAAACATATATAAACACAGATACCACATTACTATATTCACACATACATATTCATGCTAGCAGCATGTATATGCCCTCTCTATATATAATCATATAGACACATTAACACAAGCAGTGTATATGCACACATACACACAATGCACACACATTTGTACACACTGTGTTCACACATGTATTTATACACAGTGTCTATATGCAGCTTATCTATATGCAGCATATGTGTACACAGACAGCTACATACATGCTTGTGTGTACCCATGTGCCCATGCACACACACATGCACAACAGGAGGCTATACATGTAACAAATATGTGTATGGTATGTACATGAATGCAGTTTAATAGTATAAATATACAGATACACTTTGTGCATATGTACATGGGTGCATTTTAATGCTATAAATATATAGATATACTTCACGCATACATGTATCTGTGTTGCATGTACGTGCCATGCCTGCATGTATGTGTGAATACATGTGTATACAAAGTGTGTGAGTGCGGATCACTGATATGCATGTAGACGTACACACACTGTGTAGTATATATGTGCATGTATTCACACTGTTTATATCTGTGAATGTAAGTATATAGTGTGTATAGAAATGTATTTATATATTGAATACATACTCATATACACATAAAAAGTTTATATTCATGTATGCATTTTACACATACTACACAATATACACATGCATAAACACACTATACCCATGCTTTCACAAATATATATCCATACAAGCACAATCTATGCACACACTTTAGAGATACACATACACTCATGCGCAGAGCATGTCTATATCTACATTTATCTACACATATACGCTTGTACGCATATATACATGCAGTATATGTGAATACATACACACTACACACAACATATAGCTATATACACCTTTATCCACACTATGTACATACCTCACATGTACACAGACATACACTACACAGAAATATATATATTCACACACACGCACACATACACTATCTTTATCAATACATTTATACACACACTCTTTACTTACACTCACACATACAGATATGAACAGTGTGAATACATGCACATGTGTGCTACACACATGTGTACATCTACATGCATATCAGTGATCCGCACTCACATGCACTTTGTACACACATGTATACACACACGCAGGCATGGCACATACATACAACACAGACACATGTATGCACAATGTTTATCTGTAGGTTCATACTATTAAAATGCATTCATGTACATATGTACATGGTATGTGTGTACATATATAGGTATGGAGATGCTTATATTCACACACTGTATATACATTTACGCATACACATAGATCTATAAACCATGGCTATCCACACATCCATTTATATAGACACACCATAAATACTTACACATATATACATGCATATATATATGATTGATATATAGCAAGTTATATATGTGTGGGGATGCACATGCATACACACTATGCAATTCATTTGCATATACACACAAACACACTTGGTTGTGTGCATGTATACACACTGCATACACACATGGACACACATGCAGCATGTCTATCTACATTCACACACATGCTTTATACATACAGACATATATGCCTGTGAACATGTGTGTTATGTATACACACCTCCTCCATCCACACGTACACACAGTGTATCTGCACGTGCATTTATGTACCCACATATACATGTCTTCACAGGCATAGGTACGTATCAATTACACACATGTACAAAACACGCACATATAGACATATGCACATGCCTGCCACATACGTGTGCATACTCTGTGTCTACAGATTTGTATGCCTACACTATGAATGTATTCACACATGCATACACATTGTATGTCCAGGCTACTGGACTACACCACACATTACACACCCAGGCACATACCAGTCTGTATTAGCATAGGTAGCCATAGCTCTTCAAAGAGCTACTTTACTGGCTTAATAAAATTAGCCCCAGATAATCTCCAAGGTCCCTCCCAACTCTAGTATATTTATTTTCAGAAGACTACTGTCTTTAATTGAAGCAACACTTCATGACTTTACAATCTGCTAGCTGCTTGTTGATGAATGAAGGCTTGGCTTGCAGTCAGTCGTTAAACATTTATTAAGCTCCTAGTATGTTCTTAGCTTGAACTAAATGCTAGGGAGACAAAGGTGAAAAGTTCCCATTCTTACAGAACCCACATTCTAATGAGATGGGCTGGGATGAAGGGCAATTAACAGACAAGCTCTGAGCAGGAAAACTTGGACATGATCACCAGAGGCAAGGCCCATGGTGGGAAAGGAACTGCTGCCCTGTCCATCATCAGGACACACTCTCCCTCTCCCATCACCACCTCTCATCCAGCCCTGCCCAGGCTCCTCAGGTGTCCTGCCTGGCAAGTAAGACTCACCTGACCCAGGTTTTTCCCAGTGCTTGTCATTGTATCCCAGATTAACTGTGCGTATCATGCCCTCCTCCCTCACCAAATTCCACCTTTAGCTCTGGGAACAATAATCAAATCAATGACAGGCCACGACCAGTCTATTGACCCATGACCTGAGTCTCCATCCCTGTGGTTCCCTTGAATAAAGCAACTACACAGGCCATCCCTCCCTTATGTGTGTCTTTCCCAATTAGAATATAAACTCCTGGAGGAGTTTATATACAAGAACTGCCTTGTTTATATTTGAATTTCTACCACTTATCACAATGATTGGCATGTAGTGAGTACTTAGTATATATTTTTTTTCATCCATCCATTTATTCTTAAAATATTATGTAGTTGTTAAGTTGTGTCCAACTCTTGGTGATCCCATAAACCATGAGCTGGAGAAGGAAATGACAACTACTCCACTATCTTTGCCAAGAAGACTCCATGCATGGGATATCATTTCCTTCTCCAGCTCATTTAACAGATAAGGAAACTGAGGCAAACAATGTTAAGTGACCTGTCTAGGATGCCACAGATAGTAAGTGGCCGAGACTAGATTAAGGGATGCTTGAAAAAAGCAACCTGAAATTACCATTTCATATCTGAAGTTAAAATTCATGCAATACAAATAATGAAAAAAGGCTAGACTTTTTTAGTACAAAGATGAAACATCAGAGCTCAAAAAATGGTCTTTGTAAATTCTCTGATGGCAGCCAATCGAGGAAATGATCTGGGAAGTAACTTAAAACCAATGGCTCAGTAGCCCTACATCAAGCAAAGTAGATAACTAGGATAGTTAATAAGAGAAACAGAACACTCTTAAAAGGAGATAAAAATGGCCAAGAGTGGTCCCCATAGCAGCATCACCCAAGAGGCTTAGTGCCTCATTCAGGACCCTCATTAAGGAAAGATTGCATTGGAGATTTTCTAAGTTAAAGGGTCTGTCCTATTTTAGTGATTCTCTTTATAGTTTGACTCTTAGACATTATTTTAGAGGATTACAGGATAGTAGATTTTGTTCCTTTATCACTGGTAGACACTCACTTAAAATATAATGTACCATTTTATTTTCAGATGGGTTATAATTTCTAATTCAACAAACAGGTATTAAATGCCTACTGGTCCTATACTTGGGCATTCAAACACAAAATGATCTTTGTTCTCAAAGAGCATATTTTACTTGGATTAGTGGTAAAAATCATGCTTGTAGATGAGCAAATGCAAGGTAATTTGAGCAGTAGATCAAGGAAAGCTGAACCATGATTATGATGGTATTAACTGGGGTTTTGGCTCAGGGTGCTGAAATTTAGAGGGTTGCTAATGGCCCTTGAGGTCTTTTATCATGTAGAAACAACTGAATTAAGTGTATAACTGTCAAGGACTTTAGAATTTGTTTAAAATAGAGAGCTGATGCTTCCCCTTCCTAAATACTGTACCCCCAGTGAACTTCCAGCTTCCCCTTCTCCATGACCAGGCAGCTTCACTATAGTTTAGAGTTTCCCCATCCTCCACAGACTGAATTTGTCTCATAAAGTTGATTTTAGGAAAGATTTACTGTCTGCCCTGTCTAGGTTGGTTGATCTTTTACTTTTTATGCTATTAAAAGATCTGACAGGAATGTTCATGGAAGAGTCTGAACCTGAGTTGTTCCTTCAAAGATATTCTAAGAGATAAAATTGAGGAGGGAGTGAATTCCTGGCATGTGGGGTCATTGATTTAACTGCAGAGTTGGGATAAGGAATGTTGAGTTTCAAGAACATACAATTGTCCAATTTGGCAACAACATAGAAAAGCACAATATGGAAAGGTATATTGCAGTCATATTGTGGAGGGTCATAGGTTATAGACTGAAGAGTTTATATTTTATCCTAGAGAAAACAGTAGACCCATTGAAGCTTATTGAGTAGGGGAATCACAGGGTCAAACTTGTATCTTAGAGACTTTATTTTTGTATCTTGAAGGAAGATGAATTAAAAAAGGGAGAGACTAAAATAGGAGAACCACTTGGGAAAGACTATTGTAATAATAGTCCAAGTGGAGAGTGATGAGGTCTCAAATTAGAGCGGTAGCTATGTGAGCAGAAACAAGCAGTGGAGGCAGAACCTACCTTACTTGGTAACTAGATGGATATGGGTGATAAGAAGGAGGGAAAAGTCAAAGAAGTCTCTTCCTCTTTCATGATTTAGGCAACGAGGGGGCACAATGGAGCATTGAACCTCAAATTGGATAGACTCAAGTGAAACCTTGGTCTCAGACCCTTATTAGTTGTGTAACTATGGGAGAATCACTTAATTTCTGTTTGCTTCAGTTTACTCAACTGTAAAATATAATAATATATTTTATATATAATATATGTGTATGTGTATATATATACATATATACGTATATATGTATATATACGTATATATGTATATATATATACATATATATATATATGTGTATATATATATATATAATAGTAGCACCGACCTCCCAAGGTTGTTGTGGCAATCAAATAAGATATTTGTAAAGTGTTTAGCATACATACATACATACATATGTGTGTGTGTGTTTGTGTTATTACTGTTATTATTGTTATTTAGCTATGCCTTCTTGTGACCCAGGATTCTTGAAGGCTGTGGTAAAAGAATACATGGACCTCAAGTCCTGGAAGGCCATGCTGAAGCTGGAAAGCCTTAGTAATAGTTTATATACTTTTGCCCACTGATTAAAAAAGGCTTATTGTCAGGCTGGTTAGAGTCTGATGCATTTTTTTTTTTTAGCTATAGCAACTTCCTAAGACCATGTGCTTAATTAGAGGTTCTTCTTAAATTGGGGTCTGTCAATTATAAAAAAAATTATAACCTTATTTCAATATAATTTGTTTTCTTTATAATCCTAAATATTTTACTAGGTGTTTAAGGACATTATCTGAGTTTGAGAAGGTTTCATCAGACTGCCAGTAGGGTCCACAACAGACAAAGATTCAAAGCCCCTGGACTAGATCCTAGAAGGATTTTGACCTGTGTTGTTTGAGGGAGCACCCACACCCACCAGATCACTTATTCTTGATGTTGAAGCCAAGTCTCTTAATCACCATGATCATGTAGGAGTTGATAAGAATGACTTTAGGATCGATTGCTATATATCAGAGCAAAGGATACATCCTATTTTGTGAGATGAACGAGCAGAAATATATCATATGAACATGAATCTCTGAGTGTTTTAAAAAGACATTATTCCCCAACCCTACTTCATGAGTGTCTAGACAGCAATAAACAGAGAAAGAAGGAGGGAATCAGCATTTATATAGTGCCTCTTCTGCCGACTTGCATTGTCCTATTTATTCAAATATAATTTCATTTGATCCTCTTGATCCTTTGATTGATCTCCCTTTTACAGATGAAGAAACTGAGACAAAAAGAAGGTAAATGGCTTGACTAAGGTCACACACAGCTATTAAGTTTCTGAGCTTAGATTTGAACTCAAATCTTCCTGATTCAGGACCAGAGCTCTATCTACTGCATTATCTACCAGCTTTCAAACTGAAATGCAAAGCTGCATATAGTAGCCTGGAAGAGTCTAAAATATGGATTCCTTCAGTGATATTCCCCTCAAAGTTTCCTAGTCTTAATTCTCCAGAAGTATCAAGTGCCTGACTCCCAAGGTCAGCATTGCTAATATTGGTTCCATTTCCATCACCCTGACTGCCTCCACTCAGCCTTTAGCGAGGTCATGGGTTTTACAGATTCACTAGGGCCAACCATCCATTGTAGTGTGGGCTTTATGCAAATTCCCCCATTTCTCCTAAAGAACAGTCTTAGAAAGCAGCCAACTGGAATTTTTTCAAGAATCATAAAATGAGACTTGATGACCTTTGGGGTTTTGTTTTTAATCCCAGTGTCTTCTCCATTTCTGTCAGAGCAGTGAAGATCCCCAACCTGACTTCACAGATGACGTTTTTAGGGAAGCTGGGTCACTGGGGAAGTAATATATGTCTAATATTTTGAGTAATGTGGAATCTAGACCCAGTATCACTTCAAAGCGTCCATAAAGGGAATGACTAAATTTATTGTTAACACTGATGTTCTGGCTCTGGGTATTATAGTAATTCCCCTCTGATTTTTTTTCTGTGCCTTTTTTACCTATCCAAAATTCACAAATTGACATTTTCTAAATAAGCGAAGAATATAATGTAATTTTTGGAAAAAAATTTTTGGAACATATTTCCTCACCTGGTTCCAAGCCTGTCTAATTTATACAAGTCTGGAATTTATTGAATTTTGTAAAAGAGGTTAGGTTTGAATGACCTCTGCTGCAGGAGTTGCTTCTGAGTGTCCCACAGTGCTTTGTGTGCTTTGTCTAATGAAAAAGTCTTTGAAATTGCTCTATGAGAACATTGACCCTGGACAGTGTGTCCTGCCCAGAGTGGAGCCATTCCAGAACTGATGATAGGAAGTAGTAAAAAATGACAAATATATTGTGGATACAGGCTGTCATTGGAAGAAATAGAGAATGGGAGGGATCCTCAGCAGCCATGTCGTCCAACCCATACCTAGGCAAGAATCTCTTCTACAAAGGTACCCAACAAATAGTCATCCAGGCTGTGCTTAAAGAACTTCAATGAGGGGGGAACCCATGCCCTTCTGAGACAATTCTTTGGGCTTCCAGTTAGATTTAATTAGGTGGTTTCCCCTCTTATCAAAGAGGCCTAAATTAACCTCTTTGTGGTTGCCTGTCCATAGCAATTAGTTTTACCTTATGGAATTAAGCAGCAAAAAGCTAGATGGTTCAGCTGGGTGGTACAGTGAATAGAGCATCTATCCTGGAGTCAGGAAGACCTGAGTTCAAACCCAGCCTCAGAAGCTTACTGTGTGAACTTAGGTAAGTCACTTAACCCTGATTGCTTCAAAAAAAAAGTAGGAAAAAATCTAATCCTCTTCTTTCATAGTAGCCCTTCAAATAATTGAAGACTACTGTCTTCTCTTGTCAAGTTAAACATCTATCTTGATCCTGATATGCTGATCACCTTCCTCTGGGTGTTCTCCAGCATGTCACCATCCTTCCTACCCAGAATGTTTGAAAACTACTCTACAGCTGTGGTTTGAGCAGATGCCACAGTACAGCTGTGGTCTGACCAGAACATCTGATACTATGCCTCTCTTGATGTTGTCTTTGGAATTGCCATGTCACATTATGGATTCATTTTTAGCTTGTGGTCCATTAACCCCCATCCCCATTTCTTTTTTTAGACCCATTCTATTCAAGTTTCATTTGTCTTGTACTTCTAATGTTGAGTTAAAAAATGAAACCCACATTACTCTAATTCATTATAAACTTCAACCTAACTTTGTAGCCTACCAAGATTTTTTTGTTTTGAAACTTGGTTCTACCATCAAAAATATTACCTTGTCTCTTTCCACCTTTGTATGATCTTTTGGGCCATGTTTCAAACTGTTCCTGCTTGGTAAGACCTTCCAGATCTTGTACCTTAAAAACTCATGTTGACCTCCACTCATGTTTGTGTCTGTCACAGTAGGCACCTAATAAGTATTGATGATTTAGTTGGAGAAGACTTCACTCTTAAACTTTCAAGTTAGTTTGGTTAAATTAACATCTTTGAGGGCGGAAGCATTTTTTTTTTTACATTAAACATCTATTGAACAGGTTTCCCCTTAGGGTTGGCCTCAGAAAGATAGGTTTGAAGTTAAACTTTAACTTAGGTTTCCTTAGTTTCACATGTAACATTGAATAAGTGTATTAACATTGTAAGACCAGGTGAAGCCCATTGCAAAGACCACCCAAACCCTTCTCTCCCCCCCCCCCCCCCCCCCCCCGCATTGACTTGGTACATAGATTTCCACTTAGTAACATACTTCCCTATTTATCAGAATAATTCAAGATTTTATGACCTTTTATCTTTATTAATGTTAATACATGGTCTATCTGTGTCCCTTTTGTTCCCTCTGTAATCTATCCTTTCCAAAGTGCTAAACTAATATTCTTAATGCAGGATTTCATTGGTGTCACTCCCCTCTGTTCAAAGGGTCCCAGTCACCTAAAAGGAAATGCAAATCTTCTAAGTCTGGTATTCCATCTCCTCTAAAATTTGGTCTCAGTCTTTCAAACTACTTACTTTCAATTAATGAATCAATAACATTTATTATATGTTAGACACTATGTTTTGATTTAAACATGTGAAATAAAAATGAAACAGCCCCTGCCTTTGAGGACTCTACATTCTATTCAGGAGAAATGACTTGTATAAGGAAATTCAAAAAATATACAAGGCAATAATGACTGCAGTCTAGGGGTGAGAGCTGGACATCAGGAAATATTTCACAGAGGAGACAGATTTTAAGCTTTGAGGACAGACAGCAATTCAAAGAAGTGGAAACTAGGAGAGATAGGCATGGGTGATAGCCCATAAAGGTAAGGATGGAATTGGGAAATGGAAGGTCAGTAGCAACCAGATCATTCTGTTACATTGCAGACTGGTGCTATTGCCACATTGTGTGAAGAGTCAAGTTCTATATGTTGGAAGCAGACTGTGAAAGGGCTTTAAATAAGTACAGAAATCAGAATTTCATTCTAGAGTAATAGGGAGCCACTGGGGTCCTCTGAGCTGGAGAGCAACTCTGGACAGCCCTCTGTTTTAATAACATCAGATTCCCATCTAACCATACCACTTGCTAAAGCACATGTTTTCCTCTTTAGCTCTGCTCATTGGTCTACACCATCCTTGTTACCTGACAGAATTCCCTCCACATTTCTCCATCTGCTGAGATCTCCCTCTTTTTTTTTTTTTTAGTTTTCAAAAATTTTATGTAAAGTTTTGAGTTTCACATGTTTTCCTTTCTTTCCCTTGGCAGAAAGCAATCTAATATAAGTTATACATGTATAACTATGTAAAAGATATATCCATATTAATCATGTTGTGAAAGATGAATCAAATCAATAAGGGGGGAAAAAACACAAATCCCCCGTTTCAAGGTCAGGTTCAAAAAAATGCCTCTTCCTTTCTGAAGTCTTTCCTGATTTCTCAGTTCTACAAACAGAAGTAAATCTTCTCTCCTTTAATATCTGTGTTTATTCTTCCTGATTTTTCCTATTCCCAATCCAGTTCTCCACCAGATTTTAAAGTGTTTTTCTTAGATTGTGTTAAATGTATGTGTATATGAGTGTGTGTAACTAGCAGGCCACCACCCCATAATAGTAAAAGGATAATAGAAATAGATAAAGCATTCATTAAAGTTTCAGTATATTTCAGGAACTCTACAGATAGAAATACAAGAAAAATGAGACATTGCCTACCCTCCAGAAGCTTCCATTCTATGAGGCTAGGCAACACATAAAGGAAGCTGTGAGTCTGGGGAGAATGTCCTCCAAGGAGCAACTAGCTGAAAGTGTGGTCTGTGATGGACATGAACAGAGTGCTTGTTATGTCCTAAATTCTGGAAATCAGAAGGAAAAACTAGCCCCTGCCCTCAAGGAGCTCCCCTTTTAATAGGAGAGACATATAAATAGGTGCTTACCAGGGCTGTAGATCTCCTAGGAAGGCTACCCCCCCCCCCCCCCAATTATACACCTCTGGTACTTGGCTGGAAAGAGAAGGCCCCTCCCTAGGCGGGAATTAGGAGGCCGAGCCTGGGTGTGGTGGGCTGGGTGAGAGGGAGTCAAGGGCCCCTGGGTGGGGCTGGGAGAAGAGGGCCCCACATGGACCTTACCTCCCCCATCCTCATCTCTTCAGCTTTGACTGATGTTCCTCACCCAGCTGATCCATGGAAGCCCTACTGGTCCAATAGAAGGCTTCACAAATGTGAAGGAATTAGGCAAGGTTGCTGAGGCCTGCCCCCTGCACAGGTATGGCTGCCAGGGGCTGGGACCCTGACCTAGATGCAGGTTAGGATAGTTGGGTGGAGTTGTAATCAAGAGAACTAGATGTGGCCATCAAAGGGAAGGGCAGAAGCTGGGGCACTATACCCCCGGGTCTGGATCCTGAACTCTGGCAAAGTTGCCTGCCAAGGTTATAGAATCCCAGAATTTCCGAGTTGGGAGGAACCCCAGTAGCCATCTATCCAACTGATACCTACAAAAGAGTCCCCATTGTGGTGTGCCAACAGTTGGTCAAGTAACCTCCATGTGAAGCTGCCCAGTTCCTACCACTTTGGAATGCCTCTGTTGTCCAGAATTTAAATTTGTCTCTAACTTCCATCCCTGATTCTACTTTCTGAGACCAAGTAAAAGAAATTTCATCTCTTCCAAATGAGACCTTTCATATATTTCAAGACAACTAATGCCCCATCACCTTTTCTAGTTCTTAGTTCCTTCTAATGATCTTCATTTCTAGATGCTTGGCCTTTCTTGTTGCTTTCCTTTTGGATGAGGTCTAGCTTATCCATGACCTTTCTAGTGTTTGAGCAGGAGATGGCACAGTCTGTGCCTTAGGAAATCTCTTTGGGAGAAGCTCTGTGGGATGGATCGGAAGGGGCCCAATATGGAGACAGGAAAACCAATTTGAGGCTTTTGTATGATGGAAGGTTAGTGGATGTGTGAGGGAAGAGAAGATGATGTTCAGAAAAGATATTGTAAAGTAGGTGTGAGATGAATAAGAGGAGTGATCTGAAATGGTACCAGCACATAAACCTGGGTGACAAGATAGTGGTACCCTATCCAAAATAGGGAAGTTGGAAAGAGGAAAGGGACGTGGAGGAGAGGGAAGAAGATAATGAATTCTGTTTTGGACATCATGAGTTTGAGCTATCTCTGGGACATTCAGATTGAGATTATTAAGAGAAAATTGGTGATAAGTAACTATATTTATATAGTTCAGGAGAGAAACTCAGGTTGAATATATCAATTTGGAAATTATCTGCTTGAAGCTAATTGAATTCATTGGAGTTGATATCATCAAGTGAAATAGTACAAAGGAAAAAGATAAGAGGACCCAGGACAGAGCTTTTGGCTGATTGTGTTAGTAAAATATAAATTCAGTATAATTGAGAATAAAATAGCTCTTGTGTAGGAGATTAAAAGTGGGTGGAAATCATAGGACATCTTAGAAAAATTCAACAATGTGTTAGTTGACATTGCTGAAGAACCAGGGAAGGACTTTGAGAAGGGGAACTTGGATAGGTAAGAAACTATAAGGAGACACCAATATCACAAAGACCTAGAGTGGAAGGATATCCCAGAGGAGGTGATCAACAGTGTCAAAAATTGCCCAAGGGTCAAGAGTAAGGAGCAGACAAAAAGCTGTTAGATTGACATTAATGACTTCTGGAGATTTTAAAGCATGTTATTGAAGAATTTGAAACCAAATGAACACCTTTTGTGACCATTCTGAGTCTTCTATTGAACTGTGTTTAAGGTGGTGATGTAGCTACCGTATGTTCTCAGAACACTATATACTCTTGGTGATAGCCCTTCAGGAACTGGTTTCAGCCATGAGGTCCCTGTCCACTTCTCTTCCTCCACATTTGGGTAGAGTCTTCCTTTGAGATCAAGCACAGCCAATGATATTAAATATTTAACCCCATATGACCTGGAGTTGAAGATGTGTGTCCCAAGTGTGAGAATTTGAACATGCAAGGCTTCCTGCAGGTGTTTATGTGGCCTTTTCAGTTTTGCACCTTTTGGTTTCAAAAATCTTACTAAGTATGAGGGTAATGGGAAATGAAGCCTGTGATTTTTTTTAAAAAAGCTATTCATGCTAACACGATGAGCTGTTTCTTTGCAAATCAGATGGGAGAGGTGGGGGTGAGGTGCGTATTGTTATAGCTCACTAAATTTAGTCAGTTCACCTTAGTAGACTAACTACCACATTGCTGAATTTTTCAAAGATGTCCTATGATTTCCACCTACTTTTAATCTCCTACTCAAGAACTATTTTATTCACAATTGTACTGAATTTATCTTTTACTTAGACAAGCAACAGAGAATATATATAGGGCACTCCTTTATTACTTTGTGATAACCCAAGGGAATAATTATCAAATGGGTGACCTGTAATAATAAAATATAATTCAGGTTGAAATATTAGAAACATAGATGGAAATCTAGAAGTGATATTAGAGATCATCTAGTTCATCCTTGCTTATTTTATAGCTAAGGAAACTGAGGCCCAGTGAGGTTAAGTGTCTTGTCCATTGTTTTAAATATTGAGTTAGTTGCCTTGGGAATCAATACCTATGAGTATTGAGTCAAAAGTAAAATGAACACCACTTCAAAATTGCAAAGTCTTTACCCTTTTTCATTAAACCTCACAATAACTTGATAAGGTTGATATTATATTATCCTATAATTACATTTATAGGATGTTATTTATCCTTATTTTACAAATTAGGGAGCTGACACTCAGAAAATTTAAGTGACTTGACCACAATTACATAGTAATGAGCATCAGAGTGGTATTCAAACCAAGACCTTGTCTTCAAGGCCAGCACTCTAGTCAACATGCCTCGTACCCTAATATATCCTATGTAGTGTTGATGAATTAATAAATATTAATTAATTACCTACTGTGGGTGAGGCACTGTGCTTGGTCTTGTGGGAGATATGAAGAAGTACCCCCCAACTAGATAGGTCCTGTGCTAATATGATATCCTGTGATAATATAAAGAAGCATCCCCAATGGGAACCTCAGGATCACAGGGAACTGGGACCTTGTTTTAGACAAAACCTAATCCCATTAAAAGTAAAAATAATAATAAAGAGTTTAAGCAACTCTTCACAATGATGGAAGGAATGGAATAAAGCAGGATTGAATATCAAATGAATGGTGCTACAGTTTGAGACCACTTCTTAGTAATGATTTTCTCCATCTTCTCCTTTACTTTTCCCTTCATTTTTTCCCCTCCCTTTCCTCCCTTCCCTCCACATCAGCATATCTCCTGACCTTCATTAGCTCTAGCAAAGGGTTTTCATCCCTTGAATTCTATTATACATCTTTCTACCCTTCATTTCTTGTTAGTATATTTTATTTTTCCTTCTGTAGTCTTCTCTAGTTCTCAGATCATCAGCCATTGATAGGAAGAACATAGCCACCTTTCCCACCAAGTGAAGGGAGGGAAGATAAAATATTTATCTTATTCTATCAGGTGCATTATCAGACTTTTGTACCTAAACTTCCTTGTTCACTAATTTAAATTGTGACAATACTTATAAGTTTTTGAAACAGGATTTAAAAGGAGAGCGGAATCACTTCACACTGATCAGACTTTGGGTAAATCTGTGGATCTTAGATTTCCTGTGAAATTGACAGGTTAGTATAACCTGCAAAATAAGGGGACACATGATGCCTAATGTCAATTTGGATTTCAAAATTCCAAAAGTGAGATTTTAACTCAGTTTTAAACTATGGGTAGAATTCGATTAGGCAGAAAGGTGGGAAAAGGTCTTCTAGGAGAGGAAAGCTATGTGAACAAAAAGTAATGAGTGGGAAAATGTGATGCAGGAAGATTGAGTAAAACAATCTGGGATAGAGGTTCCCATAGGGGAGTGAAAACATAGTTTTGTGACACTCCCATAGCGAAAGACTGAATGGTCTCTTCTCTCTTAAGTTTTCAAGATTTCAGAATCTCCACTTATCTTTTTGACTTCTCATTCTTCTTTGCTGGATCTTTATCCAGGTCATGCCTAGATGTCCTATAAGGACTCTATCTGGGTTCTTCTCTTTTTCCTCTATACTAATCCATTATGTGATATCATATCAACTCCCATGGATTTAATGATCATTTCTATGTTGATGATTCTCAAATTTCTTTCTCCAGTCTTCACATATCTGTTGACTAGTATCATATCTCCAACTGACTCTTGTCCATTTATAACTGAATGTCCTCTTGCTTTCTCAATATTTTGAAAACTGAACTCATTATTTTTCTCCTCAAACCTTTTCCTCTTCCTAACTTCTCTGTCTGTTTAGAATACCACCATCTTATGTTCCCTGTCACCCAGGATCGAAATCATAGGCGTCATCTTCTACTCCTTGCTTTTTTTCACACTTCCCCCACCCATATCAAGCTATTATCACATCCTGTCCATTTTATTTGCATAATGTCTTATATACACCTCTCTCTGATACTGATGATGCTCTAATGCAGACCATTATTACCTCAAACCTGGGCTATTGTATTAGCCAGCATATGGGTCTGCCTGCCTCAAATCTTCCCTACTCAAATCCATCCTCTATTCTGCTGTCAAAATTATCTTCCAGAAGTACAATTCTGACCATGATATCCTTCTATCCCCACCAAACACATTCCCTAGGGTGGCTCCCTATCACTTCCAGAATTAAATATAAAATTCTCTGTTTGGCATTAGGATCCTTTCATAAGAAAGATACAACTGACCTAGCCATGTGGCCTTGGGCAAGCCACTTACACCCATTGCCTTGAAATATCTTAAAAAAAAAAAAGATACAACTGGGATGGCTAGGTGGCGCAGTGGATAGAGCACTGGCCCAGGAGTCAGGAGTACCTGAGTTCAAATGTAACCTCAGACACTTAATAATTACCTAGTTGCGTGGCCTTGGGCAAGCCACTTAACCCCATTTGCCTTGCAAAAACCTTAAAAAAAAAAACAGATACAACTGACCCTGTGTATAGTGACTCTTCAGGTTACAGACAGGGAAAGATGAAAGGGGGTTGATGTTCCTACCAAAAAGTCTGTTCTCTGGTTTTGATGCACCTAAGTAATGCTAAGCTCTCATTATTCTTCTCAGTTCAATAAGTGGGAAGCATGGGTCCTCCCTTACTTCATGCATCAGGGCAGCTCAATGACATGGGGCAAAGGTAAGGGGTTTTAATAGTGTAGCAGAAGTTAGATGGAACTATGTGTTCTGGCCCATTGCTAAAGGGCATGCATCTTGTTCACCTCTTAATCCTTGTGGTGGGAGGAGAGCTTTTCTCCTTTTATCTTTAGAAATTAAAAAAAATTTATTCCTTTCATAACCCCCCCCTTATAACCTTCACACTATTCTTATACCCTGCACCCCTCCCCTCAAATCTATGATCCAGTGATACCAGAATCTTTAAGGTTCCTCACAGAGCATATTCTATACATCTCCAAACTCCCAGCACTTTATCTGGCTGGCTGTCCCCCATTCCTCTTCATCTATACTCCCTGGTTTCCTTCAAGTCTGAGCTAAATCCTATAAGAAACTTTTCCTGACCCACCTTCATTCCGGTGCCTTCCTTGTGTTGATCATCTCCAATTTATCCTGTCTAGAGCTTTTTCATATGTACTTGTTTTCACAACTCTGTCTTTAGAGTATGAGCTAGAGAATGGTCTTTTGCCTAAAACAGTTTCTGGCAAATAGTTGATGCTTAATAGATATTTATTGACTGACCTCATTTGATCATCAGAGTTATCCAGCAAAGGAAAAGATGATATTTCTTAGACTGAGCTCTGGAGTAATTATTACCTGATGGGGGGGGGGGGACAGAGAGGGGTAATAGTGGGAAAGAGCTTCAATCAACAGGTCTCAGAGGGGAGATTCTCTCAGCAAGGTTTCTCTTCCCTCTACCCCCATTCACCTCCCCACCATCACTTTCCAACCTCCCTTCCTTACTCCTCCCATTTCACACCCAAGGTGAGATAATTTTTACTGATTAAGGGGCTAGGAAATGCTATTCTTTTACTTAGCCTGTTAGTATAGGGTCCAGAGCTGGATGAGAGCAGACAAAAGTCCAGTTTGGAATACAAGAATGTTCTTCTTTCCCATAAACATACAGTCATTATGAGCTCTTGGCACTGCTTAGAAGCAGAATCCTGACCAATTATAGTCACTGAAAATACTCAGCCATCATTTCACAAGGGAAAAAAGTGATGACGATGAAGGCAATGATCTCGCTTTTGCTGATGCTTGAATGGAGGAGGGAAGGCCTCTGCCCCATGTGTGTATGTGTGTTTGAGGTGTGTTGTTGGCTCCAAAACACCCTTCTACTTCTTAAACACTGAAAATCTTAAAAGCTTTCTGCTATTAGTAGCACTGTATAGCACTGTCATTTGGTAGATATTTAATAAATTTTTGTTGACTGATTGAAAGATTTGCCTACATACATCATTGTTGTTTTTCAGGAGTGTCTGACTCTTCATGACCCTATTTGGGGCAGTTTGCCATTTCCTTCTACAGCTTATTTTACAGATGAGGAAACTGAGGCAAACAGGGTTAAGTGACTTGCCATGGGGTCTTTAGTGTCTGAGTCTTTCTGACTCCAGGCCTGGCACCCCAAGCTACCCCCCTGCATATATCCCTTCCCTATTTAGAAGTGGTCCTTCCCTCTTTGAATTTCTCAAAAGCTACTCTATTTTAACCTTTTCTATGCATGCAATTATTTCTTCTATAATTATTTATAATATAATGGTTCTTGTCATCCCTTTGTGTATATTTTACATTTATCTCTACAGATGCAGTATTTTCTCCACCATCCCCATGATAATGTAAACTTCTTGAAGACAGAGTCCATTTCATTTTTGTACTTGAATCCCTAATATGTAGTCCTGTGTTATGCTCATAACAATTGCTTATTAAATGTTGAATTAAATTGAATCCTACCCTCATACATATGAATTAGAGTATAAACTCTCTGGGGACAGGCTTAGTGTATCTTTCGTTTTTCTATCTTCCCAGTCTAACCTTGTTTGCCTTACATGTAGTAAATACTTAATAAATATGGATTTACAGTAAAATGAATTCATCCATGGCCTTCTTTCTGCAGGTCCAGCTTTCCTGGCAAACTCCATCTGTGATATTTCACCTTCAGATTGCTAATCTCCTCATTCCACTGGATATGCAACAGGGCAGAGTTTCAATACACAGTTAAGACCACTGGTGAGTACTCTAGACAAGTAACGTGATCCCCTGGATGTGTTCATAGACAGAGAATGGCTAGTATTGCCAATTAGGGAAATTTGCAGGGTATTTGGGGAGCCATCTGGATGATGTATAAAGTTACACTATATCAATAGAGATGAAAAAAAAAAACCTGACCTACCCCCCGTATACCAGTCTTCAGGATGCCTCTGTTCGAATTAATTTCCATTGACTCTGTATGACCATGGCCAAATTTCACATGATTGCCACTCCTGAAGTGGAGGGGAGGGACCTTGGGAGCTATCTTTTATAATTGTGATTGCACAAATTTTACAATTTTTCATTCAACAACTGAAGAAATTGAAGTCTAGTGATATTAATTGACTTGTCCAAGGTCACTTGCCCTCATGACTCTATTAAATATCTGGAAGGAACCCTAAAGATTATCCAATTAACCCCTTAGTTCTATAGCTGACAAAACTGAGGCCTAGAAGGATAAATAACCTTCTCAAGGTCACATGAGTAATAAATGGTAGAAACAGGATTTGAATCTGGGTCCTCTTATTCCAAATCAAAGACTCTTTTCAGTTTACCACATTAGCCCCTCCATTCATATGGGGACAGCCTATAGCAATGAAAGAAATTATCTATCCAATTTTCTTTCCCCTTTTAGCTTAATAGGGATCCAGGGATGCAGAGAAGAGAAAATACTCTTTTTTACAAATCCTTGAGGGGAAGAGTGAATTTTAAAGCTGAAGGTCAAGGAACCAGGCTTTACATCTGAGAAATAAGTAATATTTTGAGTTTCTTGGATAAAGATTCTATTTAAATACAATTGGTAGCCCTATAAATACATCCTAAAGGTATTATCAAGCAGAGCAATCTTCTCTAACAAAAACCCATTATGGTTTTTAGGGGGACAAGCCTGGTAAGGACATCATTAGGAATCTAGCCCTTCATCCTTAATCTCAGCAAGCCCCTGCTTCTCCTGCTTGGTCAAAGCAGTAATTGGCTGACCTGAAATATATATAGTATAAAACCTCTCTGATTAAAATGGCCTTCATGGAAGGTACCGGCAACCTGGAGGCTAGAACACTAATGTGATTGGGTTATCTGTTGCTGATTGCTTCAGACATGGTTAATGCACAGATTATGTTCTTTTACTGGAGTCATGCAATTTGGTTCAGGTTCACAGACTTGAAAAACAATTCACTGTTCAGGACCCAAGCAATTAGGCTATGGGCACGTAAGTATTTTAATACAAAAAAGAAAATGGGACTTAGTATACTGAAACTTCCTCAGGCCCTTGGACTATTCCACCTCTAGGAACCTTACCACTATGATGCTAAAAACTGTCCAAGAGGCTTTTTGACTTGAGACTAGCATTGCAGTATAAATAGAAGGGACGTTGTATTTGAAGTCAGAGTAAAGAACTGGGTTCCAATCCTGTGTCTGTCTGTTACTTAATGCATTTATTACCTTGATCAGGTCATTTCTCTCCAAGTCTTAGTTTTTTCCCCTCATCTAGAAATGAGATTTTGCGTTGATCTCCTAAGTCCCTTCCAATTCTGGATCCATTAAAACCTATAGAATGAATGGTGCCTTGAATTTCAGTTCTGGCTCTACTGACTTGTTGTTCAAGCTTTTATTAGTCACTCCCTGTGTTGGGTCTGGGATCAGAAAACCTGTGTTCAAATATTGAACTTACAACCTGTGTGACCTCGGGCAAATCACTTAACACTTCTGGACTTTAATTTTCTTATCTTTAACATGAGGAGTTCAGACTATATGTCTGTCCTCTGGGGTTCCTTCCAATCTCAGATCCAATGATTCTTGGATCTCACTTTTATTCTAAAAAGCTTGTGAAAAAAGGGATTTTTGAGTTGTCACTTTTTTTAAAAGGAGGAAAAATGATAAACCTTATATGCTAAGAAAACTTATGGAAAGAGCTCACAAATATAAAATTCATAAATGAAAATAAACCTTTGCTATTTGTAGTCATTAGAAAGCTTAAGGAAGGTGACCTAGTTTGACCTTGTTTTTTTATTTTGATGTATTTTAATGTAATTGGTTTCCTGTGTAATTCTACATATTTCATTGTTATTCTTTACGAAATATTATTCTGAGAAGGGATCCCTAGATTTCATAAGACTATTCAAGGGATCCATGACTTAAAAAAACTGAAGAATTCTTGGCTTTAAAGAAATAAGCAATTTTTCTTTTTTCAAAAAAACAAAAAAGCATGAAAGGGGCACCTAGGTGGTGTAGTGGATAAAGCACCAGCCCTGGAGCCAGGAGTACCTGGGTTCAAATCTGGTCTCAGACACTTAATAATTGCCTAGCTGTGTGGCCTTGGGCAAGCCACTTAACCCCGTTTGCCTTGCAAAAAAAAAAAAGCATGAATGGATATTTCACAAAAGCCCAACTAAACTTTGCTAGGAATAGTCTGAATTTAACCCAATGAGTAAATGTTTTTGAAAAATGTTCCACATTTGCACAAAGAAAGGTTTGGAATATTGCAGAATAAACCAATGAATGCTTTTTAGACCTTGCTTGAAAAGGGCATGATGATGAATTCCATAGGGAGATGTGGAAGCAGCTTGGCCTAGCAAACTGACTGTACCTCTTGGCATCTGGCATGCTGAGTAGTAAGAGAAGATCTGACTCTGACCACACAGCCAAACTCTGTCTCCTTAAAGTGGAAATAATGGTATTTGCTTACCTCAAGGGAGCCTGGTATGGATTACTGTAGTTGCCACTGTTATTGTACCATTGATGGGGATACAGGGTCTTCTACAGTTAGTCATGTGAATTTAGCCACCATAGCAGTTATTAAAAACAAAAGACTAGACTAGAGAAGTGGCCAAGCATGCATTGCTTATCACTAGATTTTTTTTTTTACCATTATTTTGGTGTCTGAAGTATTTTCCTTTATATCCTACACTCTCAAATAAATGGAGGAATCAAGTGTCTTGAGCATTTTCATTCTGATATTAAATAGTCTTTATTTTCTTTTTCTTTCTCCTTTCCTTTTTCTCTTTTTCTTTCTTTCTCTCTTTCTCTGTCTTTTTCTCATTCTCTCTTTGTCTTTTTCTCATTCTCTCTCTCTCTCTTTCTCTCATTCTTTGTTTCTTTTCTTTCTTTTTTTCCTTTATTGAGAGGGAGGCATGGAGAACAAGGTTCTACCAATGGACATAAAAGCCAGTAGCCAGTGTTTTTTTTGTCAGAGCTTCATTTGTTGTGGAACTAGTTGAATGTGAGAGTTGTGCTCCACTGGGCAAGAAAATCTTCATGTGTTTAAGGTATGCCTGTTTGGTTGACCTAATTCTTAAAAAAAATATAGGCTCAGTGAGTGTTGGTTACTTCCATATATTAAAATCATTAAAGCTTTAGGGAAAGAGCAAGGATAGAAGACGGAGAGAAAGGAAGAAGGAAGGAAAAAAAGGAAGGAAGAAATCAAGTTGTGAAATCTGGAACCTGAGTGTTTCATGTGTTTCTTTTCTTTGACAGATTTTTCCAGTGAACTTGACTGTTTAGATTACATGATTGTTGTGATCTAGTCCTTAGAGAAGTCAGAGGCTATTAAAGAAAAGTCATTCTCAACTCAAGGAATTGCCCATTTAGGATAAACAAAGTCTCCTTTGGGGTGGGGTGGGGTGGGGGAGTTGGGAAGGGAGGAGGAGAAAGCAGACAAAAACAAAATAAATAGCACATATTCAAAATCAGCTTCATAGCATTTTTTTTAATGCCCTGGCTTTTTTCCAGGTTCTAAGGGTGGGGGAGGGTATTGTTTCTTTGTGGCTTAGCAAAGAGGAGGAAGAGGAGTCTGTTCTATTTCCTTAAAAATAAGAGACTCCTTTCTTTTTACAACATAGTAAATTAAGCGCTTTCAGTTCTTTATCTGACCATGCATAGTCTTAAGGGAGCATCTCCAGTAAGCTGGGCTGCTTCACTCTCCTTGGGGACTTGATGACAGTGGAGATGTAGAAAACTACTGTTTGCTTATTAGGTATGTCTTAAAAACCCTGAATTTCTCGCTGGTAATTTTTAAGCATTATTTTATTTTTTTTTTGTCGTTTGAGCTTAGAGGGGTGTGTGTGTGTGTGTGTGTGTGTGTGTGTGTGTGTGTGTATGTGTTTCTTGAGGGGAAGGGATAAATAGTAGGATGTGAAAAGATCTTTGACATTTTTATTTTATTTGCAAAATTTGATTTCCCACTTTTTTGCAATCTTTATAGACTATAGTCCTAGTTTATTCTGCCCAGTTAACCAGATCCCATTAATCTTGAAAACCAGGGGGGTGTGGTGAAGTGCGGTGGGGAGAGAGATGTCGAGAAAGATGGTGGTATGAAATTGGGTATTTGGACAGATGAGACATAATGTTCCAAAAACATGTCAGCCCTAAAACTCTAGCACCTTGGTGCCGGCATTGACTTCCATGATGTCACTGTCTAATCTTAGCTAAGAAAAGCCTCCGAGAAAAACAAAGAAAGATTGCATCCCAGCATAACATGGTTTCTTCACATACAGTATGTACCCTAGCCTTCTGGAATTCGCAGTTGTGAGTTGGGGCTTTCAATTTAATCTTTTTTTTTTCTGGGTTGGTGGGGGAGGAAAGAAAAATAATCATTGTTGCCTTTCCTTGCTCTGACAGTCTATGGCGTGCTGTAAGTCTGTGTGTTATATGTAGGTCAATATCCTTTAGGTTCGCCTTTTATAAAAGCTTACCGTAAATTGAAGAGAACCCAGCTCAAAATACATATTCCTTTACTTGTTTTATTGTGCTTCTAAATGAAGCCAATCCATTCATATTTCAACAAAATTCCATCCAAGAGAGTACCTGCCACCTCTGCATATTTAGCTGATATATTTAGCAGATATATTTACCCTGCTTGTAGTTAGCAGCCTATCACTCAGACAGAGACAGCTGATCATGCACCGAGACCCCATCCTTCCACAGTCCTATCGGTACCATTAAGGATTCTGCAAAATGATGTCGAGATGCTCCACCATCCTTTAAAATGAATATTTATCTAATGCCTATGCTAGCTTTAACATTATTTAAAAACAAACAAAAAAAAAAACAAGGTTTAACATTCACAATCTAGGAAATACAGCCAGGACCAAATACATACTGTCTGAATTCTTTCTTCAAGAAGAGGATATTACAGTGGGCTTGCCAGTCTTTCTTCATTAGCAAAAGGATTGTTTTAGTCTCAGAAGCAGGAGGATCCAGCAGCTTGGAAAAGGGTTTGAAATGCCTACCACTGTGTGGTTGCAGAATTTGGAGTTTACCAAGCAGGGTTTAGTGATTGGACTCATCTTGCATCACCAGTTGATGACATTTTTCTTTGTTCCCTCCTACCCAGTTGAACCAAGACTCTGTAGCTGATATACAATGTCACTTACATTAATCAGATACTGCATTTAAGGTGAGCCGTCTCTTGCCTCCTCCTTTCCTGGAGCTATTCTGCAGTATGTATCTTCCTTCTGACAGCCGAAAAGGGCAGGCAGGATTAACATTGCTTGTGCTGTGTGTGCATGCTGTGTATAGAATTCATTATACGTTGCCTAGTATTTCCAATGTGAGTATGTAAATGCTCTGTGTGTCATATCATCTGGTAGGAAAGTCTTGTTTTTGCTTCTGCAAGGGCTGAGATATTGAAGCATCACCTTTCAGTTCTGTTTTCATTTGCTCCTGGCTGTTTGCTTGTCATCACATTCAAAATAGAGTTTTGTTCCCCCCCCCCCTTTTAAAGCAAAATCCCCCCAAAAACAAAAACAAAAAAAAAACCCAACAACCAAAAAACTGCTTCCAGATGGTGTCACCCTTTTCTTCCTGCATTTGCTGTCATTTAAATAATGAATGTTGTATTGTTAATTAATGTGAATATCAAATTAGAGCATTTGAAACTTACATCTTTATTATGCAGGTAGGAAGCACGTCAAATCTATTTTTAACTCTTGTGCAGTACACGTCGCTGTGTGTCGATGGGGCTCTGGTTCTCAAATTTAGATTTTCAGCCCTGGTAGCCATAGGTTGATTTTCAGCAAATGTGACAAGTGGCCTTTGCAGTGGTCAGCTCCAGGCTTTCCAACTCTCAGAGGAGCAAGGAAAAAAAAAATCCACCAAACCCACCTCCTTGGTTGCAGCTTCGGAGAAATCTTGGATGAAGACATCCCCCCACCCATCCTGTTTCCCTATTGATAAATTCAGTTCTCGTGATCACAGTACCATTCAAGCTGTTCTCCGTATGATTTTTTGACAACTGCCTCTAAAAATTGGGAGCAAGAAGACGAGGAGTTCAGTTTGGTCTCCATCGCTTCACATAAAGATGGCAGAGTGTGCTGCCATACTGGCACGGCATTGAGGGAAGTTGAAATTGCAGGTAGGTTGAAATTTGCATGTTTTGTAGATTTTTCAAGCCAATGCAGCAAGCAGAGGAATGGGTTAGAATATGGCTTTCAGGACAAAAAGTGAACTAGAACAATTGTGGCTTTTTTTTCCCCCCTAGCAACTTAAATTGGACAGCCTTTCCTTTTGACATAGTTGTTATTTTTTTTAAACTTGTAAACAGATTCTACTGGAAAAGTAGAAAGATTGCATCCTAGAAAATAATCGCGTAGGAAAGGTGTGGCGCTATTTAGGTAACAAAGGAATTTTTGAAAAGGCTTTTGATTCAATCCCATTTTAAACCGAATCTGAAAATTATTGGGTTTCTGGTGAAAATGTCAAAATACGCAAACATGTTAAATAAGGGAAATGAAAAATATTTAAGTTTTTCAAAACGGACTTTAAACGTACTACGGAAAAGAGGAGAATAAAGGTAGTTTTGTTAAATGTGCAGAAATAAGTATTATGTAGGGTTTTTTTCTTTAATTTTTTTAGACTGTGGAGGGTAGATTTTTCAATGGAGGAAAGATATAGATGGCCCTGTCAGCTGAATTCAAGTCTCAATGACCCACTGGAATGGATTATTTCAACAAAAGTACCTAAGGACTAGAGAATAAATAGCTCTAGTTACGTAAAACCTAAATTCTAATCTCTTCTCAGTGAATGATTACAGGCTCTTTCTTTCCTTTGAGCACAACTTCTCAAATATATTTTAGTTCCAAATTAATATTGGGCCAGAACCTGTTTCCTTGGCAACCAAACCCTGTTTAAAAATGCAATAATAAATATGCAAAAAGAAGCCCATTAAATTTTTTTGATGCAAATATGAAATAGAAATTTTACAGTTCTTTTCGTTCCTTTTCCAAAAGAAGGATGATCCTAGTTTTGAGATTTCCAGGCGGTTTCTTGACCCTAAAAACCCATGCCCTTTGCCTCAGAAGCTGCATGTTGCCAAGAGCTTGAATGCTGAAGGGTTTTTTCCCATCTCTGTACTCATTGCTGTCAAAAGTGGGGTTTTCTTTATAACCTGCTTGGAGCTACTGGCCAACGTTTGTGTACAAAGGTGTAGTTTCATTATCACTGGTGCAGCCAGCACCTCTAATGTGAAAGGCATATCAGAAATCCTGAGAATCAGAATATGCATCTAGCTGGAGTTCCTTCCCCCTATGATCACTTTATTGAGCACAAAGGGAATAAGAATCCAAATCAAAGCCCGAAATGGACACAGAACATATTTTTGGTTGGGATGCTTGGGAAGGAAAGGTGAACATGAACTTAAACCTCCTTAAGATGTGGAGGGAGATCATAGAGATTCATTACTGTCTTAGTCAAGAATGGCTTTATTCACATAGCTCGATTAACATGTCTGTAAAATCAGACCTGTGTGGGCTAAATGTCCTTTTGGAAATGGGTTTCAATATTTTGTGAGGAATCTTTCAGGCTGATGGCAATTAGAACATGATTCATTTCCCCATGGCTCCGTTCTCTGAGCTTGAGCTTGAAATCTCTTTCCTGCAAAGCTTTAAAAAAAAAATCTGTATTGCTCGGTAGCCATTTTCTTTTCTTAGCCTTGACTTTAAAATGACTAAGTACATTTTGTTCATTGCCGACTCAAGCTGAGGACCACAAACTGAAAGGAACTAGCAGCAGCACAATTGCAGCGACTGCCCATTTTTTTTTTTTTTTTTAGCACGAGTCACAGGACCAATTTCCTTAGTATATAATGCATTGTAGCTTACTCTGGAACAAATAATGAGCCTTGCATTTGTAATTAAAACATCATTGCTATTCAACAAGATTACAACTACCATGTCTGCTATTTTGATAGGCTAGCACTAATTAACCCTTTTGAACCTGTTTGAATCTTAATTAAAGGATTAGATTAATGCAATAAAAATTATTTCACCATTAAAAGAAAAGCTGATCAATTCCACAGTAGATTTCCTAGGTTTCATTAAAGAAGTTGAGCTTTTTTATTTTTAACTTTAAATTGGTAGGCATTACTATGTCATAGGTTTGCCTTCTTCGAGATGTTTCTAGCCTGATTTCAAAGTCATTGTCTATTGGGTTTCTGCCCAGAATGACGTTTAAGAAAATTAAGAGGTAGAAAGCCATATGTGTGTGATGGGGAATAAACAGTACCATGACAATTCACATAAAACAAATACCAGATAGAAAAAATGTAATCGAATAATCTAGAAGGACTCTTCTTGATTTCTTTGTTGTGTTTTGGCCTTTGTGCTTGCCCCTTCTGTTTTAGATGACCACTGAGAACAAAGCCTAGAGCTTTTCCTTAACCTCTCTTTTCATAGTAATTACAGACTTTTCAGGGTGCCATAAATGCTTCCTGTCAATTGTAATAGGTGACATTTATCCCCAAGATGACGATGATTTCTCTTAGAAACTAAGCTTTCATTATTTAGGAAGTCAGACCTCATCTCTCTGCCTTCCTACCCCACCCCTTTTATGGCTAGGATGTTTTGAAGGTCAGGACAGAATAGGTACACAATTGGGAGATTATGCTAAAAATAATAGTTCATTCAAGATGAATGAATTACTGACTTTTCTATGAGGATAATATAGAACATTTTTCCTTTTTTGGATGAAGGAAAAAATCTATCTTTCCAAGTTTTATGCTTTGCTGAAAATTTGAAGCATCTGTTAACAGGGGGATATCAATGTGAATCTTGTCTGTCTGCCAAGACCATTTTAGGACCACTCCTATTTATTAGTTTTGCTGGTAGATAGTACAGTGGTATCATTGCTTGGCTTGGAGAAAAGGAGCTAGAAGAAAAAGTCTAATACCTTTCTCTTAGACTGACTCCACTCCTGGTTTGGTCTCCTTCCTCACTTCTGTTTATTATGACTTCCTTCAGAACTTAACTCAGGTGCCACTTCTTTCAGGAGATCTTCCCTGATTTGTTAATGTTCTTCTCCCACCTGAAATTACTTTGTATATATTTTTATTCATTTTTTTTAACTGAATACTTTTCTGTGATACATGTAGGTTTCCTTCCAGTAGACTGTTACACTTGGTGAGAGCAAGGACTATTATATCCTTAGCATCCACAACTGTCATTATTAGATATAAAATAAGTATTTTGGGGGTTGAGTTTAGCATTAAACCACATTAGCATGGAGCCTACACATTTGTGGACGTGTCAGATTCGTGCTTTCCATTTCCCCTGGGAGAAAGTATTTTTAACAACAGACTTTGAATGTTAAAATATATGTAAAAGTGTTCTGTTTTGATAGATGCTCAAACAGGAAAGCTTTTTTTGGTTGTTTGTTTACTCTTCCGTATTTCAAATCTAGGCCTTGGGGGGAGGTAGGAGAGAAGAAGGGAAGGTAGACCTGGGCTTCAGAAGCTAATTTTCTAATTTTCTAAAGTGACTTCAGTGCAGTCAGTGGGTTCCATTTCCCCCTGAAATCACTGTTACCAGCCTAAGCACAGGTTCCATGGACCTGAGGACACTGCAGCCCTCATTCGGAATGTGAGTTTAACATTCTAGCACAGAATCCTAGTTCTCTTTAAGAAGCCCTTCTCTTCTTGAGAATCCAGAGAAGCAGGGTCTTTTTGTGTGTGTATGATGGGGATCCACAGGAAATTTCTGGGGGGGGGGGGTGTTGCTTTAGAGTATTTTGCAGGGGAATTCTGGAATTTAAACCTAGATTTAGAACTGAAAAGGAGATGAGACCTCCTCCAGTTCAGATCAGGAAACTGCTCTTGCCGTGGACCACTCAGGTTGTGAAATAGCTTGGGTGTGGCATAGTGGAAGGAGGGCTGGACTTAGGATCACAAGCTTTCTCCTGCTCATTTGCTATAATTTCTATGGGCCCCAGTTTCCTTATCTGTAAAATGAGGGACTTGTACAAGGAAGTCTTTAAGCACTCTTCTTGTTCTGTTTTTTTTTTTATATTTAAATTTTAAAAAATGTTACTTTTCTGGTTCATGAAAAGGGAAGATACTCCTGAAGTGTTGATTTTTTGCCTTGCTTTGTATTCCTTGTGTCTTTCAAAGATGTTCAATAAATAACTGTTGACTGGCTAACTAGATCTTGTTAAATGAAGCCATGTTCCAGGTTTTATTGAAACCTTGGTGGTTTTGTTAGTTATTGAGGTTTCTGAATATATTACTAATTCTTCCTAGTCTGGCTAACAGCAGTATCCTTCTTGTTAAAGCTTTTATGTTCTCTCTTAATAATTGGGTCGTTTTAGAGTCATCTAGGTGGAGGACCTGGGTTCAAATATGGCCTCAGATGGTCCAAAATGGTTTTCCATACTTAGCCAAGACTTCGCTGAACATTTAGGGAACATTTGACACTTACTGGCTGTCACTTAACCCGATTGCTTTGCCAAAAAATTAAATAAATAAATAACAATCCAGTCCTTTTATAGACATTGCAGCCATTTGTACAGAATGTCTTTTCTGATGATGATTGGGAGGCCCAGGGGAATTAGTTTCCTTGGGTAATTTACACATATGGTATCTGATTTGAGAAATGTTAATTTTTAGCATCATCCAAAGTTAAATTCTCAAAGGTAGAATTTATCAAGTCCTTTATTTCTTAATAAAAATTTTTCATTGCTATCTCTTTGTTTTTATATCACTTTCATTTCCAAATATATATTTTACCTCTCCCCTTAATTCATCAAGATGTCTCTAATGAAAAAAATTGTTTTAAAGGAAACAAGTAATCAGATAAGCAAATCTACTCAGCTTATCAACTCTTACTGTCTATGCAAAGCTCCATACCCATAGTCCCCCACCTGTCAAACATAAAGAAGGTACATTTTTTTCTTTCATTTCCTCTTCAGGGACAAACTTGCTCATTATAATTGCATAGCATTCAGTTTTATTTTTCATTTCATACCTAGATTTATCCTTTTTTCTCATTTGTCAGAGGCAATCTGATTGTGTCTTCCTTTAAAGTATAGTGAGAGAATAGAAATTCCTTGAGAATAAGAACTGTTTCATTTTTATCTTTTTACTTATAGCACATGTTTGGATCATAGAAAGGAAATACTTACTGGTTGATTTTCATTTTGAATAGTTCAAAATAGTTCTCTAAACTTAGCCAAGACTTAGCTGAAAATTTTAGAGGAAGCATGCCTGATCTATAAAAAAGGCATGCTTCTGCTTATGGGCATTATCCTTGTTTACATAATAGTTCACAATTGTTTGATGTTTTATCACTTAAAAAGCATTTCTTTACAAAGCAATGTTGTGAAGTTGAGAGGGAAAATATCATTGTCCCCATTTTATATCCCCAATATATATTGTTCCTAATATATATTGGATTTAACTACCATATTTAGCTAAAAGGAAAGAAGAATCACCACATCATAGACCCACATCCTTTGTCTTCAAATGAAAAACTTTCTATTCTAACCAACATGTGCCCAATTTATAGGTCTTCTATTTTAGAATTTTTAGCTAGTTCATTGGCCTCTTTGTTATATTGAAAACTGCTCTTGGGTGGTTGCTGGTGGTGGTGTTGGGGGCTGTTTTGTGTGTGTGTGTGTGTGTGTGTGTGTGTGTGTGTGCGCGCGCACGCACTTCTAAAATCACTTCTTTGGACTCTGCCTCTTCCTGTACTTCCTGAGATGGTATGGCTCCAAATGAACCAATAATCCCCAATGCCATTGCTGCACACTATGCCAATTGGCCTTGCATGCCAATGACTTCTATAAAATTGCTGCCATTCTTGAGCAGACATGAGGTTGAGAAGAGCAGGGTAAGAATTCATGATGCATGCAAAGTGGTTTTGCTTTTGAAATGTCAGAATGCTGACTATGGGTTGTCTCCCTTCCCTGCTGGCTGTCCCCAGAAAGTTCTCTGGGCATCAATTAAATCAAAGCTTGTTCCCAGGAACGTGTGCTTGTTGGATTACCTTTGTATATCATTGCCTTAGCATAAGTGCCTCTCTGACTAGATGAATTTGCTCTTTTGATCTGTAATTCATACATCTTTTCCCTTTGTGATCTGTTTCTTTTTATGTGTTTTCTTGTTGTAAGAAACTTTGACACCCCAAATATCAGCTGACATTGGGGACCTATAGAGAGCTCCTATTAAGGCCCTGGATTCACTCTCTCCTGGCTACAATTCAAATATGGAAAACCTCAGGTGTTTCATGATTATCTAAAATAATAAAACAAAAATAGCTTCCCACAGACTGGGGTTTATAAAGGAATGGGGTGGGACTAAGGTGGTCTCTCTGAAACTCCTTCTTGTCTAATATGCTAGTATTCTTAGTATTTCTTAACCCACCCCAAACTCATACCAAATCTAACCTTCTCTATTTGAGGTCTAACAATCATGTTTACCTTTGTCAACTCAAGAGGATATTATTTGTGATGTTATGTTACCACTGCTAGAAGGCCTTCCATGCTTACTGAGAGAGAGAGAGAGAAATAAAACAAAAACTACCATCTTAGAATATGGTGAAATCCCAGAAGGGCAGTGACTTTTTCCTCCCCTTTTCTCTTTTTCTTTTGAGGGGTGGGGACAGTGTTGGTTGGGAGGTATGAGGAGGTATGTTTGTGTATCATGGGGTAGGGGGAGCCTTTATTAGGTCAAAAGGAAGAGTTTTGTTGTGGACTGAAAGATTCTGCCAAAGTGAGACTATCAGGGAAGGAATTTGAAAGAGGAAAGGGTGATCGTTTGGCAGGGGAAAAAAGGGGGGTGATTGCTATTAGGGCAAGAGGGCAGGGCCGTGTTGGGGAAAAGGCAGAGGCTGAACAATGCCAAAAGACAGGGGACAGGCCTGGACAGAACAAAAGGAGATGGAGAATAGGCAGCTAGGGAAGGGGGGGTAGGGGATTGTGGAGGAGGATGAGTCTTAACTTGACTCTGCAGGCTCAAGGGAGCCTTCCATAAACACAGACTGTGAGCCTGCTGGGTAGGGATGGTGTAAAACTATGTTCTTGACAGCTGCTGCCACTGTGTTGGCCTGGCTGATTCATTGTCACGTGGGGGTTATTAGCAGGGGCAGACTTATTGATTGCAATACAGCCTTCAGCTTACCTCTCCCCTCATCCTAGCCATGGTGTCCATAAGGAATCCCAGGAGGAATTTTCTACATACTAGGATCCCATTTTTTGTGACATGGTCCCCTTGAGTGATCCTGTAAATCCTGTAGACAACATTACACATAGAGTAGGAGGGGCAGCTAGATGGAGCAGTGGATAGAGCACTGGCCCTGGAGTCAGGAGTACCTGAGTTCAAATTCGGCCTCAGACACTTAATAATTATCTGGCTGTGTGGCCCTGGGCAAGCCACTTTAACCCCATTTGCCTTGCAAAAAACAAAACAAAACCTAAACCCCCCCCAAAAAAAACACTTAGAGTAAAATATGTAGTATTACCAAAAAACAATAATATTGAAATGCCATTATCAAAAAAAATTTTCAATACACTGATGGACCTGCGGTTCAGAACCTCTAGCTGAGACAATTATTGATGAAGGGATAGTTTACAGATTACCTTTTTATCTTTTGGGGATATTAAAATCTTTCCTCAGTAGAGAGATAATTCAATTTCAAAAATTAATGAAATTCATTTAATGTTTATCATATGGCTACTATATGCTTGATGCTGGAGCTAGGAAAACAGGCCCTTCCCTCAAGGGGCTTACATTCCATATACCTACACTGATAGATTTTGGTTTGCTCTTCTTGATTTCAGCCATTTGAATAGGAGAGAGTATTAATAAATAGGAGGCAAAGAACCCTGAAAATAAACATTTTAATTAGCAAAAGCTACTTATGTGTTCCTGATGGGAGCTGTTCCTGGAAATTCAGAAATCCTCTCCCCAGGTGCATGCTATCCACTCCAAGATAAGAATAGGGTTGACTTTTGGAGAAAAGAGAAGAAATAAAGCCAATGACTAAAGAGCTTCAAGGGATGCAGGTAGTTCTGGCATGGACTGATAATTCTGAAGTGATGGAATTAAAGGAAGTCATTGGAAGGATTAAGCAGTATTTTAGTAATGGACTTTTAGAGAAGGAAGAACATAAAAGCAGCAAAAGTCTAAAGACAGAAACTGAGAGACAGTGGCATAATCAATGCCACAGAAGGATAAAGAGTCAGGAAAGGGGATAGGAGGAAATTGCTGACAGTGAAATCTATTGAAAGATGACCATGACCAGGCTCTATTTGTCTCACTTTGAAAAAGAAAACAAAAAAAGAACAGAATGATTTACAATTGAAGGAAGGCCAGCAAGAAAGAAAGAAGAAATAATTGACTTTAGAAGGGTAGGTAAGGGGGGAATGCTATTAGTTATGGAGAAAGTAGGGAAACTTATAGGAAGTTGGCTAACTGAGGTTGGTTGTATATATTTCAGTCTATTAGCAGAGACCCCGGTAGTTGAACATGTTGCTGGAATATCTGAATTATTAATAGTAATGTCAGTAAATGCAGAAGTTCCTGGAGGACATATAAATCTAAATTGGAAAAAGATGTCAAATTTTTTTCAACTTTTTTTTCAAATTTACATGTGAAAGTAGGAAGCTTCAGTTTACTAAGCATGGAAAATAAGTCTGAGCCCTATTCAGTTTAACAAGGTACTAACTTAATAAGGATTGTACCAGAATCAGAGGAATATACATTTTAGAGCTTGAAAGAACATCAGAGACCATCTAAGTCTCATTTACAGTCAAGGAAACTGATGGTATGATTCACGTTCATGCTTTCTTGGCAATTAGGTCTGATTTAGAATAATGGTAGGTAGTTTGTTTTTTTTTTCCCTTTCATCCACATTTCCTGAGATTATATATTTAGAATTGTGTTTCTCTTTCCAATAGTATTTTCTTTCAGACTATAAGATTTTACAAAACCCAAGGAAGCAAAGGCTAAAGGATAAGACGGGACCATGAATGTCCAGGTGTATGTACTATTGTTAAAACATAGCTGTGAAATTTGAAAATCACACAATTAGTTATTTTATTAGTATATTTTTAATTGGTTTAGATTATATTTCTTGATTCTCCAAAAAAAAGCTTTAATTAGACAGTTAAAGAATATTCTTTACTCTCTGCTTTATTAGAAGATTCTCTGAAGGCCTTGAATGAGATGTGGGGCTTTTGACTGAGACTCTAGCCTTGTGGTGGTACAAGCTCCAAATTCTGCTTTTGAATCTTTGGACTTTGGATTGCTGACACCAGAGGCTAGAGCTTGGAGCCCTGGTTGGTTATAGGCCTGCCTTCCCTAGTCCTGGAAATTGTTCTCGGGCAGTTTCTGTGTCAACCAGTCTCTGTGCTGAAAAGGAACAAGGTTTCTCTGCTCATTTATCCTTAATTGCCTTCCTTTGTTAGCTCTTAGTCCCCTGGCCTTTGGTCACCGAAAAGGAGCTGTCTGTTAGTTGTATTAGGTTTTGTGTTAGGGGTTGGGGTTGGTTTTGTTTTAAAAATCATTGCTTTACTACATCCAGGCCCACAAATCAGAAGCTGCCTGTTTTCACTTTAAACAGAGGCCCCCATGAGGCCTTATTCCTGGGAGTCAGCAATTTTCTCTGAACATTTATGGACTTTGCAGGGCTATGGCTGACTGGTCAGACATTTTCCTCTGTATTTGCAAAAATAGGTTTGACACAGATTTGTTGCTGACTATCTCTGTGACCTTGGGCAAGTCACTCCTCTGTGGACCTCAGTTTCCTCAGATTAGATGACCTCTACATTACCTTCAAGGTCATGATTCTATGATCAGTTTATATCAAAAATGTGAGGGCATCTGCTCTTGCCTATAAAATCAGAAATGTATGACTTCCATCTTCTCTGTGATGCAATTAGCCTGTCGCAATTGACTTGATATGTTCAAAGCATAAATCTCACAGATTTCCAGCTCCAGAATCGATTTTTTTTTTTAGGTTTTTGCAAGGCAAACCAGGTTAAGTGGCTTGCCCAAGGCCACACAGCTAGGTAAGTATTAAGTGTCTGAGACTGGATTTGAACCCAGGTACTGCTGACTCTAAGGCCGGTGCTTTATCCACTATGCCACCTAGCCGCCCCTAGAATCGATTTTTGACTTAGAAGTTATCAGGTAACCATATCATTGGAAAAAGTAATATTTTTAAAGCTTTTGTAAATAGATGAAATGATCCCTTTAAAACATCTATTGTACAAAAGCACCAATCACAGGTGTTGAGGCAGTTTCCTCTAGCATGGGTGGGGTATTGTTTGTGTAGCTGAAGAGTTTTAGAAACAAGGGTGGATTATATTGCATTAATGAAACAATTGGTTTTCTATTTGAAAAAGCACATGTAAAATTAGCTAATTTTACATTTAAAGAGATGAAAATTGTTGTGGATTGGATTCAAGTGAGCTCTGACAATGTAATTGACAATGAGAGAGTATTAAGAAAACACCAACAGTACCCTCTCTGCCTCCAGACCCAAGAAAAAATTTCAACCCTACCAATACCTTCTTATTCCTTTGGTTGGGCACCCAAAACACACTTAGTTCTCTATTCTACATGTAAGGACATGGTCCGTGCCCCAAGGGTTTACAGTCTCAATTACATAGCTATAAACAAAACTTTTCTGGCCCAAACCCTTGACTAGTTAGGTTTGCTTTGTTGGTTCAAAACAACTATACAGAGTTAGCATTATTTTTTCCTAGACCATAATAAATCATCAGAGTTGTGATTTCCTGTACATGATTCCACTTTATGACTATTTCCTGGCTATAGGTAAGTGAATAATTTCATTCTGGCCAATGGCCCTAATAGAATACCCACTTTAAATATCTATTATACATGATGCATATATGAGGTCTTATACATATTTTAAGTGGTAAAGATTTCTTTCCCCATTATGGACAGCAACATTAATATGATGATATATTAGTCAAAAGCCAATGGAAAGACTTTTTAATACCTTCAAAGAAACTTTTAGTAAAAATCTAAGACCTAAGAATCTCTCCTTATCATGGTAAGTCACAAGTTTCGTCATGGGAAGTATTTCAGAATCTAAATATAGCATTTGGGACAAAGTATTTTCCAGATCCTAATTTGGAAGAGGTAGGGAACTTAGAACCAGAAACTTATAAGTAATTTTTCCCCACCAGAAACATTAACCCTATAAGGTCCAATGTCTTACTACCTGTACCCAATATATTAAAACCTCTGCCATTTTCCATAAAGAAGTATAAGGAGCTATTTTTTTTTCCTTCTTCACAACTTTTTAAAAGGAAGATATCAGCAGAAAGGCAAAGTCTCTACCTTGGGACAAACTTTGTGAGGGAGAATATTGATAAAAGTCACCTCAAAGTAAGCAGGCATAGATAGTAAATCTGCATTGTTGGAGGGAACAGCCATATCATTAGCCTATTTGAGTATTTAAATGTTGCTTTGTTTTAAGTAGAATTGAACAAGTGTCTTTATTTTAGTATATGTTTTATAAAAATGATCAGGGGTCATTATAATTGATGGATTACTTTGAAATATCAATTGAGGGGGTGGCCAGGTTGTGCAGTGGATAGAGCACTGGCCCTGGAGTCAAGAGTACCTGAGTTCAAATCTGACTTTAGACACTTAATAATTACCTAGCTGTGTGGCCTTGGATATATATATATATTGAAATATTTCTCCCATGAAGCAAATCACAGGAAAAAGTATAGGACTTTGAGTCTGGAAGAGACAGAGAGAATAGAAAGCTGAGTCAAGTAGCTAATAACTGTGTCACTTTGAGAATATCACTTTATTGTACTTCCCCCCATTTCCTCAACTGTGAAATAAATGGGTTGGATTAGGTTACCGTAGAGGACCTTTCTAAGCTCTAAATCTGTGATCTCGTCTGAATTCTTGTCCTCCTTTTGCCACTAGTTATCCTGCGGAAGGCAGTGTGGTATAAGAAAAGAGGTCTTGTATTTAGGGTCTGAGTGTAAGGTCTGGTGTAAAAAAAGGGTAATGTATTTAAGGTAAGAACTTGAGTTCTTATTGTGACTATTACCTTACTATTTATGTGTCTTATAAATCATTTACTTCATCTGGACCTCAGTTTTTTCATTTGTAATCTGAGGTGGGAGTTTGTGGGTCCATTCCCACAAGCAAAAATTCTATAAGCCAGTATTTGATCTTGAATAGATTCATTGACATTTATTTTGTTGACCTTTAGTGACCGTGAACAGGTCCTAACTAGCACATTCTTTGATTAGGCCCTCATTAATTTTCAATAAATGGTTCTAGTGAGAGTTTCATCTAGGGTAGTGCCAGTTAGGATATTGAGGAAAGAGCTGTTATGACTTGAAGACATCAGAGAAGAATCAAAGATGATTCTAAAGTTTAAAGTGTTAGTTACCAGAAGGATTGTGGTATGACACACAGAAACAGGGAGGTCAGAAGAAGGTGAAAGCAGGTGAACCCACAGGTTAAGCTGTCCAGCATGCAGTTAAAATTGTAAAACTGGATCTTGGAAAGAGACTAGAGCTATAATCATAAGATTGGGATTCATTCACATAGAATTGAGAGTTGAAGTTGTTGGATTAAGTGATCTTTTTCTAGGACTGATAGTATTGAGAGAAAAGAAAGTGAAGGACTACTGAGGACCATCTTACATGTAGAAAGCAGAAAGAAAATAAGTTTTTAGATAATGTAGAAATAATTGTTAGCCAGAAAAGGAAAATCAGGGTACAACAAGGTCATGAAGGCCAAGGAAAGTAAGATATTCAAAAAAAGAAATGGTGACCAGTAGTGTCCAAAGGAAGTTAGAGATAATAAATATGGATTGATCTTGAGTCAACTGATTTGCTTCCTTGGTAACAACATACTAATAAGGGATATTAAAACAAAGAGATACAGCTAAATTAGTGAAGTATTAATAAGATAATTGTTAGAATAAACTCTTTCCTGGAACATAATCTGAATCATATTATTAAAAAATTAAGCATGCATCAAGGCTTGTGTTTTTTTAAATGCTATATGTTGATATGTCCCAACTGATAATTTCTCCAATTGATGGAAAGGTCCATGAAAACAGGCTCTAAGAAGCATCTCTCTAGGTCTCAGTTTCCTTATCTAGAAAATGGAAACACTAAACTACATAAAGTCTAAAGTTTCCACCTTTCTTAAATGTCTGTGCTTTTCTCCTTACATAGCCATCATCCTAATTCCATCACCTCCAACCCCTCTCATCTAGGTTATTACAATAGCCATCTAACTGGTCTCCCTGCCTTAATTTTTTCTCCTCTTCACACAGCTAAAAGTGATTTTTCTAGAGCATAATTATGACCAAATTACTCTGCTATTCATTAAAGTCCAACAGCTCCCTATGGCCTCTAGAATCAAATTTAGACTTCTGTTCAGTCTTTAAAGTCCACAATCTAACCCAGTCTACCTTTTCAGTCTTGTTATATATCGCTCCCCTTTATGTCATCCAGACTGGCCTCCTCAATTTTTCCTCAAACATAACATCTCTTCCCATCTCCATGTCTTTGAATTGGCTAGGCCTTCATATCTGGAATGTACTACCTCCTCACCTGTGTGGCTTCTCAAATCCCTCAGATCTCAGAACTCAGCCTAAGAGCCATTTTCTACATGAAGTCTTCTAGGTTTCCCCTCTATAACCCAGCAGCTAGTGAATTCCCCCTCAAAAATTTTACTACCGGGGCAGCTAGGTTGCATAGTGGTTATAGCACCAGTCCTGGAGTCAAGAGGACCTGAGTTCAAATTTGGCCTCAGACACTTGCTAGCTGTGTGACCCTGAGCAAGTCACTTAACCCCAATTGCCTCATCAAAAAAAATGCTGCATTTATATTGCTCAATATATTTTTTTATATCTATCACAATCAGTTGATAAACATGTATTAATATATTTAGCACTACAAAGAATTGTAAAAAGCAGTATCTACCTTCAAGGAGAGTTCCCATTCTAATAAAAAATATTTTTATAATTATTCTAACTATCTGTTTTCTCCCTTGATAGAGTGTAAGTTCCCTGACCACAGGGGACTAATTCAATTTTAACTTTAGATTTTTAGTCCTACCACATAGTAGCCGTTTGATAAATTCTTGTTAATTGACTAATTTGTCATCTTTTTTTAATGCCCCAAAGCTTCAGACACGATAGATTCTCAATAAGTATTGAGTAGAAAAAGTCCTTGATGGAGAGGGAGTTAAAAAAAAAAGACTCCCTTTTTTTTTTTTTGTTCCTTGATAAGGAAGATACATTGTTTGGAAGGAAAAGAATATTTTGAGAAAATTGGGGCAGCAGTCACAGATCACTTGAAACATATACGTCACCACTGAATTTTAAAGATCATTCTAGCTCAGCTCCTACATTTTATAACTGAGGAATGAGACTCAGTGACCTGCCCAAGGTCTCAAGGTTAGTTAGAGGCAGAATCAGGTCACCTCTTACTCGAACCTTTTGAAGCTCTTTTTGACCAGACTCTGATGTCATCACCTTGGTGTCCTAATATGGTTTATGAGCAGGGCCGGAGCATGCCAGAATCAGCAAGCAAGGCGTGAAGTAATATTGATACTTGTCCAAGGGAGACCATCATCTGTTCTCCTTGCCATATTTCTAGCAGGAAAATGTGGTTTTTAATTTTTTTATCCTGTGAAAGATTTGAATTCATGCCAATTAATGTAGTTGGTTAAATTTCATTTTTGCTTTTTCAGACTCCCCCCCATAAACTTTCTCACATAAACAGGAATTACCAAGTTATATATTAAGTTGTGAGAAGGAGCATTAAATAGCTTATGAGGCAATATAGAAAATAATATAATAATAATGATAATGATAATAATAGATCACATTTATAAGCACTTTCTTCACAGCCATCCTGTGGAGCAGATAGTATAAAAACAATCTGATTCTTATTTTATAGTGAAAGGAAATTTGAATTCTGAAGGGAAGTTAGTTTGCTCTCCAGAGACCACACAGGTGGTGAGTGGTACAGCTTGGACTGGAACCCAGGTCTCTGGGTTGCCTGCCCAGGACTCTATCTGCCTTCTGGCCTGTAGCTTAGGCTGCGGTTGTCCATAGATGATCAGAGTCCTCGATGCCAGATTTCAGACCTGACCCTTCCCGGCTGGTTGTCCCCTGCCTAGGAAACCTCCCCATGGCCCAAGTCATGGGATGGAGCATTTCAGCCAGCCAGCTGGCCCCACCCTTTGCCCTACACAAACAGGAGGTGCCCAGGGATTTGTCAGGATGATTCCCCTCCGTCACTTCCTTCTCTTTGAACTTGACCCTGGCCCCATTTTATTATTGTTGTTTTTCCTGTTTGTGTTAGATGGGTATCTGACCATTTGTAACCAAAAGGCATTTATAAATTCCTCTCTGAACATTGTGCAAACGCATTCCATCGACATCTCGGGCCTTTCCCTTTTGGCTTTGGCTGGTTGGGGCTTTCATCTCCTGCTGGGGAGGAGCCTCCCATGGGGTAAGCAGAATACAGAGAATCATACGTTGCCTGAAAATGAAAAAAAAAATATGGTGGGTAGAGAGGACGGTGCAGAGACGTCAAGGAGGGGCCTTTCTCTTCTGAAAAAGGAAAATGATCTGCAAGAAGTAAACGGACTCTTAAATGTGATGGTTCCTGACATATTTGGGGGTGCAACCACTTTTCTTTCCTGGCAAGCAGTAATCCGGGATCTGACTTATAAAAACAATGTTCTGTAGGGCAGCTTTAATGGTATGCAAAGGCCTGAAGGACTGGACAGTTTGCCAAACTGGACAGCAGCACAGGAAGCAGCTTGGTATGGTGGCAGAAGCCTCGGATTTGGAGTTCTGGGACCTGGGTTTGAATCTCAGTTCTGGCACTACCTGTGTGACCTTGGGCAAGTCATTTTACTCTTCTGTGCCTCACTTTCCTCTCAGTAACATGAAGAAGCTTGGACCAATGGATACTAAAGTCCCTTCCAGTTCTAAATCTATGATCCTGGAGTTGAAAACACTTTAAATCCACAAATCCCGTTAGAGCTGGCAAGACACTTAAATTCATTTGGTCCAAAATTCTACAGATGAGCTTTTGACAGGAGTGACTACTTTTTTTTTCTTGACATGTTCTCCTCCATATTGTGTCCCTATTTTAAAGTCTGGTTCTTTACCATTTCTGACCCACCGCTCTCTGCCTCCTCGATAGATTCTTTTTCTCCTCCTGTTTTCTTGCTACCAGTCTCGTGTCTTTATGCAAAGTGAGTTTCTTGGTGTACATCTGTGGTATACTTAATATAATTTTCTGTTTCCTTTTAAATGTTTCCAAGAAATGTATCAAGAACTTTAATTGCATCTGACTAATCTATTTTAAGTGTTTCTGTTCTTTTGTGGAGCTAGAGAGTTTTTGATAAGAGCCTTCTAATTTCTCCCTAATATATATATATATTTTTTCAAAAAAATCAAAACAAAACCTTTTTCTCTATTGAGGATTCAAAAAAAAATTGGCTCTGAAAAAAAATTCTTTCTTCAAATTCTAACTGCCACCTGCATTGTTGCTGTGACTCCTTCTTATGAGGCAAGGAGAAAAACCAAACTTCCAGAGCTTAGTCATCCTTTGTGGTATTCAGCAAACAAATATTTTGGCTCTGGTATGAGATCGACCTGATCCCTACACTCCTGCCCTTCTGAACATTAAACGCTTGTTATTCCCTAGTGGTTCCTGCCAGAGCGCTCTAGCTGCTGACGTTTTTAATATGTTGTGGCCATTTTCTGTGCAGCTGAATTCTTATGTAATCAAACACCATGGGCCTTTGTTCTGAAATTAAAACAGACAAATACTAGACATTGTCCTATGGAAAAATTTTTTTAATTTTTTTTAATCAGTGTATCGAAAACAGCATGTTTATAGAGGGTAGGGGGAAATCAAATAATGATTTTCCATAGGCTTTTTTGGTGAGTATTCCCTGACTTCCTCTCCAGATAACTTAATTTTCATTTTAAAAGACCGGGGAGTTATATGAGTGGTTTGGCTACCACTGCCATGTCACCTCAAAATCTTTATTAAATGTGTGTTAAACAATAGAATTTTTAGTTTAAAAAAACAGAAAACTAAAGATTGGAACAAATTAAAAAAAAACAAATAAGAACCAGTGGATTATAAGCAATAGGTTGCTCAACCTGGAAATATGGAAGACCTGAGTCCAAAGCCCTCCTTGGAAGCTAACAAGTTTTGCCTTAGTTTCCTTGCCTGTAAACTGAGGGAGGGGAGGAAGATAACTGGACTTGCTGGTCACTAAGTCCTCCCAATTCTAAATTTGTGATTTCATTTAAATGAGTAAAGCATCAACTTCACGTCCCAGTGTTTGGTATGCCTAAGAAATTAAACTCCCTGGGAAAAGCTTCCTGGGTAAATATGAATTGCTGGGAATATGGAGAAATGGTTTTGATCAGAATAAATTTTATTGAAAATGATTATGATTTTTTCTTTAAAAAAACAACAATGGACTTTAGATCTCTCAATGCTCTTTTCTTTTTCTTTTCTTTTCTTCTTTGCTTTCTTTTCTTTTCTTCCTGTTTAGATCACTATAACCCAAGCTGTGACACTGACATATTTGTATACGATTTCTTTGAGAGACATCATAGCAAGGTGGAAAGAGAGCCGTCTTTAGATTCAGAAAGTCTTGAGTTCAAGTACTACCTCTAACACAACGTTGGCTGTACCACCCTGAGCAAATCATTTCACTACTCATTACCCCAGGTAATTCTTTAAGATACAAATTGCAAACAGTTGCCCATCTTCATCATTAGAGGGAGTTTCTATTCAAAAGGCTGGGGCATAGGAATTTCTGTAGGATATCTGGCCTTGCAACAGTATTTTTGTGTATTTCTGAGACTTAGGCATGTATGGTGCTTCCTTTGAATTCTAGGAAGAGATGATTTTGTTTTCACAGTGATGTCTGGTAGACTTGTTATGTGACCCGTTATTTCTCAGTGGCTCAATATCCTTATATATAAAATGAGAGTGTTGGACTAAAGGATCTCTAAGACTCTTGACTGATATTTGGATTCTGTGATTCACTGTTTTTGTTGTTGTTGTTGTTGTTTGTTTTGTTTTGTTTTTGTTTTTGTTTTTTAGTTTTTGCAAGGCAATGGGGTTAAGTGGCTTGCCCAAGGCCACACAGCTAGGTAATTATTAAGTGTCTGAGACTGGATTTGAACCCAGGTACTCCTGACTCCAGGGCTGGTGCTTTATCCACTGCACCACCTAGCCGCCCCTCATGATTCACTGTTGATGGTGCCATTATCTTTTTTGTAGGTTGTAGGGCTTTGGAAGGCAACACTTTCAGAGCAGCAAAAGTGGGAATTAAATGGGAAATTACTGGGGGGAAAATGTTTCATGATAGTTTTCAAGATGGATGAGTCAGTGAAAAAGTGAGCAGAGAAAAAAATGATATAATAACTTATGTTTATGTTAGTGCTTTGATGTTTGTAACTCACTTTTCTCATAATTCTGTAAGATGAGAGTGAACTTTTTATTATCTTCATTTTAAAAATGAGGAAACTGAGGCTCAAAGAGATGAAGTTGACTGAAGTTTCACAGCTAGAAAATGTCAGAGCTGAGATTTAAACCCAACTTCTCTGATTCCAAATCCAGTGCTATTTCTGCTAAATGAGGCTAGGTCTTACCAGAAGTCATCAGGTAGTCGTCAGTCATCTTAGGTACCTACCTAAGAAAATCTACATAGTATATATGAAAATCTTTTTAATTATCTTTTTTCTGTCTGGGAGGGATAAAGAGATGGGATATATTGGAAATATAGATGATATAAAATCAAATTATATAAATAAAAATTTCTTTTTTAAATTTAAAATATAGGGGGTGGCTAGGTGGTGTAGTGGATAGAGTACCGGCCCTGGGGTCAGTAGTACCTGAGTTCAAATCCAGCCTCAGACACTTAATAATTACCTAGTCATGTGGCCTTGGGCAAGACAGTTAACCCCATTGCCTTGCAAAAAACAAAACAAAACAAAAAACCTAAAAAAAAATTTTTTAGTGTTTTTATGGGGATACTGTCATCAAAAAAAAAATACCAACCTGCAAAAGTATATTCAGTGCAAATATAATTGGAAAATCTTCCTGTTATACTGATGGCAATTGACCATACCTGTAACTTTCTACTTCTACAGCTTTTTTTGGGAAAAAAAAGGAAATATATATATTGATTTGATGGCATTGCTTATTGTAGTTACCCTAATGTAGTTGCCTTTTAATGTTGTATTCATTTACATTGAGGCAGTTATTTGGTATATTGTTCTTTAGATGCTGTGTTCTTCACTCTGCATCATTTCATGTGTTTTCCTTTGTTTTAGGAAATCTATAATTGTCTTTCCTTATAACACAAGCCTATTTTACCCTATTCTATTCACAGACCACAGTTTGTTCAACCATACCATCATCATTGGGCACTAAATTAGTTTGTAGATTTTTGATGCTAGCAGTGATGTTATGAGTATTTTTGTACAGTTGGATCTTTCCTTATTATCATTAAACCAACTGGGGCAGAAGCAGAGTAGTGGAATTTTCATGTCAAGTGGCATAAACAGTGTAGTCACTTGTTTTGCATAATTTCAAGCTATTTTTCAGAGCATGGATTAGTCTTCAGCTTCTGGAGCAATGATTTAGCATGGTTATCTTTCCATAATCCCTCCCATATTTAATTCCTTCAACAATTTAGGAATAAGATGACGATCCAAAGTTGATTTTGTTTATATTTTTTGTTAGTGATTTTTGAATGGTTTATCATATGGTTTTTGATGGTTTTTAATTTGTTTGAAAAAGTTATTGTTCAGCTTTGATCCTTGTACATCAGTTGGGATATGGCTCTTAATCTTAAAAGATGTGCTAATTCCCTGTGAAATTTGGATATTATCCTTTTATTAAGGACATATAAAGTATTTTGCCCCAAGTTTATATTTTTCTTTTTATCTTTCCTATATTGATTTTGTTTGTACAAAAGCTTTAAAATTTTTTATCAAAATTCCCAACTGTTGAACTATTTTATAATTTCCTTCTCTATTCCAACTCTGGTTATGACTTTTTCTCCTATGTGCAAAAAAAAGAAAGAGTTACAGGGAAGGGAGATGGAGACAGAAACAGTGAGAGAGAGGAACAAGAGGTAGGAGGAGAGAAAATATTAGTCATTTATGCTTGTCTAACTTTTTTATTGATATGATTTTAAAAGTTCAAGTCTTTTATCATTCCATTTTTATTATAATGTATGTTACAAATTGGCAGTCTAAATCTTTATTCCATAAAACACTGCTACATAGTTTTCCTAGTTGTTCTTACTGAACTAGTTTTTAGCTAGTTTTTGGAAGACTAGATTACTGATTATGTTTGTTTAACATGTATTGTCCATGTATTTTCTATTTTTAAAAAAATCTAGTATCATATATAGTTTTATATGTATGGTGGTATAATCTCCTTTAAGATCTGATAAAATCAAACATCTTTTTCTTTCATCTAAGAAAGGATCCTTTTGTTTCTGTGTTTATTACAGTTTTTAACATAAATACTCTATCTCATTAAATGGTCTTTTTCTTCATCCATTGATACAATCATACTATTTGTTTTTATAAAATGACTTGTCACAAAATGTATTGTAGAAAGTACACAGGTTCTGGAGTCAGAGAATCTGAGTTAAAAAATCTTGATGCTTGCTATCTGTGTAATCCTGAGCAAATTATTCAACCTTTCTGGTTCTCAGTTTTATTTATATAATTAAGATATAGGATTTGATACCTCTGAATTCCCTTCTAAGAAATATATTTTAGTTAATTATATTCAGTTTTCCTAATGGTGAACTGTTCTTGGATTTTGGTAAAAATCTAGCATGGTAATAATGAATAGCTTTTTGATCTGTCACTGCAATGTCTTTACTAATGGTTTATTTAAAAAATTTGAAGCAGTATTCACTAGCAATATTAGTCAGTATTTGGGTTTTTTTCCATCTTTATCTCTCCATGGTTTGGGTAGCAAGATAATATTTGTCTAGTGAAAGTTGGTCAGATAAAGTACTTTATTTCTTTGTTTTTGAGATCTATTTGGTACAGGAAATATTTGGTTTTTGTTTAATATTGGGTATATAGGTGAATTCTTACAGAAAAGAGAAGTGAATTCTGTCAGTCTTTATAAAGAAAGTATTTGGGTTTTTTAAAATTTCCTGGCAAGTATTTTATGACTTATTCTATATTTCTCTCTGAGAATGGGTTGTTTAGATTTGTTAATTTGCTCAATTTATAGTTTTGTAGCTTTTCATCCATTTTCATTTAAGTTTTCCATTTTGTTGGCATATATTTGGGTATAGCAACTTATGTGTATTTTTTTCTGCTTCACTGAATCTCCTCTTTTTCATTTATGATAAAGGAAAAAATTTATTTCTCTTGGAGACAGAAAATTGACATATCTTTTTTATTGGTGTTTAAAAAAAAGCCCTTTGTATCATTTATCATTTTCTTTCTTTTAAATTTTATTGATTCTCTTGAGGATTTCCTTTATGTAGCATGCTATAGGAGTTTTAATTTGTTGGTTTTCTAGATTTTTAAATCACATGCTTAATTATCCCCCTTTTTTAAGAGACAGAAAAAGAGGGGGCAGCTAGGTTGCACAGTGGATAGAGCACTGACTCTGGAGTCAGGAGGACCTGAGTTCAAATGTGGCCTCAGACACTTAACAATTGCCTAGCTATGTGACCTTGGGCAAGTCACTTAGCTCCATTGCCTTAAATAAATAAATTTTTAAAAGAGAGAGAGAGAGAGAGAGAGAGAGAGAGAGAGAGAGAGAGAGAGAGAGAAGCTATACTCCCCCTCATCTTGGTATGGAGTTGATCTGGGTTCTCAAAGATTATTTTTTTTTTTTTAGGTTTTTGCAAGGCAATGGGGTTAAGTCACTTGCCCAAGGCAAACAGCTAGATAATTATTAAGTGTCTGAGGCTGGATTTGAACTCCAGGGCTGGTGCTGTGTCCACTGCGCCACCTAGACACCCCTGTTTGATACTTTTAAGGCTTAAATATGATCCCAGGAATAAACTATGTTTTCTTTCTTAATGATAGTCTAGCTAAGTGTGGAGAGATTCATCACCTGTAGACTGGTCACTTGCAAGACATTGGGCTAAATATCGGGTAAAAAGTTCCTGCCTACAAAGAGCTTATATTTTGCTGGTGGGATGGAGCATGCATACAGAACTGTGCTTAGCAGGAAAGAACTCTCTTGTCTTTCTTATACCTTGAACTTGTGTGATATCAGATTGAACATCAGGTTCCATATTGCCAAGAAAATGAAACTGGTAAATCATATTGCTTTGGAATCTCAGGGCCTAGGTCATACAAATGCAAAAATGAAACAATCTGTACCCTTAATGAACATTAAGGGAAACAATATATTCGCGTGTGTAAATGTGTGTAAAAATATACATGTACAATTAGATGATATATAAACCATAAAAACCAGATACAAAATGGAAGTAGTAGGTAGTGAAAGAGAGCAGGAGAAGTTGACTGTAGCAGAAGTTTTCAGTTCTTTTGATCTGCTTATGGGAGCTTGGAATTTCAAGTGGCAGAGAGGTCAGAAGAGAGAACATTATCAGGTCTGATAGACCTGATTCACACACATTATATTGTGCGTGTGTGAATGGAAATAATTCAATACAAGACTGGAAAAATTAAGATGAGACCAGGTTGTGAAGAATTTTAAATGCTAATGATTCATTTACTACAGTTCATTGGTAACAGTAAATACATTTGGGCAAATAAAATCATTTACCACAGATCAAGCTCAAGATGCTCAAAAAATTATGGATATTTCTTCCCAAAGAAGATTTCAGTCTATTAAGTCTCTATTCCTTTAAATACAAAGGAAAATTAAACTGGTTCAGATCTACCCATAGTTTCCTTTTACTTTTTTAACTGATTAATTTTTTTAGACAAGGCAACTATAAACAAAAGAAAAATATGTATATAAAGTCAGCAAAAATGAAATTTATTTAATTTTAACAGATAAGAAATAACTTATAATTGATGTTGGCATTAATCCCAAATAAGAAGGCTATCATCATAATAAATAACTTTTAGAACAAAGTTAAAAACAAGAATAAAAATTGTTTTGAACAAGTTATTGATGAAGAAAGGAATCAAAGGAAGAAAGAATATTGACATTTTTTAGAAAAGGTTTTGGTTAAACAGAAGTTTAAATTGTGTGAAACATCTGCCATAAGAAGGAGATCAAAAGAACTTAAAAACTGCCTTAGTCAGAAAACACTTGATCTAGTTGTCAAGTGGAGAGTGATGGCAACCAGGATAAGCTAGGTTAGAATATAAATTTGCTCATTGAATATTAGAGAAGATGATCAAATATTATAAGCAATATAATACCAGAATGTAGAGAGAAACAAGAAGTTAAAAAAATAGTTTATAGAAAATTTGGTGGAAGATCCAATTAAGCCAGATCATTCTGAGGGTATTTTAGGATGAAAGAGGAAAAATTATATCCAGAAGAAAGATGGAAACTATATCTATATAAAATAAACTATTTTCACTATATGATACAGTAGAGCCACTACATTTGGCTCTAATGTCCCAAATATGTTTCTTGAGGATCTAGAAGGACATTCAAGAGAACAAAAATGGGGGGACGACTATACCAAACCAATAGAGAGAAGCTTGGTGTTGGCGATGGGACAGTTTTGAAGGCATTAAGGGTTATGTTTTCAGGGTATCTGAAGGAATGCACAAGACGTCTAGAGATTATCTCTAGTGTAACTGAGAAAATATCAATAACTCTACTTTATCATTCAGATGACTTTTTGTGATATTATTTTGGCCTCTAAAGTCCCTCCCACCTCTAAAATCTATTCTCTTGTGATCTATGATGTTTTGAATGCATCATTTATGAGAGAATTAGATAGTGATAGGTAAGCCTTCACAAATAATATAGGGCAGTAGACCACACTTTCATTACCATACAATTGACTCAAAAAATGAAAACAATACAAGATTCTGCAATTATTTTACTATGAAAAAGCATCTGATTAAGCAAAACAAAATACTGCCTTCATTGCCTAAGATGTCTCCTATAAACCTTATCTAAATATGCAAGATTCCTTCTAGGGTATACTAGAGACAATCTTGTTCAGTCCTCCTTGTTAAGTCATTTTTCAGTCAAGTCCAACTCTTCATGGTCTCATTTTGGATCATGGTACTGGAGGTACTGGAATGGTTTGCCATTTTCTTCTCCAGCTTATTGTAGAGATGAGGAAAATGAGGAAAACAAAGTTAAGTGACTTGCCCAGGGTCACATAGCTAGTAAGTGTCTGAAGCCAGATTTGAACTTAGGAAGGTGAGTCTTCCTGACTCCAGGTGCAACACACTACCCTCTATGCCTCCTTGTTGCCCAGTCCTCTAATCATTAGTGTGAGAAAAAGTATAAAATAAAGAACTGTTTGCTAAAGATATTTGTATTTCCATAAAGGAAATCCAGTGTCAAGTCCAAGTTAAGGGAAGATTCCTTATAGATGTTCTTGTTTGCAGATGACATGGAGCTGATTGAATTTTCCTGGGGCTAAAAGTAAATCTCTGTAAATGATATCTATAAATAAACAAGTCTGACTTTACTATTTTATTGGAAAAACCAAGTTTATAAAAAATGTCTTTTGCCCATTCCAATAATATAATATAGTTTAGACAACATATAGAGCTCTCCTAGTTAGGTAGCTAGGTAGTACATTGTTTGACCTGAAGTCAGGAAGACCTGAGTTCAAATCCAGAATTTATTTGCAAATTACTTAACTTCTTTCAATCTCAAATTTTCTCACCTATAAAATTGATAAGATCACCTACTTTTAGCTTTTTGCAAGGCAAATGGGGTTAAGTGACTTGCCCAAGGCCACACACGTCTAGGTAATTATTGTCTGAGGCAGGATTTGAATTCAGGTACTCCTGACTCCAGGGCCAGTGCTCTATACACTGCACCACCTAGCCATCCCTAATATCACCTACTTTTTAGGGCTATTGAAAAGATCAAAGGAGATGATTGCAAAGAGCTTTGCAAAAATTGAAGTGCTTTATAAATACTAATCATCATTATTTGGGATGTATAAGTATGTTTATATATGTGTGTGTATACATATATATGTATATGAATATTTATACAATCTAAAAAAGCATTTCTTAGATAAAATAAAATAGCTTAAGTATGACAGTTGAACAGGAGGAGGTGAGAAATTGGATTGCCTTTGGAAAATGGCATAATCTCAGATTTATCCCTGTCACTAAAACCTACATATTTAAAACCAGTGTTCTTCTGCTAATGTTTTATGACTTCAAGTCATGAAACAAATCAGTCTCTCTCTAGACTAAAATTAAAGATCACCTAAAATGCAGTGAACGGGGTGCATGTTAGGAAGCTGCAGTACATACAGTAAAAGAATTAAAAGATGTGGGTGTAGATACACACACACATACACACACACACACACACACAAAGTGTCATTGGACATGTATAACTAAAAATATGGAGGCTTTCATCAGTTGAAGAATGGCTAAACAAATTCTGGTACATGAATATAGTGAAATACTATACAGCACCATGAGAAACTGTGACTGTAAAGAATTCAAAGAAGCATAGGAAAATTTATATGAACTTAGGCAAAGTAAAGTAAGTAGAGCCAGGGAAAAACATACACAATGATTATAATGATGAAAATTCAAAGAATATAAAACCAGAATTAAGTACTGAGTAATTATAATGTCCTACCTTGATCACAGAGAACAAAAGAGCCATAGAACTAGAGCTAAAATGTACCTTGGAGATCATCTTAAGATGAGATGGTAAAAATGTATCTCCCTCTTTTTTTTTCTTCTTTTTTTTTTTTGCAGAGGTTTGGAACTGTGGATTTAGAATACTGCATCAACTATCAGCTAATTTGTTGTTTTTTATTAACTGCTTTTTAATCTCTTAAAATTGTAGCAAGGAATGACTTGCTGGTTAAGGGATGGAACAGGTATTCAGAAATGAAGGGGGATGAAAATGAAATATCAATAAAAATTAAAAATTTAAAAATATGGGCAAGGTACATAGGGAGAATGATGGATAGTTCACATGATCACTACATTATAAACAGAATGAAACAAGAGCTCCCAGCATATTGGATGAGTGCCTTGTGGCAAACTTCTTTAAGGACACAGACAAGAGTTAGCAAGAATAGGCAAGCAGGGTACTGAAGTGTATCTACATTATTGCAGGGAATATCTAGGTTGGCAAGATTATAGAGCCATTGTAGTAATAATAAATGGAAAATCGTTAATGAAACACTTTTTATAGGGCCAGAAACTGTACTAAGGGATAAAGAGATTAAGATTTCTTGACCTCAAGGGACTTGCATCCTCATAGAGGAAGAGTACACATGTAGGGAAATGAAAGAAAGGGAGGGATATTTTGGATTGGAATTATTTTGGTGTGAAATCAAGAGCAGAAAGAACCTTCAGAAAACTGATTGACAACAGATTGATCTATTATTAGGAATGGCAAAATTGATTTGATCTAAACATCATTACCAGCTTGAAATGAGCCAGAAGGGTGCTCATTGCATGGAGATGATGGCTCTCTCTGTCTGGACCTGATATAGAGAACACTCACTAATCATCAGTCAAGTGCCTCAAGGTAAAAGCTGAAGTAATTGATTAGAGATAGAGAAGCTAGAGCTAGAATATTGAGTCATTTTATTAGTGAATTTATTCCATTGACATTTATGACTTATAACTGTTAGGTATATTTCCCCCTCTGTCCATGTTATATTGCTAGTTTTTTTTAAAAAAATTATCACAAGGTTCATCTTGCATAAGAGAATTCTGTCTTCACATTAAAAAATCATATGCTCCTCTTCCCAGCAGAGCTAGATTCCTACATTTTATTTTTACTAAAATACTATCTTTACACTTTCCAGGACTTAGTATACCATTTAGTTCACTTTATACCTGTAAAATATATCTCTGCAACATACCTGAAAAATGATTATTCAGCCTTTGCTTAAAGACTTCAAATGAAAGGAAACTAGTGGTATCCTCAGGTAGCCTATTCTACATTTATATAACTCTAATTGTTAGAAATTTCACCTTCACCTAAAGGTTAAATTAACCTCTTTGCAATTCCTGCCCATTGTTCCAAGTTATGCCCTTGAAGGGCCAAATAGAACAAAAATTTATATATATATATATATATATATATATATATATATATATTTCCCTCACAATGTAGTATGTTTAGTGTATAGACGTGTGATAGTGGTTTATTTTCACTGTATTGGTATATCATGTTCTAGTTCCTTCTTATTTGATGAGCAATTCTGCATGATTTAGATTGATGTTTTTAAAAATGTGAATTACTTTGACCAGGTAGCTTTTAAGATATTGCTTTGTCTGGGTAGCTAGGTGGCACAGTGGATAGAGCACTGGCCCTAGAGTCAGGATGACCTGAGTTCAAATCCAGCCTCAGACACACTTATTAGCTTTGTGACCTTGGGCAAATCACTTAAGCCCATTACTTTGCAAAAAAAACAAAACAAAACAACTGCAATGTTGTGAGTCTCTGGAACCAAGTAGCAAGATTTCCAAATGAGTTAAACTTGGGGTTCCTCTTTATAATATCCCATGGATTCTAGCTATCTGTACTTTGCCAATTCTAATTTTGGGCCTTTTGCAAGGACCCAAGGAGGGGGAAGTTCCTAGAATATTACACTATGACTCTGTTATAATTTTTTGTAGAAAATCATTAATTCTTAGATTATCATCTTAAGTGCTATACTGAAGTTCAGTACTCAATTTTATATAGAACTCAGGTACCATTACATAGTGTTGGAGGTAGACTGCTAGATTTGTAGTCAGGAAGACCTCATTTTGACACCTACCTCAAATACTTACTACGCATATAGTCCTGGATAAGTCACTTAAACTCTGTCATCCAAAGTTTTCTTGTGTATAAAATGGGGATAATAACAATATTATTAAATCTGAGATAACATAGTAAAGTGTTTTGTAAACCTTAGAGTGTTATATAAATGCTAACTTGTTTTTATTATTTTGCTGTCTTTTTAATTTGCTTTGGCATTTTCTCTTGGTTTATTTTTATGTTCTGCCTTTGTCTTTATCTTTTTAAGAAAATTGAAAATTTTGTTAAAATGTTACAATATTTGTTCTAAGCAGGGATTCCCTTATTTGTCTTCTTGCTTATCTCTTGTAATGTGGCTTATGAGCTCGATAAAAGAATTTAAAAGAGGAAGGGTACTTTTCCATTTTGGGGAGTTGACTTATAGTTATTATATTGTAACAGCAGTTCTTCTTTCTGAAGATTTTTTTCTCATTTTTATTTACTCCATTGTATTTATTCACCCTGTTGGACTTTATTTACTTCTTTCTTCAATCTATTGGTTTTCCTATGAGAATTTTCTATTATAATATCTTCCCTTTCCTTTTTTGTTATTTTATCTATATCTACATCTAGCCATCTCTATCTATTGATATATTGCTATTTTGTGGCAATAATGACGATGAAGAAGAATTGGCCTAGACACAAATTACTCAGCTATTTTGCTGAGAAACTTCCAATACAATAAACTTTTATTAACCATCTTTTATGAATGAAACACAGTGTTGGGCACTGGGAATAGAAACATATATATAGAAATAATATACAAAAGATTTATAACAATCTGCATGGGAACTTCTATCAAGGCAAATAGCAACCTATCTATGATTTATGTTACGTATCAAATGACTTGTCCAGCATTGTATAGCTAATGTCAAAATCTTTCTGAATCCAAGTCATAACAACAACCTTATGGTCTCCTGATAATACAAAGATTTGATATTTTTTTCAAATCTACCTCAAAGAGTTTATAGTCTATAGGGTAATATATGATATGTACTCATTTAAATACAATTAGAGGAAGGAAGTGATACAGCATGGTAGAGATCTAGACAGTGTGCCTTGGGAAAATGTTAGTATGGAAAGAACACTCCAGCTGAGTCTTGAAAAAAGAAGTATACTAAAAGTAGGAAATATATAGAATTGTTGGAGATAACATGTCAATTTGGAAAATAGCTAGCAGTTCAACTTCAGCAAATACCTATATCAGGATTTGAGCTCAGGTCTTCATGACTCCAAGTATTACACTCTGCCACCTTAGTTAGGAATATTGTTTCAGAAGTCTTATGAAGGATCGAGGAAAGATTTGAAGAAGAGAAACTAATTAGAAAACTATGACAATAGTTCAGGTAAAAAGTGATGAAAGCATCTTTGTACCAGAGTGGAAAGAAGAGGAGAGCTATGAACAATATTGTAAAGGTAAAATTGACAGGCCATGACAGTAGAATAAATATTGGGGGGGGGGTAGGTAGGTGTGAAAGAGAAAGAAGAGTCAAAGACTACTTAGAGGTTTCCAGCAGAGAGAGAAAGGGAGAATGATAGAATTGGTAATGCCAACTACATAAATAGGAAAGTTTGGAAAAACCACAGATTTATAAGGAAAGATGATCATTTGAATTTGAGGTACTGGTGGAATGTCCAGCAGTGTCTAGGAATGTGGAACTGAAGTTCATGGGAGAGATGAGAATTGGATATATAAATTTGTATGTTATCTGTCCAGAGGTGATAACTGATTTGTGGCAGTTAAGCCTTCATTATCTTCTGAGCCTCCCAATGCACCAGATGAGATCACTTAGGAAGAGAGGGTCCACAGAGCCTTGTAGGCTACTCTCCCTTACAAAGTAGGAGGAGGACAATAAACTAGGGAAGGGAACCAAGGATTGTTCAGTCTGGTAGAAGTAAAAGACCTAATTTTACAGATTTGTAACGCTATAGAGAAAATGGTATCCAGAAGGAATGGATATTCAATTGCTAAATGCTTCAGAAAGAGAGGTAAAGATGAAGACTAAGAAAAGGAAATTTAGCAATTTAAATGGTTATTGGTCTTTGAGTGTAGATGGGTGGCATGGTGGAGAGAATGCTGGACCTAGAGTCAGGAAGATCAGAGTTCCAATGTGACCTTAGATACGTGACCCATTAAGAGGTTTCTGGTGCTGTTTAGAATCACCAAAGACAGTTACAAAATCAAGCTTTCACTCTTCACATAGCATTTTGTTATATAAACTCTGACAAGTTGTCATGCAGGGCTGATTCTTGTATTTAGTGATGTAATTAGAACCTTGAATGGCCCAGTGCAAACAATCCTGGCTATGGAATTAGAGGTTCTGGGTTTGAATCCCAGTTCTATCATTTACTCTCTGTGTAACATTAGGAAAGTCATTTCATTTCTTTACCTTTTCACTCTCTCACCTGTAAGATGGGGGCTTAGATGTTTTATCCTCTAAAATTACTTCTAGCTAGGAATCTGTATTCCCATATGTTACTGTATGGTTTTTTCTATCTGTAATTCTTATTCTCCTACTAAACTGGCTATAAATTGTGTGAGAGTAGAAAGTTAGGGAAATGTTAGAGCCAGCTCTTGAGCTAACAAAACTGGTTGTTAAATTTTCAGCGTGACAATTTACAACTTGGAAAATGGCAATTGGAGCTTGGTTTACTGGAAAGTAATGGGTGTGGCTAGGTGACGCAGTGGCTATAGCACTGGCCCTGGAGTAAGGAGGACCTGAGTTCAAATCCATACACAGACACTTAATAATTACCTAGCTGTGTGGCCTTGGGCAAGTCACTTTAACCCCATTGCCTTGCAAAAACCTAAAAAAAAAAGTAATGGAAAAATATAACTTTAAAGTATGTCATCTGTATTTGGGGCGGGGGGAAGGTGCCAGTTGTTAAACATTTACCAGCACATTTTTAGTAAAGACTATTACTCCTAGATAATTCTGAAATGCAAATGAGACTCAGATATCATTTATTTCTGGGCATTTCTGATTTATATAATCTATGGTCTAAAGATAATCTATAAAGAATACTTTGAAATGGCGGTCTATTCTTCACAACCCTAGCAACAACAAATATTAAGTGATTATTGTGTGTAGAGGTCAGTGGAAGGGTTACTAAGATCTCTCTGCTGAAGAGGTTTACAATCCAATAGAATATATGCTGTCTTCACTATCATCTCCTTTATAATGGAGTCCTTAGTTTTTGTGTCACAGGTATACCTCAGAGATGAGACTACAGCTGGGCTACAGTAAGGTTCCTTTGATAACTTTGGCAACCAGATCCTCCTTAAAAAGAGTTGAGATGCATCTATGTATCACAGGTCTATTATATAGACCTGTGCATCACTGCTACTCCTAAAGCCCTATAACTTTTCCACTTCCCTATGACCAAAGATTTGATTTTTAAGTGAGATGAAAGCAAAGACTCTTCATTCATATGCCGGCTTTTCTTGACCACTCTGGGCCTTAGTTTCCTCTTCTATAAAGTGAGGGGTTGGATGGTCAATCAGTAAGCATTTATTAAGCAATTGCTTTGTGTTTACACTATACTAGTTAATGGGATAGAAAAAAAGGCAAAAAATAACAATTTGTCCTCAAGGAACTTACTTTCTAATAAAAGAATATGTAAATAACTTCTGTACATACAAGATTCATATAGAACAGGTAGACAGTAATCTTTTCAGAGAAGACTCAACAGTGGATAATTGTAAGCAAAAGAAGGTGGAGTTTGAACTAAGTCTTTATGAAAGCTAGGAATATCAAGTGGTGGAAGTGAAGAGAGAGAGAGAGAGAGAGGGAGAGAGAGAGATTGCTGGGGGATGACATGGTGAGATCTGTGCATTAGGAAAATCACTTGGGCAGTTTTTTAGAGATTAGACTAGAATGAGGAGACACTTGAAGTAGAAAAACCAGTTGGGCTATTGCAAGACTTTAGGTGAAAAATGATCAGAAGCTGATCTAAGAATAGTGACTGTATGAGTAGAGAGAAGGAGATGTTTACATGAGTTGTTAAAAAGGTAGAAATAAGAAAATTTGGCAACAGATTAGATACGGAGAGCTAGTGAGGTTGAGAAACTATGTGAATGGAAGGATGGTGATGCCATCAATTGTTAATAGAGCCAGTTTGAAAGAGGAAACATTTGAGGAGAAAAGATGAGTTCTCCTTTGGATATGTTGGGCTTGAGATGCCTATGGGAAATCTGATTAGAAATACATACATATATATACATATATATATATATGTATATATATATATATATATAAAAAATTTTATTTATTTATTTATTTATTTTTGCTAGGCAATGGGGTTAAGTGGCTTGCCCAAGGACACACAGCTAGGTAATTATTAAGTGTTTGAGACCGGATTTGAACCCAGGTACTCCTGACTCCAGGGCCGGTGCTCTATCCACTGTGCCACCTAGCCACCCCTCTGATTAGAAATATCTAATAGGCAGTTCAAAATGTGTGATTAGAGCTCAGAAAATGAACTGGAATTGTGTGAGAGCAGAAAGTTAGAATCTTTTTCTTCCCCAAAGAATGAAAGAGAAGTTCGTTTTCCAAGACAACTTTTCATAGAAGCATTTCATTGAGAATCATCTGCCTAGAGATTGGAAGGAATCTATGGGAGCTGATGATATCACTAAATGGAGAGTATAGATTAGGTGACCTCTAAGGTCACCATCCCATTCTAAATCTGTGATCCCATCTTTTTTGTGAATTCAGCACCACCTTGTGGACATTAAGAGTACCCAAATAATAGCCACTATTTTATAATATCAACATAAATTAATGTATTTGAAAAGTTATTCATTAGCCTTTAAGGGATATGTAAAGATAAGCACACCTTGTGGACATTAAGAGTACCCAAACAATAGCCACTATTTTACAATATCAACATAAATTAATGTATTTGAAAAAATATTTGTTAGCATTTAAGGGATATGTAAAGATAAACTGTTACAATTCTTAAAAACAAGCAAGTCAAATAAGATGAAGAGGAACTGTTTTTAAAAAAAATGATTTTTTTGTGCTATGAGAGTTTCTTTTTCTGATCCATCAAAGTACCATATTTTTCACTAATTTGTCTTCAACACTTTTGTGAAGCAGATCAGCAAATATCATTCTTGTTTTTATACAACATGAAAATAATAGCCTTTGTGGGTTTTGATGCCTACATTTGATGCTTTAATGAGATTTTAAGCATATAAGAAAGGTCTTTTTTCTTTTCTTGTTTATATTAAAACAGAAGGAACAATATATGAGTTTGTGATAATCAGGGTGACTAGAGTTAATGTTTAGATGCTATTCTTAAGATTGAAAGTCCTATTGGATCTCCCCATATCCCATTCTGCTTTTACAAGAACAAAAGCATCTTCTTTCCCAATTCAGCTAGATCAAGGATAATTTTTAAGGCATAAGGTTCCTCCTTTGAAAAAGAAGTCTCATATTTTTATGATCATAAACTATCAACTTTGCACTTATTGGTTACTTTTCATCTTTCTATATTTCCATACATTTATAATATGCACAGAAGTGGGTGGTTTCAATCAGTGACAATTAGTTATAACTTTGTCTGGGACACACTGAATTTGCAGTGGTGGTTGTACCTGAGCAATAGGTGGTGCAGTGGTCTTTAGCCAGGAGGATTCATCTTCCTGAGTTTAAGTCTGACCTCAGACACTAATTGTGTGACACCTAACAAGTCGCTTAACCCTGTTTTGTCTCAGTTTCCTTATCTGTAAAAATGAGCTGGAGAAAGAAAATGGCAAACCGCTCCATTATCTTTGCCATGAAAACTCCAAATGGGATCATGAAGATTTAATATGACTGAGCACAGGTATAGATAGTAAGGGAGAAGTGATTATTCATACCTCATGAGGGTTAGGGGGAAGATAGACTCTGTCCAGAAAGTCCCCATCGCAGTGGACCTTGGTGCTGGCAGCCCAATGCAGATGCAGCCCAATACCACTATAGCTAAAGCATAGGGATGGTATAGCTACTAAGAGAAGAAGACTCTCCCCTCTCACAAAGGAAAAACTATACCCCCCTCCCCAAAATACTCATAGTTGCCCACTATGTAAAGTATCATTTACCCTGAGTCACCCCTTGCATTCTCACCTACAATTCCTCATTTATCTGATACTTTGCATCGACTTGTACATATATTTTCTTCCCAATTTTCCATCTTAAAAGGTCAGCATGAACAGAATTTAGTTTTCTCTGAACATATTCTGCTTCGCTCTAATTTAATCTTGCCTCATTAGATGTTCAATAGTATCCTCCAACCCCTCTTAGCTCTGGCCTCTCTTTTTTGCTGGACAGTCTCCAATTTCTTACTCAATCCTACCATATTTCTAACATTATTTATGCTACCAAACACCAGATTACTGGTAATGATATTTTGAAGAAAAAGGAAAACAGAGGGTTGGAAGAGGATGATGGGAATTTTTAAAAAGTTTTTCTTTGTTACTATAATATAAAATTATCACTGTGGAAAAGAACAAAACTGAATCAAAAGAACAAGGATGCCTTGAAATTGAAGATAAGAGAATGACAGTTAAATGATATAGCAATTGCAACAATTTTAGAACAAGGACAAAAAAAATCCAGAGTAAATGCGACAAATTTGCAGGACCCAAATTTTATTTTATTAAACCTTGACCTAAATAACATTTAACAACTAAAAAAGGCTAGTGAGCCAATATAAACTTGACCAAATTTGTTTTCTAAAACTTTTCAACTCAAATGTTTAGATATCATATAAACAAATTAAATCAAATTAATATTTCATTTGATTCTTGATATAAAAGGTTATATGTTGAAATTTTTTTCCACTTCTGCACTATTCAAACTTGAGAGAAATAAGTATAGTCTGTGGCAGGGTGGACATGTGGGGGGAGGAAATAATATGGTGGCAACAATTCTGGATTAAATGTCAGTAGAGGGATTTAAGGCCCAACTTTGCCACTAAGTAGTTATACATTAGTTAAGTCATTCATCTCTGAACTTCAATTTCCTCATCTTTAAAATGGACTAAATTATCTTTAGAGTTCCTTCTAGCTCTAATAATCTATACTTCTATGAAAAGCTGCTTTGGGGGAAGAACTTTTGATTCATTCTTCCAAATGTTTATTGAATGTCTGATATATAAAAGTTTTATGCAAGGCTGTTATGAGTAGGAGAGGAAGAGAAGGAAAAACTCTTGGTATCTCTCTTCCTTCATTGTTATAGGCAAAGAAATAACAAGAGAAAGAAAATTTCATTAGGTTAGAATAAGTAATTATGTGAAATGGGCACTAGCCTAGTCACATTTGTTTTTAAATACATTGAGAAAAGAGGGATACATTAAATGTAAAGTGTATTTTCATTTCATTGTTTATCCATCTCATACAAAGGGTGGACCCTCTAAAATTTGTTTTATTAAATGAATGACAAAAATTCTTAGATAATCTAAAAATTCCACCTTAGGAAATATTTATGACCTCCTTCCCTATCAAGTTAAATCTTGACCAAAGATGCTAAAATGAAAAATTAGTTAATTTGAGTTGAATCTCAATTTTTCCATCCATTTGCTGGTAAAACTAATAGTATAAAATGAGGTAAGAAGTGAAAAAAGAAATGGTTTAGAATTATCTTTATGACTAAATAGGCAAGAAAGTATCATTTCAAAAGACTTAAGTGAATGGTACATAAAAGAAGAACAGTTTGCAAATCATGGATTGTATTTAATTCACACTTGTGTTCCCCTAAAGTCATTTTTATATAAGGTAAGCTTTCTCTCATTATTATTTAATGAAAGTGTTAACTTGAGCCTTACTCCCTGAAATACAAGACCTAGGAAATAAGTATATTTGTACAAATATAAATTTCTTTTAGCTAATTTTACTTAAGGCAGAGGATATAAATTATTTGTGAAAATAGAAAGTATATCAACCTACCAATTAATAAGTATTTAGTATCTACTATATTCAATGGCAGTAGGGTAGTGCAGAGAATAGAGCTCTGGGTTTAGAAATAGGAAGATTTATCTCCTAAATTCAAATCTGACCTCAGAACTTTACTAACTTTGTAATCCTGGGCAAGTCAATTAATCCTGTTTGCCTCAGTTTCATCATCTAAAAATGATGCTTGAGTGGAGATAGATTACTGCTCCAGTATTTTTGCCAAGAAAACCCCATATAGGGTCATAGTCAGACACACCTGGAAAATGACTCAATAGCAATAAGCTATGTACAAGGATATGGTGCTGGGGACCTGGGTATAAAACCATGTTACCTTCTATTGGGACTTGGGTATAAAACCATGTTACCTTCTATTGGGAAAGATAATATATACAAGGTAGTTGGGGAAATCAGGAAAAGACTTCTTACAGAAGATGGTACCCAAGGTGATACATCTTAAAAGAAAAGAGAAGCTCAATGAGGTGGAGGCAGAAGGAGTGCATTATAGAATGGCAGACAATAGTGGGTGGCAGGTATCATATCCAGTGAGGGTAGAAAGATTAGGACTATATCATAATTGAGCTTTAAAAGCTAAACAGAGTAGTTTAGATTTTTATCCTAAAGTAGGAAGCCCCTGAAATTATTGGTCACATGGTCAGACCTGCATTATAGAAAATCATTTGGGCAGTAATGTGTAGGGGAGACTTGAGTGAGGGAGACCACTTGGAAAGCTATTTCAGTAATTTAGGTAAGAGGCAGTGAACTAAAATGGTGGCTTTGTGAGTACAGAGAAGGGTTCAGAGGTTAGAGATGTTGTAGAGGCAGAAGTGGCCAAATTTGGCAACTGATTAAATATGTGGAGTGAAATAGAATGAGGAATCCATAAAATGCTAAGATTATGACATGATGTTGGAAAAAGTATGGTGTCTTCAACAAAATTAGGTAAATTTGGAAGAAAAGAGGATTTATGGGGAAAGATAATGAGTTATTTTAGACTTGTTGAGTTTTAAGATGTTTTCAACCATCCAATTTGAAATTTCTAATATATCATATTTATGTGAGATTGAGACTCAATGGAGTGACTGGGACTGGATATAAAAATAATAATTAAGATATGGAATCTGATTAGTTTACTAAGGGAGAGAATATATAGGGCTAAGAGGTAAGGGACCCAGAACAGAACCATGGGGAATGCCCACATTTAGGGAGAGTAATATAAATGATGATCTAGTAAAGGAAAATAAAAAGAAGCAAACAATCATAAGTCGGAAGAGAACCAGGAGAACACAGTTTCCCAAAAACTAGAGAAGAGAGTATCAAGGAGAAGAGTGATCAACAATGTCAAAGGCTGCAGAGAGAGCAAAATGAATGAGGACTTGGTAAGGATATTTACTAGAGTCATAAATCTAAGCCAAAGGTTTTTAAATTGAAAAGAAGGGCAATGGACTAGAACTGTGTATATCCACCAAATCAGAGACTAAATACAGTCTGGAAATAAGAAAGGAGAAGAAATGTCTAGAAGCCTACAGAAAAGAAAAACACCAACAAAAAACCAATGATTTCTAATCATTGTATAAACTGGGAACCCTTCTGGATCAAAGAAATCAATCTTTAGTAAAGAAACAAAGATGGTAGTGTGCAGTCTGCCCAGTATAATTTGAGACCATGAAATACAGAATTCACATTTATTTGTAGATTTTCACCCAGGGCTGTACTCTTATTAAAAAATCACACAATTACTTCTCCTATTAAAGTGATTGTTGATAAATTATTACAAATCAAAGTATTCAAGACATTGATTATTGTTCTTTCCCATTATAACACAAATATAGAAAGTGTAAGAAACTTGACAAGCAAGATCCTGACCTTATTTGAGCTTATAGGTGTCACTGAAATTTGATAGAATGGAATCTATAATTGAAATTTGGCCTTAAAAGGATCTATTTACCCTTACTTAAAAATAACATATTAGATATAAAGTATCTGTTAATAGAATTGAACACAAAAAAGATTTCATGTTGTTAGTTAATCCAAGAGCCAAAAGGAGAAAAGATGCTTGATGGAGAGCATTTAGGTGACAATTCAATGGAGGAAGAAACTATATTTTCCTCAGAGATCACTACAAATAGAAAAGGATAATAAATGAAGAGGGATATAATATTGATAGAGGACTTTGATTATCTGGATATCTGATAGAATCCAAATCCTTTGCCCAAATCAAAACAGCTAATATTGTTTTTTTTTATCCTTTTTACTTTGTAATAATTTCATCTTTCAAAAGATAAAAGGGATACTCAAATGGAACTTTTATTTTTGAATCTGATTCTGAACATGAAAAAAAAACTGACTCCTAGGATGGAAAGGATGGCAACATTAGAAGAAAAAGAACATGTCACCTTAAAATTTGTTTTAGAAAAGAAAAAAGCTGAGGATAATCTGACCTGCACCCCAGATTTTGGGAATGTTTAAAGGGCTGACTGAGAAGATGAGTACCATACCAATAGGGGAAAATCTCATAGTCTTATATTGTACAGGGAAAGTTAGACTAGGGGACATGAGAAGTACAGTTCTGAAGATGTAAAATATAATTCTAATGAGGAAGAAAAGAGGACCCTTATACAAAGATCAATATGAATATGGGGGAACTTGAAAACTAAGATTTTTTTAAAGGCTTACAAAAGATGGCACCAAAAAAGCTTAAATTGAGCCTGGCAAGGAAATCTGAGGATGATGAAAAGATGAGACTTTGGCAGCAAATGCTGAGGAAAAGAAAAGGATCACAAAAGAGATAACAACACTGCTTGGAATAGATGGGATGATGATAACAGATGATGGGAGAGCTTCTCAAATCTTATTTTGATTCTTTTGGCCCTTGGACTGGAAAAGACAGCACATACACACAAAAAAAATGGTTAGAAGTTAAAGTCATTGCAAGCCAAGATAAGTAAGAGAGTCTTTAGCTGTCTATCACTGAGGAATTCAAGTCATGCAGCCCAGACCAGGGAGATTCCTGGGTCCTGGAAAAAAATGGTGAGTGTGGCAAACTACCTCCCAACAGTGATCTCTGAAAGACCATAGAGAATTGGAGTACTATTGATGGATTGGAATAAGATAGAAGTGGTACCATTTTAAAGAAAAAGAAGGGGGTAAGCAAATGGAATGTAGACCCAGGCTTGGGGCTTGAGGAGTTATTCCCCACTTTTTTAAAACCAGATCAGGCAAGTCAAAATTCAGGTTTTGAATGTTCTAACTTGTTGGATAAATTCTTAAACCAATCTAGCCAAATACTATTCAGCTTCGTTTCAGACCGATGGCATGGTCTTTGTCTTTCCTGTCAGAGCAGTTTTCCACTCCTCTTTTTTTCCTCTTCCACAATTGACCCTTAATGTTTTAGTCTGAAGAGCCCAAGGCTTCTTATAAAGACTTAAATGAAGGACCATAGACCCATTTATATAGGAGGTGGGGACAGGAGATAGGAAGGAGGGAAGGAGAACTTTGTCATAGTTGGAAGTGAATACAAATGATATTAAATGATAGTAAGCATGCTTTAGAAACAGGGCCAAAAATACAATTGTGTTTTTGCTACCAGCTGCACAGCAAGCAGATACAGTATGAGAACATCAAGTCACATCTGTGCAGGCACCAGGATGAAAATAGCATGCTTTATTTGAAGCTGATGTACATTTTCACTTTCACAAAGAAGGTTTTTATTTCTGAACATGTTTTAAAAATCAGCAAACTTGTCTTTTTCTTTGCTCCATAAATTGAAATAATATTTTGCCATTATGTTTGTTTGTTTGTTCATACATACCTAAAACATATATATTTCTCATGTTTCGCTGTTTCCCTGCCCTGGTTCCCTGTCTACTGGCTCATTCTTTTGTGCCCTGGTCCAGTACTATTTTTCACAGATAAAGTTGATTTCAATATTGAAATTGCATTTGGGTCATTCAGGTGTCCTTTAAAAAAGTGGACATAATTAAGTTTCCAGAATAATGAGAGACAAGAAAGGTGTTGTTGGCTTACATGTGTGCCCCACCCATATATACTCACATACACTATTTGTCTACATATACCACACACATACAAATACACATATATAACTGTTTAACCTCATTTAGCAATTCTGCATTACAGACCTGTTAAAATCATAGAAATGTCTGTGCCCTTTATTAGTTATAGCCAAAGGCAACATAGCATAATAATTGTGAGCATTGGAATCAGAAAGACTTAGGTTCAAATTCTACTTCAGCTGTGTTACTGAAGGCAAATCATAACCTGCCTGTGGCAACTAATTCTGAGATCCAGATATAGAAAGGTTACTGGTCTTTGGTTATGGAGGGACTTTCCACACCTGGAGTTTCTCATGCTGATGGAATCACAACTCTTGACCTATCCAAACCCCCTTTCTCCCCCGTGCCCCCGACAAAAATCAGAATATTTTCTGTGGTGTGACCAATCTTGAAATCCCCCACTCTGTCTTTGCTCCCCGACAGTCTTGGCGATGCCCCGCTAGCAAGGATGTCTTTCCCCTTATCTTGCTGGAGGCCGCCTTTAGGACCAGCATTAGGCACCAGCCTCCACACTTCTATAAATAGCCTTTTGCTATTTTTCTCCCAGCGCAGCCGCTCTGTAGGGGTTAGAATTAGCGAGCAGGCAAATAGCAAGTGGTAGAATCACAAAATGTCTCCACAACACCTGCTCGAGCATGGAGCTCTAAATGAGACATCCTACCAGTGGTAGATTCCTCTATTTGACGGAAGGTAAATTTGATCATTTAAATCCAGATCTTGATTCTGGTTGCTTTTTTTTTTTTTTTTTTTTTTTAGCCGAGAGAGAGAGGACTCAAAAAAGGCAGGTGACTGAATCTGTGGGAAAACAGGAAAGGGATAGCAAATTTGAGAGCAATTAACTATCCCAGCATTCATTAAACATAATTATGTCTAGGAAGGTACCCATGCTAAGCATTGAGGATACAAAGAGAAACTGAATACTTTGTATTATTTATGTGCATACAAGCTGTATGCTGTTGTATAATGTTTACATGTAAATAATACAAAGTATAGAAAAGTAAAATACAAGATAATGGGGGAAGGTGGGGGTTAACAATTGCATGAGGATCCAAAAATGTGTAAGGGGTAGGAGCTGAGTCTTAGAGGGAGAATTTCTTCTATTTGAATCTTTAAAGTTTTTATTCAGGTGAGCATCAACTCTTGCTGATTCAGCTTTCTGCTTTACCCTCTACCCATTTCACCTGCATTCTCCATATCTCTAGGAGACACCAAGCCCAAGTAGTACAACCTGCTCACGCTTAATTTGAAGTGAGTTCACATAGCTCATGTCTGTGTGACTTGTGGTGGTTTGCACAGATGTACAGTAGCAGCAGCTGCTGCTGGAAGCCACATCCCCTTAGTGAAGCAACTCTGTCCATGAAGGGGACCACACCTCTGAAGTGAGGCAAGTTTTTCCCATGGGGATCAGGCAGCAGCAGCAGCATCTATCAAAGCTTGCTTTTGTCTACCTCCCTCAGTGCCTGGGCTTCCAGACTGAATATTCTATATGTATGTGGTATGTGTGGCTGACTATGGGCATTGTAGTGCATGTATACAGATAAATATAATTGTGTGTAGATTACACATTGCATTTCCATAGCATTGTATTCACATATAGACATGTGTGAACATCTCAATATACATGTCTACACATATATACTATACATATATATATATACCATATTACTATAGTATATACTATATCATGTATACTAATATTATATATATATTATATATTATATATTGTGTTTTTTGTTTATATAGTCAATATACACATGAATACGATTCTTTATACAAAATAGTTTGCATATTATTTTAATGTGTATTTGTATGTGTACCATATATGCATGTGGATATGCATAAACATAGTATAGTATATACACATGCACTGTATTGTATATTATGTTTTATTTATATAGTTCATGTATAAACTAGATGTACATGCACACTTGTCTATGTATGCATATATTGTGTGTATAGGTGTATTTGTCTGCTCCATATTCTATGCATTTGAGTACCCATAAATATATTGCATAGACCTACATACTGTATTGTGCATTATATGTCTTATAGCACATAAATAGAATATGCATGCATGCACACATACCTAGATCTATGTATAAAATGTATGCTGTGTTTTGTGTATTTGCATACACAGTATATTATATACATGTTTGTACCTACAGTGTCTTATTTATATGTGTACTATATTGTATATTATATTTTATATAGTGCATATATAAATTTACACACATGCACAAGTATCTATAGCTGTATATATGATGCATATATGTGTATTTTGTATACAAACAAACATATGGCACATCATATATTTAGATACATGTTGAACATAGAAATTGCAGTCTCTCCCAATCTGAGAGGCAAGGAGAATTCAGTTCGGGTAAATTAAAAGTTGAATAGAGAGTAAGGTATGTATAAAGACTAGGAGACAAATGAATTTGGAAAAAATACAAGCCAACCCTAAGTATCTAAAATGAGAATTCTCTAGAGGGAAAATACACATACACACACACACACACACACACACACACACACACACACATCCCAATACCTATGCTAGCACCAGACTAAGCACTGAGGATGCAAAGATGATAGTAGTTAAGCAATGCCTACCCTCGAGGAGCTTATATTTTGATGCAGGAGACAACCCTGTACATCTCTAAGTATATATACGAGACATATCAAGTTGATCACAAAGTCGCCCTGGAGGAGTGGGCACTATCAGTTGGGATCTAATCAAAGATAGAGCTTGTGTTGAGTCTTGAACACCCGAGACTGTAACATTAATAACTGCTTCTCAATCGATATTGTAGGTTTTTGGTATCACTATTATTAATAAAACCCATGCAAAACGAATGAATCTAAACAAAAAATTACTGGTTTGGAGGGTTTCCAAATCTGTATACCTCATATGGCCTGTTTGAGATGAGAAAGACCCAGGTGTGGTCCTTTCTGTTCTATGCTTTGGTGGACTGCTGTGGCTAATTTGTGACACTAAGTTCTTCAAATGGGGCATGCCACTGAGACACAATACAGTTGTGCCACCACTCTGGGCTACTCATGCATTGGGGGCACTTGGGACACTGGGAGATTAAACATAAACTCAGCTCCCATTGCCCAGTGCCCATATCTTCATGCCCTCTGTCTGATGCTTTCTGTCTTGGGATTCAAATCATTTGGTCCTCAGTTCTTTACATGGGGCAGGCAAACCTCTTGTACATGCAAAGAGAGTGCTAACCACACTGGCCAGGAAACTCTCTTAGCAATTAAGTTCATTGTGGTTGTTCGAAGGGCTTCCGGGTTGATGTAGCAAGAACCAGTGGGAAGTGTGGTGCAGTGGCTTGGGGGGGGTCCCCCAGAAGGAGGGGGCATTCAGTTAGTTTAGCACCAGGACAACAGCAAGTGTTCCATCTGATTTGAGGATGTCATGTTCTTGTGAATGGCTGTACCCTCCGCCTTGGGAAAGCTATAAACATGAAAGTAGAAGAGTTGTCCAGTATTATATAATACTGCCTTGTCCAGATTACAACCTAAATAAGGAAATGTCTTAAGACTTGGGAATAGGCTAGACTATCAGAAAATCAGCTGATCATTTTAATAAGCTCTCAGAAAATGACATTGGAAAGAGCTTTTGAGGCAGATTCTTTATTGTGAGAGTAATAGATACCCTACCTAGGGGCTTTGATATTCAGATTACCTGAAAACCAGTTTGCTGGTGTCTATGCAAGCTATACCTAGAGGGGACTCTAAGTGGTATGGAACACTCAGAGAGGTTACTATGATGAAAGCAAGAGAGAAAGGAAATTAAAAAAACCTTTTAAAAATCTCTTTAAAACCAGCCATATGGAATCTTAAAAATCGAGCCTGTTACAACATTGAAGGACATGAACCCTACCCATTGTTGTCTTCTGAGTACAGGCAAGTACAAGTTTAGCGACCTAATACTTACCTCTATAATATATTCAAAGAGAGGGTGCCCCAAGAATCAATCCCCTTCATAGACTAAGAACAATTTAACTTAATTTATTTTGGCACTAAGTCTCCATGAATCTTAATCCATCGCCACCCAACTTTGCTTTTCCTATTATGCCTTTGGAACCCAGACTATTTGGATCCCTAAAAGTCCAATCAATAAAGCTCTTCTCAGACCCCCTTTTTAGTTGTGTTTGGTCTGCAAAAGGGAGAGGATTTTCCTTTTCCTAGACTCAGCTCAATGCTATAAAGGGCTTCTGTTTTGAAATCTGTTTTGGAGATCTGATGCCTGTGTTTCTAATACCCTTGTCACATGAGCAAGTCTGACGTAATCTCCCAACACTGTCTATAAGAAAACTTACTGTGAGGATGTGTGTGGGATGGTGGGGCCTGATAGCCTGAAGCAAAGTGTTCTCCTTTGTCAGTGAACTTTCCACAGAGAGTGGTTTCCAGTCCAGCAGATTCCATTTTGATATGGAACCTGTCCTGGGCCAAAATGGACAGTGATCTTGGCTTTTGCAAAACTTAAGGTAAGTATCCTAATACAATACCTCCTTATTTTCATGGGGTTTAGAGTGATGGAATGAGATGGGGAAGGGGAGGGAATCTACCTTTTTTATGCAAGAAAACCTGAAGCAAAAGAAAGAGTGGCTGTGACGATGCAGTTTTGCAGTTATGTCTGGGTGGACTAGGACTAGGAAAACATAATTTTTATGTCGTCATTGCCATTGATTTGCTGTGTGGCCTTGTAGAAATCACCTAGATTTCTCCATGCCTTAAACCCTTGAAATGGAAAAAAGTCATGCTGGTCTGATGCTTAGGAAGGTCTTAGAAATATATGTTTTAAAAAATATATTCAACATTGGAAAATGTTTTCTATGAAATATTCATAACTAAGCCCTTTAAACGGTTAAAATACTTTATCTCATTAAGTTGATTATAATCATCATCATCATTAACAAAATTAATGAAAATGACAAGATACTTTATTTGCTTCTCCAGTTTTAGAATCTAACAGAAAACATAGTTTGAATTTTTAAAAAAATTCTTTGTTTTTCATTAGAGAGGCTGGGGGATCTCTTGTATAGATAATTGGATTTGGAGTCAGGAAGATCTGGGTTTGAATTCTGATACTTATTTGCTAGTTGCCTAATCAAAGTTCAATACCCGCTTCCCTTCTCTGTGCCTCAGTTTCTTTTCTCTGGAAATAAGAATGATAATGTCTGTGCTATCATCTTCATGGGGTTGTTGTGATAAGTGAAGTGCTTTGCAAACTTTAGTGTGGTCTATAAATAAGTGTTGTTTTAAATTAAAAAAATAGAAACTGACCCTGTGGTTCCATTGGGACAGTAGTGAGGAAAAACTTCCTCCATCGGAATATTTTGACTCTTTCTCTTCAATTTATAGTCATAGAGTACTGCCAATTTAAGACCCTAAGATAAAGCTCTTGCCCACAGAACATAGCCCTCATGGTTTAGTGTCTTTTTTTGGGGGGGGGGGGTGAGTAGTCTTGAACCCAGATTTTCCTGGTTCTAAGGCTAGCTCTCTATATTCACTACTCTACACTGTTTCTCATTTGTGTTACAGTCTTGCATTAAATCAAACCCATAACCCAAGCAAATTACCAGAGTTTCTTCATCGGTTTGAACTCAATCCCAGAATGAGCCAATGAATGCCTAAAGGCAGTGTTGGGAAATGGGGTGGAGGTGGGGAGGAGAGAAAGGAAAGAAGGCCAGGGAAACTTACTTTCACAGTTTTGATCTGAGTTGAGCATGTGGTGACGCAGAAGCATTGGATAGGGGCTTCGAGGTGCCAGTAGGAGTGGGGGGTGGGGGGTGGGGAGTCAGTGAAGCAAATAGAACCAGTACCTAGACATGGAGACCATAGCTAGAAACCAAGGAGCACTTTCCCCCTTTCCCCCATGTGTACAGGACAGAAAGAACCGTAGGTCACGCATTGTTCTTTTTGGCCGTGCCCACACACCCAGATAACCATCGATGTCTCCTTTGAATATGAAGGTCAGCAAGATAAAATGAACCTTCAAGTCTCCTGGGATTTTGCCTACTTTCTATCTTATGCCCGTTTCATGGACATGTGAATTGCCAGAGTCCACATCATTGTTTTTAGTTGGTGGGGTTTGTTTTGTTTTAGTTTCAGCAAGTAAAAATAAGCATTTTTTTAATTCTTTATTTTATGGACAAGTTTGAACTTTTTTTTTTATAGGTTAGAGACAGCAAAAAATTAGTCAAACTGTTAACCTGGAAATCTCTAGTACTTTCTGGAGGAGAGCTTGTGTTTCAGTAGGCCTAATTTTTTAGCTCTGGCTCAGACGACTTTTCTGATTAGAGTTGTTGACTATTTTCTGTGGCTTGGGATCCTAGCCACTCAGTTCATGAGTCAGAACCTCTTCCTCTTCATCATCATCATGAAACAATTTTATTAGATGTCCCCTGAAGTGCTATTGATAAGGCAAGAAGAGTCATTTTAACACCGTATTGAAGAGGTTACAATCTAGAAAAGGTCATCATAGATTACAGACAGGGACAGAAGGCAGGAAACCACAGCTGCGTCCCATATACGTAGAGCCAGCTGAAGACCACAGTGAGTACATAGAGCACTGAACCTGAAGACCTGAATTCAAATGGGGTCTCAGTTCCCTCATCTGGAAAAATGGCACCTGTTTCCCAGGGTTGTTAATGAGATGATATTTGTAAAACAAACTTTAAATTGCTATGTAAATCCTGGCTATTGTTATTAGTTATTCCTAATGTATCTGTTTTATAACTTTATCTTATCTAACTATACTATAATATAGCTCTAGAAGGGCCTGGATAGATTATAACGGAGTGATAAATTTTATTATTCTCTGAAATAGAGTGGGGGAGGGGAAAGAAGCATTTATTAAGTACCTACTGTATAGAACTAAAATGCTAAGTATTTTATAACCATCTCATTTGAAATGGGAATCTTAATAAAACTAACTGCTACTTTGAGAGGTTGGGATGTATTGGGGTAGGGCTTTGGATTGGGATTTAGGATTGTATCCAGAAAAGAATTTGAGTTGGAAGGGGCTCTCAGAATTGCTCTTTTCCAACCCACAAGATACTATTCTAATATACCAGACAAATGGTCTATCCAGTCTCTGCTTAAAGCCCTGTGGCTAAAAGGAACCCATTCCCTTCAGGACTAGCTCTAACTCTTAGACTGTTTTTCCTTGTCATTCAATGAAAATCCATTCTCTGAAACATGTAGCCATTTCTCCTGGCTCTGCCTTCTGGAATCAGGGAAAATAAGGCCAATAACACACACACACACACACACACACACACACACACACTCATTTACACTCACACACCACACACTCACAATACACACACTCAAAGGTCAATACCCTAGTCTTTCGAAGGAATCAACACTTTGTGTCTACTTGTTCAGGATAAGGATGAATGGTATCCAAAGGGTTTTCTGAAGAGGGAGGATACGGGCTCTTTATAGGAGGAGAGTTTTTTATGAGTTGGGTGAAGAAACACTCTGGAGTTGTGTTTGGATACTAGATAATAATGATGATGATTGTCATGAGACCAAGAGGAAGCTGGTAAATGAGGTAAAAGGCCCCAAGTTTCCTAATTTAATAATAATTTCTAATAAGTCTGTTCATTTGAGATTGTTCTTTAGTTATTTCAGTCATGTCTGATTCTTTGTGACCCCATTTGGGGTTTTCTTGGTAGAGATACTGGAATAATTTGCCATTTCCTCTCCAGTTTATTTTACAGATGGAGAAACTGAGGCAAACTGGGTGAAGTGACTTACCCAAGGTCTCATAGCTAGTCTCATAGACTGAGGTCAAATTTAAATTCAGTTCGACTCCAGGTCCTGTGCTCTGTACTCTCCACTTGGCCTCCACATTTAGCAAGATACAGAGTAAGAGCATCCAACTTAGTGGATTAATAGTTGGTTTTGGAGTGAAGAAACCATGGGTTCATGTTCAGTCTCTGACGTACATATATATTATGGTCTTCAAAAATGAAGGGCAAATATCATTGTTCTGTGTGTTCCCAGGCAGGTCAATAAACTTGGTGTCCCCAGACATCTCTTCAAGACTAGAAGCTACAGAACAAATATGCATTAATAGAGGTTCTAACTAGGAGACTCTAGTTCCAATGAAATTATGTTGGGGCCACCAGGTGGTGCCATGATGCATAGAGTGCTGGCTCTAGAGTTAGGAAGACTCGTTTCTCTGAGTTTAAAACCTAGCCTGCAGACACTTACTAGATGTGTGACCCTGGGCAAGTCATATTTTATATATAGCTTTCAAGAAAAATATTGCTAAAATACAAATTCAGAATAATGGCAATAATAACTATGGAGGGGGGAGGCTTATAAAAATTTTTTTCTTTTCTCTTTTTGGCTTTGCTTCAGAATTTTACTAGCCAATTTCTCGCTTAGGAATGTTTTTGCTCTTATTTAATATCCATTTTTTAAAAAATTTTGAGTTCCAGATTCTCTTCCTTCATTCAAGCCCCCCCCACCCATTGAGATAGCAAGAAATACATGATCCATTATTCATCTGAAGTCTTGCAAAACATAATTAAAAAATTTATTTGGAATGTTTTGTCAATAATACCATAGCAATTAGTGAGCAGTTATGCAAATCTCCTTAGAAATGTTCCTTACAAATTGGATGAAAAATTGTCTTTTCTGGACACTTAATCCTAAATCCCAGTTGTTTAAGTCACATCTGATTTTCCCACTTATTATTTTGGAGATGCTGTATTATTTTTTTGCATTGATCTTTCCTACTCCACCTTTCAGGGTTTTTTTTGTTTGTTTTTTGTTTTTTATTTTGTTTTTGTTTTTGTTTTTAGGTTTTTGCAAGGCAAACGGGGTTAAGTGGCTTGCCCAAGGCCACACAGCTAGGTAATTATTAAGTGTCTGAGACCGGATTTGAACTCAGGTACTCCTGACTCCAGGGCCAGTGCTTTATCCACTGCACCACCTAGCTGCCCTCCACCTTTCAGTTTTAAGTTACACAGATCCACATTTCAAGTTTCTCTGAATGATAGTTAAGGATCAAGGAATGAATATAAGTCACAACTCTATCACTTATTATGAGACTTTGGTCAAGTCATAGGCCTCTTGGAACCTCAGGTTCCTTAACAACAAATAAAAGAATGCAAAAGCTTTTATTAGTGCTTAATATGTGCAAAGTTCTAGCTTTGAGAAACAGGATACAACAAAATCTCCTTTGTCTCCTGAAGCTAACTTTTAAGGAGGAGAAGATGACAAGATATGAAGATTTCAGATACAAGTCAGATAGAAAGACTCAATCACAGTGGTCCTTTCAGTGCAGAGGGTACCTTTTAAAATGGCATTTCCATTGATAAAAACATATCTGTTGCTGATGTTGAATTTTTTTGCCAAGAACAAATGAAGCCTTTCTTTTCTGGGTCTTTGATAGCTGTGGTTGTAGAGCAGGTAGGGGCTGAAGTACCTGCAGAAACAAAGGATAGATTCCAGTTCCACAAAGGTTGCTCCCCTAGACCATGGTTACTAGATCTGTGCTGAAAGCAATACTCAGAAACTGAGGTTCTTGGGTATACAGTTCTAGGGTATTTAGAAATAGATTCTAGGGAGAGTTAGTGGTCAAGATGGAAACAGTGACTTTGCCTACCTGTTATGTCTCCCCTGACTCTCCCTTTCAGTACTTTGCTACCCCATCCAGAGAGTACTGACTATCAAGAATCTAATTACCCTGTCCATTGGTGGCAGATGATTCAGTAGTTGGAAGCAATGATGGTGGGGATGACATGTTCCTTCCCCATAAGGGTTGTTCCAGTAGATGATGGCTACTGGGACCAGGTGGAAAGAAAGACTGGTTGATGGTCTGGGAAAGCACTACAGTTCCTGAGGTTCTTGGATTTATTTGTTCACTAGCGGCAGTTGGCATTGGTGATAGTGAAGTGGCAGAATATTTTCCCACAAACATTGCCATCAGTGCTGTGAAGAGGAATAAGGCAGGGCTGGTGGTCAGAGGTGGAGAAAGTTCTATTTCTAGGGCTCTTAGACTTAACCTGCCCAGGAATTCTTAAGTAATGCACAAAGCTGAAAATACATTAGAGTCTAAGACCCCTCTTCTCACAATTCCCATCTGTAGAAAGGGTTAGGACCACATGACCTCTAAGATTCTTTTCCATTCCTAATACTGATCTACAAAGGTTTATATACACTATGAGATAACGTGTCTAAAGAAACTTGGGAGGAACTCTGAGATTGTGTTGTCAAATTTTGATTTTTCTTGAGGCATAAAAATTTATGCACTTGCATAAAATCCTTTAATTTTTTTGTAGTATTTTATTTTAGTCTTTTTAAACCCACAAATGCTTGGTTTTTAGTTCTAATATTTTCACAATTCATCTGACTTTTTAAAAGAGAGTGCTAGAATTATTATTACTATCAAATACTGGTAAGCAGGCACCTTGGAAAAGGACATTGATAAGGATGGATTTTTGAATTTTATCTACAGCATCTCATTTTCATCTTTTTTATTTGTGGAGTGGGCATTGGATTACAAATTCATTGAAGTCAGGGATTGATTATCTTTTGCTTCTTTTTTTTGTAAACTCAATGTTTAGCATAGGGCTTTACACATAGTATGTGTTTAATAATGTTTATTGAATGAATGGATGGACTCCAACAGGGGGACTGACTAATCACTTCAAGGTACCTGAAGGCAAAGACTATTTATGTTGTCCTTTATATTATTATCCCCAGAACACCTGTGTTTTGGAGATAGCAGGTACTAAATGAATGAATAAAATATAAAATCTGAATATCAGTAACTGAAGTTTGACCTAATACATCCAGTCTTTCAACATGCACTTTTTCTTTTTTGCAAGGCAAACAGGGTTAAGTGGCTTGCCCAAGGCCACACAGCTAGGTAATTAAGTGTCTGAGGCCGGATTTGAACCCAGGTATTCCTGACTCCAGGGCCGGTGCTTTATCCACTGCGCCACCTAGCCAGCCCCTACATCCAGTCTTTTATTGATTTATGTACAGCAAGAGAGTCAGTTTCTCAAATTTCTTGTTATAACTAGTATAAAACATTTGTACAGAATTAATAATAGTTTATTACTTCTGTTTTCAACACTTTCCTGCCAACACCATTATTGAAAGCAACTCTTTGGTGATCAAAGTAACTAGAGTTTTTAAAAGATTACTAATTGCCACATAAAGGTGTAAAGAGCCCAGAGAAGGATGAAGCATTTGTTTTATCCAGTGTCAGGAGAAATTTTGTTTTTGTTTTTCATATGGACCTTTCTTAATAAAGATTCACTTTTGAGCTATTTCCTATTCTTCTATAGATTGCAGACACATCAGATAAATTCAGTTTTGGAAAAAATACAGGGTGGGGCGGCTAGGTGGCGCAGTGGATAAAGCATCGGCCCTGGAGTCAGGAGTACCTGGGTTCAAATCTGGTCTCAGTCACTTAATAATTACCTAGCTGTGTGGCCTTGGGCAAGCCACTTAACCCCATTTGCCTTGCAAAAACCTAAAAAAAAAAATACAGGGAAGTGATGATGAGGGAGCTTAATTACCCTAAGTTAAGATGACCTTTTAGGTCAAACCCACCACCCTCCTACCCCAACCAAATCAAAACCCAAAGCTATCAAAACCAAGCTAACTAAAGAAACTTCCCTAAAATTAGTACCTAATTTAGGTATATCCACATATCTGAGTCTCCTAATCTTGATATTTAGTAATAACACTTTCTGATGGGAAGAAAAAATTGGGAGGGAAAGAGTCTACTATCTAACCATTAACAGTTGTTTAAGAAATAAGATAGGGAAAGCTTTGCTGGTTCCTGTAATTTGAATCTCTGGGATCAGTAGCATAATGAAGGTGACCAAAGGCAGGTGAAAAGCAATGGTGAATAAAGTGAACCCAGAGAGGCAACAAAACTCTGGTCAAATAAGGTGGTCACTATTATTTAAAAGTTAACACTTTGTATTTTTGTTGTTGTTCAGTTGTTTTTCAATCATGTCAAACTCTTCATGACCCATTTGAGGTTTTCTTGGCAAAGATACTGGAGAGATATGCCATTTCTTTCTCCAGTTCATTTTACAGATGAGGACACTGAGGCAAAAAGAACGAAATGACTTGTCCAGAGTCACACAGCTATTAAGTGTCTGAGGTCAGATTTAAACTCAGATAGATGAAACTTGCAGGCCCAGTACTCTATCCATTGTTCTACTTAGCTACCATTTTATTTTTAGCTAACATTTATAAAATAATTCTTATGTACCAGCCAAAATGCTAAACACTTTACAATTGTTATCTCTTTTGATCCTCACCTACCTTTTAGGTAGGTGCTATAATTATTCCATTTTAGAGATGAGGAAACTGTGGTAAATAAAGCAGGAATGACTCGACCAGGGTCACACAGCTAGAAAGTAATCTGAAGCTGGATTTGAATTCAGGTCTTTCTGACTACAGGTCTGTCACTCTGTCTACTGTACCATCTAGCTATTTCTGAACCATATAATAATACCCTTTCTAAAAAGTGAAAATAAAATATAGATTAAAAAATTAAATTTTCATTGCTATCTTCTGGAATAAATACTAAGATGTGTTTTTATTGTAAATGACTCAAGAAAAAAGTCACTATCTCTGAACATGCTAATCACCATTTTCCTTTTATCATTCCAGATGACAGTCATGTCCCACTCAAAGGACTTCAAAGATGACTTCCACAGTGACACGGTGCTCTCCATCTTAAACGAGCAACGAATTCGGGGAATTTTATGTGATGTCACTATCATCGTGGAGGATACCAAATTTAAAGCCCACAGCAATGTCCTGGCAGCTTCAAGCCTTTATTTCAAAAATATATTTTGGAGCCGTACTATCTGCATTTCCAGTCATGTCCTGGAGTTGGATGACCTCAAGGCTGAAGTGTTTACAGAAATACTTAATTATATCTACAGTTCCACAGTTGTTGTGAAGAGACAGGAAACAGTGACTGATCTTGCAGCTGCAGGAAAAAAGCTGGGAATATCATTTCTGGAAGATCTTACAGATAGCAACTTCTCAAACTCGCCAGGGCCCTATGTATTTTGTATCACAGAGAAGGGTGTGGTTAAAGAAGAAAAAAATGAAAAAATAAATGAAGAGCCAGCTATCGCCAATGGACCAAGGATCACAAACGCATTTTCCATCTTTGAAACCGAAAATAATAACAGTATGTTTTCTCCTCTGGATTTGAGGGCGAGTTTCAAAAAGGTCTCAGATTCCATGAGAACACCCAGCTTTGGCCTAGAAAGGAATGATGTCTGCAATGAAGCTGAACCTGTCAGGACCCTGGCTGAACATTCCTATGCTGTTCCATCAGCGGCTGATGCTTTTCAAGGACGTCCGTCCTATGAGTCGGCTGCCAGCCCACCTTATATAACAGGTGAAGAAAATTGTGGTGAGGCGCCAGCAAAGACACAAACATGCAGGGCGCCAAAGACACCCCCAAGACCCCAAGCTTCCAGTTCAGCAGTGGCAAAGATACCACCCCCTAAAGGAACCAGCACAGAGGTTCATCAAGAAAAAACTTCAGATCCTGCTGTTACTTCCATTTCAGAATCTCACAGGAGTCAAGAAGACAACCATTTTCCCAAGGAAAACGAAAACCCACCCTCTAACATTCCTGAATCCACACCCCCAGTCCTTCCTCCTCTTCTTTCTCCATCTCCTCCTCCTCCTCCTCCTCCTCTTCCTCTTCCTCCTCCTCCTGCTGATGCTGCTGCTCCTGCTCTTCCTCCTCTTCTTTCTCCATCTCCTCCTCCTCCTCCTCCTCCTGCTCCTGTTCCTGCTCCTGCTCCTCCTCCTCCTCCTCCTCCTCCTCCTCCTCCTCCTGCTCCTGCTGCTCCTGCTCCTGCTCCTGTTTTTGACTGCACTTTTTGCTCCAAATCATTTGAAAATGGAGCTTTACTGGAGTCCCACCTGCAGCTCCACACAAAACCTCCAGAAGCTTTCATGTGTAAATATTGTGACAAACAATTTACCACCTCCAACAGACTGGACAAACACGAGCAATCCTGCATGAACTCGGATCAGCCTCCTCTTCCTGGTATAAACCCACAGAACTTTTCAACTCCAGATGGAAAACCAGGAAGTTCCTACCAAAGTCTGGAAATGCAGTCATCCGAGAATAAGATGGGTGAACATTCCGGTCCAAGTGGAACCTTGCCAGAAGTAGAGCATACAGTGAAGGTTGTGGATGGACAGATCCTCTATACGTGTGTGGTGTGCAAGCGGAGTTATGTCACTCTATCTAGTCTCCGAAGACATGCCAACGTCCACTCATGGAGACGAACCTACCCTTGTCACTACTGTAGCAAAGTCTTTGCTTTGGCAGAATATAGGACCAGACATGAAATTTGGCACACCGGAGAAAGGCGGTACCAGTGCATCTTCTGCCTGGAGACATTCATGACCTACTATATCCTTAAAAACCATCAGAAATCCTTCCATGCAATTGACCATCGGCTTCCTGTGAATAAGAAGACGGCCAATGGAGGTCTGAAGCCCAATATCTATCCTTACAAGCTTTACCGACTACTGCCTATGAAATGCAAAAGGGCTCCCTATAAAAGCTACAAACATTCTTCCTATGGAAATTCTCAAGAAAGTACTCAACCTGGTGAGGCTGCTCCTAGTTCCTGCATTATTAAGAATCCGAGAAGTTCTGAATTGCCTACTCTAACTTTCCAAGACAATGTGAATATGCTGTCAAATAATTCAGCCACTTCACCCAAAATCCTTTCAAGTCAAGAAGCCCATCAAGCTACAGATCCTCAAAATGGGATCTCATGGGGAGGAGGAGGAGGAGGAACAGAAGGAGGAGGAGGAGGGCTACTGAGCCCTGTTAAAAATAACTTTAGTCCTACTGAGAAGCCAGTTCCCTCAGGGGGAAAAAGCCTCGCTTCTGGCTCACAGGGAGGAGGTGACGTGACAGTTCCATCCTACAGTAATGTCAGTGAAAATGCCACATCGGTCATCAGCTACAGCAGCTCAGCCCCATCTGTCATTGTTCACAGCAGCCGGGTTTCCTCAGTGATAATGCACAGTAATGCAGTCACTGCCATGACAAGCAGTAATGCCATCTCTTCAAACACTGTTGTTAACCATTCCCCAAGAGATGACAGTAAGCTTGTGGAGAACTTTGGCAAAATCCCCAGCAAGATCAAAAGCATTAAGGAGAAAAAGAAAGTTGTGCCCTACAGCAGGGGAGAAACATTTGAGGAGGCAAAGTATGCCACCAGTTCTGGAGGTCCTTTGAGTAAAACTACTAGTGTTATTGAGGAAACCAGTAAAACTGAAACATATATTGCAAAACCCGCCTTGCCTGGAACATCAACGAACAGTAATGTTGCTCCTCTCTGCCAGATAACGGTAAAAATTGGAAACGAGGCTATTGTGAAAAGACACATTCTAGGGTCCAAACTATTTTATAAAAGGGGGAGAAGATCTAAACATGAGGTTCAAGAAGACAGTTTGCTTCCAGAAAATGATGTGGAACGAAAAGAGAGCAGCCCAGCCAGGCTAAGCCGATCTGAATGTGTGGAAATGAGTGAAATGTTTGATGAAGCCAGCGACCAGGATTCCACAGACAAGCCATGGCGCCCATACTACAATTATAAACCCAAGAAGAAATCCAAACAGTTAAAGAAAATGAAGAAAATCAAGTGGAAAAAAAGACATGGAAATAGGAGCCCAAGCAGTGATCATGCAAACTCAAGTGATATAGATTCTGCTGTAAAAAAGAGCCCTAAGGAAAAGATCATGGAAGGAGAAGAAAATAAGGAGATGCCCAGCCTTCACTGTGAGCTTTGCATTGGGGATAAAGCATCAACTGGACACCAAGGACAAACCCACTGGCATCATACTACATCCAAGCCTCATACTTGTGAACTATGTCAAAAGCAATTCCAGAGCCCCTCCAACCTCAAAATGCATATGAGATGTCACACCGGAGAGAAGCCTTACTCTTGCAAAACATGTGGAAGGTGTTTTTCAGTTCAAGGGAATTTACAGAAACATGAACGTATTCATCTTGGGGTCAAAGAATTCATCTGTCAGTATTGTAATAAGGCATTCACTTTAAATGAAACCCTCAAAATCCATGAAAGAATTCACACGGGTGAAAAACGTTATCGTTGTCAGTTCTGCTTACAGAGTTTTCTATATCTATCCACCAAAAGGAATCATGAGCAGAAGCATATCCATGAGCATAATGGAAAGGGCTATGCCTGCTTCCAATGCCCCAAAATTTGTAAAACAGCTGCTGCCCTGGGGATGCACCAAAAGAAACATTTATTCAAAAGCCCCACTCAGTCAGAGAAAAAAGAGGGTGGGGGCAATGAAATCTCTAATCAACTCTTTGAGAATCAACACTTCGCTGACTCAGATGGAAACAAGATGAAGGAAACCCTACATACTATGTCTCAAGATATTCTCCTTTGATTGACAGTGGTGGGAAACCCACTAGACAATGATTTTTTTTAGTTAAAAGACATAAGTGGGTGACGTATAGAGTAAATTCAAATTTGTGTAAGTTCCTGAAACATTACACTTTTTCTTCCTATTCATAGGTTTCAGCATTAACTATAAAAGCAAAATGCACCAGAGCATAAAAACTGAGGCCTCATGTTCCCTATGTATGTGAGGGTAAATGAGATTCTTAGCTACGATATTTCTGCCAGTGGGTACTTTGTAATTTAAAAAAGAAAAAGAATCAGCCCAACATACTCTCTGTTGAGCATTGTTAGGATCTGCCAAACTGGCTAAGAAATACTGAACTTGAATCGCTTTGAAGAAAAGAGTTCAGATGCCATGAGAATGTCAGCTTCACCAGTGTGTTAAAAGGTGAACAAAATATGTCATCGATGCTTTTTTTTCCCCTATCCAATTTCAATACTGTTAAAATTTTCAAAAGATAAACTTTGGATATTGTATGAAATTCTACATGGTTGGGGAAAAATTATGAGATGAGTAACCTAAAAGAAAGCATTCATTTATCTTCTTTCCTTGTAAAACAAACCTTGTAAAAAATAATACAAATCCCATAATTTTACACTGGACATGTTCAGTTAGAAAATGAAAGTGGAGGGGGAGTAGGTCTATAAATGAGAATTTGGGAAAAATTGATAAAGGGAATTTTTGGTATGACCAGTCACCTAATTCAAGAATATGGCATGTATATACTGGCTAACCTTGTTCTCTTCAAGTTATGATGGATCAACTGTGGGGATCTTAACATCAGTGGTCTCCTTGGAAATCCTCAAAATATGTTTTACCACACTACTAAATGTACCAGCAGTTACTTATATTGTATATTGTTTTGGGTTAGCTTTGGAACATCCCATCTTTCCTCTGAGATGAAGAAGGGTCAGATTTGGCTGAACATATCTGAAGTCTTCCAGGCACCATTCAAATCTCAGAAGGTTACCAGAGCTCAAATGAAATGTGACTTTCCCAGCCAGTAACTGAAATGCTTAAAGAAAGGTAGGCTTATTGGTAGTAAACTGCCAGGCATTTGATTGTGCCACAATGCCCAATCCCTCCTACCTTGGGTTTTCTTGTCCACATGAGTTACCTTGCAAGAGTGAGATACTTAGGGCAACTATAGAATTCCTATCTCCACCAATCACCTGAGTTAGTGAGAGGAAGTGAGGTCCTTAGTCTCCTACCAAACATTAGCACTATTTGGTTCCTGGACTGTATATGGAAAAGTGGGATGTTGAATGATTAAAGAGGCTTACTGCTCTCCTACTTCTCCAATTCCTGTGAAATTAAACCACCAATCTACATGCCGCTTTTCAGTCTTAGGTAGCAGATACCTTAGGTAACAGAGACCTCCTCTATGTGTCCCCTAATATCATTTCCAACTGACAAGCACCCTTAACATTTCCCCCCAAAGACTGACTAGTTGCTGCATGTGATTGTCAGATTAAAGAGATTCACATTGTTTCTTTCCCAGAAGGTGTAGGACTCTACAATTCTGGCTTTCTGCACCTGCCAGAGAGGGTGCATTATTGATCTGTCCCCCTGAATAAAAAACCCCATCTGGAAACCATCAGCCAAGAGCTCACGGGATACCCTGCAATCCCTGAAATCAGTTTGAAGTACACTGAGCCCTCCGGTGTCTTATCTGGCACTGTCATCTGCAGGAGGGTCTCTAGGATTTCCCTTTGTGCTACTCTGAAGTCTTTATGAAGAGGACTTTTGTTCTATTGGGTGGGCAAGAATGCATCTTAAAAAATCCAGAAAAGGATGGAATGGAAGCTGACCTTTCATTTTGTCGTGCTTTACTATTAAAGAACCACAGTCCTGCAGCCTCATTAACCTTCTATTTCCATTTTCACTTTCAAGCAGTATTATAAAGGGCAAAAATACAAGTGAATTTATGAGTTCTTTTATACATAACATACATGCGCTAGTCATTTACTTTGGGTTTTGTTTAAAAATTTATGTTGAAATAGCAGGTAAAAAGTCTTTGTTGAAATAATACCTACAGTATTGAATAGTTAATTCTGTGGTCCACTGATTCATGCTATCCTAGATGAGGGCTATGTGTCCAGAAGAAGTATTTTATTTCATTAGTTCCTTTGGCTTCAGACAATGCAAATTATGAAGTCACTATTATTATTAGTGAATTCTTCCAGTCTGCACATGTTGGATATTTTCTAAGTGGACTTGTATGCTGATAATTCTAGACCAAAGTAAATATGGCAGAATATTTATACATAAAAAGATAATTTTACAGATATTTTCTATAATTGTATCATTCATAAAAAAATAAAAATAAAAATGCTGATAGCTTGTGTTTGTTTTGGGGGAGGGTTGTATATTTTGATTAAAAAAAAACAAAAAAAAACCTTGACTTTGTAATTCTGTATATTCTATACAGTTTCTAGCAGAGCAGTTTTAAGACAGCATCTTAATGTTTATAGTCAATTGTGGAAAATTTATTCTAAGTTCTATGTTAAAGTAATGAGTGGCGTACCAATGACCAAATTAGAGCTGACATAAATGTAAACAATGAACATATCGTATGCTGTACATGATAGAATGTCACTTGCTATGTTATAGCATCTGTATTTTGTTTAGAAAATATTATTAAATGCAGATGTAAAGGGTTGGAAAAAGTCTAATTTTATTTTTAGAAAGAATGAATATAAATTTGGTTTTGCTTGATTAAAAGCTGGCTTATTCTGATTTCTAGTCTCTTTTCAAATATCTCAAATGGGAATTCTTTTGCACCAGCAGGCACTATGCTTTTAAGACTGATGTTGAACATTTGACTTGCCTGCTGTATTTCTGTTTCCTCGTTTGTTCATGCACAGTGAAATGGCAACACGGCAGTGACCTTCCAGACTAAGACTAAGAGGAATGTGGCATTTTTAGAAGTTGGCACCATGAAAGACAAAATACTCTGTTATTTTGGTTCATCTTAAAGTATGATCCATTTCACAGAGATGTTTTATAAATGTTGGAATGAATGAATAAATGAAGATGCAAATACATGATTATTAAGTTAGTGTTTATGTTGATGGGTATGGTGGGTGGCGAGGTTCTAAATTATCTGTGATTATGTTTTGCCTGACTCATCAGCGACTTAAACCATTCACCAAATGACAGTACACAGTTCCCTATTTGTACTCCTCTTCCATATTTGAATCACATCTAAAAAATCAGTTACGAAATTTTTCCAAGCTTCATCCATGAAAATTTTATGTCAATTCAATAAGTGTATTTTTAAGTGAATTTTGTCAGCACCACTTCAATCATTCTGGGTTTTGTTTTTTAAATCATTCCAAGGTTTTTATTTCTCTCACCAGTTTTTCCTTTTCTACCTCTTAAATAAAGGCCCTATACAGTTCTGCTTCCTACATCTCTGTTACTCCCCAAAGCATGAAAGGATATTGAACAATTTATCCACTTCATTTTCTTTCATATCTGAAAGTCCCTCACTATTTTGGCCATCCACACTGCCTTCCTTCCAGAGTAGGGGTTGTCTTTGGACAAATCCACTGATTTGTTAAGCATTTTGATTTAAACAGTAAAGAAAAACACTTGTTATAACAGCAGTATGATATATGTGGTATGCAAAAGATTTGATTTTAGGTCTATTAACAAACAGTTTTTTCCTGAGGCATTTATTATTGCTTTACATTTTTGGTAGCACCTTGAGAATTTCAAAACATTTAATTGGGGGAAAGATGGAATCTGATCTTTCTGATAAGTATAATTATCTGGTTGGTCTTTCATTGGTTAAGTAATTTTCCCCCAGATAACTTCTACCAATGCTGATTGGCACCTTCTCTACAATGTCTGCTCTTAGAGATTAATTACTTACCTAAGGTCACATAACTAAATACTTCACAAGTGAGTGAGACTGTAACTCACCTTGACCAGACTCCAAGGATAACTTTCCAGTCATTTAGTCCTAGGACCTCAATCACTGATTTAAATATTTTGGGAAAATGCCCAATTAGTTTTCTTCCTTCTGAAGTTTTATTTTCATGCTCTGCCATGATGTGAAAATTGTACCTTTGGATTCTCAAAGGCTATGTCCCTGCCAGGTCCTATATAATCTTGAAAGAATTTGAGCAAGGGTATATATTGACAAGATCTGTTGTCTGAGAACCAGCCTGGTTAAGTTCAGAGGTCCATCACCAGAAGTTGGAATACTAGGGAATGAATTTTTTAAACCACAGAAATCCATGAAGAAATACTCAGATATGTGGCTGTCTTTTGATCTGAATCAGTAGAGGGGAAAAACACACTGATAGTCTTTTGAGATTTCAAAAACAATTATATTGTGTGCAAGGAAGAGAGGCAACTATGTGGTAGTGGATTGAGGATCCAGCCTGGTAGTTAGGGCAAGTCACTTAATCTATCTCAACCTCCATTTCTTCCTCCACAAAAGGGAGGTATAAATAATAATTACCCACTTCACAGGTTTGTCATGAAAATCAAATGAGTTTCTATCCATAAAGAATTTTGTAAACCTTCAAATGCTATATGAATATTATCTATTCTTATTTTCCAGATGAGAAAACTGAGGCATAGAAGGGTGAAGTGATAATGGCCAGGGTTATACAGTTAGTAAATTAGAGAATCCAAATACGAACTCTGGTTCTTCTAAATCCAATGCCCTTTCCGTTACCCTGCCTTGCAGTGGGAGTTCAGGGATGGTACGTAGAACAAGGAAAATTTCTACTTGTAGCAATGGCTTCTAAATAATTTCTTTGTTAGTCTAGATAGGTTAAAGAAGCATAAAAAAGCAGAATTTAGATTACCCTCTACTTCTTATTCCATGTGATGAAGCCTCTCTCAACCACACACCTGCAAATGGGAAACCTTGCAAAGTTTGCAACCTGTTTCATTTTCAGAACCAGGAGCCGAATGAAAAGGCAAACTTATACCAGGGGTTACATTTTTTTTTTTAAGGTAAACATCTAAAGCCTTCCTAGAGTTTTTCCTTATATAGCGCCACCCATCATGGCCCACCTTCAACATCCATGAATTGTCCATCAGACCATGGAGAGCCCTGTCCTCCACTTCAAACATTCAATCAGGTTTCACAGATCATCCCTTTCTGCCATTGCCATTTCACTGCTCCATTCAAGGCTATTTAATAAATACAGGGTATCTCAATCTCTTACTGTAATTTTGATAGCTTAAATAGGTTTCTTGCCACCTTTACCAATTCATTCAGTTTTTATTTTTTCATTCAACCATTTTTAACACTGTACATATCGATAGAAACAAATTCATTTGTACATATTTCAAGTTTTACAGTATTTCAGTGCATCATAAAGTTAGGAAATGAGTATTCTTTATAAAATAAGAAACCTGAATAATGTATTTTAGAAAAATTGATGAAAACTGACAAAATAGGATTTCTGATGAATTTTCATTTTGCCAGATATGTCAACTAATCTACAGTCTCCATTTTATTATTCCAATTCTTATCATACTTGAGATAATAACCATAACTTGTGGGATCTTTCCCTGCTCCAAACAAAACATTTCCAGAAAGATCTCCTTCATCACTCATCAATAGCAAAATAAATCAAAAAGGGGCCTGTATAACTTCTGCTGAATCCCTCAGTCTCTCTGGCCTCTAGCTTCCTGGTCTGTAAAAGAAGTCATCCACACTAACCCTCTTTCTAAAATTCTATCTCTCAGTTTATAGAGCTGTGATCTAAAATTCCCTCTTGTTGGGAGCTATTTGGCAGTAGAGATCTTCACTGTTCCATGTCAGATCAACCACCCACTGCACGTAGATAATGGTTTCAGTTTTGTCTGTTTGGCTTTCTCAACAGAGTAAATCTTAAAAATGATTTTATGCTGAGTACTATTTAAAAAACTATTAAAACTTTAAAATGTACCAAGACTTTTGGGACACCCCATTAAGACAGTTTAACTAGTGTGAATTCAAGCACCCTGACCAACTAAGTATTAGAACTACAGAACAAAAAAATCAATTTTCTCATTGTGTTTCTGTTTTATCTTTGGTTGCCAAGGACGATAGTATGTTTGTAGCAAGAGGCCTTCAGTACAACCCACTGAGTTTACCAGTATAATAAATGTCTCACATTTATATAGTGATTTAAGATTTTAAGTATTTTTCCTCATCATGAGGCTGTGAGGGTAGTGCAAAAATATTGCCATCCCCATTTTTAGAGGGAAGGAAATAGGCTTGACAATTCACAGTCCTTTGGAGTTTATGTTGAGAGTGAAGAAGAGCAGGCTTAGGGAGCAGGGTAATGGAAAACTGAGAAATAATTGCCATAGGTAAAGTATGATAAAACATAAATTGGGTAACAATAGACTTGATTAATATAAACCTTAATATCTTGGGAGGATAAAATATATACTAAATGAGTATATCATCTAAATCCCCTTCCCAAACCCACTCTGGCTTTACTACCACCAGAGGCAGCTGGCAGCACAGGAAGTCAGTCCTTTGAGTTCAAATATGGCCCTAGACTCATCATTGTATAGTACAATCTCTATTTTTTCTGTAGTTATGTGGCCTTTTATCTGGTAGCTATCCATTAAATAGTTGTTAAATGGTAGATGGAATTCTTTCCACTCCACATTAGGAATAGCCATATCTTCTCTCAGATGGCAGCTAGATGATAGAGTCTGAGGTTGGGAAGACCTGAGCTCAAATGTGACTTCAGACACTTAATAACTATGTGATCCTGGGTGGGTAAGTTTTAACTTTTGTTTGCCTCAATTTCCTCAACTGTAAAATGGGAAGACAATAATATAATAATAGTATCCAGTTTACAGGTTGTTCTGGATGTCCTTGAGTGGAAAGATTTGGGGTAAAAGACACTGTTCTGTTTCTGATATGTTGAGTCTAAGTTGCCCATGGGATAACTAACTTAAAATGTTTAATAGGCATTTGGAAATGTGGGATGAGAGCTCACGAGAAAGACCAGACTGGATATGCAGATTTGGAAAACATTGGGTTTTGGGGAAAGATAAATTATACTTTAACTTGTTTGGCTTGAGATGTTCAACAAGCAGTTGCTGCAGATTAGAAGAGAGGTTAGGGCTGGATAAATAGATCTAAGAATCATCAGCATAGAGCTGATCATTGAATCCATGGAAGCTGATGAAGTCACGAAGTGAGATAAAGTGAAAAGAGAAGAGAGCCCAGGACAGAGCTTTGGGGAACACTCACAACTTGTAGACATGAGAGGGAGGAAGATTCAGCAAATAAGTCTGAAGATTAGTCAGAGAGTAGAGATCTCATCAAGGTGGGGAGGAGAGGGCATCCCAGAAAGAGATGAAGAGTGTCCGAGGCTGAAGAGAGGTCAGAAGACTAAGGATTGAGCAATCAACAGCTTGTTGCTTATTGGGAGAATAGCGGTTTCTGTTGACTGCTGAGGTCGGAAGTCAGATTGCAGTGAGTCTCATAGAAGTGAAGAAGAGAGGAAGTGGCATTTGAAATTTTCAAGTAATGCTTACATGTTTATATAAGCCTTTATAATTTCAAAAGTGGACCCAGATCTCCTTAAATTGTGGGATTCCCTAAAAGTTACTCTAGGGACAAGGCACATTTTGGATTAGCATCCATTCAATCTTGGCTCACAAGACATTTCCCCTAAATATTTTTCCTTTAACCCAGTCCAACAAGAAGGAACATTTATTTCAAAGCAGATGACAATTCATTCAATAGTAAATGCTGAAAATTCCCCTTATACAAAGAGAGAATCTCCCATAGGTCACTACCCCATGGTGGGAGAGGAAACAAGCAGAGGGAAAATATTTGAAGGCACCCAGCCCTATGAAGAGGGTACGTCAGGACTTGATATATAATAAGCACTTAACAAGTGCTTGTGGTTGATGGACTTCTCGGGCAATGCCCCTAAAGGAAAGGGACTGTTCTGTTCTATCTCTGCTGCTGCTGCTAGCTCTTTTGCATGTTGCCATGATCAAACTGTCCCAGTGATGAAGATGCTCTAGGTTGCCAGCTGGAGGGTATGTGGGCACGCCCAACGATGCATAGACAGCTTCCCTTCTCATCTGCTGACACCTCCTACAGGTCTTTGACTGCTGCCACCCAATGGTCTTCCACTGAATTGCCACTCACTCTTGTGTTACTTTCTTTTCCCACAAAAGAGGGGGTTTTAATTCTTTTAGCTCATATCCTCAGGGTTATCTTCCTCACTTATAAACCAGGTCAGCAAACTAAGTCCATGGGTCATATCTGGCTGACTGCCTGTTTTTGTTAAGTTATGGTTTTATATTTCTCAATAAAGTGGTATTTTATTAAAAAAAATATTAAAAACCATTCTCAGCTCCTGGGCCTTCAAAAATAGGCTGCAGACTGGATTTGGCCCATCTGACTTAGTTTTACTGACCCCTGAAAAATCACAAAGCCACTGCCAAGCAATGAAAGACCTCAAGAATATGGGCTTAGATTCCAAATCCGACTAACACTAAGGAAAGTCATTTAAGATCTCGCACTGTTTCATCATCTAAAATGTACCTGAGGATAACTCATAGCTTCTAGAAGCCTTTTTGATGGAGTATCAACAAATACTTAACTTTTTTTTTTTAGTTTTTTCAAGGCAATGGGATTAAGTGGCTTGCCCAGGGCCACACAGCTAAGTAATTATTAAGTGTCTGAGGTCAGATTTGAACTCAGGTCCTCCTGACTCCAGGGCCAGTGCTCTATCCACTGTACCACCTAGCCACCCCAAATTTGTAACTCTTAATGGCAGTTTAGAGTAACTTGTGAACCTCTTCCCAAAATATTTTTTCAATGTATAAAATAAAATAAAAAGGATTACAAAGGAAGCTGAATATACTAGAATACAGTTATCAAATTTTTAAAGTTTATAGATATCATAAAATATATTCATAAATCCTTGTAAATTTGTGGACTCCAGATGAGGAATGGCTGTTCTTAAACCTTTCTGTTTAAAAACCTTACATTGAGGGGGCAGCTAGGTGGCACAGTGGCTACAGCACTGGCCCTGGAGTCAGGAGGACCTGAGTTCAAATCTGACCTCAGACACTTAATGCTCACCTAGCTGTGTGACCTTGGGCAAGTCACTTAACCTCATTGCCTTAAATATATAAAATTTAAAAAAAACAAGAAGCCTTTCGTTGATTCAGTAAAGGTATTCTCACCTAGTTAAAGTATCAAGGCATCTTATTAGCTTCTTTAAATGAGTGTGCTGATCAAGTAACTGATTGACTAAATTAATCTCCACCCTTACATATAGGAAATATTTTCCAAACTTTATAGCATTATATGTCCACATATAAGCATATATGTGTACATATTTTAAATTGTCAGTTCATAGGATAATAAGGTCATCAATTTAGAGCTAGAAGAGTCATCTAGTCCAAGTTCCTCTTTTTAGGGATGAGGAAACTAAGACCCAGAGAAATTAAAGGACTGTATTAGCTTTGAATTCTTTTGCATTTATTTGAATTGCCTTTCTCAGTTCATTTTTCTAAAAGTGAGAAAACTCAACTCTTTTCTCTCTAATAATCATAATCCATGCAAATCACCACACTAGTTAATCAAAATCATTGTTTTCCTTACAAACACCCCATGAAACGGGCACAGTCAGAAAGGCTATTTCAAGTCCACTTCTTATGCTTACCAGCTCTGTGACCATGGGCAATGTGCCCAGTTTCCATGTGTCCTCATTCAGCTTCCTCATCTTTAACAAGGGGATTATAACAACCACAGTACCTTCCTCACTGAGCTGGTGAGTTAGGAGCTAGAGTTTGCCATTGGATCTTCCAATTCCAGTACAATGTTCTTTCCAAGTTACCATTCAAAGTAATGAAAATGCTACAACTTATATTATTCCTTTATTTCAGCAAATCAATAATAATAATATGTTTTTGAAGAGTACTACAAGATTACAAAGAACTTTGTTCTTACTAAACTTGTGATACAGGTAGTACAACTGTTAGTAGTTTCAATTTACAGATGAAGAAACTGGCCCACAGAGCCTCACACAGCTGGAAAACATCAAAGTCTTGCTCCATACCCAGGTGCTCTGACCTGGTTTGGGCTCAGTCTCTTTCTCTGACTTCCCACTGCTTTGCCTTATTACAGGTAAAATTCCATCATAGCAAATACCAAATCAGCCAAGACTCTCTGTACAACAAAAAATAACATTATGACTGCTCTGCTGGTTGGCAATCAGTGATTTCTTGATCTGGTTAGAATCATTTTTTTCCTAACAAATGAATAAACACAGCAAAATATTCCTTTGGTTCTTTCCCTAGTAAAGAAAGGTCATGGCCATGAATAAAAAGGCCTTCATTGTGTGCTACTTACACAGCGATTCTTACATGTTCATTGACTGTGAATACCAAAGGGTGGACCTAATCTCCCTTTAACACCTCTCCCTCTTTCCTAGTCAAACCTCACTAACACCTCCCAGTATGGTTCAGGGATACACAATGTTCCAAGATCTTGTAAAAGGAAACACATTAGAGCCAAGGGTGTAAACGTGATATTCTTTTCTCTATTGTAAGGGTCATCAACCTAGAACAGAGGTTCATAGTCTTTTTTTTTTGCCAGTCATGGACCCCTTTGCCAGTCTAGTGAAACCTATGAAGCTCCTCTCAGAATAATATTTTTAATGCAGAAAAGTCAGAGAACTACAAAGGGAAACCAATTATATTGAAATACAGCTTTCAAAATGCAAAAAGTTCCAAATTTTGAAATTTGTCTATAGATTCCAGGTTGAGTCCCTGAATGCTGGAACTAGCAAGTGGTACTCTATAATTCCCTGCTTCCCAGAGTGCAGAGAAAAATAGGTGATTTTATTTGGTTAAGGGACAGATACAGAATATAAAGTAAGCATATAGGGTAGACGTGGAAACTTGGGACTAATAATTTAAAAGGACAGGAGACAGGGTGGCAGAGCAAGTGATCTTTTCACCAACTCTGCCCATCAAAAAAGTAAGTTTTACAAAGTAAGAAAATCAGCCATAATACGAAGAGGAAAGAGGAGCAGAAGAACACAAAATATATAATAACATAAATGAAAATAATACAGTCACATTAACTAATTAAAATGAGGAATCTCAGCCCTAGAGAATTGCTAATGGAATTCATCTTTTTTTTCTGTTCCCTAAAGAGGCAGGTGATTACAAAAGAGAACTTTCAGTATGAGCTGGCAGATGCAGTCAATATGTTTGTTGTTTTTGCTGAAGTATTTTTATTTGTTACAGGAAAGAGTTCAAAGGAGGGAAGGAGCTTAAAGGAGAAAGACTCATTAAAAAAAACAATAAAACTCAAAAAAGAAAAAAAAACAATAGTTCTCTGGGATGGAAATCAAAGGAGACCAGATTCAAACCCTTAACCACTGCATTTAAAAACTGTATGATTCAGTTAAGTTATTTAATATCTCTGTACTTGTTTCCTTGATTTAATTCAGTAGAAATATATTAAGTGTTAAGTTCATACAAGGTATTGTACTACTGTTGAGAATATGAAGACATAAAGGAAATAGTTTCTGCCCTAGAGGAGCCCACATTCCGAGGAAAAGACTGGTATAACTGATTGATGAAGAGTTGAAAGAATCCCAAGACTCAAGGATATTCTAAGGTTGCATTACTGGGTAACTGGAAGGATCATGAAGCCCTCAATAGAAATGGAGAATTTTGGTGTAGGAGAGGTTTAGAGTAGGGTAATCAGTTCCATCTGGAAAACATCGAATTTGAGTTTCCAACAGTCCATCCAGATGGAAGTATACATTAAGGAACTGTTGCTGCATAGCTGGAGTTTAGGAGAGAGGGTAGGACTGGAAAAGATTGCAAATCGTTTGTGTAGAAATCCTACATGAACCCAAAGAAACTAAGGAAATCTCTGGAGTCAGGAAGATTCACCTTCCTGAGTTCAAATCTGCCCTCAGATACCTTATTAACTGTGTGACCTTAGACAAATCACTTAATCCTGTTTACCTCCATTTCTTCATCTCTAAAATGAGCTAGAGAAGGAAATGGAAAACCACTCCAGTATCTTTGCCCCGAAAACCCCAAAGGAGATCACAAAGAGTTGGATCGGACTGAAAGACAACTGAACGACAACAGAAAGAGTCAAGGTGAGTTCTGAGTCCCAGTAAATTAAGGGGGTAGAAGATAGGTAGATGGTCCAATAAAGTTAGGGGGTGTGCTACTAAATAATGAGCAACCAACTCTCCAGAAAAACAAAAGTATGGGAATGTCAATATTTTACAACCAATTTCCAAGGGGGGAAAGTATACACAGCACATTTTTAAACTTAATTTACATTATTAACATCTTCCCCATCACTTTATTAAGGTTAGACAATCTACAAAACAACAAATCAAACCCAAATTTGTAGCATTTGCTGATTTCTGAGGTGTAATTATTCACACTGAAAATTTAACAGTTAACTCTCCTGAGTCAGCTGGAGCTGGTTCCAGCACACCTATGAATAAAGAGAGAAATAATCAGAAAGGTAGAAGGAAACAATGTCACAGAAACCAAGGGATGAGACCTCTCCTGGAATGGGAACCATGAACAAAAACTGCTTTTGGGGAAATCCATGCATATATTCTGAAGAAATCACTCAACTGGTGGCTTGAATATAGCCCCACTTCGTGGACAAATTACATATTACACTCTCCTGGGTCACTGAAAACCTACTCCTCTGTAGACTTGCGGAAAATAGGATGTCAACTTAAAGTGAACTATTGATGCTACAGATGGAACATCCCCCAAGGGTACATAGTCATTATTATTATTATTATTATGTATCACTCAATCATTGCTTCGACTCCTAAAGTATGAATTTCCATTTTTAGAGTATTTCATTAGAAAGAGACAATGTCTAGGGTCAGATCTCTATTCCTGGGAATATGATAGCATATTAATTATAGAAATTCCATCTTCAGATCAGATCAATAGATATATAAATTAATATAAATATAGTCACCAAAGACTAAGAGCTTCTGCCCAATATTACCTGGCTGTTGATCACTATTATTTTACATCATTCTACTATTGATTGCTTCCTATATATTTCTGGGGTAGAATAGAATGTAGAATTATAAAATTGGGGGGCTCCAAAGGGACTAGAGATTATTATTATTCAACTCTCATTTTACACGTGAGAAAATAAGGAGGTGACCTGACTTTCTCATAGTTATATAAATAGTACTAGAAACTAGGTCCAGTTTAAGCTCTAAAAATCTACATGTAAATAACATGAGATTTAAATGTGATTTTTTTGAAGGGTCAAAAATAGAATTGTGAAGTCCCAAATTCTAACTGGCTCTAATGCGTACTTCAGCCCTCACCTTCAGCCTCCACCTTCCAGTATTTTTCTTCCTGTTACCTCATAAGGATCCTTACAGACCTCACAGGGACTTTTTTTTTTAAGGTTTTTGCAAGGTAAATGGGGGTTAAGTGGCTTGCCCAAGGCCACACAGCTAGGTAATTATTAAGTGTATGAGACTGCATTTGAACCCAGGTACTCCTCACAGGGACTTTCTTGTAGCATATTTTGAAAAGTACTTTTAAGGCAATGACTATCACAAAGGTTTGTTTCAGAGAAAATGTTAGTTGAAGATTAAGTTATTTTCTTCATAATATTAACCAACATTATTTGCCATATTTCAGACCCCACAATTCTTCATGTGTGCTTATCTTTTTTGTAGTTCCTGTTTTTCCATCAGATTTAATTCAAGTGAGACATCTAGTGTTTGCTCACAAGAATACAAATTTCTACTACTAATTTAAAAAAAATCCACAAATCGCCCTTTTCTCTCAGCTAATTGATTTAATAAAAGAACATTTTTAGTTCAATGAAAATAAACAGTGAAACTTCACAATAATACTTCTTCAGTTTAATTCCCTTTCCTATCTTTCTATCCACCCATCCATTTATTTATCATCTATTTTTGTCATAAAAATCTATTCAATATTAGCTGTGAAATATCTTTCTCAACATTTTTATAAATATAATAGGGATGGTATTTTCATTGATAAAAATACATTTTCCCCAATTTGGGACACAATTTGTCATTATGTTCCAGGGAAGAGTCTCTTCTACTATCTCACTCCACTGTAGTGGAGTAAAATACAGAGTATGAGCTAGAAGGATTTCAGAGGTCACTGAATCCAAACTATACTTGAACAATTATCCATCTACAAAATACTGGCTAAATGGACAAACAGCCTTTGCTTGAAGAGCTCGGTGAGGCAGAACCAACTACCTCCCTTATTCAGAATCATGGAATATCAGAGGTGGAAGATTCTCTAAACAGTTACCTAGTCTAATACACACATAAACAAGAATCTCTACTATGACATATCCACCTAGTGACCATCCACTTGCCCAAAAGAAGAAAACCCAAAAGCATCTTCTCATTTTGGAAGGTTTCATGGAGAACAGATATAACTTTACCCATGCAAACTCAGGTACAAACCAGTCAATGAAATCATCATAAATTACTAGTATTCACTACAGGTGAATCATGGAACCTCGTTTCAGCCCACCTTTTTAATCTATAAAATCATAGGGCTAATAATTTTTGTCCTGGAAAATTGAAAGAATTAAATTATATAACCAACAAATGCAAATGTGTTTTGAAATATACAAAATGTCATAAAAATATATGGCATTATCAATATTTTTATTATATCACATTATGGTTATTATTATATCCAGATATGTCTATTTCTTCACAATGTCACTTACTGAATATTTAATTGAATGGGGGGAGGAACACATCTCCCAAGTGCCTACTATTTGTCAGACACTGTGCTAAGTGATTTATAAATTTTTGGGGGACAGTGGGTTGCAGGGTATTGAGGTTAAGTGACTTGCTCAAGGCTACACAGCTAAATAAGTATTAAATATATGAGGTCAAATTTGAATTCAGGTCCTTCTGACTCCAGATCAGCTCTATTCACTGTGCTACCAAGCCACCCCTGCATTTTACAAATATTATCTCATTAGATATAATTGGCAGAGAGTATAAGGGAAGCAGGTTTCTCACATCACCCTCACAAGAAAATAACCGGAAAAAAAGGAAAATAATTCATAATTCCAAAGAAGATAATGTAAAATTTATCCCCTCCCCCAAAAATGAGTTACAAGAATTCTATAAGCTATAAGGATCAATACTATATTTAAGTGTATATAGAGGAAATAGAATAGCTAAAGTACCATTTTCGCTCAAGATTTTATTCACTGAATCATAGATTCAGAGCTGAAAAGGAAATGATAATCATTTAGGCTAATTACCTACCCCCATTTTGAATTGACTTTTGCATTTGATTAAAAAAACTACCAACCACAGATTGAAAAGAAATATCACAGGACATCCTCAAATAGACAAAATTTGAAGAATCACAAGAAAAAGGAATGAAATTTTTAAAATCATAGGAAAATTGAAGCTAGAATGAAAAGATGCTTTAAAAAGATTGGCAAAAAATATTGAAAAAAAATTAACCGATATAAAGAAGATGAGAAAAAATTTGAAAAGATTAATAGAAGCAATTAGTTTTGTTGGTTTTTTAGGTTTTTGCAAGGCAAATGGGGTTAAGTGGCTTTCCCAAGGCTAGGAAGATCACTAGGAACCTGAGATTAACATGATAGATAATGGGAGGAGGAAATAAGTCCCAAAGAAGGAATCTAGGAGGTATCTTCACAATTTAACTCAGCTCATGGTAGTGTGTAGACTGATTTAAAAATTAGTAAATAGAGGATATATTAAAGAAGCTATTCCTGTAGAGACAGGAATTTACATTAAAAAAATTAATATCTGAATAGTGTGTTTGTACAAGAAGTAGAAGTATATGGTTCAGAGGATCTTTTGCCCAGGTAGGCAGAAGGGAAAGAAGGCAGCTCACCTGTTATCTCCCTGCTTTAGTGAAGGTGTAATGCAGCACATCTTTGTACCCCTGCCCCAGTAAATGATATGGATGTCAGAATTACTGAAAAAAAACTTTAGTCTGATTCAGAATGGTTCCTCCAATAGTCTTAGAACGGATGCCTTCTCTTCCCCGAATGAAGTGGGCAGCAGGAGTGGCAAGATGAAGATGGAAAATAAGATTTCAACTATCTCAGCAGGTCTGCCTGAATGAAGCCTCAGCATATTAGACACCTATATTCAAATGTAAATATAGAATGTCTTATTTTTTGTTGTTTGTTTTGTCACTTGCCATTTGGGATTATCTATTCCATTAAGAGGCAGAAATAAGAGCTAGCAGTAATTGTCTCAACCCAGTCAACTAACCTTGTGCACTTTAAATGTTTATTCAGGCATCCAAGTTTTTGTAATATTATCAGTTCCAGTTGGCCTTTATAATGCAATTTCTCTGTCTTACACTTGTCTCTTTTTTTTCTTTTGTTTTTTTTTGTTTTGTTTTTTAGATTTTTGCAAGGCAAATGGGGTTAAGTGGCTTGCCCAAGGCCACACAGCTAGGTAATTATTAAGTGTCTGAGACCAGATTTGAACCCTGGTACTCCTGACTCCAAGGTGGGTGCTTTATCCACTACACCACCTAGCTGCCCAGCAACTAGTTTTTTAAAGAGAATTACACTCAATGTTCATGAAGCACAAAAACAAGCTCAAAAACTAACCCAACTATTAAAAGAATTAAACTCAACTATTAAAAGAATTGCTCCAGGCCTTGTGCTAAGCAATGACGATATAAAGAAAGGCAAAAGACAGCCACTGTCGTTGAAGAACTCACAATCTAATCCCACCACAATTCTCTCATTCCTCAAAATAACAATTCTCCAATGTAAACAAATAGTAAATCAAAACAAATTCACCTAGTGGTTATGCCTGAAAATGTATGACCCATTAGTATTCTAAGAGGGAAAGTGTTAATGTTATAAAGTCTGATTGGTCATTGTATTGATCATAGTTCTTAAGTCTCTCCAAGTTATTTTACTTGACAATATTGTAATCATTGTATAAAATTGTCCTCCAATTTTTGTTCAACTCACTGCATCAGTTCATACAAGTCTTTCTAAGTTTCTCTGAATTGGTTCCTTTCACCGTTTCTTATAGAACAACAGGATTCTAAGCAAATATTCAATAACAGCTAAAACAAAAACCCTAGAAATGTTATTGTATATTAAAAGTTCTCTTGTTGTAGCCAATCTAGGGAGCACTTATATCTTGTCTATGTCTCTGCTCATGTCTTGCTGGGATAGATGTGACCTACACACTTGAAAAGTGGTACTTGCCAAATGACAGCTTCAGATCAGTCCCACAAGCCAGCACTAAAGACAGAAGAAAGGACCCCAGTAAAGAAACCTAATGATGGGAGAAAGGATTACCTTTTTTGAACCAAACTCTGATGAGGAAAATGTTACCAGTAATAAGGAAGATGAATTGAGAAAAGTTTCCCCTAGCCAATCTAACACTTTTATCAGTCTTTCCTCAAGTTCTTCCAGTCTTTGTCTTAAAACAATGAGGCCATCTGAGCACAATGACATTTCCAAATAATTCCTGTCTCTGACTACTTTTTCCCTTGATAAGTGACAGGTGCTCCCAAGAATCTTTGGGGTATAGACATAAATAGATAAAAATTCAGATGATTGACAAGTATAGTTTTCGCTTTTCCTCCTCTACCATGGGTATGTGATTAGTATACCTTGTGTTAAGTCTAACACTGAAAACTTACTAGTTGTCTAACAGATAGTCCCAGAGCATCTCAAACCATTGGCATGGCATACTGATCCTCCCCTAGGAATGTGTTGGGCCAATACCACATAGCTCTGCCAAGCTTTCTCCTTCCCACTTCTCAGAAAAAGTCTCAGGGTGTCATCTGTCTTGATCTTTCCTCCAGTTCACATAAGACAGTCTTTACTCTAGCATCTTTCCTCTTTGAACAACCTTTAATTGCTTCCTTATATGACGCCTACTATGTTTCATTTCCTTTCCTGACTTATTGCTTTTTTTTCCCCAAAAGCCCCTTCCAAGGTCAAGATCATCAAGGTTACTTTGTGTAATCTGTTCCTAGGTAAAATCCATCACCACGTAAAGACTGACAAATTGCCTTTTGTGGGGGGGGGGGAGGGAAGTAAGATTAGGGGGGAAATTCTAAAACTCAAAATAAATAAAATCTTTTTAAAAATCCATCACCACTAGAGCCTAGAGAAAATGAAGAACCAGGTGAGCAGACAGCTCTCTGTTTCCCTCACCCCCTATTTTATGGCCACTGGAGACTAAAAAGCAAGTTATCTTTTAAATTTAAGTTTATGAATACAAGTTCTCTCCTCTCACCCCAAAAGATGGAAACTCCTTGAGGGCAGGGACTGTTTTACTTGTGACTTTGAGTTTCTCTCCTCTTTGTTTCTAAATGCCTAGAAACTTCAATATTTTGACTTCCTCTCTCCTTTCAATCTCTTGGAAACCTTTGACAGTTGGGCTTCTGACCTCATCTTTCAATTGAGATTGCTCTGTCCAAAGTTACAAATGATCTAACTGTCCAATCTAATGGCCTTTTTTCAATCTTCTTAACCTCTCTACAGCCTTCTCCTGGAACTCCTTCGTCTCCGGGTTTTCATGACATTACTATCCTTTGGCTCTCCTCCCTGTCTGATCACTCCTTTTCGGATCCCTTGACTGGATCTTCCTCCAAGTTACACACCCACCCACCAACTATGGGTGTTTCCCACATGTCTGTCCCTGGTCTTTTCTTTCTGACTCATTAGACTTCATCAGCTCTGCTGGGTTCATTAATCATCTCTAGGTCATGAATTTTAGATTTATTCATCTACTCCTAACCTCTCTTCTGACCTCCAATCTCACATCACCAACTGTTTATTAGATATCTCAAATTAAACATGTCCAAAATAGAACTCATTATCTTTCTCTTAAAAAAATCTTCCCCTCTTTCTAACTTACCTATTTTCTGTTGAGGGCAAAATCATTCTCCCAAGTTAATGATTTCAGGGTCATCCTGGACTCCTTTCTTGTATTCATCCCACATATACATTTTTTGGCCAAATTTTCTAGTTTCCCCCTTCATAACATCTCTTGTATCTGTTCCTTTCTCTCCCTCATATAGCCACAGATCCCTGGTACAAATCCTCATCTTCTCATATCTGGACTGTTATACTAACCTGCTGGTTGCTCTTTCTGCCTCCAGCTACTCCCCTCTTCAGACCATCATTCATTCACCAAAGCAATGTTCCTAAAGCACAGGTCTAATCAAGTTAGTACACTCCACATATAGCCAGTAAACTCCTTGAACTCTGCCACTTTCAGGATCAAATGTAAAATTCTCTGTTTGACTCAAAATTTTCCACATAGTTTTTTAAATTTTTCCTCAATTGAAATGCCTATCAATAGGGAAATGACTGAACAAGATGTGGTGTATATATATATATATATATATATATATATATATATATATACATACATATATATATATATATAATAGAGTACTATTGTGTTATAAGAAATGATGAACAGAAAAACATTGAAAAGACTTACTTGAAATGATGCAAAGTGAAATGAATAGACACAGTAACAGTAATATTGCACAATGATCAATGATCAATGACTTTAGCCACTCTCAGAAATACAATCATCCAATACAATTCCAGAGTCTTATGAGGAAAAATGATATTCAATATCCAGAGAAAGAACTGAAGGTATCGGATGCAGATTGAAGTATATTATTTCCACTTTGTTTTTTCTTTTCATTTTTTCTTTTGCTCTGTTTCTTCTTTGACATCATGATTGATATGGAAATGTCTTTTATTTATTTTGAATTTTACAATTTTTCCCCTAATCTCACTTCCCCTCCCCCACCGAAGGCAGTCTGTTAGTCTTTACATTGTTTCCATGGTATGCATTGATCTAGGTTGAATGTGATGAAAGAGAAATCATATCCTTAAGGAAAAAAATAAAGTATAAGATATAGCAAAATTGCATAATGAGATAATGGTTTTTTAAATTAAAGGTAATAGTCTTTGCTCTTTATTCAAATTCCACAATTCTTTCTCTAGATACAGATGGTATTATCCATTGCAGATACCCCAAAATTGTGCCTGATTGTTGCACTGAGCAAGTCCATCAAAACTGATTTGCTCAGCATCAGTTCATGCAAATCCTTCCAAGCTGCCCTGAATTCCTATCTCTCCTGCTTTCTAATAGAGTGATTTGTTCAGCTATTTCCCAATTGATGTACATTCACTCAATTTCCAATTCTTTGCCACCACAAACAGGGCTGCTATGAATATTTTTGTACAAATGATGTTTTTATCCTTTTTCATGATCTCTTCATAGACCAGTAGTGGTATTGTTAGATCAAAGGGTATGCACATTTTTATTGCCTTTTGGGCTAAATTCCGAATTGCTTTCCAGAAAGGTTGGATGAGTTTACAGCTCCACTAACAATGTAAATCCACTCTGATTTCCCACATCCCTTCCAACATTGATCATTGTCCTTTCTGGTCATATTGGCCAGTCTGACAGGTGTGAAGTGGTACCTCAGAGATGCTTTAATTTGAAATGTGTTTTATGTGATTGTACATATATATAAGCTATTTCAAATTGTTTAACATCTTAGGGAGGGGGAGGAAGAAAATTTAGAATTCAACTTTTTAAAAAATGAAGGTGAAAATTTGTCTTTATATGTAATTGGAAAAATAAATTCACAAAGATGTTCTCCATATTCTGAGCACTTTCTCCCTTTCCAGGCTTCTTCCTTTTGATTCCACCCCCCCACCCCTTCTACATAATCTATGATCCAGTGATACTGGTCTTCTTACAGTTTTCTTACATGATACTTCAGACCCTAACTTCATGCCTTTTTATTAACTTTTCCCCATGCCTAGAATGACCTTCCTCCTCACTTCTGCCTCTGACTTCCCTGGCTTCCTCTAAGATTCAACTCAAGTCCCATCTTCTACAAGAGGTTCCACTGCTTAGTTCTTCCCTCTGAGATGACTTCCTACTTATTTTACGTATAACTTCTATTTACATAGTTGTCCATAAGTTATCTCTCCCATTAGAATATGAGTTCCTTGAGGACATGAAATATTTTTTTACTTTCTTTCTATTCCCTAGAATTTAAAATAATATTTAACACATAATAGATATTGAATAAGACTTGCTGACTGACATATTAATACTAAACTAGATTTTGTAATCATTATCTTTCATACTGATCAGTATTTGCCAGATTTTCTAGATTTTTTTGATAGAATAAAATTTGTTATCCAGAATTCTGTGAAATAATTCTTTATTCAGTGACATTGGTCTCCAGTACCAATGAAAAACTGAATTATGTTCATTGTAGTTTCAGTGATCTATAAATTTTTTCAGCATTTTCTACCTCTCTTAAAATTAGTCATGTATAGCTGAAATATGAATTAATCCCCTCTGATGTGGAAGGTTCTATTTCCTGCCCATAATGTAAAAGAGAAAATGTGTTAGAAGAGCACACTGGTCCGTTTATTTAAATTCTTATATAGGATGTGAAATGTAGCAGTTAGTGAAAGGTTTTAAGTAAGAAGATCCTACATATACTTCAAGGAATATATGTCTGTGTGTATGTGTTTGCAGGAGAGGTAGGGGGAAGGAAGAGACAGAAGGCAATGAAAGAGAGAGAGAGAGAGAGACCAAGAGACACAAAGACATAGAGAAAGAGAGGAGAGAAAATCGAGACAGAAAGTTAGTTTAATCTTAGAAAAAGCAAGGGAAATGCATTGTCAAAAGACCTTGATTTTATGTTTTGTCCACCAGATGGTACTATAACAACATTCTTGATTTAATACATAATTTCTCAAAAGAGATCACCCATAAATCTCTAACACTGCTTCTTGTGATAACTAACATCTGTTTCATTCTTATCTATGCTTCATTTTAAGCTTGAGAGCCTCACATTTTACAGAGCATAAAACAAGAGAATGAACAAATAATGAACAAATTTCTGATGATGATAACAATTCCAATTAAAGCAAAGCATACACATAAAAACAGACTAATTTCTACTCAGGGCAAATCAGGTACAATTGAAAATTTGGACATCTATCTAGTATACCTCCCTCTATCAGCTTGTGAGCCCCATCCTCCACAGGTCTTTTTGGAATCTAGTTATAGTAAACATTAATTGGTATCCTTGAGGGTTTGTATATGTTTATACAATATATGTATATATAGTCTACATATATGTAGAGTGAACACATCTATATGTAATATATGCATAAATACAGTTTCTTGTGTATGTATACCCACTTTCTTATATTACTGTATTAATGGGGATATGCATGCATGCATTTCTGCATCTCTAAAATGGCAGGTACTCATCAATGTCTAGGATAGAATAAATCAAGCAGCCTAAATTTAAAAATGAATAAACTGGGGCGGCTAAGTTGCTCAGTGGATAGAGCACCAGCCCTGGAGTCAGGAGTACCTGGGTTCAAATCTGGCCTCAGACACTTAATAATTGCCTAGCTGTGTGGCCTTGGGCAAGCCACTTAACCCCATTTGCTTTGTAAAAAAAAAGAAACAAACAACAAAAACCTAATAAAAATGAATAAACTGAGGCTTTATGTTTATGTTTATGATCATTTCAGGACTTTAGTGGATCTGTGACTTCATCAATGTGGCTACCCCCTCCACTGGTGCAGATCACAACCAATCCATGTCTTTCCATCTTGTGCAATAATGTTTTGTGTCCTTCCATAAATTCTCTTCTTCACAGTCTTTTTACATTTGGGGAGCACCAGAGTAGCTTCTGGCTGTCCTAGCTCACTCTATATGACAGACCCACCTCTTTTCTTTTCTATCATACATTTCCTGGCTAATGTCCTTTATATTGTTTTAGATGCCTAAGCCATTAATGGAAATGTGCTGTACTTTACTTAGGTCTATCCCACATCTTTCCATTGCCCTTTGGGTAACCCAGTTTGGTCTTCCTGATTCCAGACCCAGCTCTCCATCCACTGTGTCATCTGACTGCCCCAGGATAGGCATAACTCAGAGATTTTGCAGGTTCAGCTCCAGTCCACCACAACAAAGTATAGGTAGTCTTGAGCTTCAAGGAGCAATATAATCCACAGGACTCAGCCTCGGCAACTCCCAGAACTTCTCAAATGTGGGCTTCATTGAGGAAAAGAGCAGGACAACTAGAGAAGAGCCTCAGAACCTGAGACAATAGGTAAAAGATAAAGCAGGGCACAATCCATTCTCCCTGGAGAGCTAGAGGACAATGAAGGGAGGGAATGAAAGAACACCTCCATCAGGTAATCATCAGAGTGACAGATTCACTGTTATAATTGTAGATTAGATGAATATTCTTACTTATATTGGCTATACTGACAAAAAAGAATTTAACATAAAAAAGTTAAAACTTCTGATCCATCTTAGAGAAACCAGAGTAAGACTAGGGAAGGAGATCACCCTGGTCCCCCCAAAGCAGCCTTACTGACCTTATCATCATTTCCTGATAGGACTTGTTCCACCTAGACTCATAGGATCTTATAAAGGTGATGGTAAAAACCTGAGAATGTGGACTGCTGTCCTAGAAAGTGAATTCCAAGTTACCATCATTTTCCAATCTTTGATAGGTATTTGGCTAAAATACCATTAGAGCCTGTGGTACAACTTGAATCTGATTTGGGTGATAAAGACTATCCTTGGGATACATCCAGTTGAGCTTGAAATTCTCCAAGAAAGTTGTTGGTGTTAACAGAAAAGTGGTCTGGTATGTTCAGACCTCCAACCCTCACTAGAGTTTCATTACTGATTAGAAATAATTCTCTTTTAAAAAATTCTAGCAGAATATCAAAAGCCTTAAGCTGACCCCCAATAGCAGCACATTTGTCCACCCATGAAGTCTTACAGGAAGAGGCTTACAGGAAAAAGACAAGAGGTTCCAGTGATCATCACAGGAGCCCTAACTGCTCATTCTCTGTGCTGGATCCTCAGTTATTTGACTGGGGGGACCCCCAGGACCACAAATGTGGAAAGATAGATTGAGATGGGAACTCAACAAGAGCATGGTTCTGGTTTCATTGCATGGGTGGGATATGGGATGTGTTTGAGGTACAACCCACAGAATCCAGCTCAATGATTCCAGACCATTCAGGAAAGACTGGAGGATTCTTCTGTGTCTTGGAGAATCTCAGTAACCATCTCAAAGAATTGTTGGTAATGGCAAAATCATAAAATTCTCCTTTTGTATCACCCATAGTAGCTGTGTTGTTGTCCACTTAGTTGTATCTTACCCTTTGTGACCCCAAGGACCTCATTGTCCATGGGGTTTTCTTGGCAAAGATACAGAATAGATGCCAGTTCCTTCTCTAGCAGAATAAGGCAAAGTGAAGTTAAGTGACTTGACCAAAGTCACACTGCTAATAAGAGTCTAAGATTAGACTTGACTCCTGGACCAACACTTTAACCACTGTGCCACCTAGCTACCTCCTACTGCCTAAATAGGAAGCTACCACTAGCATCTAAGAAAAATAGAAAGATATGGATGTGTGTCAACTACTGACAAATCAAAATAAAATCAATATATATATATATATATATATATAGAGAGAGAGAGAGAGAGAGAGATATCAATGTATAAATAATAAAATCAAAATAAAAAAGGACTAAAATGGACTAATGTAATAACCAATGGTTGCAGGATTCCCTAGATTGTCTGTTAGAAAGCCAGTGGTTTTCAGTGTTAAATCTGTAGAGTGGATATTACCAGATTCCTTTGTCTGAGAAGACAAGGTCAAGGGTCTTATGAGTTAGCTGACCAGCAAAAAGTTAACCCTTTCAAGGTAATTAAAAGATGTGGCAACAAAATAGGCTCAGGGAATTAATGGAGTCTATGAAGTTTATGAAGACTATTCTATGAAGACCTACTGTCCCTTGAGAGTTAGTTGGACTATCTAATGAGCGGGTAGAGAGAAATGATAGACCCTCACCTAGGAAAAGGCTGAGCAAAAGAGTTTGTTCTCCAAGTGCACAAAGACTTTCTAACTTAGAGATGGGCCCAGAAAATGAATGGAATAGTAGTGTCCTCCTGTGTCAATGGCCTGCTTCCCCTCCTGGCATGAATGAAACTTCCTTGGAGAACAGGGAGAGAAGAAGCTAGAGATGTCTACTCTGCCTCCATTCAAGCCATACCCAAAAAGCATCTTCCCCACCACAGGTACTCCACATGGGCCTTCCCCATCCCATTCCCCACTCAATACTCTCCCACAAATACATACAACACCTGTTGGGGAATCAGGCACAAACTGAGAGAATGATAGTGGTAAGTTAAAATAATTAAAAGAAATGCTAGATTTCAGTTAGGGATTATTGAAAATTTATATTTTTTTCTAAACAAGTCTATGGACATCATGTTAAGAATACCTGAACTAGGTGATGTAGTGGATAGAACACCAGCTCTGGAGTCAGGAGAACCTCCGTTCAAATCCTGCCTCCGACACTTAATCCTTACTTAGCTGTGTGACCCTGGAAAAATCACTTAACCCTGTGGCCTTGCAAAAATTAAAAAAAAAATACTTGAGCTGGACTTAATATAAAATTTTATTGCAAATTAGGGGAGATCAAATAGTAAATTATAGATTATAAAATCATAGAATGTGAAACCAAGGAGAGATCTGAAGAATCATAAAGGTACCATGGTTCATAGTGGGAGAAGGAGCAACAGGATTGGGGAAAGAGAAAATTTCCTTCCTACTTCTGTCCTCTGATGGAAGCTTTTCCACTCTTCCAAAAAGGGAAAACAGGTATTAACGTATCTTTGCAGTTCATTGGTAGCAATACCACTTCTTTTATCTGCCTCTTGCTTTGCAGCTGAGGGAACTCTGAAAGAAGAACCAAATCCCTCAACATCCTTATAAGGATATAACAACCCAAGAAGAGACCCTCCAGAGACCAGAACCTAGAGGAGCTAAGCCATCTAGCTGCCCTTGGAGTTTAGGACAGCCTCTGGCATACAGTAGATGCTTAATAAATGATTATTGATTTTATCTTTGGAACTCTTGTCCTAGACATCCATAGTAGCTAACCCTAGACATCCAATAATATTTCACCCTGGCCATCTTCTTACCATCTGCCATCCTAACATTCTGCATCATCTTCTACCTCATGTTCTAGAAACAATAATCAAATCAACTTCTCTTTAATCTTTGAAAAGATGTGTCAATTAACTAGGGCAGGTGGATGGTTCAGTGGAGAGAGTGCAGGGCCAGAGTCAAGGAGACTTCCCTCCAAATCCTGAATATAGATACTGGCAGTGGGATCCTGGGTGAGTCATTTGACCCTGTTTAACCTCAGTTTCTCATCTGTAAAATGAGTTGGAGAAAGAAATGACAAATAACTCCAGTATCTTTGCCAGGAAAACCCCAAATGGGGTCAGGAAAAATTGGATGTTACTGAACAACAAGAACAGATAGTTAATTATAGATTATAGAACCAGGGAAATGTTAAAACTGGAAGACTCAACTAATTCAAACCTTCGTTTTGTACATCAGGAAATGAAGACCTTTTAAAAAACAATCTGCTGACTCAGTGCTCTTCCTATCATTTAGTGTGTTATGATGCTCCAGGAACCAGCTGAGTTGGGTTTCAGGGAACCCTACCATGAAAAATGACTTTTACATTTTGATGTGGTAGAAATGAATACTCACAGCCCAGCTATGTGATGGGTGTAGTCCAAACCTAGAAACAACTGTAGACCGTCTGACAGTGTCGCCTTCTTTCCAACTTGGCTTGAGCTGTGTCTTGAGCCATATTAGATCAAAAATTTTAAATAACCCCGATCTAGCCGGCTTAAACTGCTAGGGACTCCACTGACAGGGTTCCTCTCCATTCAGATGGATGAAAGTGTAATTTTTAATGGCCCATGGTAAATTAATGAGGGTGATAAGAACAAACTTTCAATTTATAGATTGCTGCTGAATGGAGTTTAAAACTACTAAATTATCAAGGCCCCTTTCCTGCAGTTCCTTCTTCAGGAAAATGAGTGAATGGGATAAGATGACCTCTAAGATCCCTCTCAGTCTTAACTTTTTATGATGAGATTATGAATCTAAAATGAGAAACTACCTCTTCCCAGCGAGAAGAAGCTACCCTGGCAAGGAGGGATCTGTGAAAACAAAAGGGGGCCAGAAGAGAGTGGAGAGGGTTGTTTTGCTAGAATTGAAAAGGAGTGTTTTGTAAAACAAGGTTGCAGGTATAGGTGGGAGCCAATTTGTTAAAGGCATTGATTTCATTGATTAATTTTTTCTGTTATTTTATAGTCAATGGGAGCCACCGAGGAGTTCCATGCAGTGTTCATTTTCTGTATTGGTAACCCTAGGATTAGGAACTGTAACTCAAAAGCTTATTTGACTGATTGATGATAAGGGTTGACTAATCAATTGAATGGAGAGGGGAAGGACTAGAGAATGTTAGAATGGTCCAGGCAATAACTGATGAAGGTCTGAATTGCATTGAGAATGGAAAGCAAGGGACAAATGGAAGAACCTGAGAAGGCAGAATTCAGAGGGCTTGGCAAAGGAAGGGACAGTAGGAGAGGGAAGTTTCTTGCAAGGGATGATTGAGAGAATGATGGAATCAGCAGAAATGGGAGATTTTGAGTATGGGCAAGTTTGGAGAGGTGATAAATTCAGTTTTGTAGTCAGGGCAAAGTGGGGTAGAAATATTCAGAAGGAAAAAAGTAGAGTGGGGAATTACATTTACAGAAGGGCAGTAACTGAAGTTATGTTGATTAGATTGCTAGAAATAGAAGCCAAGACCAACATCAAGGCCCTGGGGAATGGGCACATTTGAGTGGGCAGAAGAAGACAGGAACTTCAGTTTAATACACAGCCCTACCAAAAGCTCTTCTCTTTCCCTGAGGTGTCAATTCTTTGAAAATAATGAAATAATGCAGAAGATGAAAAAAATACTGGGGTGACTGTACAGTATATGTTGGTGGACAAAGAGTGCAAAGGTTATGAAACTAAAATAAAGTCCAATTTTTTACTATGCAATGAGTGAATAGATTGTTAGGAGGCAGTGCAACTTTCTGCATGACAAAAGCACAGGACAGGGTTAAACTTACTGAATGACTAAAAAGCAAGTTAAGAAATAGGAAAAGGAGTAGTAATGAATGGTTGCTCATCAGAATGGAGGCCAATGAGCTTTAAGTGCATTCATTAATGATTTGAGGAAGGAAGTCAAATGCAAAGCTGATGATGCAATATTGTTCCAGTTACCAAAGAGCATGAAGAAATGACAGAACTCTAGAAGAATTTAAAGACAATAGGGAATGCAATAAAGAGATGTAAATCTGATTTTCTTAATTGTGTTGGAATTGAATTAATAAGCTTTCAGAAACCTAATTTTAGTGGACTGTTAAATTTACTATTACTTAAGTAGTTCAGTAGCAGTAATAGAAAATTAAGTGACTTAAAGATTTGTACAGTGATCATTTAGACATGACTTCAAAAAAGTGAAGATGAATTTCTGGATGACAAACTTATCAACAAACATTTATTAAAGCATTTATATAAATAATTTGCAAAATGTTAGGTAGGTTCTATTATCACCCTCATTTTACAGAGTTAGAATAAGTGGAGGCAGGCAAGAGTGGTTAATTGACTTACTCAGGGCCACAGAGCTAGTAAGGGTCTGAGGTTGGATTTGAACTCAGATGTTCCTGAATCCAGGTTCAGCACACTGTCCACTAGGCTGCATAGCTGCCTCTGTTATGGTTGCTGGGGATCCAAATACAAAAGTGAGACAGATAGTTCCACCCCCCCAAGGAGCTTGTTTTAGGGGAAAAAGAAACTATAACCTGTTCATGTTAAGTAAATACCAGATATAGGAAGAAGAATAACCAGCATTCATATAGGCATGCACATGTGCATATATGTATATAAAATTTCTAAAATCTACTGCTTTCTTTGTCCCAGGAAACTATATATCACAATTGTTGATTTCCATATAAAAAGTTTCATTCATTTTTACCCACTTTTATAAGGTTATATGGCCCCACCCACAAAAGTAGGTAGGTTGGCACAGTGGATAGAGACCTGAGATTGGAGTCAAGAAGACCTGAGTTGGAATGTGACCTCAGATACCTCCTAGCTGGGTGACCCTGAGCAAGTCACTTAACCCTGTCTGTCTTAATTTCCTCATCTTTAAATGAGCTGAAGCAAGAAATAGCAACCCACTCCAGAATATTTGCAAGAAAACCCCAAGAGGGGGTGATGGGGTTGACTGAAAACCAGTTTAGATATAGATGTATCCATCCATACACCATCCATCCATCTATCCATGAACCCATCCTTCATCCATCCATCCATCTTCCATCCATCTATCCTTCATCCATTCATCCATCCATCCATCCCTCATCCATTTATCTATCCATCCTTCATTCATCCATTCTCCAACCTTCATCCATCGTTTTCATCCACCCACCCATCCTCCATCCATCCTCCCCCCGCCCCCTCGGTCCTCCCAACTTTCCCACTGTCCGGGCTTTGCCGGGGCTGGCACGCCGAGGGGCCAGGCTGGGTTCTGGGCTGGGGCAGTGTGCATGTTCCGGCCCCCATCCCAGCCCGCATCCCCGGCGGGGTGGCGCCGATGGATCACAAGTCTTTATTAAGCGCCCTTTCCGACGCCGCGCCGTTCCGAGGGCTCCAGCTCCCCGGGCTCCCCCGCCGTGGAGGGCCGGGGCCGGGGCCGGGGCCGGGGCCGGGGCCGGGGCCGCGGCCGCCCTCGGGCTGGGCGGGGCCGAGGCAGGGCCGGGGGCGCGGCGGAGGGGCGGGGCCTGCGGGCGGGGGCGGGGCCGAGGCTCGGGATTGGGCGCGTCCCGCCGCGGGCCCGCCTCCCGGCCGCCGGGCCTCTCCGGGCTACGCAGGCGGCGGCGGGGCCGGGCAGCGCGATGGCGGCGGCGGCGGCGGCGGCGGCTCCTGTCGGCGAGGCGGCGGCCAACGGCGCCGTGACCGAGGCCCGCGACGCGGAGGTCCGCGTGCTGCAGAGCCTGCGCGGCAAGATCTGTAAGCGGGGCCGGGCGGCCGGGCGGGCGGCGGGCGCAGGCTGCGGCTCCGGGCTCCGGGCTCCGGGCCCCCGCCCCGCCCCGCCCGCCGGGCCGCCGCGCCGGGCCGAGGCCTCGTGGTGGGCGCGGGGCGGGCGGGGCGGGGCGCGGCGGCTCCCTGCGCGCGCAGCCAGTGGGGGCGGGGGCTCCGGGCCGGAGGGGACCCCGAGCCCGGCGCAGCGGCGGCCTTGCCCTTCTGCCCTCTCCCTGGGCGGCAGCGTTCCTCTTCCCCTTCCTCCTTAATTGGGGATTTCTTTGTGCCCGTGTCACCTGTTTTTGGTTTTTGCAAGGCAACCGGGGCGAAGTGGCTCGTGCAAGGCCACCGGCAAGCGTCTGAGGCCGGATTTGAACCCAGGTCCCCCCGCCTCTAGGACCGGCGCCCCCTTGTCCCACTCTCTCTTCTCTCCCAGTGGCCCCTGGAAGCCGGGCATCGGTTTTCAGCCCGGCGCCCGCCCGGCCCCGGCCCCGGCCCCGGCCCCCCCCCCCGATCCCCCCGGCCTCCCCCGGCCCCGGCCCCCCGCCCGGCCCCGGCCCCGGCCCCCCGCCCAGCCCCGGCCCCCCGGCCCCCCGGCCCCGGCCCCGGCCCCGAGCTGCGATCCCAAGGCGCAGAGCTTGGAGACTGAAGCGCCGGCTCCGTGCCTGCGCTGTGGCCGAGGGTCAGAGCCCACGGCGCCCCGAGGCTGGCCCCGGGCGAGGCTGCGGGCCTGGCACCCGGGGATGCTTTTCTTCAGATAGGGACCCCCGGAGCCCCAGAGCAATCATTACTTCAGGTTCCACAGCTGGGGATGAGTTCATTTTTGTGCGGGAACTGAGTGTCAGAAACACAGAAAGCCCGGCCACTGCGCATAGCCCACTTCTTCCCGGCTTCTGTCTCAGCCCCATGGGGTCCTTAGGCAGAATATTGATACTGAGACTTGGGCTCCAGGCTGCAAGCAGAGAGTCTTGCATAGCATTTAGTAGCGTGTCGCATGTTGTAATGCTCCATGACAGGGATCTGCAGAATTGAAACTTTTGTTTCATGGTCTGGGGGGGATACTTAAAGCTCTTTTTTTATTTTAGTTTTTTTTAGGGTTTTTTTTTTTTGCAAGGCACTGGGGTGAAGTGGCTTGCCCAAGGCCACACAGCTAGGTCATTGTTAAGTGTCTGAGGCCGGATTTGAACTCAGGGACTCCAGACTCCAAGACCGGCGTCACCTAGCCACCCCTAAAGTTCTTTTTTTAAAAACTGGGACTTTACCACAATTTTTTAGATTTTTAAAAAATTTTAAAAAAGATTAAATCATCTTTGCCATACAGACCCGGACAAGGGCCCTTGGCCTGATGTCAGCCACCTGCTGGAATTGTAATTATCACGGTTAGAGTTACTGTTCCACTCCTATTCCATCTGAGACATCAGTCATCTGGGCGCTTTCAGAAATTTATAAAGCAGGCTGTAGAATGCATGTTTCATTGAAAAAGGAAGCCCTGAAGTTCTCTTCCCCCCCCACCTTTGTTTTTTTTTCTTTATAAAACACAAACTTTTTTTCACAGGCTTAGCACAAAAGTGGAGGGTTTATGCCTACTCTTATAAAGCAGGTATCTGCCCCCACTCTGCTTTTATGAGGCTGAGCCACTACATCCCTCAGAGTCTTGAGATGGTCTGGGGAGTCAAGTTTGAGGATGGGTAGAAGGGGATGGGGGTGCAGAAAGTGAACTGTGGGGTCCTTGAGCAGATCGATTGGAGGAGGGAAATGGCTTCACTTTACACTCACTCTCTTCTCCAGGGGGTCATCCTAGGAAATCCTGGCCTAGCAGGGCAGCCGCTTCAGCCCACAACAACCCTGTGAGGCAGATGAATCCTGGAGCACTTTGTGATAGGCACTGTGATGATCACTGAGGGTGCCAGACTCAAGTGAACCAGCCCCCTGCCCTTCAGGAGCCCTCCTTCTGATGGGAGAGAATATGTGGGCCGGAAGGTCCATGGTGATCAAGTGCCAAGTCAGCTTGGATGAGAAAGAAGGTCTTCAGGTTGGAAGGGACCTTAGCACCAGTTAGTCCCTCCCCACTTATTTTTTCTAGATAGGAAATTGAACCTCAGAGAGTTTCAAAGACATGGACAATGTTACAGGTGGTGTCAGAGCCTTGATTTGAAAGTCTGGCTTGGGCTCCAAATCCATTTCTCTACTACACTGACTAACTCTAGTAGAATAATTCTCATTTAGCAGATGAGAAAAGCAGGTGCTTATTGAGTATATAAATGACTTGCCCATAGTGACACAGTGTAATACTTTCAAACTGCACATTTGCCTTTAGAAGAATTCTATGGCTGTTGAAAAAGAAGAGAATCTAATCTCCTGCTTTCCTCTTCCCACCCCTCCAATCTCTACTATAAATCATCCCTTAGATAGGAGGCTGGATCTTCCTTTAAAAGACTGAACATTTTTACTACTTTCCTTTGAAACTCATTCTAGTATTTAATTTTCCCATATAAAAGTTGTATTTTAACTAGCTCTGCTAGATGTCCTATGTGGATAAGGATTGCATCAGGTGAAGAGTTATTTGTTTTATATGCTGGACTTCCTCTCCAAAAATAAAGCAATCTCGCTCTCTCTCTCTCTCTCTCTCTCTCTCTCTCTCTCTCTGACACACACACACACACACACACACACCCCTTTTTTTTGTGAGCAGAGTTGGAATTATTTTAGTGGTAAGGTCGCAGATCCCTCCTAAGAATGCATATCATTTACAGCTCTTCCTTGTTTGCTACCACTTTTACTTTACTAAATTGCCCTTACATTAAACCAAAACCTTTCTCTTTAGTATTGTGGTGAGAGGAATCCAGACAGTATGATTTACTCTGGGTTTATACAAGGCCAGACCCAAGAGGGGTCAATGAGGTGGCCCAGGGAGAGAGGATTGGTTCTTGAGTCATGAAGACCTGAATTCCAGTCCTGTCTCAGAGACTTTACTAGTTGTGTCCCTTTTTCTCTTTACCTCAGTTTCCTCATTTGTTTTTTTAAAAAAAGAGGATAATAAATAGCACCTACCTTCCAGGGTGGTTGTGAAGATCAAATGAAATAATAATTGTGAAAGTGCCAAATACATTATGAGTGCTCTGGAAACATTATTGTTATTAGGACTGAATCTTTGGACATTCTAATTTTCAAAGTTTAGTTCACTATACCCTTGACCTGGAACTTTTACTACCGGAAGTCTTTATTTAAAAGGGTTAACTGAGAATAACTGTTGACCAAAGCACATACTCTGGGTCTGCCTTTACATAGCCAAGGGGTTTGAACAGAACTGGACCATTTCCTGAGGTGATGCCTGTAAGAGTACATGCTGCTGGACAGCTTCATTCTTTTTTTTTTCTCCCAAATATTTTTGGACACCTATCAACAAAGGGTTTATCCCATACAAAATTATGCTCCTGCTAGAACTGGTGACAAACTTTGCTCTAGTCACTAAACTTCCTTTGTCTTTTACATTACTTTTTTTTATACAGTCTTAGGAAAGAAGTTATTTGTTTAAGAATGGAGACTTTGGGCAGCTAGATGACACAGTGGATAGAGCACTGGCCCTGGAGTCAGGAGGACTTGAGTTCAAATGTGGCCTTAGACACTTAATAATTGCCTAGCTGTGTGACCTTGGGCAAGTCACTTAACCCCATTGCCTTAAATAAATTTTTTAAAATGGAGGCTCTTCATGGGTGTCACAGACCCCTTTGGTAGGTTTTTGTTAAGCCTGTGGACCTCTTCTGAGAATAATGTTTATTATTACCTACTTTCATCAGTGAAGGAAATGCTAAATTTCATTCAGAGTTCCCCACCACCACCAAATTTCAGACTCCCTGAAATCTATCAATTTAAGAACTCATATTTTGTAAACTTATTTTATTGCTATTAAATTATTTAATTTTGCTACTTGGTTTAAATACTAAGAGGTCTTACATGATTTTTCTCTATTTTTACTGCAGTTTTTAGTATAATTGCCTGCATCCAAGAATCATTTTGCTCTTGTGTTAACATTCAAGAATTTGATAGAAAAATTGTCTAAATAAAACTATTAACGTTTATTCATTTTTTTCTAAGTGTTCCAATCACTAACAAATTTTTAACCTGAATTTCTGGCAGCTCATCTTTATTTAAACATTTTAAGCATAGTATGTGTAAGCTTGCAGAGATACCAACAGCTGTTATTTGAGATTTTTTATTTCTGAGTTTTGTTACTTTTAGTAGGTTTATGTCTAAGTAATTAAAGCAGGACTAATTTTCATTTGTAGCTTGTGGAAATCTGCTAATATAATAAATTGTTAACTTTTGATTTTAAAAGTTTTTAGGGGCACCTAGGTGGTACAATGGATAGAGCATCAGTACTGGAGTCAGGAGTCCCTGAGTTCAAATCCAGCCTCAGACACTTAATAATTACCTAGCTGTGTGGCCTTGGGCAAGCCACTTAACCCCATTTGCCTTGCAAAAAAAAAACAATAAACCTAAAAAAAGTTTTTAACATGAAGGTGATTTTTTTAAAGAATAAAATATGAATCTGAAAATATTTTACCAAATTGTATCATTAGAAATGCAAGGAGGAAAAAAACGTATTTTCAAGTGAGGAATTCACCATAGAAGATGCTTGAAGAAACTGCTTCACCAGGGATCTTGGAAGAAAAGAGTTCCTTTTCAAAATAGCACAAAGACAGCTGCTCCCTAAAGTATGAGAAGGTTGGAATTGCTAGGCTTAATCCTGGACTTTGAGCCAGGGCACCTAGGTTTGAATTCCAGCTCCGATACACATTAGCTATATAACCATAAACAAGTCATTTATCTTCTCCAAGTCTCAGTTTTCTCATCTGTAAAATGAGGATAATTATTATATTACTATCTCAGGGTACTTGTGAGGAAAGTACTTTGTTAAACCTAGAAATCTCAAATAAATATGAGCTATTTTTAAAAATAAAAAGCTTTTTAAAGAGATTGTAAAATTAGTAGAATCAAAATAGAGGATCTCTGTTTTGTTGGTATTAGAGATATAACAATAATCTGACTTTTTTCTTAAGTATTATGACCTAACTGATGATCTTGTTGTTATTCTCTGCCCTCTAATCCATTCTACCCACAGTTGACAAATTAATACTTAAATGGCAAGTCTGACTTTGTCACTCTCTTATCTCTAATTTTCTGTGGTTCTCTATTACCTTTGGGTTAAAAGAAACTCTTCAGTTTAGCATGTAAAACTCTTTCCTATTTAACTCTAGTAGCCTCCCTGATGAGACTTTTCAAGTTAGTTCCTTTCACAAACTCTTCATTCTCCTTCTTGTCTAAACTGAGCAGTCCCTATCCTTTTGTTGCTGGACTGGTGTTCTTCGGACCAAGAATGGACTCTCCTCACCCCCACCCCTCTGATCCTTGAACTATTGAAAATTTTCCCAATTCCCTTAGTTGCTAGAGGGTTCTCAATATCAAGTACCTCCTGCAGACAGGGTGCTGTTCTCAGCTCTGCAGATGAAAGACAAACTCTTGAGGAGTTTGCAGACTGTTGGTAGAAGTAGCATTGAACAAAAGTAAGTGAAAACAAATTAAAAGCTAAAGATTTGCCTCTGCTTCCTCTCTTCCCTTCACCTCTTCACTTTCTTCATAGTTGCTGGGAACCTCTTTTTTGGGGGGGGGTTGTTTTTTTGCAAGGCAGTGCAGTTAAGTGTTTTGCCCAAGGTCACACAGCTCGATAATTATCAAGTGACTGAGGCAGGATTTGAACTCAGATCCTCCTGACTCCAGGGTCTAGGATCTCTGAATGGTGAAATCCTAGGATCTTTTTTCATTTGTCATCCTTCTTAACAATTTTCTGCAATGTAACCTTTGACCCTGCTAACACCGTCTCCTCCTGGATACTTGATCCTCTCTGGGATTGCGTGACTTCTCTCTCACTCTTCTCTTACCTCTGCTTTGCTTGATGAGCCTTATCAAGCCCTCTAGCTTTGGGTATACTTGCCAAGGCTCTTTCCTAGGCTCCCTGTTCTTCCTTTCTCTACACTTATCTCACTTGGTGTGACTTGATAATTACTATCTATCTAGATATCTTCCATATCTATATATCTGACCCCAGTCTCTCTCCTGAGCTCCAGTTATATGTCATTGTTGAACATTTTGAACTGGATCTCAGTTTGCACAAACCTTTTTAACTCAGCATATCTAAAACAGACCTCATCTTTCCCCTCTAAGCACAACTTTTCAATACTTCCCTATTTCTTTCAGAGACATCATGGTTCTTACAGTCTGACACACCCAAGTAGTGATATTCTTTTCTCCTCACTCTTATTCATCACATATGACCAGTCGCTAGCAAGGTCTTGGCAGTTTTGCCTCCCTGAGGGAGTCTCTGCACCCTTCTCTCTACTCATGTCCTTCTTTACTAGTTCAGACCCTGAACTACTGTGATCTGGGCCATCCAGTCCAGTGAATGTGATTCTCCTACTTCTGTTAAAGAGACAGTTCTGCCTTCAAGGATCTTAGAATCTAAATGGGGAGACACCATGCTAAAGAAGGGGGGAAAGGGGAGTGGAAGTGGGGCAGGGGGCTGGATACTGAGGTCTTGTTCCATGGAGTTGAAACCAGACTGGACAGCGGGTAGAGGCTCCTGTCTGCTCTCAGTAAAGAAAGGCATTGGGAGGAGTTTGACCCTTGATTCTCTAGTCCCCCAAGAGAGGTGGGGAAGAGGCTGAGGGAGATGCTGCCAATCAGGGTGGCAGCTTGTGAATGGTGGTGAGTTTGGACATGAGGGGGCTACCTGAGCTGAACCAGCAGGGCAGCAGGGGCAAAGTAACCAGGCTGCCCTGGCCCTCAGCTCTCTGCAATCTGTTTGGTCCTGATCCTTGATCAATCAGCCCATCAATCATGTGCATTTGTTGATGTCTTGTGCCAGGTACTATTAAGCTTGGGAATACAACAAAGCAAAACTGGGACCCTCCCCTCTGGCTTTAAACCTTGTCAGCCTTTTGTCCATATTATTTTCCTTTATGAACCCTAAGTTTCTACCAGTGAGGCCTTTTTGCTGTTTTTTACATACTCGGCGCTTGGTTCCCACAGCTCAGTGCTGGTTGTCCCTGTGTCTGGAATTCCCTCGCTCCTTCCATCTGGCTCTTAGAATCCCTAGTTTTTAAAAATTAGACACAGTTCAAGGGCCACTTTCTCCAGGATGGTCACTTGAGCTGTGTCAACCGTCCCCCTTCTCACCCCCCCCCCCCAAGAGTCACTCACTTTTCTCTTTGAATCAACAGCCCTTATTCTGTATCAGGGGCTGAATTAGTGCTCACTGACTAAAAGTTTGAATTCCAAAGTAATTACAAGAGAGAAAGAAAGAATTCTATTAATCTACTGGCCCAGAGAATCAGGCTAGGTAGTATAATGGAGAGTCTGAGATTTGGAGCTGGGGACCAGGATTTAAATCTCAAACAAGTCACTTAAGCCTCTGGGTTTTGGTTAAAATTATCTCTCAGGCTCCTTCTTTTCTGGAGGAAGGGGAGTTTGTCCTGTGATTTGAAGAAAACTCAAGATCCCCAGGAGATGAGGGGGAGGAGACAGTGGACATTTGAGATAAGTGTATCATGTATGAAACAGGCAGCAAGTCAGTCTGATTGAAAGAATTTTGAAGTGGAATAATTTGAAATTAGGTTGGAGAGGGAAGTAGGCGGGAGCTCTCTAGTGAACCTTACTCTCCTCCCCTTGCAGGATTAGACCAAACTCTGTAGCATCTTGTGACCTCTCCTCCTTTGCTCTGGTCATGGAGGATAAGGTGAGCCTTGCCAGTTCCAGTCCTTTATTTCCATAATCTCATCCGCACCTCTGTCTTTCAGGATTTTTTCCCCTTAAAACCTTCCTTCTGTTTCTCTGTTTTCAAACTCTCCCTAATCTACTGACTCTTTTCTCAGTTGTCCTTGGACATATCCAACTCTCTTCCATCCTTTAAAAAACCTTCACTTGATTCCACTTGTCTCCTTCAAACTGACATCCAACTCTCTTCACTTTCACAATCTAGGAAAAAAGCAGTTTATACTCATTTTGCCCTTTCTCACCTTCCACTCACTCTGCTTTATATCCTTTTCAGTAGAAACAGACTTCTCTAATCTTCAAGGGTTCCCAGGACTCCACTCCACTCTTACTCACCTCTCCATAGCCAGTCATTCTTTGCTAAATTCAGTGGCCTTTTCTTAGTTCATTCATCCTTTTCTGTTGTGTTTGACCTAGTTGACTGTCATCTCTTCCGGAGATGCCTTTCTCCTGGGTTCCCTCATATAGCTGCTTTCTTGTGGTTCTCTTCCTACCTATTGGATCATTTCTGATTGATCTCTTTTTGGCAGAAGCATCTGTAGAAAGTTGAATTTTCTTTATTAGGAGGCATACTCCTGGATCTTCTCTTCAGTTTCTCCACTTTCATCTTGGGGATTCTATCAGCTATAGTTAAGTTCATTGTAGCTGTTTATATTCTCTGTTGTATATTTTGCCCGGAGGAGGCTCTTCAGTGCTTGTTGATTGAATTATCATCTCTTAGGGATTCACCTGGTGTCTCTAGACAGAGAATTTCCAAATCTATAAATGTCCATCCTGCCTCAACATCTGAACCTGAAGGCTCCATAGACCTCTCGTACTTGGTATGTTCAAAACCAAATTCATGGTCTTTCCCCCACAGCTTTCCTATTTTTCTTTCCCCGCCGATTTCTTTTGAAAACATCATTCTTCTAGTCCCTCAGGTTTGTAGTCTTGACTTATGGGAGCAACTATTTGGTCTGGAGTCAGAAAGAACTGATTTTATATCCATTCTGAAACATTTACTAGCTCTGTGATCTGAACAAGTCTCTTCACCTCTCTGTCTCAGTTTCCTCAACTGTAAAATGGGGATAATAATAATAATAATAATACCTGCCTAACCAGATTTTTGTAAGGATGAAAAATAAGCATGTTGAAGGTGTTTGGTGCATCTTTGTTTCCTCCTTTCCCTGTTTACATTCAGTTTCTCTCACATCAATCCACTTCTCTATTCATACCATACCATTTTAATTCAGAATCTAATTGTTTCTCCCTTAATCATCCAGGCTTTCTTCTTTCCAGATCATCTCAAATTCTTTATTCCTAATCCACAACTCTGACTGGTTGACTGACCTGCTCAGGAAGCTTCGGCAACTTCCTATTACTTTTTTAATAAAATATAAACTCCCTTGTTTGATCCATAAAAAAAATCTTCCCAATGTGCCACAGCCTGTTCCCAGGCTTCCACATTTTGCTCTTGAGTCAGACTGCCCAACTCCTGTCTCCATATCTAGAATACTCTCCTTCATGGTTTCTTCCTCTTGGAAACCCTGGCTCCCTTCAACATTCAGCTCAAGTGCTACTTTCTGTGTCCTTCAAGAGATCTTTTCTGGTTGTCCAGTTCTTAGTGCTCCCCGTCCCCCACTAGTCTCAGTGTTTTTATTTCCTACTCTGGTGGGGTGTTCCTCTAGGAGACTGTTAGCTCCCTCACTTTGTATTTGTATCCACATGGTTCAGCAAAGTACCCGATATATGTTAAGGATGTGCTTGTATGATTGATTGGAGGATTTTCAATGCCAGGCTTGTTTGTAGTTTGCTTTGGAGAAGAGATGAGAGAAGCGATGAGTTAGGAGGCTCTTTTAATATTCCAGAGGGTGAGGAGGTTAGCTTAGAAATGGTACAAAATTGATGCAAGAGTCCAGAGCAATTCAAGACTGTGAGCCTGAGTACCTGCACAGGGCTAGTACTGCCTGCTGCCAGCAGCCTGCCCACCTGCACCAGCCTTTACGTGTTATCTCCTCTATTAGAAAGTAAACTCAGGGCGGCTAGGTGGTGCTTGGGGCTGCTAGGTGGCACAGTGGATAGAGCACCGGCCCTGGAGTCAGGAGTACCTGGGTTCAAATCTGGCCTCAGACACTTAATTCCCTAGCTGTGTGGCCTTGGGCAAGCCACTTAACTCCATTTGCCTTGCAAAAATCTAAAAAAAAAAAAAAGTGAACTTGTTGAAGATTAGAAGGGTTTGTAATCTTTTCTTGTCTCCCCAACATTTAACAGTCTGCTTGCCCATGGAAAGTGTTCAATTAATACTTTCTGACTGGTTGGCTGAATTCAGATCAGAGTATCCCAGATGGAGAGCTCACCTTTGCTCATTTGGCAGATGAGGAAACTCAGGCCAAAGAAGTGTTATGACTTGCCTTGCAGTCAGACAGAAGTAAAGCAGTAAAGATTAGAGTTGGGAGGGGTTTAGGAGGGACTGGTATTCTGTCCTGTACCTGGTAAGGGGGTCATCCTGGAAGAAATATCCTGGTGTTAGAGAAATAGATTCCAGATGAGAGATTAGGTCTGGGTGAACAGATTTAGGAATCACCGAAGCTTTGGGAACTCAATTAAGCATTCAGAGACAAAAGTGAAACTCTCCCAGTCTCAGTGATTTTACTTTTGAAGACAATAGGTTCACAGATAAATATGTGCAGAGTACTATAAAGTGCTATAAAGAGAGCTCCAAAAGGAAGCATTTTATTCTTAATAGAAAGGGCTTTTAATAGAAGATGGCCTCTGAATATGAGCCTTGATGAAAGCACAAGGATTCAAAATGGCAGATGTGAGAAAGGAGAACCTTCTAGGAGTGGCAAGGACAAGATGTATGCTGCTAGCCAAACTAAACTCCTTACGACTTGCTGCTCTCTTCTTAGTGGGTTGTCCACTCGAGGAGAGAAACTAGAAAAGAGTCCAGGACAGAGCCTACCAAGAGGATGGAAGAAAGAGTTGGAGGAGACTGAAAAGGAATGGTCAGAAAAGTAGGAGAGCCGCAAGAGAGAGAGGTGTCATGGAAGCCAGAAGAGGAGAGAGCATCTGAGACTGCCCAGTGATGAAGTGAAATAATTAAGGACTTGCTGAAGGAAATAATGAAAAAAAAATAGACTTTACAGCTAAAATATTTGGTGCAAATATTTTATTTAATTTTTCTAAACCACCTGTTAATATAGTCATAGGATCACAAATTTAGAGCTGGAAATCCTCTTAGAAACCATGTAGTCCTCCCCCCCTCCTTTTACATGATCTGAAATGCAGAGAAGTGAGCCACTTGAACCTCTTGAGAGCCAATAGATCAACAGAGCCAGGGTATAGCCCTGGGGCTCTGACTCCAACTCCACCAGTCATTTATTCCATTTTATAGTGACTTCTACTCTGTCATCAGCATGTGCGTATTGGCAACCAAAGCCACAGCACTTTTAGGGGCAGTGGCATTAAGGGCTGTTTGTCAGTGACACAAGTTTAAAAACAAGAGAAAGAAAGAAATATAATAAAATGGTAGCATAGTTTTCTACATGTAAAAAAGGTTAAGAAATGCATAAATAATTACTAGGCCTGCCCCTCTCCTCACAGGATGGGCTGGCAGAGTGTGACTCGGCGGACTGAAAGGTTGATGGGAGACCCAAGTGCCAGCTTCTCCTGCCCCAGAAAATGGACAATAAATGTGATGCTTTACCTTGACAAAGACCTGGCATTTGCTTGTGGAAGGAGGCTTAGAAGTTACAGCTTAGGAGTCATTGTACAGAAGACCAGTTCCTTCATTCAAGTGGTTTCTTCCCCCAAGAAATGTTGTAGAAGCAAATGAGAATTCCATGTTATGCTGAGAATGTTCCATAATTGATCAATCTTATCGGAACAAATTTGTGTTTTTGAAACACCTATTGCAGCTGAACTAACTGCACTTGCTAAAACTGAGGATTTAAAAAAAAACCTTAAGGGGCGGCTAGGTGGCGCAGTGGATAAAAGCACTGGCTCTGGAGCCAGGAGTACCTGAGTTCAAATCCAGCCTCAGACACTTAATAATTACCTAGCTGTGTGGCCTTGGGCAAGCCACTTAACCCCATCTGCCTTGCAAAAACCTAAAAAACCAAAACAAACAAAAAAAACCCCTTAAAAGCCCCTTTTATTTTGGTCTCATTTTTATTGATCACTCTTGTTTTTGTAACTAAGCTTTACCCTTAGAACCACTGGACTTTTCTATTTGTCCTATCACTGAAACAGCTGCCTGTCTTTTTTTTTTTTCCCTTTTTATTTGAGGCTCCATGACTTGCTTTTAGCTAGATTCCCAGTGTTTAGCAAAATGCTTGGTATATATGAGCTTTTTCTTTCATTCCCTTTTGGTGAATGTACCAGTGGTTCAAAAAGGCTGGACCTTGTGTGCCAGGAAGCAGTGGCTTGGTGGGGGGCTTGCGGGTACTGGAAGGAGCCCACAGGGAGCTCTTCTAAGGTACCTGCAGGGTATGAACTCCAAGCAGGATCAGACTGAAGTGGGAAGTGTGCAAGGTCTGCCCCCGGGGCGGGCAGGATGGGCAGCCCCAGGGCGCCAGGCTGTTCTTTCTGTGACTTGTAGTCCTGAGCTACACCTGCCATTTTCAGTTTTATGTTCTTTTGAGTTTGTTGTTTGGTTGTTTCTGTTGTGCCCAACTCTTTGTGATCCATTTGTGGTTTTCTTGGCAAAGACACTGGAGTGGTTTGCCATTTCTTTTTCCAGTTCATTTGATAGATGAGGAAACTGAGGTAAACAGGGTGAATTGAGTTGCCAGGAATACAGCAACTAAGGTTTGATTTTGGATTTGAATTCAGGTCTTCCTGTTTCAAGGCCCAGAACTCTTATTTCTTCTCCTAGTATTTTGCTTGAGAATAATCTTTAGGCTCAAGCTGTTGTTTTATATGACTTGGATGGAGTAATTGGTACCAGTTGGATGTTTTGTGAAATTCTGGCTCCATTTCCTCATGACCTGGGAGGTGCGGTTCATCTCCTAAGCTTAGCTTTGTAGGGAACAGGAGAATGCAGATCTGTTTTTAATCTTGAGAGCACACCTTAGAAAATTTTCATAACTGAGATACTTTTGCCCACTAAACATAGAATACTTTGCTTGATTCCCCATCTAGATGACCCCAGTTGTACTGCCTTGTTCTTAGACTAGTTCATTGGGCAACCTCTTAATTCCTGGCTAAGACATTGTTGGTAAAAAATCCCATTTCCTTAACTTACTGTACTCTGCTTCATGTCCTCTCTTGGCACCCCATTCTGGAGTTAAACAAAACAGGCTTACAGCGAATAGATTTCTATATTAGATCAATAATTTTTTAAAATGCTTAATATATGTACTTGGCATATGTTTTGTTGGGGGTGGGAAGAATAGTTTGTAAATGTACTCAAGGTAGATGTTCCTGACTGCCTGATATTCTGGGAAGGTATCTGTAGACCAAATTCATAGAATTTGTATATTTTCCCTTTTGACTATCCTGTTATGTATTCAAGGTGACTGCTCTGAAGTAGAAGGCATTAATTATGATCTCAGCTTTCTCTTCATACACTGTATTACTGAAGATTGGTATTTGTCTAAATTTCAGGTTGTTTTATTTTTCCCTTTCAAACCTTATTGAATGATGGGAGTTTTATGTGCAAAAATTTTTGTTAGCATGAAAATTTAGATGTTTATGCCAAGTGTCATAGTCATTCATTGTACTAAAAGCCGAGTGATAACTCAGAGATTACATTAATTGATGCATTTATACTTTTAATGGGTAGCTAAATTCATGCATTGTCTTACCAAATAGGCCATAATATGTGAGTGAAGATATATTAAATTGTTACAGTTAGTCACTACTTCAAAAGTTGTCTAGAAAGCTTCTCATTTTTTCTCCCAAAAGTATCTTTGAAAGCCTGAGTAGTTTGATTTTGGAAATATAGCAATTTTGCAATACAGTAAAAACTTAATGAGTATTTTATTATTTCAAAATGCACATATATATATATATGACTTAGCTTTGAGAAAGCTTCAATTAATATCTAATTTAGCTGCCACAAAATGCCTTGTTTGTCTGTAGTCTTTCATCGGTTCATAAGGTACTACTTGCCTCACCCTAGACAAGACCTTCTCCATCTAGCCAAAGTAAAATGATGATTGTGGCAGTTAGCAGATATAATTTTAAAATTACAGCATTTTGTTTTGGTCAAGACCTGTCATTTCATCAATGTGGGGAATGCTACCTGTAGAAACTTCCTATTTATCTCTGCTATCTGGCTGCTCTCTGTAACTGAGAGCCTTTGAGAGATTCCTGGGGCTTGGAGAGTTTAGGAGCCTTACTTTTGATTAGGAGGAACGTGACAGGGCTGTGACCCTAGATATACTTGACTTCAAGGCTAGCCTTGGGTCTGCTGTGCCATGGGGCTTCTTGGAGTATCTGCTCTTGTTTGTTTATGTGAAGATGAAGAAAAGGACCTGGTATTACCTGTTGATAAAGCAAGTGTTCCTGAGGTTGGGAAAGGTAGTGGGAATATCCCTGGGCTACTATTTTGTTCTTTTCCTCAAAATATCCCATTGAAAAAATGATAGCTTTTATCTTACTCAGAGGCATTTAGGCCTCTTCCGAAAGACTAGTAATTATTATCTTATGAAAAAGAGTAAGGAAAAAATGTAGTTGTTTTTCTTTCTTTTTTTTTAAAGGTTACTTTGGTGTGTATGTAATGGCTGTAATGACTCATACTTGAAAGAAAAATGAGGTTGAAACAACACCCACAGAAGGCTGTCCTGAGTGCAGCAGAACAAAACAGACAGAAGTATAAATGATTGCTTTAAAAAAAAAAGATTCTGTCATTTAGCTTTTGGAATGATCGATGCCTTTTTAACAACTATTTCATTATAGAGCTGCAAAAATTTATTGAATGAACCTCTGATTTTCTTGACTTAGGATAAAGGAAGCTCTTTCTCCATGTCCTACCTGTAGCTACTGCTCTGTTAGTTGGAGAGGTGTCTGTGAGGTTTTCTGGGAGGTCGGGGTGGGTGGGGGGGCTTTCCAAGTAGTTTATAAGGGAGTGCTTATACTTCCCTTGTACTATATTACTTCCTTCTCTTAGTTCTAGGAGGAAACATCTAAGGAGAATTGTAGACTTTTAATGATAAGAAAATGAAGTTAGGAAGAAAATGTCAGTGATAAGAATAATTTCATCGCAGAAAACCAAAACCTTTAAAAAACTGAGTCTTTTAAATATATTAAGCTTTGAGATCTCCCATAGACCTTCCAGCTCCAATTTCTTTTATAAATCCATTCCTATATTGGATCTGATATTTTATTTATTTTCTTAATAGTATTTTCTTCTCCCAGATACATATCAGGAAAATTCCATTTTTTGCAAGACTTTGAGTTCTAAACCCTTCCCTTGTATTCCCTCTTCTCCCCTCTTCTGAAAATGGTATATAGTTTGCACATATACCATTGTGTAAAACATTTTCATATTAGCCTCATTTGTGAAAGGAGCATATGGAGAGAGAGAGAGAGAGAGAGAGAGAGAGAGAGAGAGAGAGAGAGAGAGAGAGAGAGAGAGAGAGGTGGAAAAAACTAAGCTTCAATCTGCATTCAGAGTTCATCAGTTCTTTACCTAGATATGGATATCATTTTCTTTTGTGAGCCCTTTGTGCTTGTCTTGGATCATTGTGTTGCTGAGAAGAGCTGCTGGGTTATTCACAGTTGACCAGTGTTGCTAATACTGCATACATTGTCCTCCTGGTTCTGTGCTTTTCACTTTGCGTAAGTTTGTACAAGCCTTTCTAGGTTTTTCTGAAATCTGCCTGTTCCACACTTCTTATTGCACAACAGTATTCCAATGCAGTCATATTTCACAGGTTGTTCATCCATCTCCCAACTGATGGACATCCCCTCTATTTCCAATATTTTGCCACCATGGAAAGAGCTGCTGTAAATATTTTTGTACATGTGGATCTGTCCGCCTTTCCTGTGATCTCTGTGGGATACAGACCTACAGAAAGGGTATTCACAGTTATATTGCTCTTTGGGCCTAGTTCCAGATTGTGTTCCAGAATGGCTGGATCAGTTCATGACTCCACCAACAATGCATTAGTGTCCCAGTTTTGCCATATATGTTCATCAGTTTCCTTTTTTTGTCATCTGTTAGGTGTGAGGTGTCCCTCAAAAGTTGTTTTAATTTGTATTTCTCTTATAAGAAGTGCAGATCTGATATTTTAAAAACTGTAATGCATGGGATGAATTTTTACTCTATTTTTGTTAGAAAATCTTTGTGGAAAGAAGGGTTGCCCATCTTGTTGAAATCCTTCATAGCCTCCTTCCCTATCACCTTTCTTACACTTACAGGGTCATCCTCTTCAGTCCAGTGACACTGGCCTCTTTATTATTCCTCAAATAAGACATTCCATTACCAGAATTCTTGTCTTCTTACCTACTTGCCTCCCTCTCCCTGCAGACCTGGAATATTTTCCATCTTTATCTCTCCCTCTCAGTTTCCTTCCATTTCCAGCCCAACCCCCCCCCCTTCTCCTAGAAGCTTTTCCCAAGCCCTTCCTTCTCTTACTTATTTCCAGTTTTCCCTGTGTAGAACTTGCTTGATCTGCTGTCTCCCCCCATTAGTTGTGGACTCTGAGAGCAGGACTTGCCTTGCCTCTCTTTGTATTCCCAGTATTCCGCATAGTGGCTCACCCCAGAAGGCATTTAAGAAATGTTTACTGACTGACTGGTCATTTTGGAAGTTTGGTTTGGAAGTTCAGCTTCGATACTAGAGCTGAGAGTGTCCATCTCATAGTTCTTCAAGGGAAGTTTACTTGCCCATAGCAGAGAAAGGACATTGGACAGGAATTGAGCAGGGAGGCTGCTCCGGTTGAAGTAGGTGCAGCTTCTTCATCTCTGTTCTGAGTCATTCTGGTGAGAAGGGCCAGCTACTGGTGGGTTGCTCCCTGTGGCTGCTGGCCTTGATATACTGAGCAGTCAAATCTCAGAGACCGCTTTTCTGTCTTTTTTAGGAAAAAGAAGTCCAACTTGTAAATAGCAGGATCTTAGGTTCTAGTTCTTCTACCACACTTTTATTAATTAATGGGGTTTTGGGGGTGGCTAGGTGGCGTAGTGGATAAAGCACCAGCCCTGGAGTCAGGAGTACCTGGGCTCAAATCCGGTCTCAGACACTTAATAATTACCTAGCTGTGTGGCCTTGGGCAAGGCACTTAACCCCCATTTGCCTTACAAAAAAAACCTGAAAAAAAAAGAATATATGTGGAATTAATGGGGTTTTTCAGGAAATTCTTTTCAAAGGTCACATGCTAAGGCAATCATGTTTTTATAGCTTCATGTAGCAGAGCAGCTGGGTGACTCAGGAGACAGAGTGCTAGGCCTGGAATCAGGAAGACCTGAGTTCTGATCTGGCCTCAGATGCTGTCTAGCTGTGTGACCTGGCAGGGCACTTCATCCTGTTAGTCTGTGTGCTCATGGTTGTGTGAGGATCAGATGAGATGGTATTTATCAAAGTTGTTAGCACAGTGCTGACCTTCTCTTTAAATGCTTGTTCCCCTTCCACTCTCTACTTCTTCATGTGAGCGGCAACTGAACTCCACTTCTAGAGCCAGGATCCAATTAAATGAGAATAATCATAAACATTTACTAACCTACCTGCCAAGTGAATGGAGTAGAAACACACAAAAAAGAAAAAGGTCCTATCCTTAGGGAGCTTACTAAATTCTTGTGGCTGTCAGTGGGGGAGGCAAACAGTACATCCAGGTGACTAGTTAAAACCAAATCTGATCTCAGATCCCTACTAACTGTGGGACTCTGGACCAGTCACTTCACCCTGTCTGCCTTAGTTTCCTCCTCTGTAAAATGAGCTGGAGAAGGAAGTGTCAGACCACTCCAGTGTCTCTGCCAAGAAAACCCCAATGAGGTCATGAGTCAGATATGACTGAACCACAGTAACAGCCCGGCAGCTTTTTAGTTTGACTTTAAAACTCATACTCAGTATGACTTTATTAAAAGCATACTGTGTCCAAAGTAGATTGGAGCTGGGGGTCACATGGGCAAAACCAAGACAATCCCAGACCTCAAGAAGCTTGCAAGCCTTTAGAGAAGTAAATAGAAGGGAATTTGGGGGGGGAGGCCCAAGGGATGATCCAGCACAGGTGGGCAGGCCAAATGGAAATGAACCTGATATGGAGGTTAGAGGAGAGGGTGGGGGGTGGTCACTGGCCAGAGTTCTAGAGAAGTTGGGAAGGTTGAGGACTGGGAAAATTTTGATTAGCTGTAAGATCATTAGTTCCCTTAGGGGAATGTAAAGTTAGTCATGCCTAGTTTCCTTGCATTCGGAAAATGGACTCCACCTGTCTTCTAATTTTGGTTTCTGAGCTGTCCTGCACTTAGACTGAGCTGAGACAAACCAGGAATTTTCATTTGGCCATTTATTTTTAAGTCCTAGCTAATTATGTCGAGCGGTGAACCCCGACTGAGCGTTTATCTCGTGCATCTACTGCTCCTACCCGATAACTCCATGAACATAACCACTTCCCCCCCCCCCAGTTTCCTTTATGTCACTTCTAACTAAGCTTAGCCAGAGTTCGATCTGTTTTTTACACAGTGCTCCAAAGATCCATCAGCATTAAATGGATACATGACCACATTCGTGATTGGAAGTTTAAAAATTGCATATATTATACTACGATTAGACCACAGTATGTATGTTTATCTTTATTTCAGACTAGTAGATCTAGGATGTATGAAGAGGATCTTTATATCTTTGACCGGATGATGGACGAGGAATGCTGTGGCGTTACTGGATGTGAAGAGACATTGGGAGAGGGTGCGGGCGTCGTGGGCCATTTTGCCTGGTAATAATGAGTGGCTTGGCTTCCCTCCTTTCCCCACTCCTCCTCATCTTAGTCCCACTATTACCTCTTATCTTTTCAATGAGTTAAATTTCATGAAAATTAAATTTTCTAAAGTAGCCGACCCATGGGTTATGATTAGCATTCATTGACGAAAATCTAAGTATTGACTGTAAAGAGTGGGCTATCGATGTTTAAAGATTGATTTCACTGTTCACCTCTTCATTTGTGATTTTGTCGTCTTTATATTTTATGATTTCAAATTTTCTTCATTCTAATAGGACTTTGACAATGCAATTTCAATCATGCTAAAGTTGTTCTCACTTCAGGTAGTTTATGTCAGCTTGATCTCGCTGAAAGTTGATTGCCTGTGTTGCCAGTTAATGATGTTTTTACAGTTGTGTTATAGTGTGCCGGTTCTGACCTTGATCAATCAGATAGTTTTAGTTCTCTGAGTTGTTCTTTTTAGTACTAGTATAAATTCCATATCGTGAGAACCAACCTATTCGTCTTTCCCAAAAAGCTGCCAATGGCTTTATTGGAACTTCATAAATCCCCCCAGTTTCGGTTCTCTGCAATTATTATTTTTTTAATATTTTTATTCTCATTTTGTACAAATGTTTTTTTACATTAAAAAATATCTTGTCAGTAAACAAAATACCCCTCCCCCCAAAATATAGACTTCTTGGAAAACATAAAGGGAGAGAAAAAAATTAAAATTAAAAAATAGTAATAATTGTAGGTTGGCCAGGTGGTCAATGGACGAGCACCAGCCCTGGAGCCCGAGCACCGAGTCCATATCCGCCTCAAACCCAATAATCACCAGCTGTGATCTCAAGCCCCGACCCCACTGCCCTGCAAAAACCAAAAGAAGAAAAAAAAGACCCAAATAAAATAATAAAATAGTAGGGGTGGCTGGTGGCAGACAGAGCATGGCCTTGAGCCAGGAGCACCGGTCGAATCCTCCCAGATACCCAAATCACCCTGCTATGTGGCCCCAGGCAGGCCACCAGCCCCATTGCCCTGCACCTCCCCCAAATAATAATAACAAAAAATGTGCTTCAGTCTTTGTTCCAACACCACAACTCTGTCGTGGTGGATCACATTCTTTATGATAAGTCCATCAAAAGTTCTTCCATATTTTTCCAACATTGCCATTCTGATCGCAACTCCCTCCTTTCTTATTTCTCCACTACCATGTACTCTATTTTCTCTCTCCTTTCACTCTGACTCTGCTGTAGGGTCGCTGAGTGGCGCAGCAGACAGATCCCTGGTCCTGGGGCCAAGAAGCCCTGAGCCCCCATACCACCCCTTAGGCCCAAAATCCACCTGGCCCTATGGTCCTGGGCAGGCCTTCCAATCCCAGACCCTTGCAAGAAGTAAGAAAGAAAATGTGTTATATCTGGCCACTCTCCTCCATCACTCGCACCCCCCCCCCTTCCCCCTGCTCCCCCCTCCTTCTTACTCCAGATGTCTATACCCCATTGAGGATATTTGCCGTTTCCTCTCCTAGCCATCTCTGATGAGAGCAAAGGTTCCCTCATTCCCCCTTGCCTCCCCCCTTCCATATCATTGCAATAGCTCATTGTAATAAAAAAAATCTTATTATATGAAATATCTTGGCATTCCCCCTCTCCTTTTTCTCTCTCCCATTCCATTTCCCTTTTTTTCCTATTGACTCCATTTTTACACCATATTTTATCTTCAAATTCAGCTTTCTCCTGTGCTTCAACTATAAAAGCTCCCTCTACCTGCTCTATTAACTGAGAAGGTTCATATGAATATTATCAATATCATTTTTCTATACATGCAGTTCATCCTCATTAAGTCCCTCATATTTCCCCCCTCTCCTCCAATCTCCATGCTTCACCTGAGTCCTGTATCTGAAGATCAAACCTTATGTTCAGCTCTGGCCATTCCAAAAGGAACCTTTGAAATTCCCCTGGTTCATTGAAAGTCCATTTTTTTCCCTAGAAGAGGACATTCAGCCTTGCTGGGTAGTTCATTCTTGGTTGCATTCTAAGCTCTTTTGCCTTCCGGTATATTATATTCCAAGCCCTACGAGCTTCCAACGTAGTTGCTGCTAAGTCCTGTGTGATCCTGACTGCAGCTCCACGATATTTGAATTGTGTCATTCTGGCTGCTTGTTTGACTTGGGAGTTCTGGAACTTGGCTATAATATTCCTGGGGGTTGGTTTTTTGGGATCTCTTTCTCGGGGGGATCGGTGGATTCTCTCCATTTCTATTTTGCCCTCTGCTTCTAGAATATCAGGGCAATTTTCCTGTAGTAATTCTTTGAAAATGATGTCAAGCCTCTTTTCCTGATCATGACTTTCAGGTATTCCATTACTTTTCAAATTATCTTTCCTAAGTCTGTTTTCCATATCAGTTGTTTTTTCAATGAGATATTTCACATTTTCTTCTAATTTTTCATTTTTTTTTTTTGGTTTTGAAGTATTGCTTCCTGATTTCTGGTAAATTCATCAATCTCCCTGAATTCTATTCTTTGCCTGAGAGTTTTCTTATCTCTTTTTTCCATCGGGCCAATTTTGCTTTTTAAAGCATTCTTCTCCTCAATAACTTTTTTGAACTGTTTATCCATTTGACCTAAGCTGTTTTTTAGCATGCTATTTTCTTCAGCATTTTTTTGGATTTCCTTGACTAAGTTGCTGACTTCATTTTCATGTTTTTCCTGCATCTCTCTCCTTTCTTTTCCCAGTTTTTCTTCCAACTCCCTCATTTGATTTTCAAAGTCTTTTTTGAGCTCTGTCATAGCCTGAGCCCAATTTCTGTTTTTCTTGGAGTCTTTAGATGTAGGAGCTTGTGCTTCCTCATCTTCAGACTGAATATTTTGGTCCTTCTTGGGCTCATTTGCAAAATATTTCTCAATGGTCTTCCTCTTGTTTCTTTGCTTGTTCATTTTCCCAGCCTAAGCCTGTTTTTTCCTGAGCTTCTGGGACACTCCCACAAGGGTCTCAGTGTGTGAGGCTCTGTCCTCCCTCCTGGTCTGTGAATGACCATAAGCGCCCCACTCTGCCACAGGGCCGAGGTGGGGGGGGGGCCTGTTGTTCTGTTGTGGGGCCTAGACTGCAATCAGGATCTGAATGTGGTCAGAGCCCCAGAGTCCTGTTCCAGGGGCAGAGGACAGAGCTCTGCCTTCTCTCTTCACTCCCCTCCCTCAGCTCAATGGGCTCATGCCCTGGGGGCTCCTGCTTACCGGCTCTGCCTGCTTCTGTTTCCCGGTCTAGGCTGCAGAAAGACCAGGCTGCTGGCTGTGTGCCCTGAGGGCTGGGCTCCAACGTGCTTGCTCTGGCTGGGGTCCCCCACTGTTCCCCCACTTTGTGCCCGGTGCTCCCCGGGGCGTAGCTCAGGAGACTCCCCCACTGTTGTGAGCTGTGGCTCCCAGCGCCCTGGGGCTGCCTCCGGGAGGCTGAAGTTCTTTCCCTCTGGTAGCCCACCCCTCCGACCTGGGGAGCAGAGCCTTTCTGCTCTTTTCCAGGTTACCTTGAGTAGGAGAACTGCCTCACTGGGTCCCTCTGTGGGTTCTGTCTTTGGAAAGTTTAGTTAGAGTCCTTAGCTGGTGAGTTTTATCAGAGAGCTCCTAAGACTGGATCCCTTCATGTTGCCATCTTGGCTCCACCCACCCCTCTTGCAATTTTAAATGCCTTGGTTTTACTTGTACATAAACTTTTATGTATTATATAATCAACATATCAATCAAAATTGTATATTTTATTGATCCTATTTGTCCTTCTATGGTTATGTTATGATCTCTTCCCTTTACATAGTTCCAAAAAGCAATTTCTTTCTTGCTTCTCTAACTTATTCATGTTACTTTCTATGTTGTCATGTATCCATTTAGAGCTTTTCTTGATGTGTATCTGTTATTATTCTGTTTCTTTTTTTGTTTTTTTGCAAGATAGTGGGGTTAAATGACTTGCTCAAGGTCACGCAGCTAGGTAAGTATCTGTGTCTCAGTTTGGATTTGAACTCAGGTCCTCCTGACTCCAGAGCTGGTACTACATCCACTGTGCCACCTAGCTGCCCCTGTTATAATTCTCTATATCTAATTTTTACTAAATTGTTTTCCTCTGTTCTTAGTTTTGGTTGTCTATTTAGTGACCTCATGACTGAAGGGTCTGTCAGAGTCAGATAACTAGAAATTGTCTGAAGATTGGGTTTGAACTCAGATTCTTTTGATTCTCTGCCCAACACACTATTCATTATGCCACCTGGCTGCCTCTGATATCAATTGGGGAATGGCTGTTATTCTTATAAATTTGAATCTGTTCCCTAACAGTTTTAGATCGTATCAGAGAAACGTCTTGCAAAGATTTTTTTTCCTATTTAACTAACTTAAAATTTTAGCTATAGTGGTTTTGTTTGTGCTTAAACTTTGAAATTTTGTTTTCCAAGTTGTCTGGTTTGCCTCCTGTGATCCTATTTCTCTTTGTTCTTCTCGTCTCCATGTTGTGCTTCTGAGCCTATGTGTTTACTCTTTGTCCTTTCTTTTAGATTTTTGAGATACTCCCAAGAACCAAGTTTTTCTTAAAAAACAGTTTCAATCAAAAAGAAAAGGAGTTGGTGATGTCTAAAAAGAACTATATATAAATACATAGAGAATTCATTGACTGATTTAAATTTTTGCAGTGAATTTAAAAGATAATAAATGAGGCTTTTAAAACCACATTTAGGACATGAGAAAGAGCAAAGGAAAAATACAGTGCCATTGCTTGGAGTATATAGGAGAAAGATAAGTAAGAACATAGAAATGCACAGGTCTTCTAGCTTTTGTTTCCTCTGTAAAGGGAAAAGATTGGGAAATATAGCCAAAAAAAAAAATAATGTGCCTGGAACCATTCAATCCATAAGCATTTATTAACCACTTAATGTATATGGATCCTTGTGATAAGTTCTGGCGATAAAATGCCTGCTCACAATTAAGTTGTATATTCTATGGACTAATTGAGGCTTAAGAAAAGGGACAAGTAAAAATGGCGTGCCTAGTAATACCGTCAATAACTGCATCCTGAGTCTGAAAAGGCTATATCCTAGAGCTCTGATGACTGTGGGAGTCACTGGGGTAGGTTTTCATAAGTCTCCAAGAGCATCAGCTGAGCTTTAGAATTGAAGCTGGGGAAATATCCAGGCTTTTCAAAAAGGGGGAAGGTAGATGTTTCAAGTTTTAAGACTGATTCCTGATAATATTCTAGTATACCATACTTGAGTGTAGAAAAGGAATCTCAGAGGATACGTTATTCAACATAAAGCTAATTCCTGTAGATCGCCTAAAGGTTAATCAGATTAAGTACTAGTTGAGCCCACGAGGTCTTGAGAAGCTGCATCATGAACTATCAGGCTTGCAACCAAGCCCCTCTTCGCACTTTGGTCACCCCTTCCTCTTTCTATGCCATGGAGCTCCAAGCTCCAAACTGCAGTTTTAGATAAATCTTAACAGAAAGATAAAACAAAAGGGAAATGAAGCAAAAAGACTTATGGTTAAGTCTTCTTAATGGAGTAGCAAAAGAACATAGTATTTCTCAGCTCCACTTGAAATGTTTTATAAAATTGCTCCTTGTTAGGGCACAGAGATTGCAACAATGCAAAAAGGCTGAAATAGTAAATCCATCCTATCAAAGTAGTCATTGATTCAGGTCTATAATCAAAAGACACAGGCTCAAATGAAGACTTAATAATGAAGTCCTAAATAATGAGTGGGTCAAAAAACAAATCATAGAAACAATTATTTGAAAAAGATGATGATGGAATAATACAAAATTTCTGCCAAATAGTTAAACAGCCCTGAGGGAGAAAAACCATATTCTTATAAGCATACATTAATAAACACCAATGAGAAAATATTAAGATTCGGGGAAAAATAGATAAACTGAAAGTAAAAAATCCAAATAATGATAAAATAAAAACCTATTCTTTGAAAAGATTACTAAAGTTAATAAATGCTTTCCTAATCAAATTAAAAAGAAAAGGACAGATAATCATATCAATAAATAGGTGAAATTATAATAAAGGAGAAATAAAAAGAATAATTAGAACTAAAGACACATTTAAAAGGGACAGAATACTTTCAAAAATATAAAATTCCTAAACTTGTCAGAAGACCAGATAGAGATCTTAAATAACCCAGTCTAAGAACAGGAAACAGAACCAACTGTGAAGGAGGTAACTACCAAATTAAAAAAAAAAAACACTTCTAGTTCAGATGGATTCACAATAGATTTATGAAATTTATCAAATTTTTAAAGAATAATTAGTACCTAGGCTTCACAAATTATTCTCAAAAATTGAGAAAGTACTCCATCAGAATCCTTTAATGAGACAAGTGAAGTCCTAATACTTAAATTAAGGAAAGATAACATTGAAAGAAACTATAGGCCATATTATTCATGAATAGTAACTCAAGCTGACCAAGTCTGCATCCAATAAGATGAATTAAATCAGGGTAAATGGAAAACTCTATATTCCAAAAAAAAGTAACTGAAAGAAAAAACATGTAGTTTTACTGGATTGTGAACTCCATGTAAGTCAAAATGTGATTTAGTAATTTAAAAAGATAGTATGTTAGTACAGTTGTAATGTTCAGATAAAAGGGATTGATGCTTTCCTACACACTGCCCTGAGCACATTTCTGACTTGTACCCTAAAATTAGAGCTGTCTAAAAGTCAAATGTGTTGGTTTAAAAAAGTAATGAATTACCCATCATTTTAGACTTTTAAGCAGAGACTAACACTTTGTGGGGGGGGGGGGGAATTGGAAGGAAAGGTTTTTGAAGGGGTATAAGGTAGGACTAGATGATTGGTTGTTTTCTACTACTTTTTCTACTACTTTTACAACTTACCTCAGGGTGGTAAGCAAAGTTCTTTGAAAACTGTAAAGACTTATGTAAAAGCAAGCATTTAATATCGAAGAGTAGCACTTTATCAAGGATCTTGTGAATATCTCGTCTCTGTCAAGTGTTTGTAGCCTGAGTATATCACAAATACTGGATTTTTTTGCTTTATTAATAAGGCTTTTTAGTGAAAAACACTTCAAATTGTTCATTTCTAATGGATTTCTTTCAGACCATGTTGGTTTGGACTAACTCGATTGATTTTCATTTGGTCTGTTTGATTTTTCTATTTCTATTTTCTAAAACTATGTAGCTAAAAAGAACATTAGAGATCATTTAAATTTAGCTCTTTTAAGAAGGAAACTGTAATGTATAGATGTTAAATGCTTCAGTCAGGGCTTTCGAACTCTTGGGTATGGATCTTAACCCCAAAACCCACAGCTAGTGAGTAACTCTGTAACATCCAGGCAGCAGTGAAATAATTCCTGCTTCTAGGAGTTTACATTCTCTTGGAAGAGAAAAATGCATATAAATTAAATTTGTGTATGTGTTTATATCCATATAAATATATGCACATTAAAATATAAGGAAATCTGGGGAGAAAGGCACTGGCATCTGGTAGAGAGGGGTCATGAAGGACTACACAGAAAAGAGCATTTGTCTTGAGTTTATGAAGAAGCAAGGGGGATCTGGGAGACATTGGTGACCACAATGTGTGTTTAAGGTGGACACAGTATTCAAGAGAACATCTGTACAAAAGTCTGGCATGAATTGTCCTGGATGAAGAACAGTAAGAAGTCCTGGACCTTAGTTTAAAATAAGAATGAGAACCTCCATTACTCTACCCTCTTCTTGTACTTACTGTTTTTCTAAATAGTTTACTATGAAGAACTATTACTATTAACATAAACTGTTCATATTCAGTTCTAGCACCCATACCTTTTTGTTCCCATCAAAATCACTCCAGACTCTGAATTTGGATTTTCCGTATGATCTTACCCTTCTCTGATGAGCTCTAGTTAAGCCTTTTTGATGAAACCTTCTTCAAGCTTCTTTAGCACTCATTCACATCACATTGATACCAATTATGTTTGAATAAAAATGAACTTATATACAAATCTAGTAGTTATAGTTTGAAGTTTTTAGCATTTAAAAAATGTCATTTTATGCCAACAGGTGAAGCCAAGAATTTATTGCCATATCCTGGACCCAATAAAATGAGAGATTGTTTCTGCACCATAAATTTGGACCAAGAAGAAGTTTTTCGTACTCAGGTTGTTGAAAAGTCATTAAGGTTAGTAGAAAACTTGATAAATAATGTTGGTTAGATTTATATGAAATGTTAGCTCTACCAGGTAGTCCCATATATAAACATAGCTAAATATATCAAGGAATGTAGTAGACTTCAAACTCAGTATGAGTAAACTGTGTGCATTGGTGATCCAGAAAATTACCTTTATCTTATACTATATTAATAGAGTGATTATATGCAAGATTAGGGAAGTGATCAGACCTCATCTATATTATTTGTATGCAGTTCTGGACTCCTGTTTTGGAAAGGACATGGGTAAACTAGAGAGTTTCCAAAGGTAAACCAGAGTTGAAGGATTATCTAGTTTGGAAACAGGAAGACTTGGAAGGGAGTAAGGCTAAAGCAAAAATGCATTCCACTTTCAAGTATTTGAAAGGTGTTATGAAATATTAAAAAGGGATGATTTAACTATTTCTACTTAAATCCCTAAATAAGAACTAATAACACTGGTTAGAAATTGCAAAGAAGAAAATTTAGGTTTGATATAAAGAAAAACTTCCTTACTGTTTTTGTGCAATTTTTTCATTTGTGTCTGACTCATTGTGACCCTATTTGGGGTTTTTGATGGTATGGATACTAAAGGTTTACCATTTTCTTCTCCAGCTCATTTTATAGATGAGAAAACTGAGGCAGATAGGGTTGGTGATACAGCAAATAAATGTCTGAGGTCAGATTTGAACTGTGGAAAAATGAGTCTTCCTGACTTCCAGAATGGACATTATCCAAAAGTTCAATGATCTCTCTCTTAGGAAGTAGATGGCTCTTTCAAATTGGAAGTCTATCTGAGGATTATAAAAAGAAATTAAATATGGAGGTATGGGTTGAACTAGTTGGCTTCTGAAAGTTCCCTCATTAGAAACTTTTTAAAATTTGCATATTCATTTTATCTAAAGAACAAAAAAAGAATTCTCTAGGAAAAATTTTAAAAATCATTTACTTTAGCACCAACCTTACCAATGAATGACTTGCTTTAAAATGAATTGTATCTCATTTGTCACTACATTCTATTAATTGAGCACCCTAGCATACATTAATAAATGTTACTAGTTCCTTAAATTTAGATAGATAGTTTCTATCAATCCCATCTTCTTTAGTATAACAGTGACTGTAGAGATGAACAAAATTGTGTTAGAAAACTGCAGAACTGTAGTTAACATTTGTTACAATTTCAGACGCAGAGTCCAGTAAATCTCTCCAGAAATGGACTGGATTGTCTTCTCATCCAGTGAATTCCATGACCTTGGTTTGGGTTTCTAGTCGAGGCCAGTTACACTTTGTTAGACAGTTTAGATGCCATGATCTTAGAGGTCACTTCTGATTCCAAAGGTGGACACACGCCTCAGAATCTCTGCTGCCCCTTGAAAGGCTGTCTGTAATAGAGCCTGAAAGACAGAGTTCTGGTTTACCTTTGTGGTTGTCTTCTTGTTCTTTTTGTTCTCTTTTTACTTCATAAGTAGCCGAACTAGTGCTTGGGGAAGGAAGGAAGCCAGCTGTGTGGGTGCAAAATGAGGAGCATGCAATACGCAACCCTTTGTGAAGATTAATGTTGTACATGTGCATGATTCCATGCCAAAGTGTTCTGCTCTTCCTGGCACATGTTTATTTGGTGCTGGGTCAACTTGCCTATGCTATGATGCAGACTCATGGCTTCTAGTGCAGAACACACCCTGAGGACCCAGTTTTCAGTCTTGTGCCCTGTCCTTGGGCTCTTCTGGGTTTGTTCTAGTGTCCTGCTATTTAAAACAATTTTCTGATTTTCTTAGACACATTTCTTGATTTCTTTGAGCCTTAGTTTCTAATCTATTAAAGTGGAGATTATAGTACATCACCTACCCCATGGTGTGGTTGAAAGGCTCAAATAAAGTAATTTATTTAAAATGTTTTGTAACCCTAACACATAAATGTGAGTTGTCCCCCACTTGTGGAATGTTCCCGCCCCCCCATTTTCTTCAAGGGAAGACTAAACTGTAATTAATTAATTAATTGTGATAGGGCCTTGATTCTTGAATACGTTTCAAATATAGTTACTACTTCCAATATCAATATATTACTAGTATATTACATATGGGAAACCTAAGAAGAAACCTGGTTTGCTCCAGGATCTGTTAGAAAAAAGATTATTACATCATTTGTTTTTTTACCAGGCATGATATTGCTTTGTGGTAGTCAGAACTTTTCCTTACAAATTGTATTCCTTCTCTCTTTAGCCCATTTTATAGTGAAGAGTTTTACTTTGAGATTCCAAGAACTTTCCAGTATTTGTCTTTCTACATTTATGATAAGAGTGTTTTACAAAGAGATCTTCGAATAGGTAAGTAACACTGGATGATCATTTGTCATGCATATGATGTGTTTTATTTACCCAACCAATAAATCCTATAAGAACAATAGTGATAGTTGTCTTCTTTTTCTTTTCCTATAGACTTCACTCTCAGGCATATCAGTTTAGCTTTGAATTTGTACCAGTTTCCTTAGATCCACTCTCAGGAGAGTCTGTACTTTTGCGTTTTTCTCCTACCATTTTATTTTCATTTTTACAAGGCAGTGGAGTTAAGTGACTTGCCCAAGGTCACAAACTAAATAAAGTATTAAGTGTGTAAGGCTGGATTTGAATTCAGGTTCTCCTGACTCCAGGGCCAGTGCTCTATCCACCATGCCACCTAACTGGCCCTCTTCCCCCACTTTTTTTTTACTTTAAGAATGGGGAGGGTCCCCACCCAAGATTATAATTATTTCTGTTATAATCATAATTCTCTACTTCAAGTCAATTTACATCCCAAGAGTCAATTTACATGTCCACCCAAATTCTTTCTGTTACATTCAAATTCCCTTCCTCCTTCCCTGCATCATTCCCACCTCAGTCATTTTAGGACCAGTCTTCTGGGCCTTTCAGAGTCCATTTGGAGATGAATGTATGACAGTGAGGGCTTCATTGAGGCAGGGTCCAGGAAATGCTTGGCTGGCACAGCTGGTTGGCATCCTGTAGAGACTGGTCTTGGAGCTATATAGCTATAAACCAGAGCATCAGGTGGTTTGAGCACTAAAGAGAACCAAGAATGTTCCAGGCTGTCATTTGGTATAAGAGATTCAGAAAAAAATCATAATTCAGTTGTTGCTCATCGAGCTAAGGACAGTGCCATGGAGCTCAATCCAATTTCCCAGTCTGTGTAGAGAGAATCCTTTTGTTGGCTGCCAAAATGTAGCCACTGGCTACTTGGGTTCGGTTATGCCTATGAGGAATCATTATTTAGACTCAGGAAAGCACAGATGGAAATAAAACAAAAATTTATTAAAAAGGTTACAGGACATAAGGAAGGACGAGAGAGAGAGAGAGAGAGAGAGAGAGAGAGAGAGAGAGAGAGAGAGAGAGAGAGAGAGAGAACAGCCAAGCAGCCTTGGCTGGGCCATGGTCAGAGAAGTCTGAGCCAGCCCTTTCCCCTGCTTTTGATGATATATTTGTACTAGCAGCATGGGAGAAGGGAAAGGGTGCTGACAGGAGTCAGGATGTGGGTTCAAATTCCACCTGAGACATAGGATCTATATGACCTTGGACAAGTCACTTAACATTCTTGAGCATCAGTTTCCTCATCTGAAAAATAAGGGGGTTGGACTCTGAAGTCCTTTCATCCTTGGACCTAGTATTCTGTGATTTTAGTTCACATTTGACAAGACAGCATTGGGACAGACTAACTATGAAATAGGACACAGCTAACAGGTTTATGTGGGGGTTTCAGCCCATTCCCTTTGTCCTCATCATCTTGATCTGTTAGCTAACTAGCTCTCCCTGAACCACCCAATTTGTGTGTTTGTAGAAGCCATTCAGACCTGGGATGGTGGGTCAGCTTCTTCCTCAGAATCCCTGCCTTTCTTAACACTCTCTCAAATGAAGCCTTTACTAATTTACCTCTTCTCAGATAACTTTGTCTGGGTTTCATGTATCTGTTGCATCCTTTCTGTAGAATGGAAGCCCCTAGAAGGAAGGGAGTGTTTCTTTTTTGAAGCCCAAGCTACTTTGTTGTAGAAAGCACTTAATCCTTGCTACCTGGACTCACATTTCTTCCCCTTTCTTCCCCAGTGGGATTCTTTCTTCATCCATCTCTTGAAACAGAAACATCTCTTGACTCTATTCTCCAGTTAACAATTAGATGATTTCCTTGCTTTGTTACCAGGTTCCATAAAATCCCAAGTCTGTGAATCTGTACTTGTTTTCTTTTTATTTGGTGAGCTTATTCTCCTTTTAACTTCTTACAACCTAGTTTTCACACTATGGAAACTTTTTTCTTCATGGATCCCAGTTGCCTCCTTTCTAGTTTCATGGACATTTTCTTATTCTATGTAGTCCTTTACTTCTCTAGTTTTTGAGTTCAGAAGAAGAGAGATTGTTAGGGGACACTTTTGAAGTCTTTTTCTCTTTCTCTGATCACTTCTCTATGTCACTTACAGATTTTTCTACTTCTTTGAAATTTCTGCTGGTGATTCTTTCTTTCCCCTAGGCTTTGTCCTTAACCTTTATATAGAATAATTCCCTTGCTGAGATCATCTTTTTCCATGACTTTCGACTATCACCTTTATGTGAATGACTAAAATCTTTATTATAATTATACATGACTATTCCAGTCATGTTCTAGTTCCTTATTCCTTCATCAACTTTCTTCATCCCATCTTCTTTTTGAGCTTGCCTTTTTTCTGCTATTTGGAATCCTTAACTCTCCCTAGCCTTTTAAAAACCTCCCCTTGAACAGTCTCATCTTCAGGTTTGCCTCACCTTTATTGCTACCTGACTTCTGAGGGTAGAGTTGCTCTTCTGTCCCCTTCCTCTCCACAGCTCAGTCAGCTCCCTGGCACCCGACTTCTTCCCCTCCAAGGTTGCCAAAAACTGAATTGCTAGATTCAGCAGCCTCTTCTTAGGCCTTTCTATGGCAGTTGAAGTTACTGGTGTTTCCTTCATGGGTTCTTCTTCCTTTAGCTTCCAGAATACTGCTGCTCTCCCTCCTGGTTCTTTTTAGGTTACTTGCCTTTTTTCTTTTCCTTCAGGGCTTTTCCCATGATGCTTTTACTACACTCCCTTGGTGATCTCATGCTTGCCTGATTGCAGTTATCACCTTAATGTTAATCAATCATCAATTAAGAAACATTTAAAAACCTATCAGGTGTCATGACCTGGGGACACAAATGATGCCAAAGACCCTGCAATCAGAGAGCTCCTAGTTCAATAAGGGAAGCCACATGTCAACAAATATGTGCAAAGAACACTCTAGCCAGGATAGCTAGGAGATGATTATCAGGGGGCAAAGGTGGGGCAGACTTCCCATACAAGATAGGTTTTAGTTGGGACTTCCAGGGATCCAGGGAGTGCCAGGGGATGGCTCCAGGCCTGGGCACAGCCAGTGCGGAGGCCTGGCATGGGGGCTAGTCAGTCATGCTTGTGTAACTGCCAAGAGACTGGTGTCATTGGAAGGGAGAGGGAGGCCAGTGTTACTGGATAGGAGAGGGAGCCTGGCTGATGTCACTGTGTCACTGGATGGGAGAGGAAGGCTGGTGTTGCTGGATGGAGAGGGAAACTGGTGTCACTGGATTGGGAGAGTTAGGAGGAAGCTTCGGTTGGAAACTTTGACTTTGAACTCCATCTCAACCTTGACCTCTCTTCTTTCTCTTAGGCCCTCATGATTGCTTGCCATTTTGATGGTGATGACCTTCCTTTTGTTTAACTATATCTCAGGGTGGTCTAATGAAATGGAATGCTGGACTTAAGTCACAAACACCTACCACATTTCCTCCCCGAAAAATAAAACCTAAGTAGAAAATAAGCTCTTAGCATGAATTTTCAGGATACTTGTAAAATAAGCCCCAGTTAAGATCATCAACTAGGTGGATGCATTTAGTTTGTTCATTGCAACACACAACGAACATATTGAATTGAATGAAAATAATAATATTAACATATAATTAAATATAAATATTATTGGCATTAATACTTAAAATAATTGATAATATAAATTATAATTAAGTATTCACTAATACCCAAGTAGATGCCTTTGGATGAGAGGTACATACCCATGCAAAGAGATTAACTTAAAACATTGCCGAATAACCAATCAGAGTACAGCCATAGCACAAAAATAATGTGAGCATTTGAGAGCATCTGGATGGAAAGAAAACCCCACCTCTAATCAGGGCAAGAAAGTTAAGATTGAACATGTTTCAGATATTTACTGCCCAGTTTCTTACATTTGCACATACTGTTCCTCATTCCTAGAATTATCTTCTAACATCTTTGCCTTTTGAAATCTTTTCTTTGCCTAAAAGCATAAATGTTGCTTACTCTATGAAATCTTTCCTGAATCCCCTAAAGACCCTGGTTGAAGGCAGGGTGGTTTTTTGTGAGAAAACTTGACAGTGCTGCGATTGTTATTTGTACGTCTATTATCTTTCATCTATCCCACTAGGTTGTCTTCTTTTTTAGTGCAGGGATGTGCCTTTATTTTCATTTTTGGGTTCCCAGCACCTACACAGTAGAATCCTTGTGGAGGAGATAAGACAGCTAAGTAGAGGAAGTGGTCCAACCTTGCTCTCCCAGTGCTGTCCTCCAAACAGACTCAAAATCTGGAGCAGCACCATGGGAAGGTGGAAAGAAGAGACCTGTGACATAGGGTCAGGGCTGGCCAGGGCTGTGCACAAGGGCAGGACCCTCTGTGGACCTTGGAGGCAGCAACAGCAGAAGTTCCTTACCCAGAAACAGAACAGAAGTTAAAACTGGTCAGAAAAAGATTACAAGGCCTAGACCCAAGCACCATTTGGCAACTCCATTTCCCATTATCTAGTTTGGAGTTACATTTCCAGGCAGGAGATAATTGCTCCCACTTGTGACTACAAGGGAGCAAGGACTCTTGCCTGAGAAAGGACTAGAGTGCAGATCAGGAGAGCAGGAATTCTTCCTGGATCACATCACCTTGGAAACATTCAAAACTTCCATACCCCCAGACTAGTTCTGAAAAAAACATCCACATGAAAAAGTCTGAAGCTTGGGACAGTGCCCTTCCACCCTCAGCAAGCCCTGATTTTAACTTAAAACTCAAAATCAAGAAATAGGCTGAAAAAAATGAGGAAACAATCAAGAAAGAACCTGACCATAAAAAAAAAAAACCTACTGTAGTGATAGGGGGGATTAAGACACATGTGCAAAAGAAGACCATAATGTAACTAGATGTAAGCAAATCATCAAATAAAACCCCTGCAGATTGGCTATAAATCTAACAGGAATTCCTGGAAGAGCTAAAGAGAATCAAAAATTTTAATTAAAAAACAATCAGATAAGAATGATGGAAGAAAACTTGGAGAATGAAATGAGAGTAAAACAAGATAATTATGGAAAGAGAATGAATAACTTGGTTAAAAAAAGGCACAAAAGTATTAAAGAAGATAACACTAAAACAGCTGCAAAAGCTCCCTGAATAAAAAAGTTCCTTAAAAATTAAATGTGGACAATTTGAAGCTAATAACTCCAAGAGACATCAAAAAATAATCATTTTTAATGAAAAAATGGAAGAAAATGTGAAATATCTCATTGGAAAAACATAATGCAAATAAAGAAACCATATAAGGATAATGGTTCTTAATATAAACTTAAACACCTTTAAAAGATTGCATGCAAAAGAGTATAGTGACAGTTGTTAAGGTGACAGAATGAAAAATTTTAAAATTGTTTGATGTAAAATCTGATTTAATTGGAAGAGCTGCTTCTAGTGTAGTCAGGCTATGAATTTCTGGAAAAAAATCACTGAAGTTGTTCTTGTTCATCTCCTGGTAAAGAATGTAATGACTAGGTTGATTTGACTTATAATGTTTTCTCATTGTGTTTTCACAAATATATTTTTTTTATGTTGAATTAGTATCTGCACATTTACAATCATGGGGATACATATTAATGTTTTGGTGGGAGAAGTGATGGACAGGGTAAATTCTTATATCTGGTTTAAAAAACCCCAACAAAAAGCAAGCATCATAATGTGGAAATGTCACTGTTGTATTCAGTGTCTCTTTTTAATGTTGAAAACTGGCCTCACATCCTTTCATTTTTCACATAAATTTTAAAGAGATTTTTCAAGCTAATTTTTTCATTTTTTTGTATTTTGAATTATTAGAAATTAAATAACCTTTCCTTGTACTTTTCAGTTCGAGTTTAGATTAAATAAAACCCATCACATAGGAAGGGAAACTGAATCGGAGTTGAGGAAAAGCTTTCCCAAAAGGCCCTAGAAGATCCTTAATGTAGGATCCAAACTTTGTAAAACTTCTTTGTGAGACAAAGAAAGCTATTGTACACAAACTTGAAGAATAGCACCAATTCTGAAATTTCAAGACTGAGGAACCAAGCTGTAAAAGGTCAGGAAATTGCAAAGCTAAGTTTTTAGAAACAGTTAAGTTGGACTTATTGCCCCATCTCTGATGCCTTATCTTTTTTCTTTTTCCAAATAGAGGACTCAAAAACATTCTATGTACTTGGTTGAAATTCCAGTAGCACCCTTAACAGTGTGAGGATTTTGACCATATGTAGTTGCTACTGGAGAAAAAACTTAAGGATAGAGTAATCTTCAACTATTTTCCTCAGATATTTTATTTAAGTATGTATTTTCATCCTACTAATGTCCCATTTTTATGTTCCATCTGGTATTGGAGCTGCCCCTGAGTTCTTACAGCCCTGAAGCATGAGCCTCTGGCAGGGCCAGAACTAGATTGTCTTTGAATAGAGGTCTCCAGGAGATTGTCTATTGTTGAGGACCAGCCAAAGTTTAGAGAGTCTTTGCTAGGTTGCATGTTTCTAGTGTGATAAATATTTTGTAGATAGAAACCCTTAAATTCACTGTTGAATTTACTTTATTTATGGAGGAGAAAATGCAGTAATGCTGTCTCACAAGATGAATCACAGAAAAACTTCAAATTTTTCTTTAAAGTTTACACTCACTGACTAGGTGGCTCTGGCCCTAAGGATGACTGAGGCTTAAATTTCAAAATATCCAGGTTTAACCTCTAAGAAGTTATAAGTGTTATAGTTATGATATTGATAGAATTATCAAATGACTCAGCACTTTTGGTCCTTTGTGGTAGCTGTTGCATTTTAGGGTCCTTTTGTTCATCCTTTTCACTGTTTTTGTAAAGAGAAAAACTGTTGAAGCAAATTCTTGAAACCTCCATGCTTTTATTTATATGGTCTTCAATACGGATTCTCAGCCCTGTCTGTGGACAGGGTAAAATGCTCTTTACCCTCTAGTTGTTGGAGATAGAAAAAAATAGTCTATCTTTCCCTCAAAGAGATTGCATTCTACTGGCAGGAGATGAAGGGGAAAGAGGAGAGAAACCTTCTCCTGAGATACAAAGGACCAGCGTTTGTGCCAAGAGGCAGATTTTACACTAGGAAGAATGTGGAGTTTGTTAAAATACTAAAGAAAAAAATTATCAAAGCATGGATATTTCTAATTCAATAAATGTGCTTTGAGTTTTAGACTTCAAAGACATTAAAAACTTGGAAGGAAAGAAACAAATAGGCATTTATTAAATACACCACCTACAAGTGTCTGCCACTGTTGAAAACTTTACAAATATTAACCTCATTTAATACACACTGCAACTTAAGGAGTGGCTATTATTATTCTTATTAATATGATGATGATGATGATGATGATGATGATTAGTTTATTTTACAATTGAGCATGCTGAGATAGAAGTTGTGACCTTCTTGGTCAAAGTAAGGGTCCAAGTCCGGATTTTTAAGTCAGTTTCTTGTTTACCTATTATTCTTGAATTCAAATGTGAATGTCATTTATAGTAAAGATACTACTTTGTGTCTTATTAGTCATTTATAATAAGGTCCTGTTTCTACACCTTTACCTTTTTTAAATCCTTTGGTCTAATTCAAGGAAAGGAAAAAAAATTATAGATTCAAGTGATAAAATTTCCAGTTCATGGTTCTACAATTTTGTGACCTAGGCAAATGATTAACTCTTTCTAGACCTCTGCTTCCTAATCTCAGAAGTCAAGGGATTAGACCAGATAATATCTTAACATCTCTCTGTGTGAATCTCTGTGATTCCGTGGATCTTGGTTTTTGCTAGCACTTCAGTCTTGGGTCAGTGATTACTTATATAACATTTCTTATGATATAACATTGCCCAGAAGCCACAAGTTTGGGTGTTGGTTTTCTTGGTAGCAGCCATAGTTTGACTACCTTTAGTTTCTACCATCCTTATTATTTAATCCTTCTCTACATTTAGTTTCACTGTTGCTCTGGGTCATGTTTTCTGAATTGCTGTTGTCAGAATTTGGACCCAACTTTCCAGTACCATTATGATGTAGCTTTGTGGGCAGTGAGATCTCTACTTGCCATTCCAGGCCCCTTTGCCTCCTCTTTTTACTTGTTCACTGTGTCCAACCAGAGAAAAGCAGGATAGGAAGTCTACCTTTAGCTCATCCACAATCAGGATAGTACCCTCTGATAATCCTTTCTCTTCCAGGCTCCCTGTCTCAGAGCCATGCCATGGTAGCTTTCACAGAGGTGGGGTAGAGGCTGCTGCTGCTACAAAAGCTTCTGATGAGAGGCCAGCAAAGTTGTTTTCCATGTCACTCTTAGCTGTGATTGTTTGGAGTTTGCTTTCTTCTTTTTTCTCACTTTAAGGAATCACTAGAGTCACTGTTTCTCTTTAGTCACTGTTTCTCTTTTTTTTAATATTTGTTATTCTCATTTTGTACAAATGTTTTTTATACATTAATAAAAATTCTTAAGAGTAAACAAAATACCCCTCCCCCAAAAAATATAGACTCACTTGAGCAATAAATTAAAGGGAAGAGAAAAAAATTAAAATTAAAAAACTAGTAATAATTGTAGGTGTGGCCAGGTGGTACAATGGACAGAGCACCAGCCCTGGAGCTGGGAGCACCCGAGCCCATATCCGGCCCCATACACCCAACAATCACTCAGCCATGTGACATACAAGCCACTCTAACCCCACTGCCCTGCAAAAACCAAAAAAGAAAAAGAAAAAAAAGACCCCAAATAAAATAAAATAGTAAATAGTAGGGGTGGCTGGATGGCAGACAGAGCACTGGTCCTTGAGCCAGGAGTACCCGGATCCAAATCCGGCCTCAGACACCCAACTATCACCCTGCTATGCGGCCCCAGGCAGGCCACGCATCCCCATTTGCCCTGCACCCCCTCAAAAAAATAATAATAATAAAAAATGTGCTTCAGTCTTTGTTCCAACACCAACAACTCTGTTGTGGGTGGATCACATTCTTTATGATAAGTCCATTGCAAAAGTTGCTTCCATATTTTTCCACCATTGCCATTGCTGATCGCAACTCCCTCCTTTCTTATTTCTCCACTACCATGTACTCTATTTTCTCTCTCCTTTCACTCTGACTCTGCTGTAGGGTCGCTGAGTGGCGCAGCAGACAGATCCCTGGTCCTGGGGCCAAGAAGCCCTGAGCCCCCATACCACCCCTTAGGCCCAGCATCCACCTGGCCCCATGGTCCTGGGCAGGCCTTCCAATTCCAGCCCCTTGCAAGAAGTAAAAAAGAAAATGTGTTATATCTGATCACTCTCCCCCCATGGTCCTTCCTCTCCTCCTTCATTCACATCCCCCCCCCCCTTTCACCCTGTCCCCCACCCTCTCTCCTTCTTAATCCAGATGTCTATACCCCATTGAGTATATTTGCTGTTTCCTCTCCTAGCCACCTCTGATGAGAGCGAAGATTCCCTCATTTCCCCTTGCCTTCCCCCCTTCCATATCATTGCAATAGCTCATTGTAATAAAGAAAAATCTTATTATATGAAATATCTTGGCCTATTCCCCCCCTCCTTTTTCTTTCTTCCATTACATTTCCCTTTTTTTCTATTGACTCCATTTTTACACCATATTTTATCTTCAAATTCAGCTTTCTCCTGTGCTTCAACTATAAAAGCTCCCTCTACCTACTCTATTAATTGAGAAGGTTCATATGAGTATTATCAATGTCATTTTTCTATGCAGGAATACATGTAGTTCATCCTCATTAAGTCCCTCATATTTCCCCCCTCTCCTCCAATCTCCATGCTTCACCTGAGTCCTGTATCTGAAGATCAAACCTTCTGTTCAGCTCTGGCCATTCCAACAGGAACATTTGAAATTCCCCTGGTTCATTGAAAGTCCATCTTTTTCCCTGAAAGAGAGCATTCATTTTTGCTGGGTAGTCGATTCTTGGTTGCATTCCAAGCTCTTTGGCCTTCCGGTATATTATATTCCAAGCCCTATGAGCTTTTAATGTAGTTGCTGCTAAGTCCTGTGAGATCCTGATTGCAGCTCCACGATATTTGAATTGTGTCCTTCTGGCTGCTTGTAATATTTTCTCTTTGACTTGGGAGTTCTGGAACTTGGCTATAATATTCCTGGGGGTTGGTTTTTTGGGATCTCTTTCTCGGAGGGATTGGTGGATTCTCTCCATTTCTATTTTGCCCTCTGCTTCTAGCATATCAGGGCAATTTTCCTGTAGTAATTCTTTGAAAATGATGTCAAGACTTTTTTTCCTGATCATAACTTTTAGGTATTCCAATAATTTTTAAATTATCTTTCCTAAATCTGTTTTCCATATCAGTTGTCTTTTCAATGAGATGTTTCACATTTTCTTCTAATTTTTCATTCTTTTGGTTTTGAAGTATTGAGTCTTGATTTCTTGTAAATTCATCAATCTCAACAATTTTGGGGTCATGAATCTCTTTAGAATTCTGACGAAGTCTATGAATTTTTCAGATTTTTTTTTAGGTTTTTTTGCAAGGCAATGGGGTTAAGTGACTTGCCCAAGGCCACACAGCTAGGTAATTATTAAGTGTCTGAGGCTGGATTTGAACTCAGGTACTCCTGACTCCAGGGCTGGTGCTCTTATCCACTGCTGCCATCTAGCCACCCCTAAACTCATCAATCTCCCTGAGTTCTATTCTTTGTCTGAAGGATTTGTTTTCCTCAGAGAGTTTTCGTATCTTTTTTTCCATCTGCCCAATTTTGCTTTTTAAAGCATTCTTCTCCTCATTAACTTTTTGAACTGTTTTATCCATTTGACCTAAGCTAGTTTTTAGCATGCTATTTTCTTCAGCAGTTTTTTGGATTTCCTTGACTAGGCTGCTGACTTCATTTTCATGTTTTGCCTGCTTCTCTCTCATTTCTTTTCCCAGTTTTTCTTCTAACTCCCTCATTTGATTTTCAAAGTCTTTTGAGCTCTATCATAGCCTGATCCCAATTTCTGATTTTCTTGGAGTCTTTAGATGCAGGAGCTTGTGTTTCCTCATCTTCAGACTGAATATATTGATCCTTCTTGGGATCATAGATAATGTATTTCTCAATGGTGTTCCTCTTTTTTCTCTGCTTGCTCCCAGCCTAAGCCTGTTTTGGGGGTGCTTTCTGAGCTTTTGGGACACTCCCACAAGAGTCTCAGTGTGTGAGGCTCTGTCCTCCCTCCTGGTCTGTGAATGACCATAAGGACCTCCCTCTGCCACAGGGCCGAGGTGGGGGGGCCTGCTGTTCTATGGGGGGGCCTAGACTGGGATCAGGATCTGAATGTGGTCAGAGCCCCAGAGTCCTGTTCCAGAGGCAGAGGACAGAGCTCCGCAGTCTCTCTCTCTTCACTCCCCTCCCTCAGCTCAATGGCCTCATGCCCTGGGGGCTCCTGCTTACCTGCTCCACCTGCTTCTGTTTCCGGGTCTAGGCTGCAGAAAGATCAGGCTGCTCCCTGTGTGCCCTGAGGGCTGGGCTCCACATGCTCGCTCTGGCAGAGGTTCCCCCACTGTTCCCCCAATTTGTGCCCGGTGCTCCCAGGGCGTAGCTTAGGAAACTCCCCCGCTGCTGTGAGCTGTGGCTCCAAGCGGCCTGGGGCTGCCTCCGGGAGGCTGAAGTTCTTTGGCTCTGGCGGGCCACCCCTCAGGTGGGCCGCCCCTCCCGCCCCGGGGAGCAGAGCCTTTCTGCTCTTTTCCAGGTTATCTTGAGTAGGAGAACTGCCTCCCTGGGTCCTTCTGTGGGTTCTGTCTCTCAAAAATTTAGTTAAAGTCTTTAGTTTCAGAGATTTATGAGAGAGCGCCTAAGACACGATCTGCTCTTGTCCCCATCTTGGCTCCCACTGTTTCTCTTTTTATAAAATATGGTTAAAACTTGAGAAAGTGAAGTTAGCACCTTAAAATATACACAAATGCTACGTGTGTATTTTTAAAATGTATGCATGCATACATCTGATGGTGACTTAGACCTAGTGAAATAGCTATTCTAGGAAAATAAATTGCTAAGTAATTTAAAGCTCTTAGAATTGGAAGAACTATTCCAAACCTCATTTTTCAGTTGAGGAACCAAAGATGTACTGAGATTAAGTAATAATCTGAGGGCATATTGTTAGTGAAGAGACCCCACTGGGACTGCAGTCGTCATTCGGTTCTTATTCCAATATTCATTCGTTTGTTCACTATACCATCAGCTTCCTTATTCATAAACTCTAACCTTTTCTTTTGAAAACTGATATCAAGAAAGGTAGAATTCAATTCAAGCAGGAGCTTTCAATTTTTGTTTCTATGTTAGGTCATCTATTTTCTTTTCTAGGACAAAAATAATTATTTTCATCTATTTTCTTTTCTAGGACAAAAATAATTATTTTTGTCTTACTCTGTAAAAAAAAAAAATTGTTGATTTGGCTGTCCCTGTGTCTCTCTTTTCTCTCTCCTTGTATTTCTTGGACTCCTTGAGGCTTCACCTTTGGTCAGCACACTTCCATCTTGCATTTTCTCTCCAAGTAGAGAGGAGGTATTCATTTCTTTTGGTATTAATGTCTAATGAAATCAGATTGCCAGTAGATAGTTCACCTGTAGAGAGAGAAAAAGCTGAAAAAGGAGGACTATATAGATCATATGGAATTAGTTTTGATTAAGAATATAATTGTTCTGTACAAGAGCAAGAAGTATTTCCTAATTCACTAAATAAATGGTTAGTGGCCATTGTAGGAAGAAGAGAAAAATATGAAGCATTTCTTTCTTGGCTAATGGCTGTAGTAGGTATTCTGAGAATGCTGAGTTTAATGTTAAAGCACATTTTCCATTGAAGCCATTTTAGAAATGATTCCACATTAGTTTTTTAAGTTGTTATAATTTTAAAATGCTTTAGTGGACTAGTCTAGACTATTTATAACAGTACCTTGCTAATTGATTAAATATTTCTTGAATGAATGAAATATACTCTATAAATCATCTCTTGAAAAATCAAATTACTTTATAAGGTAGAACTTTTCTGTTCTTTATTTCTGTATACAAGCAATATTTAGTTTTAGAATTTAGAATTCAGGATTCTATAGGTTGTTAAAGTTTTAGTGTCCTGTTCTTCTTGCCTTGTTTTGTGATGAATGGTAGAATAGATCGCATAACATTGTAATTTAATAATAACTATAATTCCATTGTTTACAGCATATACTACTGAAAGTTTATTCATAATTTTATTCTGAGTCATCTTAGAGCTAACTGAATTCAGTGTTTAGAGGACTGGACCTAGAGTCAGGAAGACCTTAGTTCAGATATGTCCTCAAGACACTAACTGTAGTGTGGGCCATATTCAGGGAGAACTAGTACCTCTTATATGAACACTGCTGCACACTTTTCTGGTCTTCTTTCTACCTTTAGTCTCTACTTGATTTACCCAATTCTCACCTGTGGCTCCAAGAAACTAGCCTGTGCAGAGGCCAGACCCCATTAATAATTTCGGCAGATGGGCTATCAGGTTGAGGGCAACTGAGGAGTCTCAAACCTTTCAGTGAGTTTAGGGGGGTGTCTCCCCAAGCTTGTGAAGACTTCCTGTAGCCAAATGGAAAGATGAGAAAATTTGGATCCAATGATCATGAAGGCACCAAGATCATCCACTGTATTCCAAGCCATCACCAGATATCTTGACTTTGTCTTGCTGCTAGACTCTATTAACTCTGGAAGAGACAGAAAGACCAAAATTAGCCCAAGCAGCAATTATCTACAAAAAGAAAACAATACTCTCTCCACTTTGGCCTACTGATGTATGGATTGATTCTCTGCTGCTTGGGCTAATTTTGGTCTAACAATTAACACCAAGAAAACCCAGGTGCTCTACCAGCCAGGACCCATACCATTCATATGTAGAACCATTGGTGACCCCAAATGGAGAAGTTTTAACTACTGTGGACAAGTTCACTTACTTTGACAGTCTACTTTCCAGGGTTGTACACATAGAAGATGAGGTTCAAACACACATTTCCAGGATCTACAAGGCCATTGTGTTGATCTCATGGCTGTATGCCAGTGAAACCTGGACAGTCTACCAGCGCCATGTCAGGAAACTGAATAGCTTCTATTTAAATTGTCTTATGAAGATTCTGAAGATCACCTGGCAGGAGAAGGAACCAGACATCAAGCTCCTTTCTCGAGCTAAACTGTGAAGCATTCAAACATTACTACAAAGGGCCTAACTCCAGTGGCTGGGCACATTGTTCAAATGCTAATTATATGTTTGCTTAAAAGACTTATGAAGAACTCACACAAGGCAGGTGCTCACATGGTGCTTAGAAGAAGTGATATAAGGACACTCTCAAGGTTATCTCTGAAGAATCAATTGGAAGGTATGGGAGATACTGGCACAGCTTCCCACCATGGATTACCTGCATCAAGGAAAGCTCCATGCTCAATGAATCAAACAGAATTGTAGAAGTTCAAAAGAGATGTGAGATTTGGAGACATCTACAGCCCAAATGTTTGTATGGGCTATTTGTGCCTGAACTGTGATAGACCCTTCCAAGCTCATATTGGTCTGACCCACTGGACTGTGACCCCAACGTAGTGATGTCAGCCAACCATACACTTACTAATATTGTGGCCCTGGACTAGTCACTTAAGCTATTTTCCTTAATCCTCTGGAGAAGGAAATGATAATCCACTTCAGTAGCTTTGCCCAGAAAACCCCATAAACAGTATGGTCTAGAATCATGAAAAGTCAGACTTATCAGATCTACTCAACAACAGCAACAACAACTGATGTAAAACTTGTGATAAATATAGGATTTTTCTGGTCTGATCAGATACTTTGACAGAATAGTGGTAGGATAGAGAATGTTTAGGTATTCCAGCAAAAAATTCAGAATTTTAGACATTGCCTACATTTATTTCTAGGAAAAAAAAGAGATTGGATATTTTAATGCTGCACCTTATTGAATATACATAAAATTTATTAAAGGTCTTCTAAGACATGAATTTACTAATACTTGATCATATACATGAGATTTAATCAGTACTTAAAAGGATGAGGCAAATTGCTCTTTCAGATGAATTATTATTCTCAAACTAAATTTCATAAAATGTTAGTAGTTGAATTTTCAATTAAAGTAGCATCATGTTGACTTCAGGGGTATGTACCCAAACTAAAATGAAAACAAAGCCAGGGATTTAACTTTTTTTAATAATACTATTTTCTTGTAGATAGAATTATTTTTGTTGCTCAATTTCAAATTCATGAACACAGAGATGAATTTAATTTTTCTCATTGTTGGTTTGGTCCATCCCAATTTTTTTATTTGAGCTTTTTTCTTAGTGGTGTGGGTTCTGGATCTTTTAATTTCTTTCATTTAAAGCATTCTTTATTTGGAAATCTCCTCCCTTTCATTGTCTCATTATAGAGTGCTGCCTCCTGGCAATTTTATTATATTAGAAAATTCATGTAGAATGAAATTGCTTTTCTAGGATCACACAGCCCAGTATGTGTCAGAGGTTAAGGTTTTGTTGTCATTTATTCAAGCAACAAACAGTAAGTGCCTATTTTTTGTGGAGCACTCTTTGTCTTGAAGGAAGAGTTACAAATTTAAGCAAAAATCCTGGCTCCCAAGGAATTTAGGATCTCAAAGTCTACCATAATTCATTTCATGGCATGCACAAGTTATAATGCTTTGACAGACCACCTACTTTCCTTGTTTCTAATAGTCAAAACTAGTTTGATCTTGAATTTTGCAAATAAATGAAATCCACCTTCTTGATGTAAAAGATGAAACAGTATTGGATGTTGTTAACTTGAGAAGTTTTATCTGATAAAGCAAAAGGAAGTGGTGTTTTTTTTTTGTATTTTTTTTTTTTTTGCTTTATATTATTTGCCCTCTAGGTTTTATTTTGGAAAGTTAAAATTGGTGCTAGTATCAGTGGCTCCTCTCAGTGCAGCTCTTTTAAAAGCAGCCTGAAGAGAGGAAGGAAACTCTAAACTAAGAGCTAATCATAAGGAATCTTGCCTTTTGTTACCTATTCGATTTATTGTAATGTGTCTCATGCTAACTCTCAGACAAACTTTTTAAGCAATTGATTTTTGCATATTTGAAGGTACAAACCAGGAATTTATTGATTTGTTAATACAGAAATTATCACATGCCACAGTATCCTCAAATTATTTTCCTTGTGTTGTGACATAGTCATGATTAAGTTCACTTCCCCTTGTAACTGTTTTTTTTCAAAATTCTGATGGATGATAAACCATGAATAGCAAGCATTTCTTAAATGCCTTTGCAAGGCCAAGTGCAGGGAGCCAGGTTTTAGAGGTTCAGAGACTCAAGAGAACCATCTCTACCCAGTAGGCTTACTTATAGTATATTTACATGTCCACTTAAGAATATTTGTGAAGCTGATAGCACATGATGCTTGGGAGATTTGTTGTAGAAGTTGGGGCTGCAGCTGGGTTTTGAAGCCAGAGGAGAGAGAAAATGGTGAGTTCAGGTAGCAGCCAAATCACCTAACCATTCTGTGCCTCAGCTTCCTCATTTGTTAAATGGGTGTGATAATAAAAGTATTTACCTCCCCAGGGTTTTATCATTTGTAAATCTGTTTGAAAAGCACTTTACAAACTATAAAGTGCTTTGTAAATGTAGTTCTCATCATCATCATTATTATCTAGTAGGATAATTCCAGAATTTAGGAGTGTGTCTAACTAGTTAAAGCTTTTGAAGTCAAGCATGAGTAGTCTGTTTTTTTTCCTAGAAAATGTGCAGTTTGGGATTTTTGTACTGTAATGTAATTAATTGTGCGTTGCTTTTCCATGTACTACTGAATGGGGAGGTGGGGAATGTGAATATGAATAAGCATTAAAAAATGTGGTAACGTGGAAATACAAATGAGTTTTTGTCTCATCTCCTGACCTAAGGTGACCTAATACAGGGTCCTCCAAAGGGCAGAAGGAAATGAAGTGTTTTAATGTAGATGTAAAATGCCTCATTACTAGTAGGCACATTACACACAGACACACTCATACACATACAAGTGGACTTTCAAAAAGTGTTTTGATCTGTTGTGCTGAGTCTAAAGGAGAAAAAATATCATTTTTTAAAAAATTTTTCACTCATTTTCTTTCAGGAAAAGTTGCCATCAAAAAAGAAGCCTTGTGTACCCACACTGGCAAAGAAACCTGGTTTTCCCTTCAGCCTGTTGATTCCAATTCTGAAGTTCAGGTAAACATTAAAATTTAAATTTTAAAAAGACTATTATACACATAAAATGCAAAACTGGTTGGTATATGTAGTTGGTGCTATCTTATGCAATTTATTTTTAAATAAATTTTTTAATATCTTTTGTTTTTTATATTTCCTAAATTTCTTCCTGTGTACCTTCACCTCCCTTCTGTCTTCTCCCCAAAACATTCTTTATAAAAAAGATTGATTTTAAAAAGAAAAATAGAGGAAGAGGAAAAAAAAAATCAGTGAAACTGATCAGTACATTAAAAAAAATCTGATTTTTATGTTAAAAAAATCCATACTCATGGCCATATTTTAGTTTTTAATACTCACACAAAGGACAATAGAATAGTCTCACATCACAGGGGATTTTATGAGTTGGCAAAGGGTGGGGACAGAGTTGAGTTGACTTTGTGTACCTGTTCCACCCTTCTGGGCCCCTCTCTGGCCTTGGGCTTGGTTCTGGAGATTGGTCTGTTATAAGATGCATATTTTCTCACTATATTTTAATTTTTTGGTAGACTTTTTCCCCTTTTTTTGATTCTACATTTTATTTCTCTGAACCTCACTTTTTTCTTCCTTAAGATGAGGATGTTGAAATTGATGACAGACTTTTCAACTCTAAATTTGGATTTCTTTAACTGAGTCACTACATACAGATTAACTATTGCCTAAGAAAGGTGAATGAAATGAAAAAATACGATGCTTATAGGACTTAACTGGAAGAATAATAATATCCTTGCTATAAATAGGAGGGATGAGTTTCCAGGGAAGAGAGAGTTTGATTCTGAACATGCTCGGTTTGAGATGTCTTATTGGGCATGTGAAACTGGAAATTTCAAGCAGGCATTTCTGAGCATCACTATGTTTATTAAGTACACTATCTGTTTCTTTGTGCCTTAGACAAAAATTTTGAATCCAATTGGACTAGGTGGCAGTCTGTCAGAACCTCTCTCTGCAGGAAGTGGTGGTAGTGGGGTCTCTGTAGCTGCTGACATTATTTGTAGAGCACTCACCTGTCAGGTCCCAAGGGAGGTGTCTCACCACCCTTATCTCTTTTGTTCTTCACAACAGTGCTATCATTATTCCTTTTGACAGAGGAGGCAATTGAGGCAAGAAGAGACACAGAGCTAGAAAGTCTGAGACTGAATCTAAACCTACGTCTTCCTAACTCTAGGCTCATTTTGTCCATTGCCCCTTCTAGCTGCCCCAGACTAACATTGATCTCCCTCTTTGGGTCAAGTCATTTATAATCTATTTTGAAGAACCTAAATAAATGTGTTTCTGGCTAATGTTGTCCTCATTTTGGACACATTTGGACTGTCAGGTGACTTGTTGAAATCCAGGTTACTGTCTCTGGCAGTCACTTAATTGATTGGTCTAGCCAGCATTCTGTTGAAGAAGCTTCCTTGTTGTTCAGTCATTTTCATTTGTGTCCAATTCTTTGTGACCTTACTGGGGCTTTCATGGCAGAGATACTGGAATGCTTTACTATTTCCTTCTCCACTCATTTCACAGATGAGGAAACTAAGGCGAGCAGTGTACTGTGATTTGTCACATAGCTGGTCAGGGTCTGAGGCCAGATCGGGGCACAGGAAGATGAGTCTCCTGACTTCATTCCCAGCACTGGAGTCAATGCACCAACCTAGCTCTCCCAAAATGCTTCAGGGGCTCCCTATTTCCAAAACAATCATATTGTTTTCTGTCATGTAAAGCTTTTCACAATCAGACTGACTGTATTTTTCATATGCACTTATCTGCCAACATAGGATCATAGATTGGTTGTTGTTTGTCTTGTTTTCAGAAAGGACTAATGACATCATGGGGTGTTATCTTGACTTGCTCATGAATTAGATGTGAGGCAGAGTTGTACGACGTCTTCAGCCTCACTCTCTTTTCCCAACTCATTGACTGCCAGGAGCAGGGTGACTGGCAAGCCAGGCCCAGGATGCAGTGGATGATCTTGGCCTCTTAGAGGTCTGATCACTTTCGAAGTGCTCCATAGCGTTGATTTTAACTGCCTTCATGACCATTGGAACAGATTGTTCTTATCTGCCCATTCCTCTGGGAGATGTCTTCAGATGCTTGGGATAGACATTCCCCTAACTCACCAATGGATTGAGGCCTGTCAGTCTGATTTAGACCATCTGCTGAGGCAGTGGGGTTTAACTTTTGGTCAGGTTTCAGCTACAGAGCAACCAGTGAGATTTGGGTGACAGATAGTTGGACAGCAAAGATAGATGATGAGCAGATCTGAAAAAGGCTTTGCAAGCCCTCATGTCAGAAGGGCTAGTCCCAAACTGTATTAGACCTTGGAGTCTAATCCTCCCATTTTAGTGATGAGTAAGCAGGGTCTTAAGTCACCTGAAAGTACATGTCACACAGGATTTGAGTCTAGGTCTTTCTGGCTCAAGGTCCAGCTTGTCATCCTTTACCACACATTGCTTCTGTGGTACATGTCCTGTTCTCCCCAGTAGAATGTTAGCTCCTACTGAAGAGGAGCTATCTCACTGGATCTCTAGTCTTGACTTGTATGTATATTCAATTAGTCCTCACTTGTGTCTGACTCTTTATGACCTCATTTGGGGTTTTTTTGGTAAAGATACTGAAGTGTTTGTCATTTCCTTCTCTAATATGTAACAGATGAGAAAACTGAGGCAATGGGGTGAAATGAGTTGCCCAGGGTCACACCGCTAGTAAGTGTCTGAGGACAGATTTGAATTCAAGAAGATGAGTTTTCCTGATTTCAGGTTAGGTACTTTATGCACAATACTGCCTAACTACCCCCATTTTCTAGACATGATTTTAAAAATGTAGTGATTATTTTCTATATAACTTTAAGGGTTTTGTTGCTGGTTTTTTAGATAACTCACCATATTCTTCCTCTTTAAAATTGTTTGTCTTCTTTTGAGAGATTTTCATTCTTCCTTGTACAATTGTAGAGATTTTCTTACTCTTTGTCTCTGAATTCTTTGAAATCTGTTCTTCTCAAATCTGAAGTTTATCTCAAAAGTAGGCTTAGTTTTCCCTCCAAAGCTATATTAAGATGATGTGGTCACTTCCTCCCAAGGTTCCCGTCATTTCTCCTTCAACAACCAGTTCCTCCTTATAGGTCACCCTCAGGTCCAGAATTAGCAGTTCCCCTCCTTGCTTCCTCCACCTTTTCAAGAATGAAATGGTCTTCAAGTCAGCAAAAGTATAGCTCCTTAAATCCCAAGAGTACTGACAGACCCAGCACCTTCTTGATGTGCCTTTGGGTCCTCTTGGTGGTGTGTTTCCAGAATGGATCATCTGCAGTGTCTTCCTCTCAGGAGACTGCTGACATGACCTACAATTCAGCTGCAGATCCAGAAAACCCATAAAACATTTATTAAGCTCCTCTGCACCAGAAACTGTGTTGCTGCTCACTGGGAGACAGTCAGTGAAAAAGAAGGATGGTCCTGGAATGGGAGATGAAGAGCCAGGAAAGGGAGCAGGAGAATGGGAGTGAGGGGTGGAGGTGGGACTGGGGGCTGGGGGCTGGGGGATGGAGCCAGTCCAGGCAGCAATTGGAAAGTGGAAGGAACCCTCTTTAAAGGAAGATCCTGGAAGGGTTTGGGGCTGTGCCCTCGGGAGAGGAGGCTGAGGGGAGCTATTGTCCAGGTATTAGCAATGATGAGGGAAGCTTGGCAGGACCACTTGTTTCCTGGACTTAAACATGTTTGTTTAAATTGTACATCTATGAGTTCGAGTTTACCAGCTTATTCTAAAATTTTTAGTTCATTTTTTTTTTAGGTTTTTGCAAGGCAAAAGGGGTTAAGTGGTTTGCCCAAGGCCACACAGCTAGGTAATTATTAAGTATCTGAGGCCAGATTTGAACCAAAGTACTCCTGACTCCAGGGCCAGGGCTCTATCCATTGTGCCACCTAGCCGCCCCCTTTAGTTCATTTTTATTCTTCATTCACCATGCTTATGGACACAAATGTATAATATTAATATCCTTTTTCCAACAAATTGTCTCCTGTGAATTAGGAGCCTCTAAAATTTTATTATTTTCCCTGTGCCTAAGTTGTGACTCAGGGTGATATCTTTTAATGGATGGATATGAGATTTTCCCCCGATGATGTTTGTCCTTCATTATGGAAGAAGACCACAACATCAGGGAGTGATACCATAACAAGCAGAAGAACCAAACTTGAGCAGCGAAGGGGAGCTGTACTAAGTCCCCAGACTCACGTTCTCCTCTGGTGCCATCTGCATCCAGTGGCCAGATAGGAATCAGGACAACTGAAGATAGCCCTGGTTGAGACACAGTCTGGATTAAGTGACCACCCAAGGTCACACAGCTATAAGGGGCAAATGTTTGAGACTGGATTTAAACTCCCATCCTCCTGACTTCAAGACCAGTGCTTATCCACCACACCACCTCACTGCCCCCTTTTTCCCCCTCCAAGGCAGATATATGCTTTCCAGCCTGTAATATAATATATAATATGTAATATAATATATAAATATTAAAAATATAAAAAAATAACAGCGTATATTTCCCCTTGCCCAAGGGCTCATTATTTTGGTATATATTAATACCCATGTTTTATGTTGAATTTTGTTCCTGAACATAGCTAGGAGCCTGTTGGTGTGGGCAATTTCAAGTGAGGAAATTTTTTTTTCTACCAGTAGTCTTTCAACTCATAATCTTAGAGAGTTACCACAGTTAGTGAGAATTGGTGATCTGTCCCAAGTCACATGGACACATCTTTTTGCCAGAGGACTTAAAGCAGGTTTTTTTATGGAGGTTCACTTTCTTTCTTCCTTATTAATCATTTTTCAGTGTCATGGAAGAACAATTTTTAACATTGTTAAATATTAAATTTCTAACATTGTTGTTGTTTTGCAAGGCAGTCAGGGTTAAGTGAGTTGCCCAGGGCTCCACAGTTAGTAAGTGTCAAGTGTCTGAGGTTGGATTTGAACTCGGGTCTTCCTGACTCCAAGGCAGTATTCATCCACTGCCCTACTTAGCTGCCCTTTAACATCCATTTTTAAAATTTGAGTTCCAGGTTATTCTGCCTCCTTGTGAAGGCACTTTAATGAAGATTGTACAAATGTAGCCATGCAAAACATTTCCATATTGTCCATGTTACAAAAAGAGACAGATAACCCCCCCCCCCCCCCAACATAGAGAAAATGTTTGGATTTGCATTCAGATTCCACTAGTTCTTTGTCTGGTGGTGCATAGCATTTTTCGTCATAAATCCTCAGAAATTAAGAGCTTAACCAGTCCTAGTTGATCATCCTTGCAATATTGCCATTACAGTATTCTACAGGATTTGCATTGGTTCGTGTAAGACTTGACTGGCTTTTTTGAAAATATCCTTCTTAAGGTGGCTTAGCCCTACCTGGTCTAAAATTATATTATAAAGCATCAGTTATCAAAACTGTCTGGTATGGGCTAAGAAATAGAGCGGTGGACCAGTGGAATAGACTAGGTGCAAAAGCAGGAGATGATTACAGTAATCTGCTGTTTGATAAACACAAAGAGTCCAGCTATTGGGATAAAAACTCCCTCTTTGATAAAAACTGCTGGGATAATTGGAAGTTAGTATGGAAGAAACTTAGATTAGACCAAGGCCTCACACCCTTTACCAAGATATGGTCCAAATGGTTACAGGACATAGACATAAAAAACAATACTATAAGCGAATTAGAAGATCAAGGACTAGTCTACCTGTCAGATCTATGGAAAGGGGAATGGTTTATGACTAAGGAAGAGTTGGAGAACATCACCAAAGACCAATTAGATGATTTTGATTACATTAAATTAAAAAGCTTTTGCACAGATAAAACCAATGTAACCAAGATCAAAAGAAATGTAGTAAATTGGGAAACAATCTTTATAACTAATGATTCTGACAAAGGACTCATTTCTAAAATATACAGAGAACTGAGTCATATTTTTAAAACAAAAAGCCATTCCCCAATTGACAAATGGTCAAAGGATATGCAAAGGCATTTTACAGATGAGGAGATTAAAGCAATCCATAGCCATATGAAAAATTGCTCTAAATCATTAATTATTAGAGAAATGCAAATTAAAGCTTCTGTGAGGTACCACCTCACACCTCTCAGATTGGCCAGTATGGCCAGAAAGGATAATGATCATTGTTGGAAGGGATGTGGGAAATCTGGGACACTATTACACTGTTGGTGGAGCTGTGAACTCATCCAACCCTTCTGGAGAGCTATTTGTAACTACGCCCAAAGGGCAACAAAAATGTGCATACCCTTTGACCCAGCAATACCACTACTGGGTCTATACCCTGAAGAGATGATGAAAAAGGGTAAAAATATCACTTGTACAAAAATATTCATAGCAGCCCTGTTTGTGGTGGCAAAGAATTGGAAATCAAGCAAATGTCCTTCAATTGGGGAATGGATTAGCAAACTGTGGTATATGTATGTCATGGAACACTGTTGTTCTGTTGGAGGCCAGGAGGGAACGGGATTTCGGGGAGGCCTGGAGGGATTTGCATGGGCTGGTGCTGAGTGGTTTGAGCAGAGCCAGAGGACCACTGTATGCCCTGGTAGCAACATGGGAGTGATGATCAACCTTGAGGGACTTGCTCATTCCATCGGTACAGCATTTGGGAACAATTTTGGGCTGTCTTCAAGAGAGTGCCTTCTGTGTCCAGATGGGGAGCTGTGGAGTTTCGGGGACTATTCCCTTTAATTTAGAGAAAAGGGCAGATGTCTTATTGTCTGATCTTGTTACCTCTTGGACCTCTTGTCTCTTCTTTGGGGATGTGATTTCTCTCTTGTCACGCTCAGTTTGGATCAGTGTACAACATGGACATGGAGTGGGGACTGGCGGATTGCTTTCCATGGTGGGGATGGGGGAGGGAAGTGGGATTGGGGGGAAAGTTGTAGAACTCAAGTGATATCTTTAATAAAAATAAATTTTAAAAAAGTCCTTCTTATCATTTCTTCTAGCACTATATTATTCCATAATTCCATCCCTCTACTTGTTTAGTCCTTCCCCATTAGTTCCCAGTTCTTTGGGAGGCTCACATTTTGTTCACTTTGTCGTGTTGCCTCTCTCTTTACATGGAGAAGCAAATCATTCAAACCTTGAAAAATTTCAGAAACTGCTTAGATTCAAATAATTTTTTTCATAGTGTCAGTGTCTTTATTTGTCCAGGTTCTCTTTCTATTTCCACATTTGTGTCTTCCTTTTCTCAGTCCAGAGATCTTTCTAAAATGTAGTCCTTAATCTTTAAAGGTCTTCAGTCTGCCTTCATGTGCCAACAGATAGATGTTAGTGATTTAGATATATTAACTATCTTAGACACATAATGAGTACAGTTTTGACCAACATGAACATTGTTCTCATTAAAAGTTTTTCTAGAGTTGGCTATGTATTTTTCCTGATTCTGCATAATGGAATTTTGGTAGCCATATAGTTTGTTCTTCCTGTTTTCTACAAGAATGATAGTTCTCATTTCTGTCCAAAAACATTCACCTTTCTTTTTAGTTTTTGCAAGGCAATGGGGTTAAGTGACTTGCCCAAGGCCACACAGCTAGGTAATTATTAAGTGTCTAAGGCTGGATTTGAACTCAGGTACTCCTGACTCCAGGGCCAGTGCTCTATCCACTGTGCCACCTAGTTGCCCCATCATTCATCTTTCTAACCTTGTTTACCAGATGTGAAAAATATATATCAAGAACTTAAATGTCAAAAAAGAATGAAGATGCTAATGATAATAATGATAATGATAATAGCTGACATTGATATAGCATTTTTAAGATTTGCAGGATGCTTTTATATATTTCAGTTAATCTTCCCAGTGACCCTCATGGGATAGTTGCTGTTATTATCCCTATTTAATAGCAGAGGAAACTCAGGCAAATGGGTTAAGTGACTTGACTAGGGACACAGCTGGTAAATATCTTGAATCAGGATGCAAACCCAGGGTCTTCATGATTCCAAGGTCAGTTAGATCTACTTTATTTTTTTTAACCGGGCAATGGGGTAAGTGAATTGTCCAAGGTCACACAGCTAGGTCAATCTTAAGTGAATGAGGTCAGATTTGAACTCAGGTTCTCCTGACTCCAGGGCCAGTGTTCTACCCACTGCACCACCTAGCTGCCTCCCAAGATCCACTTTTTGACTTCCTTTTGCCTAACTACAGATAACCCATTCAGATGTTTCTTTTGTGTGATAAATACTTTCTAAAGATAAATCTCTATTTGTTTAAAAAATCATAGTTGCCTCTTATCTTCTAGGAGCATTATTTGTCCAGAATTATAACTCTGAAAGTCTTTTTTTTTTTAATTTCCAAATCTAACAGACACAGACATATAGACATTGCAAAGGACAAAATATATGGAAAGAAAAAAGACAATTTTCTTATGTTTAATTTGCTTTCTAAAATAGTATCTAGGGGCAGCTAGGTGGCAGTGAGCACCGGCCCTGGAGTCAGGAATACCTGAGTTCAAATCTGGCCTCATTCACTTAATAATTACCTAGGTGTGTGGCCTTGGGCAAGCCACTTAACCTCATTGCCTTGCAAAAAATAAAATAAAAAAAATAAAATAGAATCTAATTATTTCATCAAGTTATTTTTGAAAGCTATCCTTCTGTGCATTTTTAAAATGCCTCAATATTTTCTTTTCCTTTTTCATATTACTGTTTTTACTTCTCTTCCCCAAAAGAAACATAATCTTTGTTGCAAATAATCAAACAAAATTAAATGACCCTTTTGCCTTGTCCCAAAGTTGTGACTCATTCTTCATTTAGTCCCTCAGCCCTCTGTCTGGTGATAGAGAGCTGCTTTTTCATCAGTTCTCTGCAGTCCTGGTTGGTCATTGCGCTGATCAGATATATTGAGGCTTTCATTACTGTTTCTCTTGGATATGTTGTTGACAAAGAAGTGAAATAGTCTCTGCCTTCGAGGACCATTTGTTTGGAGACTCTTGAATCAATTGAGCAATAATGCTGTTCTTCTAAACAAGAATGAAGAAGCCTCTACTGTGAGTTTTAAGTTTAAAATAAAGACATTAACATCTAGAACAGATGCTAATGCAAGCCCTGATGCAATCTCAGTCTTGCGACAGCTAAAGTTCTGCTTTTCCCTCGATGCCAAACTAGGCTTGCCAGAGGATTATTGTTTTTTCTCATTTTCCCATTAGCTAACAATCTTCCTTGTAGCTGGAGGATGAGTTGTATAGTTTTCTTAATGCCAACCCTCCACCTGGGTGCTAAGTCCCAACTTCTACCAACTCCAGAGATCCTTTGGTTACATCTTTGATTACCTTCTCTCAAAACTGGCTCAATACTGCTTTAAGATGTACACTAAGTCTCCCTGATCTTAATTCTTGTGTGTGACCTTCTTCCCTATTATACAGGGGATTTCTTTCTTGTGTTAGGGATAATTCTTGGGCTCCCTGTTTACTGTTCCCTCCCAAAGGAATAAAGCATTTAGGCTAGATTATCCCTTTCATAGACCATGCCCCCCAGTCTACACCTTTCTCTTTTCCTTCTCTGTCCTTTCCTCAGATGCAGTTAAACTGTATCATAATGTAAAGGGAAGTTGGAGGCTTTGGGGGACATTTTGGCTGTTATATACAGATAAGATTGATAATACCTACAGTTGTCATCACTCAGTTTTGCACAGATTTAAAACTCCAAATGAGCCATTCTGGATTTTTAGCCCTATTCCTGAATGAGTTATCTGAATTTTAGGGGACCAAGGTGCTTTCAAGAATGACCCCAAGTCTACTTCCACTTAGATTCTTTTTTGAAAATTTCTTTAAAACCATTTTTTCATGAATCAGTCAGTAATAATTCTTGGTTTTTAATTTAGAAATCTTGGTAGGCTCAATCACTTCTCAACATTGTTGATTGCCACCTACTTCTTTTTTTTATTTATTTAAGATAATGGGGTTAAGTGACTTGCCCAGGGTCACACAGCTAGGCAAATATTAAGTGTCTGAGCTGTGCTCTATCCATTGCACCACCTAGCTGCCCCTCACCTACTTCTTATAACTCTCTTCCCTTGGTTTCTCAGGCATTGGATTATTTGGACTTTCTCCTTATTCCAGTTCCACTGATTTCCATTTGTAGGTTCTCTTTCTCTTCCTTTCCTAACAATTATTTTACCTCACAGTTGCAGTGGTGCATTCTCTCCTTTTTTATTTTCCATATTTCTCAAATAGCAGTGTTCTAATTTTGAAGTACCAATTTATATCTGATAAAGGATTATATTTAGTATATTTATTATTCAAGGATCCTTCAAGATCCTAGTCCTAGTCCCTCTCTTTTTCTTTTTGTACTGTTTCTTAGAGAAACTATTCTACCTTTAAGTTATTTCTGAGCATTTTACTGTTGCTTGAAATCTACAAGTTTGTACCCCTCCACCCCATTTCCACCCCCATACACCTCCCACTAATATTTTCAATTGTCTGTAGGACATTTTCATTTAAATATTTTATCATCTTGTCCCTTCCCTCCTTGCCTTCCCTTGACCCCTCCCCCTCCCTTCAATCTCCCCTAAGGTAAACCCACCAGGAGAGTTTCTTTTTTTTCCCAACTTCACTTACTTATTAACTGGCTGGCTGACTGGCTTATGCCCCTGAAGAATGATCATATATGTACTTTGGTATTCTATCTAATTTTATTTTGCTAATAATATAATAACTCTCCAAATTATACTACTTTACTGACCATAACATAGAACCTACAAATGAGATCTCTCTCACATTGTGAGAGCATAAGAAGATTTAAATGATTTTAAAGACCATTTTTATATGTTTTTTAAATCCTTTCTTAGTTCATAATTCAATTTTTAATAAATATCTAAATTAATTTTAATGAAATTTAAAGAATGGTTTTAAAAGGAATTTCTGTATAATGTTATGAAGCCAGGATACTATGCAACTTCTTATTATGACACTATTTTATGTTTGTCTCCAAATTAAAAGGTATATATTTATACCTTAAAAAGAAGTTCATACATATCTTTAAGAGATAAATTCCTTGTTTTATTGCCGTCAAAGAGGCACTTTTAAGAAAGGGAAAGCTTCAGCATAAATATTAGTATATTTTCTCAGATTAATTAATTAGTTGAAATTTGAAAATTCAGAATTAACAAGTGGGGAATATTTTCCATCAACAATAATACTGAGGCTAGAGATTATTACAATAAATCCTAATAAACCTTACTATGGTCTATACATAAATTGTTTGTTTTTGTTGTTAAGTATCCATGAAACATTACATGTTGACAGATTTATTTTAAGAAAGCAGAAAATGCAAACTTTGGTTTTGATTTTTGGAGGGATTCCCTATGAATGGCATGGTTCTCTAGATTCTCTTGTTTGAGGATGACCTTCTGGTCTTGTCAAGTCAGAACAGTGCATCCACAATCACTCAAAAGAGTTTGCCATAACCTTCCGTACCAGAAGAAGAGGGTTGGGGTGGAAGGGAGGGCACCAAGTCAGTGAAGACAACAGAGGCGTCCACAGTTCCTTCCTGCCCTCTATCCAGTGGGTGGTTGAGTCCTTCTACCTTCATTAACCTCTCTCCTGAAGGCCCCCTCTCCGCTCTGTGCCTCAAGCCCCTCACTACTCCAATCCATCCTCAATCCAACTCTCTTCATAAAACGAAAGTCTGAATCTATCCCTTCCCTGTTCAGAAAACTTGAGGAGATCCACGTTACCTCCGAGATCAAATATAAAATCTTCTGTTTTGGCTTTTAAAGCCGTCCTAGCTTTCTGGTCTTCTTATGCTTCAGTCCACTCCCTGAACCCTTGAACTCCAGGACCCCGGCCCTCCCTGCTGTTCCTCAACTGTGCATCTGCTTTAACTTTTCCTTCCCCCATGCCTGTCATTCTCTACCTCCTCATCACCTTCCTCTGGCTTCCTACAAGGTCTTAGCTAAGGTTAGACCTTGTGCACTTGTCTAGTCCTCTGTAACTTTGACCTGAGTGCTTTCCCTCCGAGCACTGTATCCTGTCTTTATCGTGCTTGTGTCTAGTCATCATCATGTCTCCCCCATTCTGCTGAAAGAGTCAGTGAGGGCAAGGAATGGGTGTATGTGTGTCTCTGTGTGTGTCTGTGTGTGTGTGTCTCTGTATGTAGTGTGTGTGCTAGGGGCTTTCAGGGGGATTGACATTTCTTTTGTTTAATAATTGTGGCATGAAAATGAATAAAACACCATTAGAGTGAGTGTGTGTGTGGGTATGTATACACACATGTATGTATGTATGTATGTGTACGTGCATAGGCTGGAGACACCTCCTTTGCGCTAAACATGTGGGTGACTCAGCCATTTCGTTGCTTGCCTCTTTTTCAATGAAGTGTGGTTTGCACTTGTGTGAACATCACCCGTGGTCGGCCTCTTGATTTTATCGTTGAATCTGAGCCGTTCGTAGATTCCATCTGCACACATGGCACCGTCGGTTACAGGAGACAACTCTTTTGACATACTCTTATTGTCCTTCTGAGAGGTCTGTTGCTCAGTAAAGTAATATCTGCTTTTTCCAAAAGTAGCTCTTTACATGTTTAAGCTGCATAGCATTTACTTTGAGAATTTTATTCCAGTACATTTTAATTATTATGATTCAAAATAATAGTAACACAAGACTTAGTTACTGTGTTGAAGCAAAAGGAAAAGTAGAGGAGAAAATGGTGTGTGGGGAACTCTTTTTTGATTTCTCAATGTGCAGGCATGTAGAAATATTTAAAACGAGGAAGTTTGCATGTAAATATGGTATTTCATTCAGAATCATTCATATACTTCCTCTTCAATCTTCAGCCTTTTTTTTTTGCAAGATATTTTTCTTATCTCCACAGATCTTTTTGTTAATTGTTGGCAGTTGCTCAACCCTGCCACAGTGCCTGCAGTAATCATGAAGTTCCCTGAACTAGTGTTTACAGTTTAGCTTAGACAATACTCATGTCTAAAATGCATTTGGTGAAAAGACATTTATAAATACCTACATTTCTGATTCTCAGTGGTTCCTATACTTCCACTGAATGCTTTCCATTGGAACGAATAAAACAGTGTGTTGAGTTCACTGAATATCTAAAAGAAAGAGTATCCAAAAATTTAGAAAACAGACTTAAATTGAACTTAGAATAACAGTTCTCAAATTTAGAAAACAGACTTAAATTGAACTTAGAATAACAGTTCTCAAGTTGGGTCTCAGGAACTACAGGAAAGTTAAGATATACAGAATTTCCAATATCTTGTTGGTGGTAACAATAGTATGTGAAGTCTGTATGAAGATGAATAGTTACTTCTACTTCTTTTACTTTCCTCATGGGTGCCCTTTAGCCTTATATTTAATGTTTTAAATCATTTCAAAGCCTAGAACAACCAATAATGCATGGACTGGGCACAGTAAGTCTCCTACCTTTCCTAACTTCTTTTCTTTCTAAACCTACTTGGCTCCTTCCTCTTTTTCTCATCATCTCCTATTTTGTGCCCTTCTTAATCTTCCCTTTCCATTCCCCCTCTGCTGTTTCCCCTCTTCCTTTTCCTCCTCTTTTATCCCTTTTTCCTCCTTTTCTTCCTTCTTTCTCCTTTCCTCCCCTTTCTTCTCTCTCTACCCTCCCTTCTTTATCAATCCTCTTTCATCCTTTCCTAACATTTCCCTTCTTTCTTCCTTACCCCTTCCTCTCCCTCCTTTTCTCATTTCTTTCCCTCCTTTTTAATAAATAGGATTATGTCCACTTTTATATTTTTCTCTTTGATCAATTGTATAAGAAGATAAATATGACTCAGTTCTATCCCCTTTTCTCTCTCTGCCCACCTTTCCCTTTCCTCTGTTTTTGTTTGTTTGTTTTTAGTTTTTACAAGGCTGTGGGGTTAAAGTGACTTGCCCAAGGTCACACAGCTAGGCAGTTATTATGTGTCTGAGACTGGATTTGGACTCAGTCCTTCTGACTCCAGGGCCAGTGCTCTATCCACTGTGCCACCTAGCTGCCCCACCTTTCCTCTATTTTTTCCTCCATTCCCCCCTCACAAAATGAATTTGTTTAAAAATAAGATATTCTTTCTAAATTGCAGCAGTAGAACTCTTCAGGCCATTTAAACTATGAACATGGAACAATTTCCTGAAGTACTTGGGCATCTGGCAGACAAAAAAATATGATTTCAGTCAGTCACTTTGTACTTTTATTACTGTGACTTAATAGTTCCTTAGTAATAAGCCTCTCTTGAATTTCTGGATCTCACCACAAGGTAGGATCCAGAAATTTGTTTTATAGTTTTGCGTAATATGGTTTTTGCCATATCTTTTTAAATGAGTCTTAGATAAAGAATTATAGACTATTGTGTATTAAGTGTTGTGGTTGTTGAGTTTTTGTCCAGCTGTATGACCCCATGAACTGACCACAGAAAACTGGGCTTTTCTGTCCTCCATTATCTCCCTTAGACTGTCCAAAGTTTATGTTTATTGTCTCCATGATTCTATCCATCTCATCTTCTACCTTCTCCTTTTCCTTTAACCCTTAATCTTTCCCCAAATCAGGGTCTTTTCTGATGAGTTCCATTTTTCTCATTATGTAGCCAAAGAATGGCCTTCTCATGTGGGTGCCTTTTAGCCTTAAATGTAATGTTCTAAAACGTTTCAGAGCTTCTTAAAACTAATAATACATTGTCCTGATGCTTATAAGTCTCCTGCTTTCCCTGCTTCTTTCCTTTCTAATCTACTTCCTTAACACTTGCAATAAATAACCTGAATTAATTTTTAAAGTATTGACTTAATTTTTACTTCACTTTACAATACAGCTTACACTTTTATTTTTACTTAATCTCTTTGCTGTCCAAGGGACTCCAAAAAACTTCTCCAGCACCACAGTTTGGAAGCATCAGTTTTGCAGGACCTCCCTCCCCCTTCTTCCTTTAAGGTGCAGTGCAAACACCATCTCCTGAGGGAAACTTCCCGATCCTTCTAACTGCAGGACTGAATCTTACAGTCATACATTGCTATTGGATAAACCATAACTTTGATTATTACTTTTATTGACAAAGTGATGTCTCTACTTTTTTTAGTCTGATGTCCCTATTTGTCATTGCTTTCCTTCCAAGGAGCAAGCGCCTTTTAATTTCATGGCTAGGGTCACCAGCTACTCTGATCTTTGAGCCCAAGAGTATAAAGTCTGACACTCTTTTCCATTTTGTCTCCTTTTATTTGCCAGGAAGAAACCAATCAGTTGTCCTATGTTTGGTTCTAACTGTTGTTTCTTGGCTTGCATACAGTTTCCTTAGGAAAAAGTAAGATAATCTGTTACTCCATCACTTTAACAACATCATCTTTTAGGGTTTTAAATAGTTCAGCTTGAATTCCATTATCTAATAGAAGTTTATGTCGATTTTTACTATGTCAGATTAAAACATAGTGCATATAGGAAACTGTTTTAATGTATGTCGATCATCAAAAGAGTGAAAAAGCATTCCCTGTTTTTCCAAGGCCAGAAGAAAAATGACTAACAATCAGTTAATAGCCATTATAATAAACCCACAAGCATTTATTAAGTAACAGTGCTAAGCATGTGAGTATACTTATGAGGATACAAAGATAGAAAGGGAGAGTCACAGTATGCAGGTGAACATAGAGGCAGGTGAGTGTTTATGGAATGTGTCCAAAATGTGTCCTTGAAAACAAGGTAGTTTGGGGTCAGGACCAGGAAATTCCTGAGAAGGACTATGGCCTTTGTGGCTTGAAGATACAGTGTCAGGAAGGGAGCAAAGTATTAAAATGGCAGGAAGGAGCCAAATTATGAAGAGCTTTCCATGTCAGACGAATTTATATTTTATGTTTTAGTTCAGAGTATACCTCTCGAGATCATTACATGGAACTATGGCACAATCAGTCCTTTGCTTTAGGAAAATCACATTGGTTGCAGGTGGAAGGTAGAGTGAAGTGGAGAGAGACTTGAAGCAGGGAGACTAACCAGAAGACTATTAAAACAAACCAGACATGAGGTCATGAGAACCTCCAGGAAGGTGATCACTGTTGGGATGGAGAGCCAAGGGGTTCAATGCATGATTGTTGTGGAGAGAGAGAGATGGTGAGCTGTAGCAGCCGATTGCCAGGGCCAACTCAGTGAGAGTGAGGAGCTAGAGATGGCAAAAATGCTGTAGCCCTCTGCAGCTGGAAGTGTGCTAGTGGCCTCAGCAGGAATGGGAAACATTTGGGAGGAAAGAGAATGGCTTCTGTCTAGTGGGCAGCATGATAAAGAATGCAGTGGTAAAGAATTGAAGTCCCCTAGCCTAGATGAGCCTCTTCTGCAGATGCTGATGAGATAGCTAAGTCATGATCATCTTTGAAATCACGGAGGACAAGAGATAACTACCACAGGATGGGGACGAGTAAATCCTCAGTTTTTAGGGGGGGGGGGAGTGCAATAAGGCAGATTTATGGATCAGTAAGGACAAGCTTGGAACAGGGCTATCAGAAAATGGAATGACCAGTCGTAAGAGTTGTAGGCTCCTTCTCAGTGCCCATCTCGAAGGACTTGGAGAGCTTGTCATACAGGTTGGAAAGACACAGGTCTTTTCAGGTATGAAAAAGGTCCCTTCTAACTCTGAAACAGATTCATTAAGACAAGAAGATATTCTTGAATCCCTCCCTCCCCTGCCTAGAAAGTTAGCATTTTTGTGCTAAATTTTGCCCATATTGTCTCATGGACCTCCCCCGCCACCATTCCTTTAAGGTACAGTGCAAACACCATCTCCTGAGGGAAACTTCCTAATCCTTCCAACTGCAAATTCTACACTACCTTAAATTTCACTAATTTCCTTTATGATGAATATACTTATGTATTTGCTTATCCCCTGCATTAGCACATAAGCTTCTCATGAATAGTAATTATTCCTACCTTTGTATCTCTGTATTTGTCTTTAGCACCTAGATTGGAGTGTATATATGCAAGTTAAAAGGAGTGAAGTAATTTTGATTAAAATATTCATTTAATTAGAGTGGAAGATAGCTTTTGTTCCCATTATATAATTACAAATATAATTTCTTTAAAGCCATCTCAAGTTTTTTAATGTGCAAAGATAACTGATATCCTTGGTGTATGTATTGTATATAGTAAAGGTGACATTGGATATCAATATTTTAAAACCAAAGCATTTATTACTCATTTAATGCATTTGTGAAGGTGCATAATAGCATAGAAAGTGATGAAAGGAAGTTATTGTTAGACTTAATTTTGTAGCAAATTTGCATGTTTCAGTCATTTTATTTTTAGCTATATTTTTTGGTTTTTATAACATTCATAAATATTTGGGCAGTAATTCCTTGGAAAAGACTGATATAATTTTATAGTTGCAGATTTTATTAAATCAAAAGTTAGTAATCAGTGAGTGTATTTGTATTTCTAGAAATAAAGCAATAGGCTTGAATAAATCATGTAACTTGGCTTAAAGATAAGTAGATATTTTTAGTAATTCTATTAATGGTGGCTATTAACTTGGCAGTTAGGAGCTATGTATCAACATGTGGCAGCTTCCGGTGTTTTCACCTTCTATCTCTTTTCTGGTATGTCACTTGTTATGTTTGCACAAGGTTTGGCAAATATTTTCTTCATACACCTTGTAGGAGTGTCTAGTAACTGTCTACAACACCCTTGGCAGAAATCCAGTCTGGTTGGATTTTTTTTCCCTTTGTGTGAAGGAAACTTTTATTTATGAAATCATACTAACATACTCAAATTTTCCCTTCCTTGCCTAGAAAGTTAGCCCTTTTAACAAAAAAAAAAAAAGAAAGAAAGATGGGTGAAGCAGGAGAGAAGCAGTTCAGCAAAATTGGAGCAGTCTATCAGCCCAGAGCTGACAGTATATGGGGTACTTCACTTCTAGAGGAGTGCCCTCTTCTCTGCCAGCCTGGGGTGTGGGGGAAGGTAATTTCTTCAAGACTAAGCTTGTTCATTGCATGTGCCATTTATATTCTTAGAGTTGTTGGATAGATTTTTGTGATTGCTCTCTCTTCATTAATCTATATGGTTTTTGTGTTACTGTGGAGGACATCAACATCCTTGCAACCCCGAGGCTCAAAACCTAGTTATCAACTAGACTCTCACTTTCTTTCACCCCCACCTGTATCCAAACCACTGTCAAAGGCTGTCGATTTTACTTTCCTAATGTCTCTCGCACAGGCTCCCTTTCTGCTGATACTGCTATCACCCTAGTACAGACCCTAATCACCTCTCACCTGGACTGTTGAAAAAGTCTCCCTGCCTCAAGTGTCTTCCCAGTCCAGTCTGTCCTCCACATAGTGGACAGAGTGGCACCCCATTACTCAGAAAGTTTCAGCAGCTCTCTGTCATCTCAGATATCAAATATAAATTCCTCTGTCTTCTTACACCTTTATATAACCCACTACCATCTCCCCCAACCAGCACTGTGTAGTCAGTCTGTGGTCTAGTGACACAAGCCTTCCACTCCCAAGGCTTTTTCATTGACTTTTCATCTGAGCTTCCTGGCTTCCTTCAAATACCAGCTTAAATACCACATTTTATAGGAAACCTTTCTTATCTGTCTTAATTGTAGTGCCTTTCCACTGTTGATTATGTTCTATTTATCGTGTGTGTGTGTGTGTGTGTGTGTGTGTGTGTGTGTGTGTGTGCTGTCTGTCTGTCCTTTCTTTTTATCCTGGGTAGGTGTTTCATGGATGTTTATTGCCTCTGAATTCACATGCATTGTTTCTTGCAGCACACTGTCAATGGTCAATTAACATTTATGAAATATCTACTCCAACAGGTACTAGGCTAAGAGCTAGGGATACAAATATGAAATGAGAAAGATAATTCCTTCCCTCAAGAAACTGAAAATGGCCAGAGGGAAGGGAGGAGTGGAGGCTAGAGAAGTCTCAGAGTTGGAGCCTCAGGTGAGAGATGAGAAGGTGTCTGAGCTGGACTGGCTCCTTAAATGAAACTTTGGAATTCATGGCCCCACCCTCGTCCAAGAGGCTGAGAGGAGTGTCCAGGTGGAGGATGATGTGGTGATCCCTATAATGAGCTTCCTGTTTAGTCATGCTCCATTTGATGGGCAATGACTTTGTGTCCAATTCTTTGCAGTCACCAAAAATGTGAACTAAATTCAACTTCAGAGACTTTCTAGCTCTTTGACATTGACCAACTGGTCTCTATCTCAGTTTCCTCAGCTGTAAAGGGGGATAACATTAGCCCACACTTCCCAGGGGGGTTGAGTTGATCAAATAAGATATTTGTAAAACTCATAGTAGGTGCCATCTAAGTGGTAGTGGTGGTGGTGCTAGTAGTCGTCACTGTGGTTGATTGCCTTGAACATCCAGTAATTTTCCAAATTTCTTCTACATACTAGTAAATTAGATGAATTTAAACTTATCTTTGAAGTGATTTATAATAGATTAAAATAAATAATTACTTATTCTAGTATAGAAACTACCAGTACTACATATTTAGACAAAATAAGAACATCTGTTAGTTGGCATGTAAAATAAAATAATTTTTAACTCAGAGCAATTAGATGTTTTACTAGCAATTACACAAATGTTTTCCACAACTTGAGGCAACCAGGATAAAATAATTTTCAAAATTTTTATTATACATGAGTAATTTTATGTAAACTTTCTCAAAAGAGCTTTTGAAATATGAAGGATGTACTTATATTCCAAACCCATATTTTTAAACTGCAATGACTTTGTTTTACATATGTATATATATATACACACATATATGCATATATATGTATGTATGTATCTGCTAAGCAGCTGTAGACTTATACTAATTCTACCTATCAACTTTTCCTTCAGATTATCTCTTTAGAATCTGATATATTGAAAGCTTACAGTAATTATTTAATTATATTATTATTTTCAAGATGTTTAGCTTGATTTAAGGAAAAACTTTTGAATTAGTGGTACTCTGAAAGGAACAGTCTCTGTAACAGTGATGGGTTCCTCTTCACCAAAAGTCTTATTGGCCCAAAGACTTTTGGGGATGTAAAAGGTTATTCTTAGATCTGAGTCAGACAGATGACTTCTGAAGCCCCTACCAATGCCCTTTTATCATTACTTTCTTTTTCACTTCCCATTTTTCCCTTTACAACCATTAGAACTTTATTTTTCATCATTTCTATTCATTTCTACTTTGCACAACTCACCCTGCTAGGCACTGGACAAAGAAAAAAAATGCCACAAAGACCTTACTTTCTAATGGTGAACAGGGAGGTAAAACATGACCCAATTCAAACAAAGGATGCTAAGAGCAGAGGAAAGGTCCAAAGGCAACATCATAAAATTTTGAGGAAGGAAGAACATTTCCAGAGTTCCTGGAGGAAAGAGCACAGAGTTGCTGAGGGAAAAGTTTTCAGAAGTTGGAGTTGAGGTTGAGGGAGGGAGTCATTTCCAGGAATGGAGGATTGTACAAAGGAACAAGATAAGAGCAAGGGAAAAGTCCAGATGGATTACTAGAATAAAGAATATTTCAATCAAAATAATAGAAACATTTTTTCTCATAGATTTTGATTCTAGAGTCAAACTTAGAAATAGTACAGTCCAATATCCATATTTTATAAAGGTGGAAACCAACATCCAACAAGACTGGTCAAGGTTGTAAGATAGTAGATAGTAAAGCTACTGGGATCCAGCCTGGCTCCTCTTGCTCCAAATCCAGGACCCTTTTTCTTTAAGGTGCAGATTCCTTGAATCCGAGATATCATGGTATAGTTAATGTGTTGGGGTAAGTGACAGTGTACTTTAGAGAAATGGTGCCAGGAACTGTTTAGACCAAAGAATTATAATCCTGGAACTCCTTCTCTTGATGGAAGAAAAAATAAACTCTTGTCTAACCTTAGGGCAGAGAGTGAGGGTAGAGTGTAGAGAGAATAGGAGCAGCATAGTCAATCTGAGAAAAACGGGACTTATTGGGTGTACTGGTTCAGTTTATCCCTCATCATTCTACATCCAAGAACAGTTGAAACTGTTGGAACAGTTGGTGAACATAAGTCAGTGGTCCCAAATATTTGGACCATCTTAGCTTGTATGATTTTGAGATGCAAACTTAGTTGGATCTGTCTGATCAGTCAACTTCTGAGTCACCATTATGGATTTATGCAGGACAGTTGTGGCTGGGTTTTTTCCTAACAAAGCCACTTAAGTTAGAGGCAGATTACTGTAGAGATCCTTAATTGCTAGGATAATCTGTATTAATTTTAGAATATAAAATTTTAGAGCTAGTAGGCACCTTTAGACTTTGATCTATCACAGATGAAGAAGCTGAAACTCCCTCAGGCAAAGTCATGTGTCAAAGTCACAGAATTAATTAGTAACAACATAGCTAGAACAGAAGTTTCTTGTTTATCAGGAGAGGGTTTATGCTACTATATGGAATCACAGACCTCCTACTATATAACACATCTGACCAGTGGATATTTAGTTTCAACTTAAAGATATTCAGGTGAGGGAATTCACCTTCCCTCCGGTTAGTCCTATTCTGTTTTTGGACAGTTTAAATTGTTAGGAAGTTTAACCTGACATCATCTAAGTTGTCTTTTACAACTTCTGCTCATGGAAATTCTGACTTCAAGGCCCACATAGAACAAGTCTGATCTCTCTTTGACTTGGCAATCCTTCACGAATCTTGGAAGACAGTGATTATGTCCCCTATCACCCTTCTCCCAATTTCTCCTCCAGGCTCTTCACCTTCACCAGCCTTGTTTACCAGACTCCAACTTTGGTGGTGGGGGCATGATCTGAACAGGAAGGCAGAATACAGGAGAAGTTTCTGGTTCCTACACAGTAGCTGTACTTCTCTTAATGACATTGAAGATTGAAAGAGCAGGCAGCATGGCATGGTGACTAGTGTTCTAGATACTAGTGTTAGGAAGACCTGGTTTGAATTCTGCCTCAGACTTACTAGCTGTGTGATTCTGGGTAAGTCATAACTTCCCAGCCTGAGTAGCCTTATCTGTGCAATAAGGGTAATGATAATAATAATAATGATGATGATGATGATGATGATGATGATGATGATGATGATGATGATGATGATAACAATAATATTAGCTCCTGTTTCACAGAATTATTTTATCAAATGAGATAAAGATTTGTAGTCCTTAAAAGCTGTATAAATATTAGCTGCTATTTTTGTTAGGTTTTTTTTTTTTGGCTCCCACAACACACTGCTGGCTCATGTCAAGTTTTCAGTCCATTATTTTTCAGCTATTTTACAGAAAAGCTGCTGTCTACCATGTTTCTCTTAACTTGTATTTTTAAAAGTTAGATTTTTGGGTGTAAGATTTTGCATTTATCCCTATTGAAGTTAATTTCATTTAGCTGCCATTACTTTATCCTGTAGAGTTCTTTTTTTTTGGATTCTTAGTTTGTCATTCAATGTGTTATTCTTCCCATTAATGAATCATCTACAGATTTAATAAGGATGCCATCTATACCTTCTGCTGACACATTACTTTTATCCTCGAAGACTTTGTAGATAAGCTTTAACATCATCACCCCAGAACCAACTCAGCAAACAATCTTCCAACTCAGTACTTCTTCACATTCTAGTCACCACAGTCTTTTCCCCTTGGTATATTACCTTCCAGAACTAGTGTTCCACTGACAGAATCTTGGAGAACCCAGGGCCACACCAGGATGAGGCACTCGAAAACAAGATGAACAGACACGCATAGTTCATATATGCAAAAAAATACAAAATTCAAGTATATACATATATACACATATCTATATCTATATCTATATATAAATATATATATATATATTGAGGATATATATCTGATGGCTGATCCTAGCCTATCATTTTAATTTTTGTTATCTCAAGAATTTGATCTTTTGCAAAGAGTCAAGCAATGCCAGATGCCTTGAAGACAACCTCTCAAAAATTCATTCTATTTCTGACTCATTCTTTGCTCTGTTGGCCATGTCCAATAACATCCTCCTCCTCTACCTGCCATCCCTGAGATCTTAAGAGGCCAACACTTTGCTGTGTTGGAAATTTATTTTATAACTGCCTTCACTCTACCAGTATTGTATTGACTCAGACCTCCCACATCCAGACTTATCCTGTGGTTTCTTTAGAATAACACCAACTTTTGGGGTCATGAAGAGGCAGTCTTGGGGTTATGGAATGAGTTGCAAAGCTTTGAGGAAAGTACCTTCTTGGGAAGATTATGATAAGATAAACATTCTTTGGTAGTGCTATTAAATATTTAGTAAACCATAAGGTGAAAGAGGCAACAGAATACAACGTAACCAGCACTACCTTTGGACTCTGAAGACCTGGGGAAAAAACTCCATCTCTGAAGCTTCATACCTGTATGACCTCAGGCGACTCATTTACTTCATATGTAAAATAAGAGGTTTAGATGCTAACTTCTGCACTAAAGCATCATACTTTTACTCTGCTGTGGAAATGCTAAAAACTCTCAGCAAGGCCCAATTTCAGGAGGGAAAATTTCAGAATGATTTAGAAAATAATATTCTATTCAAGTCTAAGATCAAATCAAAATAAGATTAAGTGTTTATTAAAAATAAATATAAGATAACTAGATGATTACATTTTTGTCTAACACTATGTGCCTGATTTTTAGATGACATATATCATTAAAAGTTATATTTCTGCTTAGCTATTTGATAAGCCACCATTTTAATTAAAAAGGCATATTTCTAAGGAAAAAGCATACTTATCTTTTGGATCAGTAACCTGACCTATGAGAAACCTAGCTCTGCAGACCATAAGGCCTTTGCTGATGATAGCAGGAAGTTAAAGGAGATTACAACAGCTTTATTGTCTGATTTTGTTCACAAACTTTTGGTTGAAAAATGGAAGGCAAGGTTAAATATGATTTTGTTTAAGATGAAGTTTTTTACTAATTAAAAAGAAACTTTGAACAGTGGTCTCTTGATTTTTTTCTTACATACCTAAGTACCTTTTAAGTTTTTAAAGTATCCTGCTAATAGTTTTTCTTTATCAGGCATGGACATATTTTGTCCCCACTTCCGTGCTTGACCAAGTCAGCTCACAGTTATGTTTTTCTAAAGATTAATGCCTAAAGAATGTGCTGTTAAGTTGTTAGTGGGCGTAATGAACATATGAAGTTGTATCTGGTACATCACTAATGATTCTAAAGCCGTGTCTTCTATAGCCATAATACTACTTTGCCTTTTAATTGTGAATTGTTTGCTAATTTCAGAAAATTTTCCTTTGCATACTTCTGTACTCTTTGCATTAATTTATCAAACATAAATTTATTAAGATTGTTTGAATGGGTAGTTAGGTAAGGCAGTAGAGAGAGCACCCGTCCTGGAGCCAGGAGGACCTGAGTTCAAATCTGGCTTCAGACACTTAATAATTACCTAGCTGTGTGACCTTGGGCAAATCACTTAACTCATTGCCTTGCAAAATCCAAAATAAAAAAGATATTGTATGAAAATGGGGCCTATCTAATGTGTGGGTTCATTTTGCATGACTATACTTATCTCCCTAAATGGGCCAAATATATAAAAAAGGCTTTTATTTGGAACTTAAAAGGGCTTCAGTTTGGGGAGGGAGAGTTGGAGCAGAATGGAGTAAAATGATAGTGACAGTAAAAAACTAGAAGAAAAGAATATTTGAAGAATCTTGAAACATATACTGAAGAGAACAGGAGAAAGTTGAAAAGAGAAGACAGACAACCAAGGTGGTATTGTAACTGTCATATTAAATTTGAAATCTAGCTAAAAAACCAAGGTGTACTTTAGTGGAGTCTATACTTTTGTATATAGGCCTTTTTTCCTGTATTCCTTCATGTAGAACAGTGTGAATCAGTTATCTACTTAATATTTGCATATAATTTTTCCTCTTTTCAATTATAGACCTCTTCCTGCCATTTTTGCAGTCTCACTCCTGCAAATTCTTGATTCCTAGCTATATACCTTGATTTCCCAACTAGTTTGTAAGCTGCTTAAAAATAGGAGTTAAATCTGTTCCTTTTCTCTAACCATAGTGTCTTCTGCGTAGTGGTTTAAAAAATCTTGATTGGTATCAGTAAGCAACAACAAAAAAATCTGTTAGACCTTATTGTTATTTAACTTGGCTTTAGTTTTCTATTGGTTTTAGGATTGTTTAATTTCTCTGCCTTCTAACACAGTGACATTCTTATTTAGAAGGGAAGTTATCTTTCCCATCATTCTGTTTATACAAATATTTTATTCTGTTATACTAATATTTTTACTTTTAAATTTTTATTTCAAATTATTTTGCCCTCAAATATGTATTGTTATTTCTCATCTATAGCAACTGAGCCATTTGAATCATATTGATTCATTTGTATTAGTCTAGGTTGATCGGTAAAATCTTTAAAAATAGTAGAATAGTTTGTATTGCTTGATTACTACTTAAAATCTATTACGTTATTTTTATATGACATGTTTATGTTTTGTCATTAAATATGACTAATGTAATTTTTGTTTGTTTTAGGGTAAAGTTCATCTGGAATTAAAACTGAACGAACTCATTACTGATAATGGATCTGTATGCCAGCAGCTTGTAGTACAGTAAGAATAATTCTTTTACAAAAAAATCAGTTACAAATGTTTCTTCAACTTTGTTGTTTTGTTGAATCTTACAAATATTAGCCTTTAATTTTAGATATTTAGAGAGAGAGTTTAGGTTTTGTGGTTAGGGTGATAGACCTGAAATCAGGAAAGTCTGATTTCATATCCTGCTTCAGATCTTTTTACTAGGTGTATGACTCTAAACAAAGCACTTAATTTCTTTCAGGCTGAATTTCTTCATCTTTAACTAGAAATAATAATAATAATTCCTACCTTACAAGGTTATTGTGAGGATGAAGTGTGTAAAGCACTTTGCAACCTTAGAAAATAGAGTAAACATTAGTTATTATTGTTGTTATTATCATCACTGCTGTGGTTATTATTAGGTATTTCAAGGATCTTTGGAATATTTTTCATAGTTTGTTTTCTCACCCAAAATTGAATTCTAATCTATTTCTCCTGGCTAATCTTTATGAGACATAAATTATTAGTTTGAGGTGTTTGCCAACAAACTTTTTACCTGTGATGATTGTCCTTCTTTTTGAACTTGTGGAAGGGACAGTTAATGTAGGAAGGAATATTGAGTGAGGCTTCCATCCAAGCTGAAGGGATGCCCTTATAGATGAGAGTTACATTTTCACCTTTTCTTGGGAGAGGCAGCATGGTGTAGTGCCAAATAATAGTTCAATTCAACATGAATAATCACCAGGGATATTTAAGACTTTAGAGATATTATTATGGAAAACAGCACAGACTCTGAACCCAGACAACTCATCGTCTCTAAATCTGGCATCAAGGGCTGGCTTTATCACATAGGCTTTAAGTCTAATGGTAACTGTGAGGAAAAAATTGTGAGAAAAACTAGAAAGCACCACTGTAGGTCGGTGCCATGGATTGAATAGTAGGCTTGAAGATTGTGCAGAAGTTACTGACCTCCTCTGTAAAGTGTGGGGATAAGCATAGTCCTTCCCTCACAGTTAAATGGGCATCTCACTTTATTGGCATTTCATTTAGCCATTTTTATAAATGTTAAATTTGAAAGATATGCTTCTTTTTCATTGTAAGTCTAATTTGGGGAAAAGAGTGCCTCATTTACTCTTAGATGCCATAAAACAAAAGTATACCTTGAATGAAAGTTCTTTTTTAAAATATATTTTAAAAAATTAACAAGCATTGATTTTTCTCTTTCTTCCCAGCCTTCTCTGAAATAAGAAAACAAAACACTTTTAAACAAATACACACAGTCAAGTTAAAATACATTCTTCTGCTGGCTACATCCAAAATATTTTCATATTATTACCTGAAGTAAATATTTAGCAAACCTATTGATGGGAACATATGCTTAGCTTCCTGCTATGTATCAGGAACTGAATATACAAAATCAAAAATAAAATTATCCTCACCCTAAATATTAAGTATATGCAACAATCCCAGCACTTGGGAGCAGTGTTTGGAAGGAAGAAAGGGATTCTCAAAGGTGAGGTGAGGGCATCTGAGGCCTGGGGAGCAGGCAGTACCAAGTCCCCAAGATGAACATGGGGTGTCTTTGGTGAGGAATAGCAAGGTTGTTTTAGCTCAGCTATAGTAGTGCTCATGCAGGAAGAGAAGGAAAGGTAGACAAGGGCCAGGTCCCAGAAGACTTTCAAAGCTTAGCAGAGACTTCCTGCCCAAAGAGCTGCCTGAGCTGGGGGCCCTCTGCCAAATTCTTACCTCTCTCCTCCCACAAACCTTGATAAAACGATTAAGAAATCTTTCTGGTGAGAAACTACAAGAAGTGACTTCTTCCACTCTACTATGGTCCAAATTGTGAGCCAGGAGTCCACTGACAAGAAGTAAGGGAATTCCTGCAGTAAAGAGGGTACCAGCCCAACCAGAACCAAAGGGAGTTTTTTGATACAGTCCAGGGGCTACCAAGAAGGACTCCTGAGAAAGCCCCAGTGGTCAAAACTTCCCTTGGGGGAGGATCTTGGAAGCCTTAGGAAGTGGTAGCAGGACAGCGAGCATTAACTTGGGACTGAGCAGTCTGGGACTAGAAGGCAGGCTCTGAAGACCTCTGAGGTGTTCAGCTCTTTGTTTTTAAGATGCTGGAAAAGGGCCCTGAGGATCCAGCATTTGGAACCTCTAAGATATAGCAAGTGGAGGTCTATAAACTTTTCTGTGCACTTATGTTGTTTCTCTATCTCTTTAGGATAAAGACCTACTAGTCTTTTAGAACCAGTTATAAATTGCTTTCCAGAATGGCGAAACCAATTTAGAGCTACACCAACAGGATACCAGCACTCCTTTCTTCCTGTACCCTCCTCAAAGAGATCATGTTCCTTTTTGCCATCTTTGTCATTCTGATTAGTGCTAAGTGAAATCTCACCTGCATTTCTCTTAGTGATTTATAGTATTCATTTCATACCACTGTTGATTCTTATTTTTTTCCCTTGGAAACCTGCCTTCATATTCTTTTGCCATTTATCTATTGGGAAAAGTATAGACAGACTTCTTGAAAAAAATTGTCTATTTTCCATGTCTCCCATTTCCTCATATCCCTCCTTCAGACCCTTATGATAGGACCTTTACCCTTCACTACTTGACCGAAGTCTTTATCAGAGATAATCTTTGAGCTCCTAATTGCCATACCTATTTTCTGTCATCCTCCTCCTTGCCCTCTCTGTAACATCCAGGTGACTCTGGAAAAGAAAGTGAGACTGGTGAATTAGGACAATTCAAATCCAGTTCACATGCTTGTCATGGCATCACTCCTGGTGTCATGTCTTCTTTGAGAATAAAGGGCAAACATCATTATCATCATAGCGTAATCCCTTCCAATCTTTCCATTCCTTTATACACTTTCCTTCTATATAGATACTCTGCATGTTGTTCTCTACACACAACTTTCCCTTTTAAACTGGGTGGGGCAGTGGATAGAACATTTGGGACTAGAGTCCAGATCCAGCCTTAGAGACTTGCTTGATCTGTGGCCCTGGACAGGTAATTTTAATCTCCATTTGCCTCAGTTTCTTCTACTGTAAAATGGGGAGAATATTACTCCAATTTCCCCATGGTTATTTTGAGGCTCAAGTGGGATTGTATTTGTAAAGAGCTTAGGCTTTAACCAGGTTGGCACCTGGTAGGAGGCCCTTAACAACCTGCTTCTTCCCTTTTTTCGTCTCAGGTCCTGCTTCCCCTCTGCCTATCTGTTGTCTCCTTGCTTCTCTCTCCTTCCTGGCTTCTTAAATCCCTCTTGTGCAGAGGGAGCTCCCTTTCCAGGGAACCCTCCTCCCTTGTGCCTTTACTGTGAAGTCACCTTCCATCTATATTGAAGAGCTCTGGTATGTATGTGGTTGTTTACATCCCCCAACCCCTTATAATGCCTTTTTTACTCTCCCTAACACTTACTGTTGAGTTTTACTCATGGCATGTTTTTTGACTGACCTAATATTCCTAATTTTCCCTTGATTCACTCTATTTCTTTGTGATTTTGAGGACATTCTCCAGACTTTTGTCTTTGTCCCTTTTCTCTCATTGTATCCTTAGCCATCTCAGTTGCTTCTTCTCAGCTTCCCCTGTTCTCACTTTATTCTCAGCAAGTACAGATCTGAGAGGCTGACTTCTGGACCCTCTTCCTAGTCTGTAGAATGGACTTGCTGCCTCCTTTAACCTGTTTAACTTTGTTCTTATTTTTCCTCCTTATACCTTTCTCTTTCTTCTACCCTCCCCCTCCACCCAGAAATTTTCTGACTTGATTAATTTTTTGTCAGTGGCAGTCTCAGTTATATAGTTTCCCATATTCAAAGCCTTCTTTCTTTTTTTCTCACTCATTTCTCCTATTCATCCAGTTCCTAAATCCTATGATTTCTACCCCTGAAATAATTTTTGTCTCTTCTCCCTTTCTATTCCAACCCCCCCACACACACACACACACACACCTATTCTAGTACTGAATTCCCACTGCCACCTGCTTTGACTGGTAGAGTAGCCTCACAGGACTTCTTCCTTCTCTTCCCTTCAATCCATCCTTAATGGTGTAGCCAAAAACAGTTTTTCTTTGTGTATTTATGTGGTCTCACAGAGCCCAACACAGCTGTTGTCAGACCCATAAAATTGGGACGATAGGTTTCTAACTCAAATTAGAAACAGGGTGATGAGTTACTTTTTCAGTCACAGCAACTGATGAATTCTGTCTGCTGTGGTGCAGCGGGCTTTTGATCTGCATCAGTGGAACCCTTGCTGAAGGGTTGAGTTGACGATCTGGCTTTGTCACTTACTATTTAGAAAGTCTTCTTGGCTCCTTCTTGCCTTCCAAGTAAAGTTCAGACCCTTTAGCCTAACTTTTGTGATCCCCCCATCCCTTGTGGCACCACCCTCCCTTTTCAGCCTTAACTCATTCCTCTCCCCTTTTCACATTCAGTGGCCCAGGCAGCCTTGACTGTTCACCCCTCCCAGTGCATGCCCATCTCTGACTCTTTGTTCTTGCTGTTCCCTGTCCATGAAATGCTTCATTCCATCCCTCTCACCCAGTCCTATTGCCTTGGTGAAGATCTTCCCAGTACCCCCTGAGCACTTTATTGACGTCTTTGGGTGCTCATGCACCATTTTGTTTTATGAGTTCTCTTTCTGAGAGGTTTCCAAAGTTCCCCGAAAACAGACGAGGCCACACCTCCTGTTTCTCCTCTGACATGTGAACCCAACTGTTTAAGGGAATGGGGAGAGGGGAGAGGTGTGGACCTAGACAGCAAATCAGCAAGGGAGACCCAGGCAAGTTGCCTAAGAGAGAAGGAAACACAGTAGGCCCTGTCCCAAGGGAGCTTGTCCAAAGACAACTGGTAAACACACACACACACACACACACACACACACACACACACACACACGTACACACGTGTACGCGCACCAACATTAGCCAATGCACTTTCACAGCTGAAGAATCTCTTCCAAATGGAATATGGGAAAAGCTTCCTAGAAGAGGCAGTACTTGACCTAGGGCAAGGGCTGCTCCCTCAAGAAAAAAGAGCTAGAGATGAGCAGGCACTGGGAGGGGTGAACAGGTGAGGCTACCTGGGCCTCTGAATCTGAAGAGGGGAGCAGAAGCAGGTAAGGTGGTAGGTGGGGTGGTGCCTCGAGGGGCGGGGGCCTCCAGCACAGGCTTGGAAGGCAGGAAGGAGACACGGAGGCCTTCGGAACTGGAGTGACAAAGCCAGTTCCTCAGTTCAAGAGTCTGGGCTTTAGACAGCAAACGTTCCCCTGATGAGAAGGCCTGCTCTGTGTGTGTGTGTGTGTGTAGTTACATATATGCATGGAACACACAGATAAAAACTGTGTATGTCTTTGTGTGTGTATACTTTATAAGAAACCATGCAAAACAAGCCAGGCCCATTGCTGTGGGGAGAAATTTTAAAATAATGTGGGGTAGAAATATCTCACACATAAGAAACAGATGCTCTTGTCAAAATATGTATGAGGAGTATACATATATATTATTTATATATGTATATATATATAGAAGTACCTACACATATTTATGATTTGCAAAGCACTTTACAAGTATTTGCTCATTTTATCTTCACATTGACCCTGGAAGATTGGTGCTTTTATTATCCCCATTTTGCAAATGAGGACACTGAGGCAAACAGGAATTAATTGACTTGCCCAGAGTCATGCATATAGTAAGTATCTGAGGCTGGATTTGAATTCGGGTCTTCATAATTCTGAGTATCCTATTCCATCCATGGAACCTCCCATCTATCTATCTAACTTGAAGGAAAAGAAAGATTTCCCCTGGCAGAGATGGAGGAGGAGTTTGTTCCACATGGAGGAGGATGTGGGCATCGACAAGGTTGCATGAGAAGGAAGAATCTGGTTGGGCACAGCTTCTAATTCATACAGTTTAACTGGACCCTGGAGGAGGGTTATGCCTAATTAGATGAAAAGCTGGTGGAAGGCAGTGGGTGCTTCCTGAAGGTTCAGTGGGTGGATGGGAGGAGGCAGAGGACATATGTTAGAAGACTGAAGACACCGGCCAGACCCAGTCCATGGGTAGCTGGGGGTCTCAGCTAGAGGACTGGCTATTTGTCTTGTGGGCTTTGGGCTAATCACTGCCATTTTTTGAGCAAGAGATTTGTGGATTTAGGCAAAAAGGGCCTGGTGGAATGGAGGAAGATGGACAACAGTCAGACTGGTGAGGAGCCCAGGTGACAGCTCTTAAGTTCAAGCATTGAGGGCTTGTTTGAGGAGGCAGAGATGAAACTGGGGAACAGATGTAGTCGGATTGGTTCATGAGTGTCTGAGAGAATCCAGTCTTTTGGATTTCCATACCTTTGGTTGTCCAGGATGGCTTCTGACTAGATCATAAACAAATAAATTTATACCTCCCTGCCCCCCAAAATGTGCTTAGTCAGCTATCATATCTCATGCTGTCACATTCTCAAAGCCAAGGAGAAGAAAATTAGAAAGGCAAGTCAAACAGGCCCTTCTGGCTTTACAAAGAACCCACCATGCAAAACAAGCCATGCCCCTCCCACAGAGTATACACTGTTGTGGGGAGAAATTTCAAAATAATTTAGAAGGATAGAAATATCTCACATGTAAGAAACAGATGTAAAAATATAATGAGAAGTGAAACTTGGTTCCAGACAATGTTGATAACCCTAAATCTATCTCCTTTTAAAAAAATTTAATAGTTTTAATAACTCTATACTGTGAAATAAATTAGGTTGATGGTAGCTTACCTAGATTTCTCATTTCTCGTTCTGGTTGCTTTATACCCTTACGAAAATTGACTTTGCCTAACAATATATATGTTGAGTTCAGAATAGACAAGTACCTCATTCCTGAAGTCTGTGAGGTGTCTTGTTCTTTTCATTATTCACAGAACTCCACAAAGGCTTCTGGTTATTTATGATATATGTTACTTCCTCCCTACCTCCACAAGTTTAAGATAGTAGGGGATGAAAGATCATCTATCCCAAGAAAACCCAGAATGATTAAGTGACCAGAATCTCAGGACTTGTGGCTTTAAACAGCTAGAATTTCAACTCGGGTCTTTTGATTTCACATTAAAGTCATGTCTTTGTGCATATTTGAAAAGAGGAGAAGAATAATTTCAGGAATAAACTGTATACCTAAGAAAAATTTTATACTTTAGCCATTAACAGTATCTTACTTGATTATATAACTAAATCATTTGTTTCCATTGTGACATGGTCTTCCTGCACCCAGGTGGGGTTCTCTTGTCAGAGATCCTGGAGTGATTTGCCATTGCATTCTCCAACTCTTTTTACAGATGAGGAAACTGAGGCAAACAGTGTCTCCACCACACCACCTAGTGGCCTCCACAGTGTTGCCCTTGTTTCCCAATAAAATGAAAACCACAATGGCAGTCACATCACATCTGATCTTAGACCTTCCAAGGTGATTTTGAATCCAGAAGGTTCTGGGCCTTTATAAAATCAACCACTCGACCTTTGCATATACTTCCTTAGTCTCCTCATGGGAAGCTATTATTGCTACTAACAAGACAATAAGAAAAGATAAAAGGAATATTTTTATATTATATTTTATATTAAAATTCTAGATGAAGAAGGGAGGAGTGTTGTCACTCTGCTAATTTTAACTTGGCTAGCCTAAGCAGAAAAATGTTTTTGTTCAATACAGAACCTATATGCCTTGAATTTGTAGATAATATATTTTTCTTAGTTAACTTTGTTGCATGACATTATCCAAAAAATATCCATGGAAAAACTTTAATTTATATCAAATTATTTTGAAATGGTTAATTGTATGCTTTTTTCTTATTTTCTAGTTATCAAATTATAGATTGTGAAATATCAAAATTGGAAAGTATTGTAAATACCATTTAGTCATTCCCTTTCATTTTTTTAAATAAGAATGCAGGTTCAGATCATGAATAATCTTGAACTTTTAAAAAATATTCTTATCACTTGTGGGCAGTTCAATAGAAAACCCAAAAACAGGATACCATATTGGGAGAGAGTGGAAGAAACCACAGTGTGTCTTTATTATTTATAATCTGAGTTCCCCTTCCATGGATGTCAGCTGAAGTGGTCTAGAACAAGACTGTTGGCTGCCCTAGACTTCTCCTTGCCCTTCTGGCACTATTAGCCTGAATATTTTCCTGAAGTCTACCTTGCCATTATCATTATTTTGTACTTGTATACTCTACTTAATACGTTCTTCCACATTTACACATTGCCTACCACTGTGTCATCAGTAAGATTTGTCATCAATAAAATTTGCCCTAAGAATTTTTTTCAGAGTATTTCAAAAGGTTAAGAATAACCATGAATGTTTTTGTAACTGGGATGTGCTACTTCTTGTTTATTGTATTCCATTTTCAGCTAGGAGCCTTATATCCCATTTATTTATTTATTCATTCATTCATTTATTTATCTATCTATCCATTTATTTATTTATTCATCTATTTATTTATTTAACAATCCATTTATTTATTTATTCATTTGTTCGTTCATTCATTCATTTATTCATTCATTTATTTATTTATTTAGTCATTTATCTATTTATTTATTCATTCATTCATTCCTTTCTTTCTTTCCTTCTTTCCTTTCTTCCTTCCTTCTTTCTTTCTTTGTCTGTCTGTCTTTCTTTCTGTCTTTCCTTCTGTCTGTCTTTCTTTCTGTCTCTTTCTTTCTTTCTTTCTTTCTTTCTTTCTTTCTTTCTTTCTTTCTTCCTTTCTTCCTTTCTTCCTTTCTTGATTTAGGATTGGATTGTTGTTCCAGTAAGGAATTGTTTCTTTGTGTCCTATGAATACTTTGGGTGGACTTGTTACCAAGCCAGTGCATACAGTGATGCTATCTATTCTTCCCTTATGTGTCTTCCTTTCCTTTACAATTTTTGTCTATCTTATGCGCTCATACTCCCCCCCCCAAAAAAAATGGCAAAATGTAATTCAGGAGTTATAAACAAGAGAATTCAGAGGCTGAAATTTCATGCCTGTGCATCATGAATACTTTTTTTCAAGGTGAACCTTGGAAGGCATTGGATGTGATCAGTAGGTAATATCAAAAAATGATTTAGTTATATTTTTAAAAAACAGAAATGACTGCTTACTGATATGGATGCCAATTCTGAATTATCTATATGTAAATTAAGATCCTCACAACTCTTTAGAGCAAAGTTCAAAATCAGCACCAAATTAGAAAAAGGAATAAAAATGAAAGGACAAGGCAGCAGGCAACTGAGACAGCAGCCATCTGACCTATTTAAACAAGTACTGTTAATGCTAGAAGCAGTGAGAAAGGAAATAGTGGTTTAATTAAGGTATATTTGCCAGTTTTCATTAAAATTTAAAATTTTTTGAAAGATTCTTAAGTAAACTTTCTTACACAGTGCTTAATCATAAGCCTCTTTGACCTAGCAAGTACACTTAAGCATGTTAATCTTTGGATTTTTTCAGTGGGAAATAAATGGAGTCATTTTCAGCTTTCTGGTGGCTTATGATAGTTTTTTGGTTTTTTTTACTTTAAAGTTTTGTATATGTATAGATTTCAATAAATGAACTGTGAAGTAAAGTGTAAGAAAAATGTACAAGGAAAAAGATTCATCCTATAATAAAACATGTTAATGATTTAGTAATACATATGTGTGCACATATGTATTTGTGTGTGTGTGTGTGTGTGTGTGTGTATTTATACACTTGCCTACCTACCTTGTATTTGGTTGTTTGGCAGGAAATGAGGACCTGCCTGATGGTATCTCTTTTCCTCCTTGGGGGAGGGTCAGGGAAGCCGACTTGTGATTTCATTCTAGGCACATTCCCTAGTAACTTGGGGCCTTGAAGAGTTGTCTGGGACTGTGAAGTGATTTGTGCTAAGTTAGTACCGGCAGGTGTCAGAGGCTGGACCTGACTTCCAAGCCTGTTTCTCTGTCCACTCCTTACCCTGGTCTTATCATCTGTAATGATAGAATCCAGAATAGCCAGATTTATCAAAGCAATACAGGAAAGAAGATAGCCTGGTTCTTAATAAGGAAATTCCCCATATGTTATGCTTATAGTTTTTGTATTTTCATTACAAAAATAGATTTATTCAATTTAGTCTGTGATTTAATCCATGAGATGTCATAATTCATTAATTTCCTAATAATTTATATTAGCTGATGATTATTCTCATTATTCTACCTTCCTTCCCCTCCCCTACCCCATTGGAATTATGTTAAGAAACTAATCAAAACAAAGGTACAAGGTAACTCACATTGTTTACTGAGTTAAAATATATTAATTATGAACTCTTAGATTTGATCATTGGTTACCTTAGAGTTACCAATACCTACAAGCTGTATATCTATATCTGAAACATAAATCAGATCTTCAGTAAATTACAACTGAACTAGAAATTAGAAATTAAAATGTCTTCTGTATTGACATTTATTTGCAATTTATTTATTTTGAGGAAAAGGGATTCAGATACTTTATGAGATATAAATTTGAATGTTTATTTCCCTCTTTTTTCCTTAGGCAAAATAATTTTAGAAAAAATAATTTTCATTTTTCTTTAATTTAACATGTATTATCATGATACTTGATCCAGTAAAAATAAGTTATAAGTAGCTTTTTGATTTTTTGCCGCTGCTTGACACAGAAACTTGGGAATCAGGTAGTTAATTAGTGACAGCATTAGGGTTCAATATATTACATAGAAGTTGGTATCCATTAGATTTAAATCGGGGGCGGCTAGGTAGCGCAGTGGATAAAGCACCGGCCCTGGAGTCAGGAGTACCTGGGTTCAAATCTGGTCTCAGACACTTGATAATTACCTAGCTGTGTGGCCTTGGGCAAGCCACTTAACCCCATTTGCCTTGCAAAAAACCTAAAAAAAAAAATAGATTTAAATCATGTGGGAAAAAGGTATGTTCTGCCAAGATGCTCCTAATGCCAATGCCGTGACTTGATTTACAGATTAGAATGACAGTTTATTCCCCTGGATAATTAGAAAAAGTGTTAAGACATAATATTTCAGATAAATGTGTGTGTGCATGTGTGTGTATGTATGTAAAATTAGTCTACTTACCAAGTTAAATAGATCTATAAAACACTTGTAAAAAAGTGTTTCTTATTGCTTGACTTTTTAATGAGATACTGCTTTAAGCCCAGGGCTAAGAAGATTGGGCTAAAAAATCCTGTCTCTCCTCTCCTAAGTCACTTGCCCTCTGTCTATCTCAGACAGCTTCCTAGGCTGACTTATTAAGTCTGATGTGATCCACATTGATAAAGGGAGCTCTTATTTGGGGAATTCTTCACACTGTAGAAATCACAGATTCTTCCAGTATTCTTAGAATTTTAAAATGACCACAGCTTTGGAAAAACTGGAAACTTTGATATGTTATTTCAAAATTTCATTTCAGTAATGGTAAAATCATGGAAGAGAACATGACTTATTTAAATTTGTCTGCCTAGCAAAATAAAAACATTTTAAAATGTTTTTCTGCTTAGTATTTTTAATTTATACATTTTCTGAAAATATTCACTCTTCACCATGGTATTTAATGCTATGGTTTTTATCACTTAACCATTACATAAGAATGGATTCTCTGAAATCCTTCATATATTTGTATGAAAATGTAACTATATGTTGAGTACGTGTCATCTAATTCATTGCATGTTTTCCTTAATTTAAGGTTAACCAGTGATCAGTTTTGTTCTTAGGAGATTAACACTCTATGATCAGACATTGCTTCAGTTTGACAGAAATGAAGTGACATCAGAGACTACCTGAAAGTTTATGAATTTACCTCAATTTAGCACTAAAGCCTAGAACCCATTATCTGGGATTAGAGTATTTCTTTTATTTCAGGAAATGTTATTCAACTTATATTTTAATGGCTGAATTAGCAGGATTGCATTAGAACTCAGTCTGTGTATCTTTAGCATACCATCTCTGTTGTGGGTAAAAAAAGAGTAAAGATGTTTCCCACCTGGTCTGCTTTGGGGTAGCATCTTTCATCACAGACTACATTATACACACCAGTATTTCATTAAGAAATGCAGGCTCTCAGAAATTATCTCAAGAAATCAGCAAGTCTTCAGAAAAATCTTGGTGGAAAGTCACTACTCTACAGTTCATCAACTGAAATGATGAAACATTGAAAATATTTTTTGCAAAAATAATTGCAATAGCACAATTGTTTCCAAGATACAAAATAAAAAAAAAATTACACAATTGTGTATAATGATGCAAAATGAGATTTGGTTGAAAAGGTTACTTCTCACGCAAGCTTACCCACATATTTATGAATTAAAGGTTGAAACCACAGTTGTTTCCTTCTTATCTCATTCACACCTTGGTAAAGGATGTGACGCTCTATATTGGTTTAGCAGTTCACGCAATTAAATTATATGCTACTTTTTTGTCTTTAAAAATGTCAGTAGGTTTGAAGGCAGTGGTTTTGAATATTTTTTATTTGCTGCTTTTGTTTTTAAAAGACTTAAGAATAGTGTTTTGAATAATATTAAGGACTCAGTGCTTATTGACATATTTGGTATTTTCATTGTAATGTGATGTGCAGCATACAAAATTTATTTATAATCATATTTGTTATGGTTATATTTTACCTAAATCGGGTAAATATTTTTTATTTGCAGCTTTTGTTTTTAAAAGACTTAAGAATAGTCTTTTGAATAATACTAAGGATTCAGTGTTTATTAATTGACATATTTAGTACTTTCATTGTAATGTAATATGGAGCATACAAAATTTCTTTAAAATCATATACTTTATAATCTTCATAATCATAACCAAGTATATGTATACAACTGTAATATATAGCTATAAATCTTTGATATGTTAAAAATGTTTTCTCTCTTGCTTTGATTTATGATTTCTCAATTTTATAAGTTATTCATTTTCTTTTAGTATCAAGGCATGCCATGGGTTGCCTCTCATAAATGGACAGAGCTGTGACCCTTATGCTACAGTTTCTCTTGTGGGACCTTCAAGGTAAGATTTTTTTTTTAAATATCACATTCTTAAGTATGAAACTTTGCAAATAATTACTAAATAGCTTAACAGAGACTGCATAAGAGAATACTTATTTGTTAAAATTATACAAGGTGAATGCATTTTTTCCCCTCCAGGCATTCAAGAAAGTCCTATTTTTCTAATGAACAAAATTGGGGCAGCTAGGTGGCACAGTGGATAGAGAGAGCACCAGCTTTGGAGCCAGAAAGACCTGAGTTCAGATGTGATCTTAGACACGCAATAATTCCCTAGCTGTGTGACTTTGGGCAAGTCATTTAATTCCATTGGCTAGCCAAAACAAAACAAAACAAAAAAATAAAGAACAAAAGTGATTGCCATTTCAGAAGTGATTGCCATTTCGGATCTGTAGGCTGATCTTGGCAACAATTCTGGGGAGATTAGTGATTTTATACTCCTTCAGGTTCTTTGAAGGTTTGTATTGGATCAAGTTTCCTGCATTAAAATTTCACAGATGTTATTTGAATTAAATATGCAAGTTTATTTTATGAAGCTTATTTTCATATCATCTCCTTCAAAGTAACTCAATACATGATACTAAAAGAGGGCTTTGTGTGAGTAAGCCTTGGGCTTTAAGTGGAATGAATCCTAGGCTCTAAACTATAGACAACTAAAGTCCCAGATTTTTAATAATCATTTGTGTGTGTGTGTGTGTGTGTGTGTGTACATATATATATATATATATAAAATCTCCTATAATTTAGCGATAATTGGAAACGTGCCCTACATTGGGAATTCTTAACTTTGATTTTGTTTTAGATCCTTTTGAAAGTCTTGTAAAACCTTTGGACTTCTTCTCAGATGCCTAAAATGTAATAAATTATATAAAAATCAAAAGGCAATTATGTTAAAATGCAAGTGTCAAAATATAAAAAGGAAAAACCAAGTACAAGTACATAGACTCCTAAGTTATGTTCCCCTGCTCTACATACAGTATATCTGTAATTCACAGTTTATAGATTTGAACCTGAAAACCACTAGCCAAGGGTGACCATAGTTTTGTCCTATCCCCATGATAATTATTTTTTAAAAGTGACATTTCTTAAAAGTATCTTCCTATCCTCTATACAACAATGAACTGAGATACTTTCTAGAAGTCAATTCAACAAATATTTCTCATCTGTTCTTTGTAGCCATATCACCTTCCTCACTAACCACTTCCTCCTTTCTTATCTTAAAGGAAATTTTTTCTAGAAGCTCAGAACATATCCCAAGTAGATACTACTATTAACAGTATTTCTTAGGGAAGTAAACGTAGCAAATTGTATTTTTTAAATTTTCTTTTTTTAGAGAACATTTCTTTTTATAGGATGTTGACCCTCACCCACTTTGTATAAACAGAATTTTATTCTATGTATAATTGAGGAGAAATAATAGGTTAACATCTTTGAAATGCCTACTGTGTGCCAGACACTGGACTGAGCATTGAGGGATTCAGAAGTAGGCCAGAGACAGCTCTGCCCTCGAGGAGCCCCCACTCTAAGGGGATGTGTGTCCAAATCAGCTATGGACAAGTCTTACTAATCACAGAATCAAAGGAGAGGGAGATGGAAACCAAAATGAAGTTTTCTTTAACTGAATAATGAATGGGTTTTATTGTATTCCTTATAAGTGGGCAACCTCATTTTGCATAATTAACTTCTTAAAAGCTATGTATAGATTTAATTGTGTAAATCATATTTAGAATAAAGGAATTTAAAGGAAATTTGCAGGAAATCCTTTTTTCTAAATACAATTTCAGCACAATTTATAATTATACATATTACCCTTATTAAATTCAGATTTGTGCAATTAGTTTTGCTAAAGCATTGAGCACACCTGCATAAATTGACATATTGGGTATGTAATGGTCCTGGCATAAAAGGGGAAAAAAATTCACCTTTACAAATTACCACATAACTACTAGGCTTCTTTGATGCTCCTTTGGTGGAATTATGTTTTGTACAAATTACTAACCACATGAAAAATGATCAGGGGATAAAGGAAATCCAAAACTAAAATGTTTTAAACCTAAATTATATCTACTTAATTATAGCTATGTTTTATTTTAAAATCTACAACAATACCACTACAAAAGTAGATGGAATCCTGTATTGCTAATATAATTGGGGTTAAAAATATTTGGGTTTTCTTAATTTTCAGTTTAGCAAAACCAGTTTATATTTTGATTTTTTTTTGCTTGTCAGACAACATTTGGTATCTGTCACATTGAAATATTGTTTTGATTTCATTCAGGTTGTACTTTAGCAGGTAACCAACCCATGCCTTATCCTCAACACCATCTCATCCACATGGAGAGTAGCCCATCCATGCCTTCTTCAATAATCACTCACCTAGCATTTATTAGGTACCTGTTATGTGCCAGGTCTTGGACTGGGCACTAGAGATATAAATCAAAGAAGGAGATCAGTCCTGTGATCTCCCTAGAAAATCTAGCCACTGCACTGGAGAGCTTCCTCTGGTTCTTTTATTAGTTTGTGGCTACCATTGTTCCTGCTTCTGTCATGCTGTCTACTAAAAATCGGTATAAAATTTGTTTATAGATTTGGCATATAGACTTGGTGAAGTCTATAAAAAAATCACACTACCACCTTCTTCAAATTTGCCAGGCTTCTGTATAGGTGTTCAAAGGCCCTCTTGTCTAATCCATTCATTTTACCAAAGCCCATAGATGTTAGGTGACTTGCTTAAGGTCACAGAGGTAGTGAGTGTCAAAGACAGAACTTGAATCCAAGTCCTCTGACTTCACAGACTCTTTCCACTCTACCAAGCCACCTTCCTTTCATTTTTCTTGAAGAAGTAATTTTTTATGTTCACCAGTTGCTCCAGGTAACAGTTCTAACTACAAGAATGTAAGAATTTTTATTCTCCTCCTGAGTTTCCCATTAACTTTAAAAGTTAAACAAAGGGCTCCCTGAACAAAAATATGCTATTTTGCATGTTTTATAATTGTGTATGATTAAGTTCCATAAAGTAAAACTTTACCACATTTGAACAGGAATGACCAGAAGAAGACAAAAGTAAAGAAGAAAACAAGCAATCCACAGTTCAATGAAATCTTTTATTTTGAGGTAGGTGACTATTTTCTGTATAACTATTCTTAGATTTTTCTTTTTAATGTTTAGAATTTTTTTAATATTGAGAATCAATCTTGGTATTTCACACATTTAAGTTCGTTGATTGTTGTAAAGATAATTATGATTTTAAGTAACTAAAATTATATGATCTTTACTTATCATTAAATAAATTTGCAATGATTTTTATTTATTAAAATTATTATTCTGCTTCATTCACACTCAGTATTAAACTGCAGTCAACAAACATGTATCAAGTGCCCACACTATGTCAGATGCTGGGCTAAGCACTGGGCCAAGAAATAGTTCATGCTCTCAAAAAGTTCATCTCTAATGGGAGAGATAGCATATAAATAATGTATATACACTAAATCCTGGACTAATTGGAAATAATTAGCAGTGGGAAGACTCAAACAATCAGGGGGTGAAGAACATCCTGTTCTAAGAGCATTCTATGCCATTCTCATGGAAAATGTAGAAAAATAACAGGTTGGACAGTAACGCAATTAGGTGGTTTCAAAATTCATTCAATAGTTGCAAAATATATTCAGTAATTGTTCCACATTGATCTGGAAGGAAGTCTCCAGGGGAGTGCTCAGAGATGTGTGCCATTTAGCATCCTTCTAATTGGCCTGAGTAGAGGCAGGAATCCCATGCTGCCAGACTGCTGATGGCTTCTGATTCACGTGATCCATCTAAGGTCAAGTGACAGGCTCTCCTAGCTAGAAGAGAGCAGCCCCTCTCTGCCCTGGGCATCTGTCACTGCTCTGTGTCTGTCATGACCTCCTTTGGTAGGCAGGCAGGCCAAACCCAGGGACATGTAAGTAGAGAGGTCATTATCCCATCCAGATTGATGGAGCCTCTCGTCTAAGTCCGAGGTGAACCTGAAGAGGCCTCCTCATCAAGTGGCCATTCAGCATCCTCTGGAAGGCTTGTACTGAGCAGAAATTTACTGGTTCCCAAGCAATCCATTTTTAGATAACTCCATTTTTAGGATGTTTCCTCTCACATCAAACCTAAATGTGCCTCTCTATAGGCACAGTTAGGCTCCTCTCTGCATCTTCCAAATTCTCCTCTCTGGGGCCAAACAGAAGAAGTTGAAACTGCCTCCCACACAACATTCCACCTTCCTTGTTACATCAAGAGTAAACATCCTCACACTCTCTCAACTTATCTTCTTATGATTTGGGTTTTTTCCCCTGGCCTTGTCACCCTCCACTGGATCTCGGTCATATTGATACCCTTCCTAGAACATAGTCCCCAGAAACAAATATGAACAGTCATCCACATTTTGTCTAATTAAAGCAGTGTTAATTGGATTAAGACTTCCTTTGTTCTGGACATTCTGTATTAGACCTTTAACAATTCTGCCTAAAATCACTGTGATTTTGTGACTGCCATGTTACACTGTTGAATCACTGGCTTGCAGTCCACTCAGGCCCTCAGACCTTTTCCATTTGAATTGTCAGCTAACCTTGGATCTTTTCCTTGTGAATTGTTGCCTTCCTCACTTATTAAAGCTGATCTTTTGAACTTGAATGGAAGACTCAACATTTATCTTTTTTAAACCTCATCATTCTAAATTGGCCTATTATTTTAATGTGCTGGTATTTTTTCTATCCTGTCATCAAGTGCTTTAGCTATTGCTTTGTTTACTTCTTATGATTTATTAAGTCTAAACTCCTTAGCTTGTAATTCATTCTACCCTTAGAATTTTTTTCACTATTCAAAATAATTATAGAAATGTAGAGCTTGGTGCTAGATCCTCTAGTTAAGTTAATAAGATTTTCATATTGCTTAAGAGAAAATTCAGGCTAAAGATGTTAATCAACCTTCTTGTCACCCAACTGGTTAATAGCAAATTTGGACTTTGTACTTGAGTCTCCTGACTTGTAGTTCTCTATGCTAACTCATCTGCCATTCTTGTATACACTGTCAGATTTACCTTAGTTACTTTTGCTTGAATGTGCCTTTCCTCAGACTCTTTACTCACTCCAAAATGCCTCCTGTGGCCTTAATTGCCACCTATTTAAATCTTCAAAGTCCAAGTGAGATACTTTCCCCTTCATGAAACTATTTCTGATTCCTTTTCTCCACTTCAGTCACCCCCCCAAAAAATCTGAATATGATCTTTCTAAGCATTCTATATCTTTTCTACATTACTTATTTCATTTTTTGTATGGTCATTATTTATATATGTTAGTTACCTCTTATTACTAAATTGTAAGCACTTTAAGTATAGTGAAGGTCTTGACTGACATTTTATCTCCTCCTCTGCTTTGTCATAGTAGATGGTAATAAATACTTGTTGAATGGATGCTGGGTATTGAGATCAAAGTGCTCCAGACCATGCTTTACATCCTTCCTATATTGTCCAGCATTTACATATCCCCTATCTTATCTTTCCCCTTTTGCTTTTATTCTGGGAACATAATCAAGTCAATACTATCATGGTACTGCTCCACATCTGACTGGACCTTCCTTCCTTGGAAGCTCTTAACCCCTGTGTTATTTCCCTTGGTAGAATGTAAGCTCTTTCAAGTAACAAACTGTCTCACGTATGTATTTATACTTCTTACATAGTGACTTACCTCAAAATTAGGCTTTTATTAAATCCTTGTTAGTTGATGGCTAACATGATATCTAAGTGTGAAAATGTCCGTAACCAGTTATAAATTTGGATTTAGGTTTTGGTAGACATGAGAAATCAAAATAGTAATGAATTAGAGATTTTGTTTATTTTGAGTCTTCTTGTGGAGAAGGGATAGGACATGGATAAGGATTATGCATGAAGAATTAATGATTGGAGAAATAGGAATGGGTGAAAGTCAAGATACGGATGACTATGTAGAGGGAAAATAGATCAAAAACTGAATGTTTCCCATTTATTTTAGGAGCATAATCTCAATATCCTTGTGTTTATCTCATTATTGTTTGTAGTTTCAGCTTTTGAGCAAAGAAGGAACCTAAAAGTTTTTTTCCCATATTTGTATTCAGGATAGTATATCACTTGAAAATATCTTTTACAAGAAAGGATATGGGAGGGGCACACTTAAGTTTGTAAAGGATATTTGTTGAAAAATTTTACTTTACAGGTAACCAGATCTAGTAGCTACACCAAAAAATCCCAGTTTCAAGTAGAGGAGGAAGACATTGAAAAGCTAGAAATCAGGTATGTTTCTTGATGTCACAGAAAATGACTTTTTTCATGCGTTTAAAAAAAAATTGCGATTACTAGTGAAGTTGTAAAATCTTAATGTACAAGAGAGATTCAGTAACTAAGGTGAGTTTTAAATCTATCTTTAAAATAATTTTAGAAACTTATACAAAAGAATTTTCAACTTTATTTCGCAAAAACTATAGAAATATCACATTCAGACAATATAAGGGTAGATAGAAATAGATGTATCTTGGGGAAATCATTTCCATTAAAAATAAGAATGTTGTTTGTTATTGACTTCCATTCATAGCTCTTTGAACAAGTTAGAATGTTTATGCTTATTGTCATTGAAACAGATGCTTCCATGTTTTTTAAAAATTATTACATTGTTAAAAACAATTCATCTTGCCTTTTAGTTTGTAAGAGAGGAAATGTGGTAGAGTAACTAGAAGGGAAAATAAGATAAGAAAGATGTCAATTTGATACCTGCTCTGTATGACCAAGGTCAAGTCACAGTTTCTAAGTTCCCCAGGCAGCTCTTGCAGATTATAAGGTATGGAGGGGATGCTATGCTATATCATAAAAGGAGTTTTCATACCAAGAATCTTCCATACCACTGAAATAACAAATCTGTTCAAAAACTTTTGATTTAAAAGTATTTTTTATATAAATTTTTTATTTAAAGTATTTTTTCACAATGCAGTATTCAAGGTCTATTTTATTTTACAGATATTCACCAAAGTTGTTTTTGAGAACATTTTTATTTTTATTCAAATTTCATTACCTTTTAGTTTTTTAATCATAACCTTATAGATGCAAAAATTATTCAGAAAAGCAATAATGCCACATTCAAGAATTAATTTTCTTATTCCTCTTAACATATCTGCTGTCTAACAGAAATGTCAGTGAGGTAAGATGTACAGTAAGATAACTAAACCAGGTGCATGTGTTTGGAGTCTCTTATCTTTCATAGGTCTTAAATATTTTAAGCTGTTGCTTGGTAAGAAAATAATATTTTGTAAATGCATGTATAATATAAGTGTGGTGTTAACAGTGTGTTCATTTTAAAGGTTGCATTAATCATGTAATTACAGTATACAGATGTGTGCTACTGAATTTACTGTATTTAAATAATGATTGCAGATACTTGAGAGAAATTACAGTATTTTTATTCATGTTTCTTTTCTCAAATCCAACAAAAATCACTGTAGTCCTGATTCCTACAGGTAAAAAGAGCACAAATTTAAATGACAACTATTTTATTTATGCTTTAAATCTTGACAAATTGTTGCTTTCTTTGTTTCTAAATAAAAGCCACTAGAGCATTATTTTCTGTTTTCTAGATAGCTGTATATGACAGTGCTAACATCTCCTACTTTGAGCATGTAAAATTAATGCTACAATACAAATCATAGTAGTTTGCAACTATTATGTAGCATGTATCTTCTTACATTTGAAAAAAGTAAACAAATTGTTTTTCAATTTTCAGGGTTGATTTATGGAACAATGGAAACTTAGCTGATAATTTTCTGGGAGAAATCAAAGTTCCTGTGAAGGTGTTGAGAAATGATTCCTCTCATCAAGCCTGGTAAGAACAGATAAGCTAACAGTTTGGGACATTCTGCTGAATATCAGTGGTCTGTCATTAAATCGTCGCAACCCTATTGTTCAAAAACACTGTTGTTTCCAGAAGTTTTCTCTTTTGTTTTTCCCTTTTTGGATTCAGTTTGAATGATTTGTTACAGCCTATGATGTGGTCAGGATCGGAAGTCATTGTATCCTCGGTAAGGAATAAGAGCTTTGTTGTTGACTTCCTGTATGTACTTAGTTTACATCCTCAGTCTTACAGTGAGAATGTTTTTATAAACCGTCAACACTTTCCATGCCTCATCGCCATTCATTTATGTGCTTCCCCAAGTAACACTGGGTACATACACAAGCATGTCTCTCTTCAGAGTTTATTTCTTATGGATTTTATGTAATGCTCTGCTTAGTTGGGTTGTTCAGTCTCTATTTTTTTCTGTTTAAACAATTTGGATCCTTTGACATTTTAAAAAATCATCTCACATTATTAAAAAAAAGATTTCTTTGCCACTAACTTGGCATTGGTTAAGCTGCTATGTTGAAGGCATCTGTTTAAGGGTTGTAAAGACAAGATAATTTGAGGAAGGGAAAGCCCAGGAACAGCTTGAGGAGCCCTAGAAGCCTGCCTGCAGGAGGTGGCAGCTGAGCTTCGCCTTGAAGTCAGTGAGGGGTTTCTAAGGGAAGCAGCCCCAGGGCCTGGGCACCTGGAGCATCTATACTGCAGGAAAGGGAGAGAGCTGAAGTCTGACTGCACCCTGAAACACCTCACTGCTCGGCTTCATCCCCTTTCCCAGGCCTCTTTCACAAACAAAACACATTCAGCCAACCGCTATTAAGTTTCTATTGTGTCCAGAGCATTGAACCTTCTAAGTAAGAGCTAGGTAGTTCACAGTGTCTTCTCTTATGGAATTAACCATTTCCTGGGTGATTGGGCCCTTCTAAACACCAGACATCTAGAAAAGCCCATTACCAGGAACAAGCCAGAGAATCCATCAGGAAAGAATGACTCCCAGATACAGGCATTAAAGGACGACGAGGAGTGCAGCCTGGGGAGTAGGACAGTCCCTGCCGAGGGATTTGGGGGCTGGCAGATGGTTTGGATTGGCCAGAGGACCTGGAGAAGAAAAGAGTTTGGAAAAGTAGGATGGTACCAGATTGTTGAGGGCCTCAAATTCCAGATGAAACACTTTAGACCTTTGTTCTTACTTGGCCAGAAAAAGGGTATCACTGGTTCCTATGTTAATATTGTGAAGTATTATCTGCACAAGTTAGTTTTCAGGAAACCAAAATGTAATGAACAAGATTCAAAACTTAAGGTGCTTAAAATTTTAGTTACCCATTCATTCTAAGAAATAGTGACCCAGTGACAGAAGCAAATATTTATTAAATACCTGCAATGTGCCAGGCACTTCACAAATTTGTTCTTACTTGATCTTCACAATTGTGAGAAACAGGTGGTAACATTTTACACTTGAGGAAACTGAGTCTGATAGAGGTCACATAGCCAGGATGTGTCTGACCTTGAATTTGAAGTGAATCCCAGTGCTATACCTGCTGAAGTAACTGGTTATCTGTATATACCTAGCTGCCTGTTCTTACCAATAAACTCTTAAGAACTGCATGATATTTGGCAGTGATCATAACTTTTCCAGCCATTAATTATTTCTAAACCAACAGAACAGTTAGGGAGCAAAATGATCACTTTCAGGCAAGACTTCCACATCCTTTCACTGATCAGGTTTAGGCATATTATCCTGTGGTCCTTCCACAAACTCAGAAAGGTATACATGCTGTCATGACCCCCCATGTAAATAATCACTCCCCCAGAAATTTAGTAAAAGTATTGATAGAATAGGTGAAAGCTAAGCATTTGCTAACTAATAGAGACCTGTATCTGTAAATGAACAGTATTTCCTGTTATATCAATAATTCAATCCAAAATAAAAATATAAGCTTGGTTATTGTGCTCTTTTTTTCCATTTTGTATCCCACAGCATCCCCTTGTGGAGGTAATTCTAATAGCATGACAATCCAGGAATTCTAATTTGCAAATATTAATGCTAAAATACTTCTCCCCCCCCCGTGATTTATTTCCTTCCCTTTTCATATAATTTCAGATGTCTCTATGCTTAACCTCAAAGTAGAAAATAAAATTATTTTCAGAACTTTAATTCTGCTATTTGGAAAGTATATCTATTTCCTAACATTTTATTAGAAATAGGTTGCTAGATAAAATCAACTGTTGGAAATAATTTCTCAGCTATTTTTCTTTTTATCTTAGTTCTTAAATAATGAAATCATACTTCTAGTTTTGATTACCTGCTTTGTTTGATGACAGCTCTGTCTACATTGTTCATGAGATACTTTTTTCCAGAAGGGACCTTAGGAATCATCTGATTCATGAGTCTCTGCCCCAGACCTGGAGCACTGAAGTGATTATATTGGTTAGCTTCACTAAGCTTTACCTCCTTTTTCTTTTTATTCTTTGTTAAAAGAGATGGCTCTCTAAGTGAGAAAATGGAGAGGGACAATCAGTTTTCTATTTAAAAAATGTGATCTCAGACCCAGCCAAGTATTAATAACTAAGACCAGAACACATTCTTAACACTTGCTAGAAGATGAACTGAGTGTTTATATCATTCTATATGTCTGAATGGAACCTGAACTGAAAATTTAAATCTCTTTCCATGATGCTGTGTTTTACCATGAATAGAAAATACTCATTTTACCTCAGAACCCAACTAGTCAGATCTTCTCATATGAAATCACTTCTGATAAAGACAAAAGACTTCATATAACCTAACAAGTCTTAGAATGGAGTTCACTAAAGTACCCCTGTTCTGCCAGGTATATTCCCTCTGTCCCCAGAGAGGTAATATGTCCTAGTAGAAAGAATTCTAGATTTGGAGTCAGTGGACTTGGGTTCAAATCCTACCTAAAGCCTCTATGATCTTGAACAAATTGCTCGCTATATCACTGTTCTGATCACTATAAGAAGTATAAATTCAAGAATGTCTCAGATCCATTCCAACTCTATATCTGTTGTCCTACAGAATTCCCTGTGTATGATACATTCTTTTGATTAGGATCCAGGCTTTTGGAGCAGGTAGAAGGAAGGAATCAGAATAGGATTATGTGTGTTTGTATTAGTTGCACATACGCATATTGATTGTATGTTTAAAGGACAGATAAAACAAGATTGATAAATACAGCTTGATAGTTCTGTGTTAAGATTAAAAAGACATCTTGAGAAGCGCATTAGCCATTATAACAAACTATGCTTTCAAAAGAAAATATCCTTCAACTGTTTATAATAAAACTAAACATGATTTTATCACCTTTTAAGAAAGCTTTGAGTATCTGGCATGTTTAATTTTTCCTCTTTTTGTGTCAGAACATATCATTTATCTTATTTTAGTTCATTTTCTTGTCCTTTTTCAATTTTAATTTAGATAATGGTGGCAAACTTCCTCTCATTAATGAAAATCCATTGCTGATAACCTCTAAGAAGCAGGAAATGGCAGCCAAATAATTAGGTTTCATGAATCCACTTTAAACTCGTAGGTTTCCATTTTCTTTAACATTTGAATCATAAAGTGTTTTCTTCAGCTTACACTGTGTAAAGACTTGAAGCTTCAAAATTTTAAAGTGAGTTCTTTTTCCATCAAAGTTGATGGATATAAGGTTTTTTCCATCCTGAGAGCTTATGAAAAGCCAAATATGTGAGCAGGGGCTGCTTGCTGGCTTCACTTAGAATGAAGCAACTTGTGCTTCTGAAGGCAGAATAGTTTTCCAGGAGTGATGGGTTTCTTTTTTTTTTTTTAATTTTTAGGGTTTTTTTTTTTTTTTGCAAGGCAATGGGGTTAAGTGGCTCGCCCAAGGCCACACAGCTGGATAATTATTAAGTGTCTGAGTCCGGATTTGAACCCAGGTACTCCTGACCCCAAGGCCGGTGCTTTATCCACTACGCCTCCTAGCTGCTCCAAGTGATTGGTTTCTACAGGACCTCTCCTTTCTTGCTTCTGTCTGTCCTGGATGTTACACTCTCACTATCTTTCTTTCTTTGTCCCAAGGGGGCCAAAGATGGGCTGTCACGGGTCAGTCAGGGACAGGGTCCTCTGGGTGACCCTGGCATTCTCCTCTGAGGGTAAGCCAGCCTTCTGCTTTAGCTCTACTGGGGTTAAGAGGACTTCTTGTGTCTGAGATTCTTTTAAAATAGAGGTGGATTTTATCCTCTACTTTTTTGTACCTACCTGCCTTGGAGCCTGAAGTGAAAGAAAGGGGGAGCATAAAGTAAGTGTGCCACCAGGAGCCCCACAGGGCAGAGCACTAGTTGACCAAGCTCATCCTCCTGATTTCCAATATGCTAACTGACTGTGTGACCTTGTGCAAGTCACTGTATTCTATTTGCCTCAGATTTCTCATCTGTAAAATGAGCTAGAGATGGAAATGGTAAACCTCTCCAGTGTCTTTGCCAGGAAAACCCCAAATGGGATCATAAAGAGTCAGATGTGACTGAAACGACCAAACTACACCAGCAGTAAATGCTATCTAAGGAGAGGGAGATTTGAAGTCGGAGGACTTGAGACTGGTTATTCTTAAATGTTCGTGTGGCCTTGGAAGTCACTTGACTCCTGCACTTTAGGTTTTTCATCTTTTAAAAGAAAAAGTTTCTTTTGATGGTCTTTGAGGTCTATTACAGATCCTCTCTAGAGGGACAAGGCCATTTTCATTTCTATTCCCTCTGTTAGTAGCAGTAAAATCCTCTCAAAGGTACTGCCTATTCAGGGATAGAACTTTAGGTGACACATTGAGAGAATGCATCTGTTTCAAGGCAGACTAAGGAGGGGAACTGGTTAGGAATCCCATCTCTGGAGCCTGTTAAAGAAAAGACTAGAGTCATAGGAAATGCCGGGGACATTTCTGTGAGCAGGACAGCAAACCCACCCAGATCACCTCTGCCAGACCCTATGGGAACAAGCTCCTTCCTGCTAGATGACCCATGGGAGCTGAGCAGGATTGTTTTAGGCAGTCTGACTAGTGGGTGACATGTGGGGAGAAAATATTCTCAATTCTTCAGCATGGGGGTGGAAGGAGGAATGTGCCTCTAGAATTCCAGGTTGGGATAGGATGCATGTCCGATGAGAGCAGTCATTTGCAGCAAGACATGGAGGGAGGGAGGAAAGGGTTGACAAGAGAACTAACTTGGAGGGGCTAGGAAATGTTGCTGCCCTGGCTAAAACTCTGCCTCAGTTCCCCATATTTCAAATTGAACAGTCCTTGGACTTCTATGTGAAAGAGTTATTGTAAAGAAAGGACTTTGCATGTCTTATGGTGATATAAAAACATGTCATTGTATAGTCTGTGTGTAGACATGTGTAGGTGACATGTTTAAGGCTCATCACAGGTTATACGGGTTTTTGGGGACTGGACTGAGACAGATTGTTGGTCTTAATCCAGCACAAGAAAACTTATTCTGGTCAGTCCTGGGACCTGTTGGCTTCTAATGAAAATTTCAAATTTGTAAACACAAAGGCATAAACTTAAAAGCTACAATTGAAATAACCACAACTTACCTCCCTGAGCTCTGATCATATAATCTCTTCCTTCCCTTTCTTGTTGGTAGCTATTCATTTCATAATAGATTTCACTAATAATGGATATTATATAAAAATGCCCTCTTCTAGATCTGAGTCAGGTTTCTGGTCGTTCACATGGATCTCATAAATGGTTCATCCTTTAACTTTTTGCTTTGGTCTTATGTTTAGTGAGAGACCACTGTGACCTCCATAGGCTAGAGGGCTGACTCCAGACTGAGGAAGACCTCTTTGAAACACCAATATATATATACAGATGCTGGGAGAGAGAGTTTCCTTGCTGGGACTTCCCTAAATTGATGTGGTCACAGTTCTAGACTCAGATGATTGATGACCCTTTCTAGGAAGACTCCAGTGTTTTTTTTATTTAAGTGACATTGATATTTCATTTAAATTATCTACTCAGCAAAGCTAATTCTGATGAGTAATAATTTTTTTGTACCATATTTTGAGTGGGACATTCATCAGCACAAGCCCTTTTACTACCTGAGCAGTGATTACTCTTCTTTATCCCTTTGCTGCACCTAATGCAAAAAAAAAAACAAAAAAAAAACCCACACAAAACAAACAACAAAACCCATTACTCAGGGACTCTTTCTAGGGCATATGATCCCCTGAAGTTAAAGTAGTGAGCATGCTCAGCAACAAATCTCATCTTCCCAGTTCAGAAAGATATTTATTGGGAATCAGCTGCTGAGATACTTGTTCCTAGTGATTTCACTAATAATAGTGCTAAAGCTGTATTTTTCAAACCAAGACTTACTACTCCCTGAGCATACCAAAAACTAGGAAAGAGCAAGGAGTGCTTTAGTAGCATCATTTTCTTCTGCTAACCTGTACTGCTTTCTGTACCAACTTTTGGATGAGAAGATATTCATTGCTTCTGCCTGTCTTTTTAAATTAATTCAACTTATCAGTTTTTCTAAAATATTGAACACCCTGATGATATGATTAAAAAGTTTGAGGAGGCTAACTACTAAATTTTTGTTTAATGCTGGAAGGCTATCTCCTGATTCCCAAATAAGCCTTAGATTCCCTAGGTATTCATAGCACTTTTTTTGCATGTATATTTGGCTTTATGTATTAGGTGGTTCCTAAAAAGCTATTTACAAACGTAGACTTCAGTTTTATAATGGCTATTTCACTCTAAAGCTTTCTGTTTAAGCAAAATTCTCTTGTAAAACAAGTATCTTCTTAATTCATCTTTTGTATAAATCCAGGTTTCCCCCCTATGTGGGATTTGCTTAAAGTATATATTATGTTAGCTGTTTGTAACTGAAGTCTTTTCTTGTGGAAATTAGATTAATAAAATGATTCCGAATTTCTCCTGGCTTACTTATTATCATTGAAATTTAGAAATAACTTTCATTTCACTATCTTTTCTGGGGCTACTAACTGACCAACTGTTAACCAAATTCTTTGAAATCCTGATCTTTGTACTTAACCAAAGGATTTCCTCTATTTTCCTAAACCAAAAAAACCCCTTTTACTCCCATTTATATATTAGAGACCAACACTAATATTTATAAATTCTATTAATTTACAGAATTATAATGAAACTTTCTAACTTTGAACATAATTTTTTTAACTTTAATTTTGTTCTCTTTAGGTACTTATTACAGCCGAGAGACAATGGAAATAAGTCCTCAAAAACTGATGACCTGGGATCCCTGAGATTATACATATGCTACACAGAAGACTATGTGCTTCCTTCAGAGCACTATGGTCCTTTAAGAAATTTGCTGCTAAAATCCCCAGATGTTCAGGTATATTAGTTATAATTATTCTTTTAGTTTGAACATTGAAAAAAATAGCCAACAAATATTGAATTGAATTGAACTGAAACACATAAATTATATTCAAATACAAAATTGACCTACATTATCAAACACAGGGTTATTGAATTCTATTGTTTATGATTCTCTTTTTATTTAGTGTATTCCATTGATCTGTCTCTCTCTCTCTTCTTTAACCAGTATCAAATAGTTTTGACAACTGCTGCTTAAGTGTCTAGTTTAAGTTCCTGAATATATTTTCCCCTTTATTCCCTTTTTTCAGTTTTTTCCTCCAAATGGACTTTGTTATTAATTTTATTAAGTTCTATAAACTGTGTCTTTGGTGATTTGATTGGTTAGCATTAAAAGGGTAAATTAACTTTGATAATATTATCATTTTCATTTTATTGACACAACCTTACCCTCCATCTATTTAAGTTCTTCTTTATTTCTTTAAGGAATCCTCTGTAATTGAATCTGTTTTGTGTGCTTTGGTAGATTGATCCCTAGATATTTTATGTACTTTGTAATTATTTGGAATATAATTTCCATTTCCATTTTTGCTTTTTCAGTTTTAGGATTATTATATAGAAATGCAGTTCTGAATTTTGAGCATTTATTTTTCAGTTATTACTTTTTTTTTACTTTTTTTATTGTTTTTCTACTCTGTTCTAGCCTATCTCTTCCTCAGCTGCTTACATTTTGGGTGAAGTTTGTCGAGATAAATATGATGCTGTTTTGCCTCTTGTACGACTGCTGCTGCACCACAATAAATTTGTTCCTTTTGCCACTGCAGTGGCTGAATTAGACTTGAAGGATACACAGTAAGTGCTTTCCTTTTCTAGATATTAATAAACTATTAAGTATCAACATTCTTGAACTTACTGATCTACCTTTCACCAAGTTTTTCCCTTTGTTTTGCAGCTTTAGAAAGTTACAGGGGTGGCTAGGTGGTACAGTGGATAGAGCACCGGCCCTGGAGTCAGGAGGACCTGAGTTCAAATCCGACCTCAGACACTTAAGAATTACCTAGCTGTGTGGCCTTGGGCAAGCCACTTAACCACATTGCCTTGCAAAAAAAAACTTTAAAAAAAAGAAAGTTACAAAAAAAAATTACTTAGTCAACTTTTTGTAGTTCAATTATTGTTATATTGACTAAGCTTTAGGCTTATTTTATAAAGAAAAAAGTGCTTTCATGTATCTTAAAAAAAAGTAATAACCTTTCTTAGGGTTCATACAATTGTCCTTTTCTACCACTAAATCTTAACATATTCACATGTAAAATCTACCTTTTTTTCTTGTTCTTTATTATAATAAATTAATGTTTGGTTGTATTGACTTTTTTTTTTACTTATTTATTTGAAGCAGTAAGGTTAAGTGACTCACCCAGGGTAACACAGCTAGGCAATTATTAAGTGTCTGTGACTGGATTTGAACTCAGGTCCTCCTGACTCCAGGACAGTTGCTTTCTCCATTGAGCCACCTAGCTGCCCCTGTATTGATTTTTTCCATGTTGTATCTTTATATTTTAGAAAAAATATAAGAATCTCTGACCATATGCTTCAATCTCTCATCATTCTTCACTTCTGAGGCTTTTCTTAAATTGCAGTTGTAGACCAGGCATTGGGCTATATGCTTTACAAAAGTTAAAATTACGCTTAGAGAGCTTACATTTTCTCAGAGGGGGATATCATGGTCATAAATAAGGTTGTCCAAAAAATTATGAGACAAGCTTAGAGCTGAACATTAAGAAGAATTTCATGTAGAAGGTAGTGTTTGACCAAAGGCTTGTGGGATTCTAATAGGAGGAGATAAAGGAAGAGTACCTATTCATCAGGGGGATCAGCTAATAAAAAGGCACAGATATGAAAAGTTGCATGTCATGTCTATTTAGAACTGCAAGCGAGGTTGAGACCAAATCATGAAGGGCTTTCAGTACCTTATAGTGTCAATAGTGGCAAGAGGAAGCCACTAGATTGTATTGAGCAGGGGAGATGACACAGTTAGACCTGCTTTGTTGGTGGGAGGGGTCTAAGCTCAAAAAAGGTGGGAGGAAGCTTTTGAAGTAATCTTTCTGAGATGTGATGAGGATCTGAACTAGTTGAGTTGCCATGAAATAGAGCAGTTAAGAGTGAGCAATGTTGTGGAGCTAGAAGGATATTTGGCAGTCAAATGGATATGTGGGGTGAAGGAAGGGAACAGTCAAGAAACATGTCCTCATGATAAACCTGGGAGCCTGGAATGGTGGCAGCAACCCTTGGTTCTTTAAGATATATCATAAATGCTTAATAAATGTTTCTTGATTCATTCATTGATGAGGCCAGTTTTAAGCCAGTAAGTGTTCAGGTTTGAACAGGCCTGGAGACAAACTGCTTGACTTTAGAATGATAAGTTTTCAGCAAGAACAGCTCTCCAAAGGAAGCTATAAAACCATAAAAAGATTTGTATTCTGTGTTTGTAGAAAGTTATAGTTACACCTACAATAAAAAAAAATCACAGGTCCTTAAAACCTTAAGACCCTAAAGGTATATTTTTATTCTTTTTGTATAAGTTTTACAAATTAGATATATGTGACCCTTTTTAGATCTTCTACATCTGTCAACATAGATAATTTGTTTATTGAAGTTGATATTAACTGGGGCACATTTTTATTCCAGAGATGCAAACACAATTTTTAGAGGAAACTCCTTGGCTACTCGGTGTCTGGATGAGATGATGAAGATAGTGGGAAGGCACTACCTGAAAGTGACATTAAAACCAATCCTAGATGAGGTATTGTGGCAACTACCAATGATTGCAGTCTTTAAGAATCTGGACTTTAAGAATCACTTGATTAAGTGACATATCAACCAAAGAAGTTATTCAGAAAGTTAAATATACTGATATCTTCTGTCAATCCCCATTACAGTTCTCACCTGACGTTTCATTGTGGCATGTGACTGCCAGTGCCTGGGTTCCTGACAGCAGGGCCAATAGAACACTTTCTTAGCTAGAACACTTTCTCACCTGTATCTGTCCAGGAATCCTCCCTACAAGGTCCCCAACAAGGTGGCCACCAACTTTCATTGGAGCATCTCAGGAGAAGCCAGGTCCCTGGTTTTATAGTTCTGATCACTGAGGAACAGAGCTCCCTGAAGCTTCTCTGTTTGCTTCTCATTCTGCCACCTGGAACCAAGTAGAAGAAGCCTAATTTTATTTCTTCATGAGAATCCTTTAAATATTTTGAAGAGTGCTGGAAAGACTTCAGAATAGGTCCAACAACTGGCTATTTTTATTATAGGAGGGTATTTAATTCAACTCTTCCATTTTATATTTCAGGAACCAGGACTAGATAGAAGGGAGTAGCACTGGAATTTGAACCCAGGTACTCCCAACTCCAGATACAATACAGTCCCTACACCCCAATAGCTTGGCTAAGTTTTAACTCTCATTAAGGCTTGGTCACCAGGTGGTGAAATTTTTTGGCTGCAATTCATGAGAACTGCCAAAGCATGGAGGAATTGTGATCTGTGCCATTAGATAGTGTCCTCACACTGAGGAGACCATTGATCTTTTGAAGGACTACTCAAAGAACAAAGTTAACCTTTTGGGAACTGTCTTTGGGTTTCTCTTTAGTTTTCTTTAATAAGTTACTGTATTTTGGAATCCTTTTATATTTGAGTTTTGTGCTTCTTATGATTTATCTCTTTTTTCCTAATATGCCAGGAATGTATCTTTCTCTAGAAATGTAGGAAGAGAATAAAGTAACTCCAAACAATTTTCTTTTCAGATATGTGAATCCTCAAAATCCTGTGAAATTGATCCTATCAGATTGAAAGAAGGGGATAATGTAGAAAGTAATAAGGTAAACCTTTATTCCATAAGCCATTGTAAAGCTATATTTACGATTGCATCCATTTCAAGCTACTTTATTGTGATGGTAAATTAAAGGAAGCTCATTTATGTATTCATTAACACTATTAATAGCAATATTTTTCATGGTTAACTTTTTTCATCAAAAAAAATTTATTTCAGTTCCTGATTTCTTCTTTTAAATTTTAGTCTCAGTAGTACCGGTTGAGACTGTGATTATGTCCGGAGTTTATGGTCAGAGTGATCAACATATACTTGAGAATGATTTGAAGAACTTCATTTGTTTTTGCTAATTCTGCCACCTCTGATAAAAACAGATTTATTCATGAAAAAGCTATAGTTTGAATAGGCCCTCCCATCATGCATGTATGAGCAGATTCTGTCCTTAGCTTACCTTGGAGACACTTAAATTTCTTTTGTCTCCCATCAGCATAGGTCCATGTAGTTTTGGTTCAGTATTTGACTTTTTAACTTCTTGAAATAGCTCATAAGTAAATCATTTTCTAAATGAATCCATTTCCAAGATGCAAATGCACTTTTGATAGTATTTAAAAACTGGTAAGCTCTTTATTATTATAATCATCCTCCTTTGAAATGGATAGTGTAGGGGGCAGCTAGGAAGTGCAGTAGATAGAGCACTGGTCCTGAAATCAGGAGGACCTGAGTTCAAATCCAGCCTCAGAAACTTAATTCTTACTTAGCTGGGGGACTTTGGGTAAGCCACTTAACCTAGTTGCCTTGCCAAAAAAAAAAAATGACTAGTACATTTATTCCAAAAATGTCTAGAAGTGGTCAAGAAGATAGATTATAGGGCAACTAGGTGGCGCAGTGAATAGAGCACCAGCCCCAGAGTCAAGAGTACCTGAGTTTAAATATAGCCTCAGACACTTAATTACCTAGCAATGTGACCTTGGGCAAGCCACTGAACCCCATTGCCTTGCAAAAAACCTAAAAAAAAAAAAAAAAAAAAGATTATATAAAAGAATTAAACTATTCCCCAACTGACAAATGGTCAGAGGATATTCAAAGGCAATTTACAAATGAGGAAATCAAAGCGATCCATAGTCATATGAAAAATTTCTCTAAGTCACTAGTTATTAGAGAAATGCAAATTAAAACATCTCTGAGGTACTACCTCACACCTCTCATACTGGACAATAATGACCAGAAAGGACAATGATCAATGTTGTAAGGGATGTGAGAAATCTAGAACACTAATACATTGTTGGTTGAACTGTGAACTCATCCAGCCTTTCTGGAGAACAATTTGGAATTATACCCAAAGGGCAATAAAAATTTGCATACCTTTGATCCAACTATATCATTGCTGGGTCTACCCTTAAGAGATTATGAAAAAGGGTAAAAATATAATTTGTACAAAAATATTCATAGCAGCCTTGTTTGTTGTAGCAAAGAATTGGAAATCGAGGGAATGTCCATCAATTAGGGAATAGCTTAGCAAATTGTGGTATATGTATGTCATGGAACACTATTCTATTAGAAACCAGGAAGGATGGGAATTCAGGGAAGCCAGGAAGGATTTGCATGAACTGATGCTGAGCGAGATGAGCAGAACCAGAAGAACATTGTACACCCTAACAGCAACATAGGGATGTTAATCAACCTTAATGGAGTTTCTCATTCCATCAGTGCAACTATCAGACCCAATTTTCACTATCTGTGATAGAGAATACCATCTGTATCCAGAGAAAGAATTATGGAGTTTGAACAAAGACCAAAGACTGTTACTTTTAATTTTTTTTTAAAAAAAAGTTATCTTTTATGTAATTTTGATATCTCTTATACTTTACTTTTTTTCCTTAAGGATCTGATTTCTCTCTCATCACATTCAACTTAGATCAATGTATATCATGGAAACAATGTAAAGACTAATAATCTGCCTTCTGTGGGTGGGGGGGAAGGAAAATGAGATTGGGGGGAAATTGTGAAATTCAAAATAAATAAATTTTTGAAAAAATTAAGCTATGCACAATTAGTTATATGGTGACAGCTTAATTTATAGTGGCCAGGAGGTTGTCATTATTAAGAATTATTAAGTATTTCTGGGTTGGCAGAATTTTTTAAGATTCATTGTTATTTTTACTATCCATGAGTTTTCTAATAATATATATATTGCATTTATTATGTTATAATACCAAAACCTTTTTGAAGTTATATGATACTTAAAGTGTTATTTTACTTTTATAGGAAAATCTGCGGTATTATGTAGAAAAATTATTCACTATGATTATACAGTCCAATATGAGCTGTCCCACTGTCATGTGTGATGTGTTCTATTCGCTAAGACATATGGCTGCTCAAAGATTTCCTAGTAAGTGCATCTATTATCACACACACATACACACACACACACACACACATATATGTATGTATATGTATATGTGTATATATATATATATATATATGTGTATATATATATATGTATCCTAGACTCGGGCATATAATAGCCAGGGTACCCAACACACATGTCTCTTTACCACTCAAGTTCCCTGTATTTTCAAAAAGATGTCACTCTCCATTGGAAGGAGAGTCATCACTTGGAGTTGCTGACACCAGCAAAATCATAGGTCTGGGCTAAACAAAAATATGTGATTTGGTGCTCAAATATTGGGTCTTGAATTTGCAAATAGTTCCATCTTATGACAAAAACAGTTTGTAGTTTTTTTTTCCTTCAAATGCAAAGCCATATTATTAGTTTTGTTTCATGACAGCATTAAGAAGTAGTCTTTGTGTCTTTGTCAGCTTCTCTAGTCAGAAACTTCTAGCTAAGAGCTAGGAGATGTGTCTTTGGCAAAGACAGTGAGCGTATAACAGTTCCTCTTCTGCCAACTGTTGATGAGTTCGATGACTAGAACTGATGAAACTCCCTTGCAGCATCTAGATTTACTACCTTTTTTCCCTTTATGTTCTGTTTGAGTCAAGGGGAATTGGGTTTTTCCTAGGATTATCTGATTAAGTTGAGAAACAGCCACACACCATGTCCTTAGTGTTCAGTCTTTCTAAGCAGCCTTAGGGAGTAAAAGCTTTAAACAGTTATTGTTGTTGCTTTAGATGTCCTTGAACAATTCCCTATTTCCTCTCCTGGCTCCCTTCAAGACTCAGCTAAAGTCCCCTCTAGACTTCTCTGTCCTTCTTAATCTTAGTGCAGTCCTCTGAGACTATTCTGTTTCTCCTGTGGGGTCTGGTTGTGACCTAGGTTTTAGCTTGTTATCTCCCCCCTTAGACCAGGAGCTCTTGGAGAGACTCATTCTGTCTGCCCTGGTGATTCTTACAGGATGGAAGCATCTTCAGAAGGATTCCCATCTCTGCCTTCAGGCAAGCAGATGGAGTCTGAGAGCTGAGGGGGCCAGCTGTCATCTGCCTAACTCACAGATTTGTAAATCATCAACCGGCTGGAGTTGGGACTAGTTTAGGATCAGTCATTTCCAGAAGGATCTGGGACTTTCCCTGTACTTTTCTCTATCTTCTAGTAGCTGAGGGGCTTGTTGTTTAATCAATCTCAAAATGCTGCCCTAAAAAGGATGTGTCCTAGTCTGTGGGCAGCAGATTGTGATTATTTCTTCTCCTGTTCGCCAAGATAGCTTTCTTCTCAGAGTCAAAATTTAGTTTGTCCTTTTCTGATTAATTTCTTTTTTAAAAAGGTGATGTTTTTATATTAAGAGTTTTTATGGGGCGGCTAGATGGCTCAGTGGATAAAGCACCGGCCCTGGAGTCAGGAGTACCTGGGTTCAAATCCGATCTCAGACATTTAATAATTACCTAGCTGTGTGGCCTTGGGCAAGCCACTTAACCCCATTTGCCTTGCAAAAACCTAAAAAAAAAAAATAAGAGTTTTTATATTATATTTCTATTAATCCTCATTGGATTTTTAATTCCACCAGTGAATACTAATCATACTTTACATTTTGAAATAGACTTTACTATTACCAGATGCTCTGATTTGGCAAGAGCAGCAACTGTTTCCTGCAACTTTTGCTTCAAAATGTTTAATAATGTCAAAATTCAGTGTAGCTCCCTAATTGTAAAACATGCTATTATTAGAGACTCCATATTTCAGTTGAATTAATATTTTATGTATCTGCCTTCTCTAGCAGAAATGTTCACTTAAAAATTAGCATACAGTCAGTATAGATGGCCATAGCCATTTGTACCTGTTTGAATCTGTAACTTCCTGTTTTTAATGTGTATTTCTACAAACAGCCATTATGGGAAAGCTTTGCTATCTTAATGAACCAGACTAAATTTTCAAGGGTTTATGCCTGTGAATAGTTATAGAAAGATACCCAAGTAGATGTGAGTCTCTCTTTTGAATTTTAGACTAAATAACTAGGCCTTTAAAGTTCAAGAAACTGTCAGTTCTGGCCTGGTTTAGTTCTTGGCTTGCCGCGGGATAGTCCCAGATGCTTCTTCTCTTTTCGGTCACATTGTTGCTATTGAACCACAAGCTCATTGTCACCCTGACATGAGCCCAGAGCCTTATGCCCAGCTTGGTACTCTCATTTCCCCCTGGCAGTGTTCACCAGAGTGATTCTCAGCCTGCTCTGAGTGGTCCTTTTCTCTCAACTGCCCTCCGTAGTCATCCTCATAACTTCAGCTCTTCTTGGTACACATTCAAGAGAACAGTTCTCTGCAGGATTGCTCAGGACCCTCTTATTTTGCCTTCTCTGTGACTTGCCTGTTGTTGGCCCTCATGACTGTCCCGTGTCACCATTTTTCTCTGCAGATGACCCTCATGTGCAGTACTCTGCCGTCAGCAGCTTTGTGTTTCTTCGTTTCTTTGCTGTAGCCGTAGTGTCACCTCATACTTTTCATTTACGACCTCACCATCCAGTAAGTGTTTCTTCTGTTCAAACTTTACTTCTATTTTACTCACATTCATTAGAGTAAAGAAAGAGAAGTCAGAGTGAACTAATTTCTTTGGTTGTATTTTGGAGCAATTCATTATTTTAATATTTGCTATATTTTTAAAGCTATTTAGTAAAAACTGACAATTGTCTTTTTGTTTCATTTTATAGCTATTCATTAAAAGTCTAGGAACTATCATTATGGATAAAATACTTTGTTGAGCATTATACCTGTGTTTTAATTAGTTTTCAATTTTTCTATCACATTTTTTATCACAATATTAAATTCTTAGGATTTCCTCTCAAGTGTAAAGATGCAAAATATGATAAATAAATGGTTATATAAAACTAAGAGTTTTTCTAAACTGTAAGAAATTCTTTACTTTTTAAAAACTTATAGGGTTTTCTTTGTCAGATATAATATTAACACCACATTTAAATGTATATTTTGGAGCTATCACATGATCTAAACATTATTTAACTCTGTCACATCTACTTTCCATTTACATTAGCTTTTGTGTGTTTTTATTCCTTGTGTAATACAGCCTACTTCTGCTCTCTGCTAATTTATATGTAATTTAGTTTAATCCAGTAGATTTATATACTAAGGTGAAAAATGAAAGTCTTTCTCCAAAGAGCTTATAGTATTGGTAGAACAAGACATTATGTGCAAAGAAACATAAGACAAGGTTAAAAAAATAGTCAAGGGAAAAAAGGGAATATTCAAAATGCTATAAGAAAATTTGATGGGGGCAGGTCACTTTCACTGAGACATCACAAAAGACTTCATGGAGGAATTGACACCTGGAATTGAACTGGCCTTTGAAAGGAGTATACCAGTAGGCAGAAGTGAAGGGAAGGCAATCTGGACAGCTTGCATGAGGCAGTGGAGAACAAGATAAAGTTGAGGAATAGCTAGTTGTCCAATTTAGTTGTAAAGTCTTGTGTCTGAAGATGAGCAGAGTGAAAGACTGCCGAAAAAGTAAATCAAGTTCAAGTCTAGAGGACCTTGAATGTCAAACTAAGGAGTTTGTATTTTATTTTCCATGCAATGAGAAACCAGTTAAAAGAGTGATAGAGTAAGGCTTCCATATTAGGAGCGTAGGTAGTTTCACACCTTATGAGGGAATTAGAAAGAAGACACTATAGGCAAGGAGAGCAATTAGGAGGTCATAGTAAGAGTTGTTTAGAGCTCATCAAGTGTGGAAATAGTGCAAATGAAGAGGGCATAGATGTCCAAAATATCCTGAAGTTGGGATAGATAGTTAGATGTGGTAGCTGATTGGACATGAATTGGAGAGGAGGAAAAACAAAAATATCGCTACCAGTATTTTTCTTAATGCCTTCAAAAGAAGTAAGAAATTAGGAATGACGGGTTTTTTTGAGAAATACATTCACCTTTGGACATTTTAAGTTTGAGGAACTAGCCAGGTGGAGCTGACCCCACAAGGCAGTTTGCAACAAGAATTTACAGAAAAAACTGAATTATGAGGTTTTGAAGTCATCTGCATAGAACTGATCATTGAAACCATGAGAGTGAATGAAAAAAATTGTCAAAGCAAAGTGAGTGTTTTTCCACACATACATGTGTCTACATATTTATGTGAGAGATTGAGATTCAGAGTAGAATCTGGAGGGAATCTCACTTGGGAGACCAAGAAGGAAGAGGACCCCACAAAGGATCTGAGGAGGAGCCTGGTAGGGAGCAAGTTTGTCGAATCCTAAAAGCTCAGGTGGTTATCATTTCCTTTGGAAGATACAGATTCAAGAGTGCTAAGAAACTGAAGTTAAGATTGCAAGGCTAGTGAAGTTTATGCAATAGGACTAGACTGCTCTTTTGATAAGTTTAGCATTGAAGGGAAGAAGAGTTAAGAAGACTGCTTTTTTAGAATGAAGCAATCAGCAGAGAGAAAGATTGAAAAATAAAAAGAGAAAATGAATCAGAATGAGAATGGAGCAAGTCTCCAGTCAAAATGAGATTCTGGACTCAAATACTGAATCTGACTTACCTTGGGCCAAGAAGAAAGCCTTCCTGGCTCCTGAAAACAAAGGGAAGAAGGAAAAGAGTGAAGATGAGGCTCAAAGGAGAGGAATTGAAGATCCTCTCAGTGGATATAGTTTATATGATAGCACCCAAACACAGATGGGTACCCTTTTTATTCTTCACTCAGCTTTGGAATTTTATGACAATGGGGCCTAAATTTCTTTGCAGTTGTGGTTATGTTGTTTTTATTCTCCTCTTTGCAAGAGATATATTCATTTTCCACTCTACCATTACATCTTTTTTTATAACCTTTCATGAAAAAGACAATTGGTTTTGTTTTATGGTGGTATTGCTGGTACCTCAAAAAATGCATTGACCAGATATTCTGATGGAGGTGTATGACGCCACAGACCGAATCTTAGATCAAAACTGAAGTGACCTGCTCCTGTACCCTGGATCTGGCGCTTGGTGGATTGGGAGCGTCCCTGCTGACTGGCGGTACACCACACCAATAGGTCAGGGCAACAAAGGGCACAGCTGGAAACAGATACTCTTTCAGCAATTTTCTAGTATATAATCATGTTGCCTTGGCAAAAATATCAAAGTTTCTGTGTACAATATGTAGTTTCCACTTTCTCAAAAATGCAGTTGCACATTAAGTTTTAGTTAACCTGCCCAAGTAAAATACTTGAACTAATTTAAGAATGACTCTAAGAAGGGAGGGTTGTAAGCCAAAGTTCCCTCTTAAGCATGGGTGACTAACAAAACTTGTCATGGGCCACAATATAAATTTAATGTCTATTTATAACGACAATGTAACCCATATTACCAATGAGTACAGTGATAAAATGTAATAAGTAATAAAGAATGAACTTTGAGGGCCTGTGTGTAGCCTGCAGGCCACAGGCTAAACACACCTGCTCTAAAGGGTAGAGAAAATAAGAACAGAGTAGTTCCACTGAGATTTCAGCCATGAGGTTTGATGGCCCTGAGTTTAGAGAGAGATGAGGAAGAGGAAGAGGATAAATAGTCATTTGGACATTGATGGTTGTAGGAAGTGGCTGATCAGCATTTTAGCTAAGAGAGAAGCCAAAGAGGAAAGAATCTCAAAGGTGATAGAATCAACAAGATTGTTGCACATGGCAGAGAGCTCAGGATATATTAGGAGTGAGAATAGTTCATTGGATTTCTTGATTAGGAGATCATTGGTAACCTTTGAAAAAGCAGTTTCAGGAAAAAATTGGGGGTGTGTCAAAAGCTGTATTACTGGGGACTGAGAAATAATGGGATATTAAAGAAACAAAGGATATAATATAGTGAACCACGAGAAATTTGGTAATAAAACTAAACTCCAAAATTGTCATTTTTGTTGGGGGGGGGTGGAGGGAGCAAAGGAAGGACACAGTTAAACTAAAGTTTTTTCAAACAGGAAAAACTATCATGTATTTATTAAAAGATAATCAGTGGAAAAGCAGAGACTATATATAGATACTAGAGAAAACAAAGATCTCATGGTTTGGGGACATGGGTAGAGTTGTCATTGAAAGGAGGGGTGCTTTTTTGACAAAGGAAGAAATTATTTTGAGGTGAAGAGAAAGAAAAATATCAAATGTGCTCAGTCTTTTTACTAAAGGAGACAGGTAGTCTTTTGAACAGAACAGTGACAAAATAGTTTAAAACCGACCATGTAAGCAATGTAGTAAACTGAAAATCTTCAAGAAATAAGTAAGAGGATTGCCAATCACCAATTAGGGTTCATCACAGTTTCCTGAATTGGGGAAGAATAATAGCTCACATTTCTGTATTATACAATTTGAATAATGATTTTCTCCTGCACTTTTTCTCTACAATAACCATGGAAGGGTGTGGGGGTGTGTATTACAGAACACTAAGGTTGATACCTATTAGCCAAGCCATCTGACTCCATGTCTTATTTCTTTTTTATTTTATTATGCCACCATAGGATGGCTTTGGCTTCATTCTTCTGTTTAGGAAAGATAATTGAACTTAAGATAGAATATTGTGTTTAACGCCAGCTTTGAAATTGCCTTGTAATAGTTTTAAAGAATTTTATTGTTTTGACAGAGTATTGAAGAAGAACTTTGCATATATAAGAATTCCAGTGACTTTATGTAAATAATAAGATAAGAATTAAATTGAATCTTGTGAATAAATTTAAGTGATGATGTAAGCAGAGACACATACATGTGCACACACACATTCTCACACAATAATGTATGTGATATGTTTAATAACTACTCTTAAGGTCCTTTAATTCCTCCTTATTAGATTTTGTGATTTCTCTCCTCCTCTCGTTTAAATTCACTGTTAATTTCCAAGGTATTTCTGTTTGCTGATATTTAGTTTTTTAATTTCTCTTTTGTCTTATTGCTACAACTTGAAAAGTTGGTCATGATTTTCATGGAAATCATTAAACATATGTAAGACCATTGAATAGAGTCTGCTTATGAACTGGTTGTTTTTAGACAAAAATAGAAAAGGATGTAAAGATGGACATCCTGAAAATGAGTAAATGAGTATAATGTATTAGAAACTTAAGTAAACAAATAATGTGCTTAATGTGTATCCATTGATTAAATAATTGTCTTTTAAATCTGATTTTGTTTGGAGAATTTTTATATTTTACTAGAACTCTTTAGTTTGTAATTTCTCCAGTTTATGGCTTGAGCCCAAAATAATCTCCTTTTCAGCTGAATCATTGACTTGGATTTATTGTATCTACTTTTTTTTTTAATCCTATTGCTTTGCGGGGGGAAAATAGGCTCCTTGATCTGTCATGTCTTCTTTTGGCATTAAGTATATTTTATTGATACCTTATCAGGAAAATAATTGCCTCTTTTGAAAATTCTTTAGGATGCACAAACAATTAGAACATTAACTCTCATCTCAAAAGCCATTCAGACTTTGGGAAGTTGGGGAAGTCTGTCTAAAAGCAAGGTGAGTATTATCATCTTAACTGTCTAATATAGCCATTTTCAAATCTGTAGCCATCATCACCACAAACCCTTTTCTTCTTATCCTTTCCCCCATCTTGCAAACACAACAGTCTTCTAGTATGTGCCTTCCCTACCCAGCTCTTTGCAAAGCTTCACTGTGGTCTCCAAAGTAAATCTCAAAGTTTAGAGGTAGAAGAAATCTGTTGAAAGGATAGATGAATGGATCATAAGACCTGCTTGCTATATTCATTTAACAGACCTCCCTCAGAATCATCCCTTTCCGTTGCCTTTTTGACTCCTTTTCTTGGTTCATGAATCATGTTGTACTGATGTATTTAGGCTTCAGTTAACAGAAATCTTGTTTTCTTTCTTAGTCAAGTTTCAAAGAGACATTCATGTGTGAGTTTTTCAAAATGTTTCAAGAAGAGAGGTATATTGAAGCAGTTAAAAAGGTATGATAATATTGTTCTCTGTTAATATTTAAGAATTCTTTACCATGAGTTTTTGAATTAATAAAATAGTATATCTTAAATTCAGTAGACCAAAAAAAAGTTTTTCTGTGGATCATTTTTATCATTTTCTCCAAACTTCATGTTGTTCTCAGGGTTAAAGCCAAATTTAATGTCTTTTTTAAACTTTAAAGCCCTACAGTGCATGAAAGCCAACAGCTTTTTCTCTGTACTATCAAGCAATAAATCATTTAACTGTGGAAGCCTGCACACCATTGTCTCGATGTGCAGGCAAACATGAATGAATGAATGAATGAATGAATGAATGAATCATTTAACTGTGGAAGCCTGCACACCATTGTCTCGATGTACAGGCAGAAATGAATGAATGGATGAATGAATGAATGAATGAATGAACCATCACCATTATAGAATAAATAAGGATGAGAGAGGTGTTAGTCTGACTTAATGAAAAGTCCTACTTAAAGATATTTTTAAAGAGTCTACTTTTATTTTCATATATAATACTTATTTTTAAAGTCAATGTATATTAAGTAAGGTAAGTTAAAGGAAAAAATTATAATTAATAATGTATGTCACTATTATGAAAACGCATTGAAAGAATACTTACTATTTCAAGCTTTTATTTTGGAAAAAACTCTGATTTTAGGCATAATTTATCTTACTAATAATACTTGGAAAATTCACAGAGGAAAAGTTTAGTCTTACTGTTTGATGAAGCCTTAAATCCTTTTATCATTGTGAACAAGATGGGAGAGGTGAAGGAAATAGATTAAGTCAGACCAAAACAATCAGACCCAAAGAGAGAGTCATTGATGGTTTGGTATCAATTTGAAGAAAAGCCTGCAGTATTTCCAGGGCCTTCAGTAACTTGAATGTGAAGCCTTAGTGATATGCTTGACACGTTTATAGATGACATAAAACTCAGAGGGATTAGCACATATATTAAAAGGTAAAGTCAGTATCAGGAGATCTTAGCATGCCATAACAATGGATCAGATCAAATAAGATAATATCTGATGAGAGTAAATGTAAAATAATATGTAGATTGGGAAAAAACAAGGCTTGATTTCTTTGAGAAAGCTCTGCCTGAAAGTATCAAAAAGTATGAATTGACAGCCAAAAAGTAACTTAGCTGGTATTGAAAGAGGAGGTATATTGTCCAGAATGAAGAATGCGGATGGTCCTGTTGCTGTCTGCTTGGTCATATCAGACCACATCTGGAATGTGGTCTCTGGGAGCCACATTTTGAGAACAGTTGGATCATCAAAGAAGGGTGACCAGGATGTCCAGTGACTCAGGGCCATACTATATCCAAATTGATTGAAAGACTGAGGAAATTTCACTGAGAGAAATTCTCAGTATTCTTTTCTCTCTGGAATCCAGGTGGCCATTGGTTTAAGGAGAAGCTAATTTTATTGGATTGGGGGGGGAGGGTTTGAAGGAACATGAGGGTGTCTGTCTTCAAGTGTTTGAAGAACTGTCACATGAAGTGACTAAACTTATTCTCCTTGGTTCCAGAGAGTAGAAATTAAGAAGACACAAAGAGGCACATTTTAACCTGACATAAGAAAAATCTGTCAATTAAGGCTTGTAAAATTGGAATAAACTGCCCTAAGAACTAATGGGATCCTCTTCTTAAAGATATCAATTAAAGCTAAATGATCACTTGTTCCTCTTAGAATCATTGACCTCAGAGGCCATCTGCTATAACCCACTTGTTCTGTAGTTAAGACTCAGGGATTTGTTACTTGCTCAAGTGGGGAAAAAAATGAGAGAGAGAGGAATTATTGAAGATCATATTCTTGTTTAGTTATGGGCTCAATGTGATTCTGACTCCTATTTTTGAAACTGTGAAGAAATTATTTTTGGTGTTTTTATTCATAGAATTATATGTATATGTTTTTTATACCTCTCAAGGTAAGAAGTTCTATTACTCTAAAGGCTGTTTTTTGAGTGTTGCCAGCATGTCATCCTCCGAAGCAGAAGAAAATGATGATAGTAAGGGGCGGCTAGGTGGCGCAGTGGATAAAGCACCGGCCCTGGAGTCAGGAGTACCTGGGTTCAAATCCGGTCTCAGACACTTAATAATTACCTAGCCGTGTGGCTTTGGGCAAGCCACTTAACCCCGTTTGCCTTGCAAAAACCTAAAAAAAAAAATGATAATAGTAAGACGAAACTGGTAGGGTTCCTTTCAAAACAACAACAACGAAAAAATGATGGGGGTTTTTTAAAGCTAAGAATGCTAGCCATTGAGGCTTTTGAAAATAAATTCTCTCTTATTTCAAAAGACCAGGCAAAGCTAAGCTGTCCTTTTATTCCTAGGACATTGCTGAAACATTAATAGGACATCGTGGGCTGACTTATGTTGGCAAGATTATGATTCACTATCTTTTGTTTTAAAAATATGGTCCTTTTTTTTTTTTGCCCTGTGTTGTCTGGCTGCTGGTGTGCCAGAAACTGTTTTTTCTGAAGTTGGCTGTGGCTGAACATATGCTATTATAATCAAAATATGCAGTTTATAATGTCAGTCTAGAAAAGATTTAAGAATGGTAGGAGTTTAGTCTTGTTCTCTCTCTCTGCCTTGAGTCACCCACTCACATTCTCATTGAGTGTTACTATACTTCACCTCCAGTCTCAAATTTTGTTCTTATCTCCTGGATTTTGTAAGATTATTTTTAGTCAGATATGCTAGTATTCTGCATAGTTATTGGTTAAGACAGGCTATATACAGTACTAGAAATTGCAAAATGTAATGAATTCTGGTGTCTGATTTTTCACTGGCACAACTTAGCTGGTAGGTGTCAGGCCTTCAGTCATGAAGTAACTAATTCCTGCTCTTCTAGTTTTATGCCTTCTTTCACACTGTTCCATCCTTCTTTTAATATCTCTGACTATCAACTCTTTATAGTCTATGGAGAAATTCTGCCCTTAAGGAGAAGAATATCTGAAGAATGTTCTAAATTTTAGTTACCTAAGTCATCATCATTGCTAGGAGGCTGAGGTTGGGAAGCTTAGTCCTTGACTCTCTTTGCTGTTTAGTGGTCATTTGTGGGTTGCTGTGAAATGAGGTGATTACTTGGAAAAAGCTCTCTAATTTTCCCTGATTACATATTCACAAGGACTTAGATCCCCAAATTCACAAGGATCTTTTATCTTTTTCTCTTTCAATGCCCTTGCTAATTCTAAAAGATTCCATTCAAAGGAGCAAGAAGGATCCATGGGAAGGAACCCAGGAATTTATTGGAGAGGATCTGTGTTGAAAAGTCTTATATAGCCTTAAATAGGTAGAAAATAATAGAGAGGGTAACATAATGAAAGGATACTGGGTTAGGTGTCAAGCTCTGCCTCTTATCTACAATTATTGTCACCATGAAGAAGTGGCTTTACTTTTCCAGTCTTCTGCTTCCTAGTTCTAAAATGAAGATATTGTATTGTGTAACCTCCAGCCCTAAAACTGATAGTTCTGTCAAATTTGATATGGGTCAACTTATCTTGGGGACATGCCAATAGCCCCCAAGATTGTAGGAGTTCCTTTGGATGCCACAATAAGAACTGCTCCCTAAAGCTACTCTTTCCCTCTTCTTAAATTCCTGACTCAGGAAAAAAAAATTCTCAATGTTCTTTTCTCTCTGGAATCTAGGTGGCCATTGGTTCCTGACTACACAGCTCCATTTCACTTGATAAACCAGTTTGGCTATAACTGTAGTAATGATCTGTATAGAACATTAGTATTGACCTAAATCACTATATTTCCTTCTTGCCATAGGGCAGGATACATTTTCCCATTAAAAATTAAGTTTTGGAGGATATAAATTGTGGACCTTTGTGCTATGCAATCTTTATTAAATTTCTATTAACTAGTAGTTTTACCTTTATACTGAAGTAAGTCAGGTTATAAGTTGAATTTGAGAAATAGGTTGACTTTGTTTTATAATGTAACGTTATATAAGTGATTTTTATGTTAAACTCTTTTTTTTTTCCTCTTCACTTAGTTTTTGGAAGAAATTTCATCTACTGAAAGTAAAGAACCCAGTGGTATGAGTGAGCCGGTACACCTAAAAGAAGGGTAATTTAATCAAATTTATAAAAATAGATTTTTTTTAAGTCATGTTACAGTAAAGATCTTAAGCTTCATATTCTATTGCTGGTGGGAGCCAAAAGCCTTTTTAAATTTGGTCCCATCCAAGTCTGGTACTGACTATATCTGTATTATTTTAACTAAATTTATGTGACTCTGTCTCAGTTTCTTCATCTGTCTCATGTGTGAATAATACATTTCTTGCCTATTTCATTGTCTTTTTAAAAGTTTAAATTACTGAACAAATAGAAGGGTTGGTGGTAGTGCTTGATATTTTTACTAAATTGATTTGCAATTGATCTTTAATCCCGAAGCACTCAGCCAACCCTTTTGTGCTTTGTAACATAAGTATAAGTCTAAAATCATAAAGATCTTATGCCTTAATACTCAAATGCAAAATTCAATTTATGTGAGATAGGATGAAGATAGTCTTCTGAAATTTTCATAGATATGCAGCTGTTCAAGTTAAAATGTAAGGGACAGTATTACTGTATATTGATATTGAATTATCCAAGAGAGTCAGAGCCTGAATGCATATCTGCATTGTTTCAATAGAGAAATGTACAAAAGAGCTCAGGGAAGAAATCGGATTGGAAAAAAAAATTTCAAGAAGCGATGGTTCTGCCTCACAAGCAGAGAACTGACCTACCACAAGCAACCAGGTAGTTGTGCTTACTCTGTATTGCGGTGTATTTTGATGGTTTTTACTTGAATCTTTTCTTACTTGTTTATGGCTCTTTCATGCCTCTAGTGCAAATAAAACCGTGCTGGTCTGCTCAGGAACAAGAAGGACAGCAAAGGATTGAGTATGAATTTGGAGTCAGGAATAGCTGAGTTCAATTCTGGCCTAAGACCTTAGGTAACTGACCCTAGGCAAGGCACTTCACTCCTATTTGCCTCAGTTTCTCAACCATAGAATGAAGAAAGAAATAGCAAACCATTCCACTGTCTGTACCAAGAAAACATCAGAATGGGGTCAGAAAGAGTTGGACCCAAATGAAGTGACTGAATAATATAAAAAAAAAAACCCAAGATGTAGTGCTTTGAAAATAGCAATTTTTTAAGTTTTTATTAAAAAAACTCACTTAGGGGTGGTTAGGTGGCACAGTAGATAGAGAACTGGCCCTGGAGTCAGGAGTACCTGAGTTCAAATCCGGCCTCAGACACTTAATAATTGCCTAGCTGTGTGGCCTTGGGCAGGCCACTTAGCCCCATTGCCTTGCAAAAACAAAAGCAAACAAAAAAAAAAAACCTCATGTAACAATTTGTATATAAATTGTATTCAAACATGTATATATGTACATTTATACTTATACACACAAATGCAACACACATGAACTTGGACATACCTCAAGAGGTCCTAAAGAGTAGAGGGGCCTGGCATACTGTAGTTCTTGGGGTCGCAGAGAGTCAAACATGAGTGAATGAATAATCAAAAATATACACTTATACCCACTTGTAAATGGGTCATTTTAAAAAATTAATTTTATGTATAATAACTATCAATTAAAGGAAACATTCAAAAATGCAAGCAAGATTAAATTATCTTCTCATAAACTCCATTTACAATTTAGGTTTGTTTGTTTTTAGTACATATTATCCTGAATAAGATAACTTTTTAAGATGTTTGTTTATTTCCATGTACCCTCTATTCTTTACATTTTTCCCACTTCTGGATTTATTGCTAGTGCTGTATGGTTATAATTGATAATGTTTTAGTTGTTCTGCTCATTGATGCAATCACTGTCAGCACCAGCATAGATCATAGTGATTTTAATCAGTTGATCAAACTTCCTCAGTGATGAGCCTTGTACTTAGCTCTATTGGTCTTTAGATGACAGACATACAAATTCATGTATCTGGTGTTTAAAGCCTTTTCAACATGGTAGTGGGCCACAGAGGCTGTAGTTTGTACTATAGTGATGGAGCCTTCAAAAACCCACCTGAGATCTCATGATGAGACATTAGAGTAGGACTCTGTGTGTCTGTATATATAAGTTTACATACACATTCTCTTTTATCTAACCATGAAATGTGCAATTAAATTAAAACAATTATGACATATTAAATTATAATTTTGGTTATTCCTTTTGAATATGGGATATCAACTAAAAATTGAAAAGAACACATATTAGTTAAGCCTGTAATGAAAAAGAATATGTAACAAGTGATGTTTATTGTTTTGTCTACTTTCTATTCAAATTGGTTCTCATTTTTGTTTTTCAGGATTATTTCAATTCATTTATGTATATCCATTTCATTTTTTTAGGCAAGGATGCCATTTATACCATTCCAATCAGGAGCATTCTTGCTGTAGAAAAACTGGAAGAAAGCTCTTTTAACAAAAAAAATGTGAGTTATACAAGTAAATGTTTCCTTTCATTAAGTGGCCCTTTAGTCATTGGCATTTTCAACAAGGTAGATATAAGAATTGTTCAAAGAATGTTGCTGCTTTGGCAATCTATGATGCATGTGGTATCCTCTGTGTACTGATCATAGTCAAATGAAAGGGTGCTCAATTGGGTATCAGAAGACCTGGGTTTCCCATTCTAGCTCGTGACCAGGCCATGTGTCAAATCTGTGCAAAACACCAGAGCACATCGAGGGCTCCTCACTGGGAGTCCATGAACTTGGTCTGGGTTTCCTTTGAAGTTTTATTCTTTTTATTTGTTGTCTTTAAAAGCATTCTGAGAAGAGATCGATGGCATAAGAAAAGTTAAGAATCTTCCCCAGAGGAGATGATTACTGAACACACATAGTTATCTTGGGCTCCCAGCCTCCCAGTCCATCCTTCTTAAACCTCAGCTCCCCTGTTAGACCTTAGCATCACCTCCAAATGGTGCCATCCCCTCCAACTTGAAGTGTGGGCCTCTCCTTTCTGAATATTGTTTCCTGCATGCTCCCTCTACCCCAGGGAGCCTCTCTTGTTAGAGCCCCATTCAGTCCCTGGTTATCACCCAGGATGTTCATCCATGCTGAAGGGTGCTCAGACACTGCAATCTCATCCATCTCTCCTCCTACTGCTTCTCAGGTACTCATACGCTTGTTCTTGCCATTCTCTCCCCTCCCCAATTGATGAACTTGGAAATTCCTTTATCTGATGACTACTTTTGCCATCCCATTTTCCCATCAGTCTGTGTTGGTCCTCACTTGGACCTCCACTCTCTCTAACCCTCATTCTTTGCCAGGCCAGCGCCCCTGCATTAACTACACTCTTCTTCCTCATCTTGATTCTTGAGGGAATGTGTTCAGCTCAACACTTTTCTTCTCAAATCCTCTGCAACCTCATCCAGGTGCCAACCCCCATCTTAGACTGTTCCCATCATCTGTTGTCTTCACAATAAATTGGAAGAGACCGCTACAGTTTTATGTAACAATCTCTTCTTGACCCCCATCAAGGCATTGCCATCACAGTAAAACAACAATTCATTATGCAATGAATTCTCCAGATCTTTTCATCTCTCTCCAGGTCTCCCGTGATTCTCACTCCTACAGTTTCCAAAAAACTAACTGAAGTCTTTCTCCAAGAGTTTCTTTTTCTCCCTTCCTCCTCCTCATCTCCCATCATCTGCCTGCCTTCTGCTACTTCCTCTTCCTTCACCCTTGTCTCACGTGAGGAGGTTACTATTCTTTTTGGCAAGGCAAAACCTTGGACACGCACAAGTGCCTTCTTCCAGCATGTTGACCCCTTTGAGTGTTCCTATAGTCTCACTAATCTTCAAACTTTTGGACACTTTTCCTGCTGTCTATAGAGCCAAATCCCCCCAGTTTTCAACCTCCATTTCCTCCATTCCTCGCCACCAATCCAGCCCCTTCGATCCATCCATATGCACTAGGTACCATATCTCTCTGAGAAGGCAGACCATGATAGTCACCTCCACTTCGCTTTTTTTATTTTTTTATTTTTTTTTTTTAGTTTTTGGAAGACAGTGGGGTTAAGTGATTTGCGGAAGATCATACATCTAGGTAATTATTAAGCATCTGAGGCCGGTTTTGAATTCAGATCCTCCTGACTCCGGGGCTGGTGATCTATCCACTGCACCACCTAGCTGCTCCCCACTTCATTTCTTTTTACTGTTAACCTCTCACTGGTTTGGTTTCCAGCCTCATCATTCAACTGAGACTCCTGTATTCCAAGTTTACCTGATCTAAAGAGCTTTCCTCAGTCCTCATACTTCTTGACTCCTCTGCAGCCTCTGATATTGTTGATCACCCACTTCTCCTTGATGCTACTCTCTCTCCTGTAGGCTTCATTCCACTACTCTGTCCTTCTTTTCCTGCTTATCTGATGGATATTCTTGCTCCTTCTTTTCTGACTTTATTGATAGATCTACCCACTATTCCACAGGTATCTCCCAAGGCTCATTCCTAGGCCCTCATTTCTTCTTCTATACTATTTCTCGTTCTATACTATTATCAGTTCCTATACTATTATCAGTTCTCCTTCTATACCCTTATCAGTTCCCATAAATTAAACTTTCATCTCTATGCTAATGATTCCTAAATTTATTTATCCAGCCCTAAGCCTTCCTTATCTCCAATTTCCGCTCAATCATCTCAAACTGACAGACTCAACAAAATTAACCCCCCCCCCAACCCTCTCTTCTTCAAAACTTCCTTATTATTATACCACCAGTCTCCCATTCACCCAGTTTTGAATTTCCATGAATGTTTTCAGCACCTGATTTAGTTCTTTTCTGTGGAACATTTTCTAGACTCCTCAGTCTCTAACCTTCTTTGACCTTTTGCCAAATCCTGTTGATTTGTACCCAATATCTTTTGTATCTCTCCTATTCTCTTCTCTGACACAGCTTCCACCATGGTCCACTAGCTGATTGGTTGGGCTCTGCTTTAAGTCTCTCCTCACTCCATGTCCACTTAAATGTCAGACTGATCTTCCTAAAAGAAGATCTGACCAGATCACCACCCCCACCTTCCCCAAACCCAACTCAAAAAATTGCTCCTGTTCTCTATTACCTCCAGTTTCAAACTCCTCTGTTGGACATTGAAAGCCGTTCCTTCTCGACCCTTTCCTGTGTCTCCTTCCTTGCCCCTTCTTCCCCTGCACATACTTTAGACTCCTCCCAGCCCTACACACAAAACGCTCTTCTCTCTCCTGCCTTCACTGTGCCCGGCCTTCCCCCAGGCCCGAGCTTCTGTCCCTTCAAGTCTCAGCTTCAGTATGAGGCCCCGAGCAAGTGCTCTTTCTTGGGGTGATCTTTTGTGGTACACAGTTGTTGGTCTGCTCTTCCCCCCAGTAGCACGGGGCTCCTTGAAGATGAAGACTGGCATTCTACCCATAGTCCAGTGCTTGGCAGGCGGTGTGACCTGGATGGCCTTTAAGAAACAGGAGTCACCTCATTGGCTTGAGTGGATCTTGGAGAGCCTGGATTCCTCCCTGTCCATTTGAGCTTTTATGTCTTCCACCCTTAGGTTGTACTAGTGCTTAATCCTCAGTTTCTCTCAGCTCCACCATTCTTTATCCCTGCCGCAGTGTGTCTCCCCAGCAGGTCCAGGGGAGACCAAAGTCTATTTTTACTTGCTTCCAAGAAGATGCAGATGTTACCATCCACAAGACAGTTCCCGTGTCAGAACTAAAGAAGTCCTGCGCCATCTGTTCAGCTTCACAGCTACATCTGTTCCTCCAGTTTCCCTGTCAGTGTTTTCAGAATGGTCTGGCTCAGTTAGGTCTCACGCCAAGCTTTCTGCAAGACGTTCTTCAATGTCCTTTTGCTTTTTGTGAGGCCAGACAGCTTAAACTTTTCCATCATCCTTTTCCTGATAATGTCTTACACTTGATGTTATATTCTGTACTGTTGGCTTTGCCTCTGTAAGTTACCGTGTCTGTCTCTCTGTCAAGAAAGAGGAAGTATTTGTTGGGTAGAGCCATTTCCAGACTTCATTTTGCCTTCTTAGCTTAGATTAACTTTGTCTCATACATGATGGCAATCAATATCCCCCTAATTATTTCCCACAATTCATATTCATCAGTTTATAATTAAATGATTCAGGTTGGGTCTATCTTTTCACCATTATTCTTTTTTAAATTGTTAATGTTAATTTTCTCTTGCTCTAGCCAGATAATCTCTATTTACTGATAGTTAATTCCAAAATGATGCCCCTAATGAAAACTAGTCATTTCCTTATCATTAAATTACAACCAATTTGACTTTTTTTGTGTGTGTGTGATTTTTTTTGTAGGCATTGTCTCATCCTATCACTGTTAACACTCCTCTCAGAAAAAGCTTTCCATCTCTTTCCCTTCCCAAATCTTATTTTGTTCCCAAATCTATTATTCCCTCTACCTATATTAAAATTAATGTCACAACATTTCAAGATATGTCAACTTGCTTTGGAGGATATATATTCCTAGAGTTGCCACAATCAAAGAATTCATCACCTAGTGACTGTTTCTGATGATGAGTAATTCTGTACTTTACTCTTTCTCCACAAAGATAACCTCTATGTATAGCCAGTATGAAACTGGAATTTTGTAATTGAAATAAATCAAAAAGTATTTATTAAACACCAGTTAATTGCTAGACAAAAATGAAATAGCCCCTGCTCTTAAGGAGCTTACATTCTCCTAAAGCACTGCTAATTCCAAGATTACCCATGACCTCCTAATTGTCAAACAGTCACATTGTTTTCCTTGGCCCTTTTTATTTCTCCTTCTTGATGCTCACTCCTCTCTTGACTTTCATAGAACTGCTCTTTCCTGGTTTTTCTCCTACCCTTGTGAATACCCCTCTCTCTTTTTATTAAAGTTGTATTGCTGTGTTTTGTTTTTACATTTCGTACATTACAGATCACTCCTCTTTTTGAGAGATCTCTTACAATGATAATAGTTAAGTAAAACTAGTAAGACAGTGACATCATCTAAAAATGTATGCAAAATTTCACATCTCTAGCACATCTCTCCTGCCTCTCTATTTTTAAAAATTTAAGAGGAATTTATTTTCCCATTCCACTAAAAAAATTTTTTTTGTAACAAAAATACAGGGTCAAGCAAAATAAATTTCCTTATTGGCTCTTTGCAAATATATACATGGTTCTCATTCTGCACGCTAAATCTAAGGTCTGTAAATGGATAGCACAATTCTGACAGTTTTCAAAGTAATTTTTACCATGTTGTAGTTATAAAAATTATTCTCCTCATTCTGTTGTTTTCATTCTTTGCCATTGTATAAAAATTCTCAAAATTGTTCTTTTTTATAATATAGTATAAATTAATAATCATAATTTTATAATATAAATTGCTTTTCTAGTTCTCCTTCACTCTGCATCAATTCAGTGGGGCATGATCCTGTTTCTTATAAATTTGAATCAGTTTCTTATATATCTATGGCTATACCCAACAAATACTTCCTCTTTCTTGACAGAGAGAGACAGACACGGTAACTTACAGAGGCAAAGCCAACAGTACAGAATATAAAGTAAAGTGTAAGACATTATCAGGAAAAGGATGATGGAAAAGTTTAAGCTGTCTGGCCTCACAAAAAGCAAAATGACATTGAAGAATGTCTTGCAGAAAGCTTGACATTTATATCTGGAATGTAGGATTAGTTCAGTGTTAGAAATGCTGTAAACATGATAGACCATATTAATAAGAATAAAATCATAATTATAGCAAAAATGCACAAAGGCCTTCCACTTTATGTAGCCAAACTATTCTCCCAGTCTTTTTCAAACTGCTCCCTTTATTACAGTCTCCATTCTAGTCAAATTGGACTATCAGCTGCAGCTCATCTTGGATGCTTCTGCCATCTTGCACCATCTATATCTGCCCATTTAAATCTTCAGGTTTCAAGGCCAGGCCCTGGAGCTAGCTATTCCAGAAAATCTTTCTAGATCCTTTCTGCCAGAAGTAGTCTTTTGAACCTAAATTCCATTTTGTTCCTTAAACAATCTATGTTCTCTCTTGTATTAAAGCAATGTATTTTCTAATGTCCATTTAGTAACATTTAGTTTTAAAAATGGCTACATAAGCTACTGCCATATCAAAAATTCAAAGAAAATTGATTCCAATACTATATAACTATAAAAATAGGAAAAGAAAGGATCCTCCCAAATTATTTCTTAATACAGATATTACCTTGCTATATAGACCAGGGAGAAAAATGATAAATATATGTCCTCAATGACTATTGATGCAAAAATTTTAAATAAACTATTAGCAGAGAAATTGTATCAGCATATCAAAATGATTATACACTATGACCAGGTGGCATTTATATCTGGAATATAGGATTAGTTCAGTGTTAAAAATGCTATAAACATGATAGACCATATTAATAAGAATAAAATCATGATGATAACAAAAAATGCAAAAAAAATTGATAGACTACACCCTTTATCCCCCACACCCCACAAACTCCCCCTTTCTTTTTTACTTAAATATTTAAAATCACAGAAATAGACTTTGTCTTAGTATGATAAATTATATCCACTTAAAACCAAGAACCAGCATATATCAGGGCATAAACTAGAAGATTTTCCTATAAATTTAGGGATAAAAGCAGGGCTGTCCACCATCACCATTTGTTTTGATTGTTAATCAAAAATACTAAAAACTAATTGTAATATAACATAAGAAAAAGAAGAAAAGGGGAATAATCAACCCAGAAAGATTTAAGAACCCTGATTAATATAATGACCAATTGTGATTATTCTTCAGCACCAATGATGAAACATGTTATCCACCACTTGAATTGAGTCACATATTTTTGGATATGACAAGCATCAAGTTTTTGTCTTGCTTGAATTTGCATATTTAATAACTAGGATTTTTTTCTTTCAAATTTGGGACAGGCTGTTGCAAGGAGATGAGATATTGTGATAATGCTGCCAAGATGAGTTGGCGGGACACACACACACACACACACACACACACACACACAAACACACACAAACACACACATATATACTATATAAACCTACATGTCTATATATAAATACACAGAAGTGAACAAATAGGACAGTTTTAAAAGTAATATGTTGAATTTGTTACATATTTGAAAGGAGAAGCAAGCTGAATATGGTAGCTTCTGATTTCTGGTTGTAAAATCTTTGTACATGGAAATGGCCATATTATTTAGTGTTAACTTCTGGATTTTAAAAAAAAGTAAATAATTAACCTAATAGTGATAAACTGCCTTTACAGTCTCCTAGATTATACCAGCATATCTGATGAATATTAAAAATATATAAAAAATTTTAATAGAATATTAGTAAAGAATAAGATCTTATTCAATCACCAGGTTGGATTTATGCTAAGAATGCAGAGCTGCTTCCATATTAGGAAAACTATAAATATAATTAGTCATATTAGCAACAAAAACAGTTAAAATAATGATTATCTGAATAGATGAAGAAAAGACTTTTGACAAGACATGATACCTGTTTCTGTTTTGTTTGTTAACCAAAAAAAATCTCTTTAGGATAAGAATGAAAGGCATTTTCCTTAAAATAAGTATCAAAGAAGGATAAAGTAGAGACCTTTCCAATAATATCAGACTAAGAAAATAACAATCATCATCATTACTATTCAGTATAAATAAGACATTTAAAAAAAAAAGAAATGGAAAGAATAAGCACAGGCAAAGGAGAAATAAAATTATTACTTTTTGCAAATGATATGTTGGTTTGCTTAGAGAATTCCAGAAGAGTTAACCATGAAACTAACTTTATAACTTCAGTTACAGGATATGAAACCACAAAAATCATCATTTCAGTTTGTTGCCAACAAAATCCATCTCAAGGTGATATAGTAAGATATTTAAGTTAATAACAGATAATATAAAATACTTGGGAGTCTGCTTGCAAAGACACAGTAACTAGATGAGCTTAATTACAAAACATTCTTTACATAAATACAGATCACTAATTGCTCATGATTAGGATGATCCAGTATGATTAAAATGACAGTATTATGTAAATTAAATTACTCAGTGACACACCATCCAGTTTTCCAAAGAATTACTATGTAGAGCTAAAAAAAAAAAAAAGGACAAAATTCATCTGAGGAACAAAAAGTCAAGAATATCAAGGAAATTAAACTTTTTAAAGTGGAAATTAAGGAGTTTTATGAAAGCTTGTTCTCAAACTATACTATAATGCTTTAATAATCAAAACAACTAAATAAGAAATAAAGACCTTGATCAGTAAAATAGATTAGAGATGTGATATATAGAAGCAAATGAGCACATCTGGATGAAACTAGGTATAGATCAATATTTACACTATTACCAAGACAAGTTCCAAATGGATACATGACTTAGACATAAAAGGAGACACCATAGAAAAATTAGGGGAACAAGTAAGAAATTGCCCAGTAGACCTATGGATAGAGTTCATGACCAAATAAGAGCTAGAGAAGTTCACTGAAGGCATAAAAATGGACAATTTTGATTACATAATTTTTTTAAAAAATTTATACAAACAAAACCAATGCAGTTAAAAATAAGAAAAGAAAATTGAGGGGAGGGGGAAATCTTTTCATGAAATATCTGATAAAAGTCTCATTTCTAAAATTATATATTATGGGGAAATGAGTTAAATTTATCTTATGAGAATAAGAGCTGTTTTTCGGTTGACAAATGATGAAAGGATATGATACAGTTTTAATATGGCCCTTAGTAGCCATATTAAAAAAAAATCTTAAATTATTATTAGAAAAATACAAACCAAAACAACTCTAAAATTGGCATCCTTCAAATTGTCGCAATTACAGAAAAAGGTAAATGACTAATGCTGTAAAGTATATGGGAATATAGGTACATTAATCCATTGTTGGAGCAGTGTGTACTGGTGGAAAGCAGTTTGGAACTATTCCCCCAAAAAACTATTAGATTGTGCATATCTTTTGACCCAGCAGTATCTAAATCTATATACCTAAGAGATCAAAGAAAGAGGTTAAGCACCTTATATGTGCAAAAAATGTTTTATTATAATAAAAAATTGAGGAGGAATAGACATCCATCAGTTGGAAAATGGCTGACCTAGTTATGGTATATGAATATGTTAAGTATTATTGTTCTATAAGAAATTATAAAGAGAAACATGGGAAGATTTGTATAAACTAATAATGAGCTGTACAATGAGTACAATTTATATAAGAACAACAATATTGTAAATTTAATCATCTTTGAAGGACTTAGTAACTCAGATCAGTACAATGGCCAAACGTTTCCAATGGTGAAACATGCAATCCTACTCCAGATAGAAAGCCAATGGACTCAGAGGGTAGATTCAAGTATATATATTCATTCTTTTTTATGGACATAGTTAATTCAGGAATTTGTTTTGATTGGCTATACATAGTGAATAATGGGTTTTGTTTTTCTTGCCTTTTCAGTGGGTGGAGGAAGTGGAAAAGAGAGAATTTGGAATTGAAAAGAAAATGAAACTGAATTGTTTTAAAATGCATCACTAACCATTCTTTGATCCAAATAAAATTTGAGGAATCAGCATCAATCTAATGCATAGTAGATGAATAGTGACAAAGAAGACTCTCCAAGCAAGCAATAGGGAAAGAATTCAATTTGTGACTTTGACATGGTTATTGATTCATTTTAATATATACTTTATTTTATGCATTTAAAACATGATTATCATTCTTGACATAATAAGTCAAGACCCTGAGATCTATTATTTAGTTGTTTAAATTAACATTTCGATTTTCTCTTTAGCATTACTTACCTCAAAAGTGACCTTGTGTCCTGATCTCTTCCTTTCACTAGAAGGGCTTCACCATCTTTTAAGACCCATATAAAATACCATCTCCTCCATTGAGACTCCCATTGTCCTTGGCGTATTTCTCATGTCCTTCTGGTGTTTTATATTATCATTTGTGCATACTGTGCATGACTTTAAAGGAACAGGTCATTTCTTGGTTTTATAACTTCCTCAAGTGCCCCCTTCCTGCTTTAAGTGTTTGATACATAAACAGATGTGGTGTGGGAACCTCACAGGCTGTAGCAGTAATGTCTGATGAAAAAATAATACAAAAAGATAACTCATTTTTTAAATAGAATAATATAGACTTTTAAAATATTAGCATTGATCATTTTTTTCTTTAAATCCTACACAGATGTTCCAAGTAATACATATGGAAAAACCCCACATAGAGAAGCCACTCTATGTCCAGGCAAATAACTGTGTGGAAGCAAGTGAGTGGATCGAAGTGCTATGCAGGGTAAGCCGCTGCAACCAGAGAAGACTGAGTGCTTACCACCCCTCGGCGTACCTCAACGGGAACTGGCTCTGTTGTAAAGTGGCTAGCGAGCATGCGCCAGGTTGCACTCCCTGTACTGCGTAAGTTGCTTCACCCTTTAAAAGATAACAGCTGAATCTAGTAAAGGAAACAAGTCCCTGTAAACTCTTCCTCATTTTCTAAGAATTAGGAAAATTAAGTTCTTAAAGGACCATGACAACTTTCAGTGAATGACCATGTCATCCATCACCCCTCCAACAGCTCTGTGGCATATATCTTTGTTACTCCACTAAAATCTGGTTGGTTATTGTGTTGTTTAGCTTTTGTTATTTGTAAAAGAAGCATTTGAACTCTATAGGCTTCCAGACTAAACCATTCCCAAATCACAAAGCAAAAGTTGGAAAGTATTTCTAGTCACTTAGTGCAGTGGTGTCAAACTCAAAGAGAAATGGGGCCGCTAAACTATTCATAAAAGTTCCCTGCAGGTCACATATAGGCTTTTTAAAACTGCATAATAATATTAACTGTGTTCTGTTTTCAATTACACTTTAATCTGGGGAGTGTTGGGGGCCATGTTTTTGATACCTCTTATCTAATATCATCCACATACCAAGCCTTGCTCTTTTTTTTTAATTATGTAATATTTTATTTGTTTTACAATTATATACAACAGTAGTTTCTACCTATCATTTTTTGGTAAGGTTTTGAATTTTGCACATTTTCCCCCACTCTCTCTTCCCTCCCCCCCCCCCAGAAGACAATCTGATAATCTTTACATTGTTTCCATGCTATACATTGATCAGAATTGAATATGTTGAGAGAAAAATCATATCCTTGAGGAAAAAATAAATGTGTAGGGGAACTCAGAAGCTATAGCAGTAATGTCTGATGAAAAAATAATAAAGATTAATAAGAGAGCAAGATTATGTAGTACATAAGACAACTTCAAAAAAAAATGAAGCTAATAGTTTTTGGTCTTTGTTTGAACTCCACTGTTCTTTCCCTGGATACAGATGGTATTCTCCATCATAGACACTAAAATTGTCCTTGATAGTTTCCTTGATGGAATGAGCAAATCCATTAAGGTTGATCATCACCTCCATGTTGCTGTTAGGGTGGTACAATGTTTTTCTGGTTCTGCTCATCTCACCCAGCATCAGTTTATGAAAGTCTTTCCAGGCTTCTCTGAAATCCCATCCCTCCTGTTTCTAATACAACAATAGTTTTCCATAACATACATATTCCACAATTTGTTCAACCATTCCCCAGTTGATGGACATTCACTCAATTTCCAGTTCTTTGCCATCACAGAGCTGGTCTGAATATTTTTGTACAAGGAATGTCTTTACCCTTTTTCATGATCTCTTTAGAGTCATAGACCCAGTAATAGTTTTTCTGGATCAAAGGGTATGCACATTTTTATTACCCTTTGGGCATATTTCCAGATTACTCTCCAGAAAGGTTGGATGAGTTCACAGCTCTACCAACAATGTACTAGTGTCCCAGATCCAAGTCTCATTCTTACACACCCAAAAAGTGGTCATCTTGCCTCTTCTTGAAGGCCTCCAGAGAGGCAGATGACCACCTTGTCTCTAGTCAGTGTATTCCACATTTGAACAGTTTTGTTTGTTAAGAAGTATTTCCCACAATCAGGCTAATGATTCTGATCTTTGGACCAGACAGAAAGAGTAAAATCCATCCTCTTCATAAGAATAATATGAAATACTTTATCAGAGGTCTGTGTCTATTGCAGTCCCCTTATCCACAAGTTCAATGATCCTGTCAGAGAAGGAAATAATGGTAACTAACATTGGTAAGGTGTTTAAGGTTTGCAGAACCCTCTATAATACACATCTACGTATGGATGGATGCATATATATACATACACATATGCACATACATATAGAGGGCTGTGAGGGTGGCTCAGTAGATAATAGAATGCCAGTCCTGGAAGCAGGACTAAATTTATTTTCAGACACTTACTAGCCCTGAGACCCTGGGCAAGTCCCTTCACCTCTGTCTGCCTCGGTCTATGGGATTAATAGTCCCCATCCTCCAAGGTGATCGAGAGCATTAAATGAGATAATAAATGTCAGGTGCTCCCACAAAGTGAATGCACCATCAGGGTCCTTATCGTTGTAGTCATCATCTTCATCATTATTCTATATGCAGACAGAATCTTACCTGATCCTTACAATACCCCCATGAGGTGCGTTAGGATTGGGAATTCCTGGGACAGAAAACTCCTTCCACTACACAAACCCGCACCTTCTCTGTAGCTGAAGTCCGTCTTAGAGAGCTGTGCAGCCAGGCAGGCTCAGAGGTGTGGCTTTGACCCCAGATATACTCTGCTTTCAAAGCTGAATCTTCAGCCTCTGTGACACCACGAGGTCCTTGGCCTCCCTTGCATTCTGGGCTCTAGTTTTGTAGGTCAAAGACATGCTTGCTTTTGTCTCTACATTTCTTCTTATCTGATTTGATTAGAGTGTTCCCTTAGTATCCTATCCTCATCCTCATCAGTATCTTTAGACAAATCTCATGGAATCATACAATTAATTAAATAAATAGATTAGCAAACTTTTAGAAGAGTAAATTACTTTGTTAGCATATTAATTCTCTTTTTTTGTTTTATACATAGAGGTGTTCCTGCAGACATCCAAATAGATATTGATGAAGACAGAGAAACAGAAAGAATTTATTCCCTTTTTACGCTTTGCATGCCTAAACTGCAGAAAATGGAAGGTAAATTTAAATATGTTTATGTGATATAAGATAGAATTTCTGAAATGAACAAAGGAGAACATCTATATTAGTCCCTGTCCTTTCGCCCTTCTGAAGCATGAAAAATCATCTGTACTCCTTTAGGTGAAAGAAAAATGTAAGAGAAGCAGTATAAACCAACAAACTGCAGAATTTTCCTTAAACTCTAAAGATAAATTTTATTTTGTTAATAAGTATTTATTCTCATACTATTGTTTATATGATCACTGAATCCTTATGAAGGTAGAGACTACCCAGGTAGCTAAAGAAGATGAATTGTGTCCAGATATAACAGGAGATGTGTGAGTCAGTGAATGACCAAATATATTGATAGAAATTAGGATAATTTCCTAATGAAATGCTTTCTCCTCTTGGTAGAGGCCTGTGGAAGTATAGCAGTGTACCAAGGACCTCGGACAGAGCCAGATGATTATTCCTATCTTACAATTGAAGACTCTGTAACAACTTTTAAAACACTTCAGCAAATAAAAGTTGTCCTTGAAAAACTAAATGAACCTCATGAAAAATATAGAAAGAAGAGATCAACTAATGCCAAATATGGTAGTGAGTGAGTATTCCTTACATTTTATCTTACGTGTGTGTTGTGTGTCTGCTTATGTACAAGCATCATGGCAGGAGGTTAGAAAGGCTCATCTCATCTGTGAGATGGACCAGGGTGATCCATGGTGATCCAGGGGGCTGCAGGTGACTCTGCTGAGTTACAGATGCATTGGAGGAGGACATCCCCAAGATCCCTAAGGGAGATGAGACGTGTGGGGCATGAGAGGTCAGACCAAAGATCACGTGTGTGTGTCCACTGAGTCCCTGAAGAATGAGTAGGGTTTAGGTCAACAAGTGAGGATGGTGTAACTGTAGCCAAAGCTGGGACAGTGGCAGGCTCTCAGAGATGCGTTCTGTGGAAAGGACTGTGTTTGTGGGGAATTAATGAACATAGGCATCATAGATGCACCCCGTCCTGGCGCTAACCCCAAGTCCTACACCACTTTGGGTCAGCTCTTACTTGCAGGAGGGAGGGGGGCAGGGGAGGGGAACTCCAGGGAGGAGACTCCTTGTATAAGTGTCTTAAAGTTGCAAAGAGTGTCTAAGGGCATGAGTAGTGGGGTACATGTCTGGTTAGGCAACAGGTCCAGCTCCCAAATAGGGAATTGGATGCCTCCCCAGATAAGGGAGTGCAAAAGGGGTACAGAGGAATGGGAAGAAGCAAGCACAAAAGAATGAGGGATTCCAGATGTGGCAGGTTGGGGATTCATGGGTATAGAAGTCATCTGTAATCATGCTGGGAGATAGCCTGGAGGTAGAGTGGAAGTCAGAGCCCACCTTGACTTGAATTCAGTGGTTGTTACACAGACTTGAACACAATCACTGTACTAGTTTAATAATTGGTAAAATGAATTTAAGCCATGTATTGAAATATCAGGAAAAATAGACCTCCATTCCTCCCACACAAGGTGACTGAGAGTAACTTGATGAAGATCTTATAAAATCAGTTTCCTGATGGACTAAGTAGAATAGGACTGCAGATAAAAAGAGGGGGCTGGTTAGAGGCAGTGGTCATCATGTAAGTGCTTTGACTTAGATAAATTTTTAGACTTTACCTACAAATGGATGGGAAGAGCAAGAAGGACAACTTAAAATAGGTAGCTAAAAGAGCTTCTGTTTTCTTAGTAATGTCCTTCGGATACAATACAAATTCACTCATAGGACTTCTTGTCTTCTGTCTCTCGATTTACCCCCAATACTGTCCCTGAGTCCAACTACACTTGAAAGGAATGCCCCTGGCCCCACCGTCGTCCACAATGTGGGTGTGCAGAATTAAAAATTAGCTAGCTCTTCCTCAGTGTTTTAAGTTTCTAGGCATTAAATGTTGTTTTGGAAGACTTACTGTGACTCCAAAAAATGAATGGATTGACTTCCTTCTCACTGGTTGGATTCAGGGAGCTGTTTATAAAGCTCTTTGAAAACCAAGATGTCAACATGCAGCTTACTGATGTTTCAGCAGCCAAAGTGACTGAGACCCATCCACATGACTTCCTAATCAGACCACAGTAGATTCGAAACTAAGATGATTAAAAAGCTTGGATTCTAAACATGATAGACTTGTTTGATATGTTCAGTTTTCAGTACATAAGTTCTCTGGCAGAGTAGTGCAGTTTGTTGTTAGACTGATCCTTCATGTGAATGCATCAGATTAGCTAATTAATTGTCAGGATCATGCTGGGGCATCCGAGGCATCTTATAGAAAGGAGAGTAAATAAGAGGTACCATAGCAGTACAACAACAGACCCTCAATTTTTATTTCAATTTAATCTGTAAGATGTATGTGAGGCCGGCTATGGGAGTCATCATCCTTGAACTCCCGGTTGGGGCTGTTGCCCAACAGCTGTATTACTTCATTAGAGTTTCCTCTTCTGGGAAATAAGGGTTTGAACTGTATGATCTCTAAATTCTCCAGTTTTATGATAATGGAAGGGATAAAGAAAGCAAAATATGCATAAAACATTTCTGTCATGAAAAAAATTAAACCATCATTAGATGTACAATAAAATCCTTATTTTCTTTCAAAGAGATAATATTTTAGTATTGCTATTTATGAAAATCATAAGGTACAGAAACAGTTGACATGCTTTACTTTCTTTTTTTTTTAAGAATTACAATTATTTTTCATCTTTTTTCCAGGGAAAATCCAATTGTTGGGAAAGTGTCCTAATCAGATTAGAATATGATCAACTGATTCAGAAGAAACTGGAATTACTCTTTTTATTGGATTTTTTAAGTCATAATGTATGCTGTCCAGAGTATTAAGAATGGACATTGGCCTCAATGTTATCTATGTTCACATTGTATTTAATATGTAATAGATGGAACTGTTTGGAAAGCCATAGTGAGGCTTTCCTTGTGTTGTATTGCCAGAAAATTTTCAAATCAAGGTTCTTTTCATATCAAATGTTTTTGCAGCCATGTTTCTGCAACTGCTTTTAATTGGAAAGAATATTTCTAAGGAAATAAGTTATGATGAAGGCTAAAGTCTCCCATTGCAGACAGCTTCTCATCTGTCTGTTGTCTCAGAACCTTTGTTCACCACCAGTGCCTGCTTGATGCTGCCAAGTTTATTGCAATAGAAAATCCCAACATGCGGCACCAACCTATCCAGAGCTCTCCAGAGGTTTAAGGCAACCGGAGCTCCCTGTTTAAAATCATAAATTTCTTTGATAATCCATTGATCATAATGGGTCACACAGGTGACTGAAGCAGATACTTTGGAAAACTGCCAGGGTGGTAGGTAAATCAGTGCTTGTTTTTAAATTTTAAATATGATTCAAGTAGGAGAAATCAGGGAATTTGTGCATCTTGTTTACATTTGGTATGAGTAATGGCAGGTGAAATCAGATGAGACCACTATGTGTTTTAAAAAGAAAAAAATCAGGTACTCATTTTTCTTTAATAGAAATTCAGGGTATTATCACTTCTGAAAACAGATCTCTTTTCTGAAAATGAAAAGAAAGGAAACAGTGAAAGATGGCGGTTAGAAAAATCACTTGACTTCACTTACTTCCTGAAAAATGAAGGGTCATCATAAACAGGCCCAGATCATCTCACATTAAAGAATTTTACTCCAAAATAATCACTCAGAGCACTTTACAAATCTGGCCTGTCCCAGATTGTACATTAGATACTTTATAGTATCTAATGATCTAATGATCAGTTGAATGATCAGTGGGGGTTTTTTGTTTTTGTTTTGTCTTTTTGATCTCAAAAACAATTAAGTGAACATGTTTGTATTGCCTTTGTGTTTCTTTACTATTTGCTAAACCCAATGGAACTTGGACTAGCAAGGTTAGCCTGTCAAAATTTTGAGTTTTGTTTCCTCTAAATAATTTACCCTAATAATTGTATAGATGTGGTAGAAGCCAGTTGCCTCTTTGCAGATGGTAGGAGGCATAAATGTTGCTTCATCAGTATTAAAAACTATGGTACTCTCTTGTTTTTTAAATGTAGAAACACTCCCTATGGTACTTCGTTCTTGGAGTATTTATGTTTTTCTGTTTCAAATTGTGACTTATCAATATAAGTCTAGATTATGTTGTGTTGATGGTGTTAATGTTTTTAAACATAAGCTACAGTTCATAATATATTTTGGCATGTGAATTTTACATATTACCTTTTTTCTCAATCCTTGAACTTCCCCTGCCTAAAAGAACCATGAGCTACCTACCTAACCTACATCCTGTGCCAGTCGAGGTAACTGCAACTGAGACCTCAACAGTAGTTGTTTTACTCTGTGATTCTTAAAGGCAAGAGAAATTCTCACCTATACTTGCAGGTCCAGGTGTCACTGTCCTTAAAAGAGAGAAATAGTGTTTGTCACAAGAACAAAGCTGTGTGTCTATAATGACAAAACATTGGTCATCCACTGTCATCTTGTCTACATGTCACTCAGACCACCAACGGTGGTCTGGTCTCAACAAAGTTCAAGATAGAAAACACGGTAAATTAGTTTTCTTTGTAAGGTTTGCTTATGACACAGTAGAAGCAAATGGGCTTCTGTGTGACTTCACACTTCCTGATGAGTCTTCACTTCCTAGATCTTGCATCACCCTACTGATTTCCAAGTCTCTTCCCTGACTAGAATTGGTCTTCTGGTACCCCAAGTCACCCTGGAATCCTAAAACACAAGAAGAAAGGGGGTAGGTGATGGGAAGGATGTGTCTTTTATATTCTAGTTATTACTGGTTCTTCCTTTACTTGCCACAGCAGACCTACCCCGTTGATTCCAATGAGCCAAAAATAATGGAACATCTTAATTATAGACTTAAAGCTCTTTAAAAATTTTTAAGTAGCCTTTAAATCAGATGACGAAGCCAAAGCAAAGATTTTTGACTCCAGGGTATGTATTTTATTGATCAAACTGAAGTATTTTATTTGCTAAAATAAATTTAAAATATCACTGTGATAATGATGAAAGTAAAAATTAGGCTTCATTGTTTTTACAACTGATTTTTTTTTTCTGGTTTTGTTTTTCTTTAAGCTAGTTTCAGTTATGTATCAGCAAAAGACTCATTCATGTCATTTTCCAGAAACTCCTCAATAGAGACTTTCTAATAAATGCAGTTTTAATTTGTTCAGATGGTACATCCTTATAAAGGCAGGAAGCCACCCAGCCTAAAACTTCAGATGTTAGTACAGGATGTTAAAAATGTGCAAGTTATTCTAGAGTCAACTGATTTTCCCATCCTGATGCCAATGTTAAGTTACTTGCATTTTTATTAACCTTAACAATTAATATTTGCTTGTGGTCCGATTTGAAATGTAAGTTATCGAAACTGTAGTTTTCATTTGTGTAAGTGTTGTATTGTTAAAAAATGTATTTTTATTTAAATTTTATTTTCTTATCAAGAGTATTAAAAAAAAGTTTAAAACTTTTGTAACTGTTGCTGAAAATTACTCCAATAAATTACAGGAAGCCTACTTATTCTGCATGAAAGTTGATTTCTTTGCTGACTCCAAGGTACTTTCAAAAGTGTTTCAGTGATTATAAAGTAGAGAAAGCATGATGGTTATGAAATGATTGAAAACTAAAACAGAACTGGGGGAAAACAGCAATTTAATGTATTCTCTGCAAAGTTGCAATTAGGCTTTTCTGACTGATTTCCATTTGTTTCCTTCCCAGCCAGTGGACAGAATTGGTCACTTGTTGCACCTGGTCTTTCTAGTATTTAATTCCCTCAATATTTTTTGAAGGTGTTCAGGTTCAGATCCCAAAGGGGCATTTAATTCTCCCTCTATTGGAATGCTTACATCATATCATCATACAGCTCATTTCAATTGCTCAGACGAATCAATGCTTTTAGCTTTCTCTGCTCTTGTGATTGTACTTCAAAGCTCCCACTCAGGTGTGATCTTTTCGTCAGACAATGCTTGAAAGTTCTCTTTTTCAGTAAAACTCATATTTTTCTCACATAAGATTATTCTCAACTTTTCAGGAAAAATTCATGGCTGTAAGCATCTCTCTTTTGCCTTTAGGACTATTGTATTGCAAGCTTTTTGCTCCTTTCAGGTGGTGACTGCTGCATCTTGTGTGATTCTATTAGTTCTTTAGTATTTGAACCATTTCTTTGTAGATACTTGTATTGTGTGTGTGTGTGTGAGTAAAGTAGCTGTAACATTTTTAGAGCTTCCAGGATGAGCACCCACTCAACCCAAGTGGTACTTACCAGGATACGATTGGCACAATGGTGCTCTCCCTTCACAGGGCAGGAGATTTGCCCTCAATAAATGTCTGAAGAAATCACCACACCATGTCTGACTGACTAGACTCATGCCCATATTGAGATAAGGGTTGGGGTATCAATGGAAACTAAATGCCATTGTATGTTTGTTGCTTGCCCTAGTTGGGCAATGCCCTACATGTGCCTCAGTTCATCTCAACATCAAATCTGAATGAAGTTGCCAACATCAGGTGCACCCTAAAAGACATAGGCTAGAACAGCCTCTTGATTTTGCTAATGTAGAAACTAAGGCTGAGGGACTTTGGGTCACTTGACCAAGGTAGGATTTCAAATTCAAATCCTCATAGTCTGGAGCTGATTACACTGGACCCACACTGTCCTATATAAATGACAATTAGAATATAAACTTCTTGAGTGCAGGGACAGAAAGAATTTTGTCTTTGCATCTCTAGCACCTAATATCTGGCACAAATGAGACCCTTTTTGAGGGGAGACCTGCAAATCCATATTTATTTTTCTCAGGTAATGCTTTAAGAGCAATGATTGCAAAACAAAACATAAGAGTATTCTCTCATATTGATTTACTGTTTTGAACCATTTGAAAAGTTGAGATTCTTAAATGTTTGTTGACCAACAAAATAATGCTGTGTGGGGACAGGAACAAGTGCTTTTTGCATTTACAGAGTGAACTCCACTCCTTTCCAATGCTTTCCTGAGCCACAGACTTGAAGATCCCCATCCTTAAATGGTAGAGGGCAAAAATCCCACCAGTTTGGAGGCAGAACACCTGAGTCCTAATGATCTGTGACTTAGTGAGTGACCTTGAAGAAGATACAAGAAATCTCATCTGCAAAAGGAGGAGTGTACCTTAAATTATCTCTAGGAGTTTCTAACAGTTCTAAATCCTATGATATTTAAGTGGCCCATGTCTTTACCTTTACCCTTTCACAAAGTAAATAGCCTTCCTTTGGTGTGGATACTTTCTAAACAGCTGGCCTGGAGCTCTTCCGGAGTCCCACATCCTGTATCGAGGTCCATTGCACTTTGTCTGACCCTCTAAGATTATATCCTTATGGACCTTACTGTGATCCTTCGGGGACATGAGTTAAACTAGAACAGGAATTTGATTATCTCTGGATGTGACCAAATGTTATAAATGAAACATTCTGATGACTGGTCAGAGGGAAGGGAGATGGAGAAGGAGAGGAGGAGAGAGGGAAAGCAGAATACATAATTAGTTCAATTGGCCACAGAGAAAATATTAGGAGGCTAATAGGAAACAGGACTTGAATAGCCGGCCTTGGATGCATTTTATTGAAAATTGAGTAGGAAGGCCGATAGGGTTGATTAGGACTGCACTGTAATTAGAGAAAAATATTTTGGGTCTGGCATGTGCACTTCACAGTAGGCAAAGAGGATCGGGTATAGCACTGAGATTCAAAAGTTTGTGGGCACCATCCTATCACTGGCTTTGCTCTGTTACCTTTGGCAAGCTACTTGGCAGCCCTCTCCCATCGCTCAGTGGGATGTACTTGGCACAATGCTAAGACCATGTGGCCAGTGAGTGTTGAACCGATCTATTTTTAGACCTTAGATTTGGGGAGGCTTTGATGGCAATGACAAAAAAATTAGATACTAATGTTTGTGGCAGGGAAGTAAATAACCCAGGCCTAAACTTGCTTTTAAAATTAAGGGCCAAATGTTGCTTCTAAAAGACTTCAATTTAAAAAAAATACACTTCTTTCTTTCTGCTAAGCAATATTGGACCTGCCAAATGGAAAGATACCCAGGTGGTCCATTGCAATCACTATAGAAACTAATTTTGCTGGACTCTCCTTTTCACAGGAAGGGACGATGGCAGGGATGATTGTGACAAAGTGTTAGAAGTGGCAAAACAAAAGGTCTGAATAAAAAAGTAAGCCCAGAAGGAATATAGGTGAGGGTTATTTTTGCCTAAATACTGGATTACTTTTCAAAATCAACTCATTTTCTTATCTGTAAAATGGAAATAATGATAACGTCTACTTCATAGAATAGCTGTAAAGATGATATATGCCTCATTGTGGAGAAAAGTCCACATAAATGCCAGCAATCAATCATTAGCATTACTTTCATTTTACTTAAATGACAATCAAAATGTGAAGGTTTTTGCAAGAATTTCTAATCCAAAATGCCCAAACCTAAATCTGATCACGTATACTCCTTGAAAGAGTTTCCTCAGCAATGAACCCAGAAATATTGTAACAGTGATCAATTGTGAAAGATCTACCAACTAATCAATACAATGATCCAAGATAATTCCAAGGGAACCGTGATGAAAAATGCTCTCCCCCTCCAGAGAGAAAATTGATGAACTCTAGATACAGACTGAAGCATGTTTTCTTTCAGTTTTTATATTGTAATTGTTTTTTCCCATAACATGACTAATGTAGAAATGTTTTGCATATATGTATAGAGTCTCATATTTCTTGCCTTCTCAATGAATTTGGAACTGGAAACTAAAACTTAAAAATAAAATTAAAAAGGAAGCTTTTTCCCCCCTCTGCATTGAGGATTCTGGAAAGACTGTCTTCAAATCATGGATGAATAAAGCCATCATGAGCATATGGCTCTGCCTCAAGGGACCAACGTGGGGGGGGATGCTTCCCCCAATACTCTGACCTCCTGCCCCCCACTGCATTTGCTTCAGGTCCTGTTTTGGTTAGTTCCGGCTCTGCCGATTAATGGAGTAAGTTGTGGGATCACCTTTCCAAGGCTGCATTCTTGAGGTGAATAATTCCACTTGGAAGTGGATCCAACATTTCCAAACCACTTCCACTCCAACCACTTAAGGCAAGTCCTGTTTACATCAGAAAAAAAACAGCAGAGATGAATAAATTGATAATGTGGCAGCATCAAAATAATTACAGATGACTTAAGGAAGGCACACTTCTCCCTAAAGCCGTCTTATTCCGGCTTTGCTCTCCAGTCATCGTCCAGGAAAAGTGATGATGTCCATTTTATGAGCACATACGGGACATTGCTGCAATGGATGAGAGATGTCAGTAAGGGAGATCTTCAATGACAACTAACCAAAATAACTTCCAAGTTAAGCTTTTAGCACTTTGTTTCTAGTCATTCTTTATCACAGAGGAAACTTGGTGGACCAGTGAATAAAGCTGGACTTAAGAGTCAAAAAATACCTGAGTTCAAATTCTGCCTCTGGCTGGTTGACCTTGGGCAAGTTATTAAAACTGTCTCCGTTTCCTCAACAAGGATAATAATAGCATCTATTTCCAAAGCTTTATATTATGAGGGTCAAATGAGACTACAAATCTGGCAAAGGCTATAGCTAGTAAATAACCCCATAAATGTGAGTCATTTTTACCTCAAGAAGTTTGGGGAAGGCTTGGACAGGACAAAGAAAAAATACATACTATTCAAATTCTGGAAAAATAACCACCTTTATAGCTGCAGGATCTTGAATTTGACACGATTGCCTTATCTCTTAGCATTCAATCTCAGAGAAATTGCCTCCAAATTTTAACCCACTATATCCATTTTTAAAGTTTTACTGATTTTAAATAATGTCTCAGGTTATCCAAGTTCATTATAGGAGAATATGGCCTTTTAAGGGCCTCTACCACCTAAGGTCTGGGTGACTGGACCCTGGGGAAGTCACTGAACTTCTCTATGGAAAACTCTTTAAGATGGTAAACTGCTAGGGGCAGCTAGGTGCAGTGGATAGAGCACCAGTCCTGGAGTCAGGAGTACCTAAGTTCAAATCCGGCCTCAGACACTTAATAACGACCTAGCTGTATGGCCTTGGGCAAGCGGCTTAACCCCATTGCCTTGCAAAAAAAAATGGTAAACTGCTAAGAATAGGTTGAGCTACCTTTGAAGAGAAACTTTCCTTAATGAGGAATTCATTCTTCAATGGAAGTTCTCTTTACCATAGAAGTCCACCATCTAGTGCAAAAGACCCCAAACCATGCAACCACCTTACAAGATTCTTTCTTCAAGCATAATTATCTCCATTTCATAGATGAGGAAGACTGAGGTTCAGTAAGTTTATGAATAATACTATTTAGCTCCTTCTTATAAGGTTTGCAAAGCTCTTTTCCTCTGAAAGTAATGCTATAGGCATTATCACTAATTTCACTAAAAACAATTATCATGGGGGGCAGCTAGGTGGCGCAGTGGATAGATCACTGGCCCTGGAGTCAAAAGGACCCGAGTTCAAATTTGACCTCAGATGACTGCCTAACTGTGTGACCTTGGGCAAGTCTCTTAACCCCATTGCCTTAAATAATAAAAAAAAAATTATCATCCAATTAGGGTGATTGCTTCTGAAAGCAAGAGGATAAACTGATTGCTAATAATCACTCATACTTCAAAATCAATCAACATTTATTAAATGCTAGGCTCTATGCTAAGCATTATGCTAATACAACACTTTGAAGCAAATTATTTCTGATTCACATTTATTACAAAATGAAACTAATTAAGGGGTGGCTAGGTGGCGTAGTGGATAAAGCACTGGCCTTGGAGTCAGAAGTACCTGGGTTCAAATCCGGTCTCAGACACTTAATAATTACCTAGCTGTGTGGCCTTGGGCAAGCCACTTAACCCCATCTGCCTTGCAAAAAAAACCTTAAAAAATGAAACTAATTATAGAAAGCAAAATTTATAGAATTTCAATTACTGAATATCATATCTAATGACTACCCTAATGCTATGAAATATTTTAAAAGAGTAGATAGCTTTAAAGTTTCATAAATAGCTGGTAGATGGAGGGAAGTTGTTCCCACTCCTCAAATTTTCAAGCTCACATTCTCACATAATGAACCTGGATAATCTGAGACATTATTCAGTAAAATTTTAAAATGGCTATCATAATGGGTTAAAATAACTCGAAAACTAGTCTTTGAAAACACCCATACTTTCTTAGCTGACCACTAAAGAGCTGGAAACAATCAGTGGTGGTAGCCTTTGAGATCAAGCATTTCAAAAGTCATAAACAAGTACTGGTTTCAATTTAAAATCCCCTTTTGAATTAACTTCCAAGATAAGTGTTAGGCAATCCTTAGACACAGATTTTTTTTAAAAAAATAAATGTAAACTCTAGAAGGCATTCTTTTCCAGAACAAGTTTCATCCACATTAAAATGTTGATCAGTGCATCCATCTTCAATTATTCTTCTCAAACGATCAAGGTAGAATTAATTGAGGATAACTTATAGTTAAAAAAAAAAACATTTATGGTGCCAGAGTTTGAGAATAAAATAGACAGGTTATGTAGTTTTGTTGTGAGGGAACATCACAATTTCAATTTGCCAACTGAAGTTTGCTCATTTCTACAACTGCTATTAATTGAATATATGTAGGTCATCAGTGGAGGTTCTCAGAGAAAAATGCCAGTTATATGTTCTGTCTGACTTTTTTCCTCCATTGAATATTGAGTGAAAAAATAATAACCAACATTAATATAGCACTCGAAGTATATATGTATGCATATTTAGCATATATATCCAAATGATTAATTTTTTAAATATTAATTTCCCAAATTTTTGACTTCTAAATTCTTTTCCTTCCTCTCTTCTTTCCTTCTCCTTGAGAAGGCAATTTGATATCAAATATACATACAAAACATTTCCATTTTGACTTGTCACAAAAGAAAAATAAGACAAAAAAAACTAAAACAAATTATCATGGTAGTTCACTACTTCATCCTCATCTGCACTGGCTGCCTTTCCAGTAATTTTTTTAAAACCTTATGCAATTAAATTAGACTTTTCAAACTATTGAAACAACCAAGGAGAGCAGTAAAGTTTTCTTCACTCTGCTTCATTTCCATTTTCTTTCTCTCCCCTAAATAAACGTGAAGGTTTTGTCCAAATATGACTGCTTTAAGGGGAATGTGGTTTTGATTTTAATCTGCAATCCATACATCTAAAAGATATTCCATTTATGTCACTGTAACATTCACATCCACTTTTTCTGTTTTGCCAACAGTTACAAGGAATTATAACACTGAAATGTCAGATTTAAAAAAGTTGGAATGACAACTCTAATGTTTCTTTTATTTCACAGGTGTATTTTATAATATTCCATTCTGTGGATGGAGACTTTCTGACACCTCACCCTACTTTAGAATTACTGCCATAAAGTTCATGCCATTCATTCATACACCCTCAAAATAACTTTTTAAGCTAATACAGTTGGAAAGAGATGAGGAGAGACAGATGGAGTTGGCCTCATGGTGGTGATAAAGAGGTCCCAAGACATTCATAGGTCATTACTAAGGAACTTGGCCCAAAGCAAAGAAGTTGACTAGGGTGTGGAGGAGATGAAAGTACTCTAGCTTCCTCTTTTTAATAACTTATTCATCCATATCTTGGGGTTTACAAGGCCCCAAATCACCCTAACTTGGTCATCCCTTACAGATATAGATGTAGACATAGAGGAAGATGTAGACGTAGACATAGAAATAGACATTAGAGGGGTGGCTAGGTGGTGTAGTGGATAAAGTACCGGCCCTGGAGTCAGGAGTACCTGGGTTCAAATCCGGTCTCAGACACTTAATAATGACCTAGCTGTGTGACCTTGGGCAAACCACTTAAACCCATTCGCCTTGCAAAAAATAAAAAGAAATAGACATAGACACAGACACAGACATAGACATAGACATAGATACATAGAAGTAGACGTAGATGTAGACATATACATAGATGTAGACGTAGACAGATGTAGAAATAGATATAGACATAGACACAGACACAGAACCAGACACAGACATAAACTTCAACACTGACATATAGATATAGACACAGACATAGACAAAGACATAGAAATAGACATAGACATAGAAATAGACATAAACAGACATCGAAATAAAGACATAGACATAGAGACACAGATGCAGACACAGACATAGACATAGATACATAGAAGTAAACGTAGATGTAGACATATACATAGATGTAGACATAGACAGACGTAGAAATAGATATAGACATAGACACAGACACAGAACCAGACACAGACATAAACTTCAACACTGACATATAGATATAGACACAGACATAGACAAAGACATAGAAATAGACATAGACATAGAAATAGACATAAACAGACATCGAAATAAAGACATAGACATAGAGACACAGATGCAGACACAGATGCAGACACAGACATAGATATAAATGCAGATGCAGATGTAGATGCAGATGCAGACATATACATAGAGACAAAGACACAGAAACAGACACAGACACAGATGTTTAGGTAGACGCAGACACAGACATAGAGGTAGATGCAGGCATAGACATAAAGACATAGAAATAGACATAGACATAGACATAGACATAGGCCTAGAAATAGACATAGACATAGATGTAGAAATAGACATAGACCTAGAAATAGACATAGAAATAGACGTAGACATAGATGTAGAAATAGACATAGACATAGATGTAGAAATAGACATAGACGTAGAAATAGAAATAGACATAGACATAGATACAGACACTGACATAGACATAGACACAGACAGACATAGACAGAAAAGATGTAGACAGACGTAGACATATAGACATAGACAAGGACATAGATAGACATAGACATATAGACATAGATATAGACATACAGATATAGACATAGATGTAGATGACATAGACATAGATTTATAAATATAGACATAGACGTAGATATAGACATAGACAGACATAGACTAAGACTTAGACATATACATATAGATATACACATATTTGTAGACATAGATATAGACATAGACGTAGACATAGACAAGGACATATAGACAGACAAACATATAGACATAGACATGGACATAGACATAGACATAGGCACAGACATATAAATATACATATAGACATAGACGCAGATGACATAGACATAGATTTATACAAAAAGACATAGACATAGACAAAGACATAGACATAAACATAGAAATAGACATAGAAGTAGATGTAGACATAAAAACATAGATATAGACATAGAAATAGACAAATACATAGATATAGACATAGATATAGACAAAGACTTAGACATATAGACATAGATATAGATGTGGTCATATTGACATAGACATAGATATAGATAAAGATGAAGACACATACATATAGATATAAATATAGACATAGACATAGATGACACAGACACATATATTTATAGATAGATATAGACATAGACAAAGACATAGACATAGACATAGATATAGACACAGACATATAGATATAAACATAGATGTAGATGACATAGATATAGACATAGATTTACAGATAGAGATATAGACATAGAAAAAGACAAATACATAGATATAGACATTGATGTAGAAATAGACATAGACATAGACACAGACATATAGATATAGATATAGACAGACATAAAATACACATAGAAATACAGACATAGAGTTATAGATATAGACATAGATGTAGACATAGACAAGGACATAGATATAGACATGGACATAGACATAGACATGGACATGGACATAGACATGGGCATAGACATAGACATAGATATAGACAAAGACATAGATACATAGATATAGACAGACATAGACATTGACATAGACATAGACACAAATATAGACATAGATGTAGACACAGACATATACATATAGATATAGACATAGATTTATAGATATAGACATAGATGTAGACATAGACAAAGACATACACATAGATATAGACAAAGACATACACATGCACATATAGACATAGACTTAGACATAGATATAGACTTACACACAGCCATATAGATATAGACATAGACGTAGACGACATAGAAATAGACATAGATTTATAGAAATAGAGATAGACATAAACATAGACATTGGCATAGACATAGACAAAGACATAGACATAGATATAGATATAGACAGACATATAGACACAGACATATAGATATAAGTATAGATATAGATGTAGACGACATAGACATAAAGATAGACATAGATGTAGGCATAGACATAGACAAGGACATAGATAGACATAGACATAGACATATAGACATAGAGGTAGACATAGATATAGACATAGACACAGGTATATAGATATAGACATAGACATAGATGACATAGACATAGACTAAAACTTAGACATACACATATAGATATACACATAGTTGTGGATGTAGATATAGACCTAGACAAAGACATAGATGTAAACAGACATATATATATAGACATAGACACAGACATATAGATATAGACATAAACATAGACGTAGATGACATACATACAGACATAGATTTATAGACATACACATAGAAATAGACATAGACACAGACACAGAAACAGACATAGACATAGACATATACAAAGACATACACATATAGATATACACATAGACGTAGATATAGACATATAGACATAGGCATAGACATAGATATATAGATAGACGTAGACAAAGACATAGACTTAAGCATAGACATAGACATATAGACACAGACAAAGACATACCTATAGACATAGACATATAGATATAGACATAGACATGTACATAGACATAGACATATAGACAAAGACATGGACATTGATTTAGACATAGACATTGATTTAGACAGAGCCATAGACACTGACATAGACATAGTCACAGACAGACATAGACATTGATTTAGAGATAGACAGACATTAATATAGACAACATAGACATAAACATAGACATTGATATAGACAAAGAATTGGCATAGACATAGATATAGACAGAGACAAACATAGACATAGACACAAACATGGACAGAGACATAGACAAAGACATATACATATAGATATACACATAGATGTAGATAGACATATAGACATATAGACATAGGCATAGACATGGACATGGACATAGAAATTGATATAACTTTCAAAGGGAAAGACTCTCACATTAAATATGTGTGTGTTTGAGTGTGTTTGCATGTGTGTGTATGTGTGTTTATGTGTGTTTGCATGTGTTTATGTGTGTGTGTGTGTGTGTGTGTGTGTATGTTTATATCAATCTGGAAGTGAAAGACCCTCAGGATTTCTGACCAAAAAGGAAACAATTGCTATTTCCATTCAATCTGAGCCAATCAAAATCCAAAGGATGACCGGCCCCAGACAACCTGAGTGACTAAGGGCAAGTCATATAACCTTCGTTTGCCTCATTTTCCACATCTGTAAAGTAGGGATAACAATAGCACCTTCCTGTAAGAATCAAATGATACCATGAAATTTTGCATAAATGCTACATAAGTGTTAGCTATTATTATTAATCCTATTTTATGTTGGTAGCTTCTCTCAGCTAATTATCTTCAATTTATCCCTTAGGTAGTTTGTCTGTACATAGTTGTTTGTATGTTGCCTCCCCTATTAAATTTTGAGTTCTTCAGGGAAAAGAGAGGCCTTTCCCCCCCTTTCCTTATATACCATATTTTTAGTAAAATGATTGGCATACAGTAGGGGCTTAATAAATGTTTATAGACTTACTGTTTTGTGAGAAGGATCATAAGATTCTAGAATTAGAGTTGGAAGAGACTCGTCTAACAAATCAGGCAAATAAGAATTGAAGGACTGAATTGAGCAGGCTCACATAACTAAGAAGCCTTAGAGACTCGACTTGAACCCAAATCTTCTTGAGTCTACACCAGGGGAGAGAATTCTCTGGCTGACAGGCTAAATTGTTCTGATTTTGCCAAGGCAACCACAAGTGAGACTCAAAATTCAATAAGTCTCATAGCTTTTTAGGGATAAATTAATTTAATGTTTGACCAGATATAGCCTGCAAATGATGTTAAAAATATATAAATGGCCCTTGGCAAAAAAAAAGACTTCCCATCCCCGTTCTGCACCAATCACCTGTTCCCTACTCCTGCTTCAATACAAATATGATACAGGCAGGGATGTCCTGGAGCCAAATTGAACATCCGATGAGAGTCGATTATTAAATTTTCTGTGTGAGCATTTATACTATGGAAATTGGTCACTATTACAAATCAGGATTTGATTTCTTGTTTTGCTTTAAGGAAAGTGCTATATAAACCTGAAAGTGCTACGTAAATATATTATTAAGTGCTATCATTAATTGCTAATAATTACCATTAATATTTAATTGAATTTAAATGCATTATGAATTAGGACAGCCGGGTGGAGCTGTGAATAGAGCACAGGACTGGGAATTGGTACGACCCCTCTTCCTGAGTCAAATTTGACCTCAGACATTTATTAGCTGTGGTGAAGCTCGGCAAGTCACTTAACTCTATTTGCCTCAATTTCCTTGTCTTTAAAAATGAGCTAAAAAAAAGAAATGACAAACCACTACAGCAATTTTGCCAAGAAAACCTCAGATAGGGTCATTAAGAGTCGGACATGATCAAAATGACTGAACAACAAATATTATTAATTTATTCAATTATTGTTATATTTAATATTATGATGTATTGTTGTCGTTGATTGTTATTAATTAATAATTAATATTATTCTGAAATATTATTAGTCATCAGAATCAATGAATCACTGTACAGGCAAGTTTCTCCAATAGCAAAAAATGACCATGATGTGACTTTTACTTTTTATTCTTTTACTAAAATCCTTCTGTTGTGCCTCAAAGGAGGGTGACTAGAAGGCTTTGCCAGTCTAGCACAAGAAATAATCTATCACTTAACTGGAATCAGTTCAGTCTTGGGAACTAACCCCCAAAAAGGTCTTCTGCCGAAGGCATTCCTGAAACTCCCCCCTTCCAATTAGAGCAGCCCCTCTAGATTTCCTTGTGTCCACTTAACATATATTCTTTCTTTCCCCCTACCAAAGTCATGATGTTCTTCCAGATCAGGACAACCATCGATCAATCATACATATGTACAAACTGTCAGAATGTGAGCTCCCAGGGGCAGCTAGGTGGTGCAGTGGATAAAGCACTGGCCCTGAAGTACCTGGATTCAAATTCGGCCTCAGACACTTGATAATTACCTAGCTGTGTGGCCTTGGGCAAGCCACTTAACCCCATTTGCCTTGCAAAAAAAAAAAGAATGTGAACTCCCTGAGGGCAAGGACTGTTTTCCCCTTTCTTTGTCTAACATATGGAATAGAACTTGATGAAACTTTGCTGATTGATTAATTGATTCATTGATTCATTGCATAAAATCCAGGTATAGTCTGTGTCCAACTTCCCATAGATGTAAGCAATTCCTAGATTGTATCCTAGCTCTCAAGGCCATACATTTCTAGTATTGTCTTAATTTCATTCCACTGAGAATGCAATGGAAATCTGAATTCAAACAATCAATACACATGCCCTCCAAGCACCAGCCTAGCAAAACTTGGAGAGGTTTCTCAGTAGATTGACTACCAGGAAAGCCCAACAACTCTCTGTGTCCCAACTGTGGTAGAGCCTTCCAAACTCATATTTTTATCTGAGCAGCCACAGCCAGAAGCATTGCATCTTGACCCTGATATAGTGACGTCATTTTGGTCCTCTTCTCGTATCAAGGATAACAACCAACCAAAGGATGAGGTCTGAGGAGAACAAGAAAAGCTTTGACCTCCGTCAATGGAATGTCCATTAATGAGCTCCTCCAAGAATTGAAGCTTCGTGATTAACGTTTATAATGCACTGATGATATTCCTGGGAAACAGCCTTCTGCAGACGAGGGCCACATTGCATTCGTTCTCGAATGCTGTCTTGGCTACAGTGGGTCACCATATTTCACCTATAAATAGACAGGGAGGCATTCCAGATAGCTCTTTAATTACTACCAAGGGCTGCAGATTAGAGTTTCAGATTAATTTGCAATCTTTTCCAAGTTTTTATTTTCCTTCTGGTTAAGCCTTCCTGTCTTCTCTATCTGATGTTCTACATTCTTGACAAAGGTCACTGAGAGGGGGGTGGCATATTTTGCATAACTCCCCAGAAACACTGGCACCTGTAGTTTGTTTCTCAATGAGAGGACTGTCATTTTAAAGACTAGAGCCACCAAATTAATTTCCTTTGTTTTTAGTTTCCTCTACTTCTCTCTTCTGCTTTTCCTCTTCTTTTGGAAAGAACCTCAGAGTAGGAATTAGATCTGGGCTCTTGACTGATTGATTGACTGACTGATTGATTCCAGTACTGGTTTTTCCACTTACCAGTTGTGGAACTTTGACGAGTGACTTTCCCTCTTTAAATCTCAGTTTCTTCACCTGTAAAAAGGTCAATTACCAGCTCCATAAAAATACTGAGATTCTACCAAATCACAGTTCGCCATTCCCAATTAGCCCTTCAGTATTTTCTCAAATACCAGTGCCAAACCTGTGGATTTAAATCCACCAGGATCTAATTAAAGCCCTGTTTATAGCAAATGATAAGTCTCTTCCTGCCGGGAGCTCATAGTGAGTTGGAAACTCCTAATTCAGCTCATTTTATTGGCTCCTTTTACCTGTTTCAGTTTGATTTCTGTTCAGGGCCAGCCTCACACTAGGAGTCTAGGGTGTTATTTGAAGGAGCCTGCACAGGGTTCCCTGTCCAAAAATATCAACCTCAGCCACCACTTATTACTGTGGCCTCTGAAATTTCATTCCTTTGAGTTTTTAAGGGCTTTGGTCTTTTTATAATCCTCTGTCAAGCACAAATGTCTCTGGGGAGGGTCAGATCTGTTCCCCAAGCCTTCAGTCAGGGTTATCTAGTTACTGAGTTAATACCTTAGCAGGGATTTGCAGGAATGAGCCATTGATTTGGAGTAAGGGATGGGGTGAGGAGATGAGAAAGGCAGGAGTAAAGAAAAGCTGATAGGAGAGACAACCTTCAGAGGTCTCTTGATTCTAATCCCCTTTTTTCTAGTCAATCAACTGGCATTTATTAATTGCTTACACTGTGCCAATCATTACACTCTGAGAAAACAAAGAAAAGCAAAAACATGATCCTTGCTCACAAGAAGATTACTCTGTATTAAGAGAGACAATAACCAAACAGCTATCTACATAAAAGATTAATAAATACGTAAATACAGTTTGTGTGTGTGTGTGTGTGTGTGTGTGTGTGTGTGTGTGTGTGTGTGTGTGTATACATAGAGTCAGGAGGACCTTGTGGCCTTGGGCAAGTCACTTGACTGTCTTTGACTCAGGTTCCTCATCTGTAAAATCGGCTGGAGAAGAAATTGGAAAACCATTCTTCTATCCTTGCCAAGAAAATCCCAAATGCAGTCATGAAGAATAGGACACTACAGAAACAACTCAACAAGAATATCAACATATATTAACTATATAGACATGTTTGTACGTATAAATATATATTGTGCGTAAAAAGACAATAGGAAGAAGGGCAGATATGTGACTCAGTGAATAGATGCCAGTCTTGTATCAGGAGGACCTGAGTTCAAATTTGGATTCAGATTCTTACTAGCTGTGTGATTCTGGGTGAGTCACTTAACCCTATTAACCTCAGTTTCCTCATCTGTAAAATGAACTGAGAAGGAAAAAAAGAAAATATTTTTACCAAGAAAACCCCCAATGGGACATGAAGAGTTGGACATAATTGAAATGACTAAATAATACCAAGAGGAAGGGGTCAATCCTATTCTCTATCATAAGAAATTCAGACAACTACTTTTCTGTATAATTTGACCCTCCATTGCATACTGCCTGTGTGTGTGTGTGTGTGTGTGTGTGTGTGTGTGTGTGTGTGTGTAAATAAGGGTTGGGTTCATTAGTATTTACTAAAAAGTCACCATCCCACACTTGTAATAAGGAATAAGATACTTAATCACTCAAGCTTAATCATTGATCTAGGTCTGAAGCAGGGATGGAGAACATCCAACCTGAAGGCAGTCTAAGACACATGGTCTGACACTGCCACAGCAACTGCAGGCTGGACTCAAAATTCAATAAATCTAGGAGGTTTTTAGGGTTGAGTGAGTTAAATATTTGATCTAATATAGCAGGCAAATGATGTTGTAAAAATTCAAATGACCCTTGGCAAAGAAAAAGGTTTTCCAAAACTGGTCTGTAGGATAAAATTTGTTTTGGCTTAGAAACTTCTAAACCTAAATCCTTAATCCCTGTTCAAGGGAAACCTCACTCCTGGTTTTTTTGTCTTGTTTTCTATTATCTTTAAGTCAACAAGCTTTTATTAAATGTTATCTTTAACTGAGTTTATTTGGTTTGTTATTGGTTGAGTTTGGAATTAAAGTAGATGTGCCCTTGCATTGGCAATGTTCATTGTTCAATGTTCAAAGATGCCCTTTGGAATGAGATCCATAAGAAATTTATGTGATTTTGAAACAGGTTGGTACAGAAATGCCTAGAGAAATCTGGGTGGGCCCTCCATAGAAAGGGAAAATGTTGTCCAGACCCTGGTTGGATAGCCTTAAAGTTAAGGTAATTTTGAAAGAGTTTTGATTTTTCACCTGAAACACTTTTATTTCTCAGCCAAGAATCAAAAAGTAACATCCAGCCAACCACAGGTCCCTAATCTCTGCAGGGAAAGTCTCATATAATCTGAGGTCACTGTAGGGATTAAGCCTCTCCTCTGGGAAAGAAAGTTTCATTTTCTTTTCCTTTATAATTAATTGTTTTGAAGTTGGAGAATTTGGAAACATATCAAGCTATTAGGACTTTGTATGAAGTTTGTATCACCATGTAGTTGGAAGTAAGAAGTAAGAAGTAAGAAGTAAGAATGTGAATTATTACCAGGTTTGATTTCAAACTGCACCACTGAGACTTTTCATAAGATTCTTTAGGACCAGTCAATGAAGAAGGCATTCTTGCCAAACATCTTCTGATGGATTTGATGTGGACAACAAAAATCAAAACTGGAGGGAGACAGTCACCTCACCTCCATCCATTTAATATAAATGATAAAATACATAAATAACCAATATCATCCAAAAACTTTTGATTAAATGTGAAAAGTCTTTGAAAGTCAAACAATGCTAGATAGGAAAACTGCTCCAGTTGACTGGGGATTTCACCATGGTGCCTGAGTCCTAGATCAAAGCATCAGTTTGACTGGAATCAAAGAATTCCAGAGGTTGGAGCAAGTCTGGCATTCCCAACACACTCCAGAAGATCTATGTCAGAGAATAAGAGATTGAAGCAAGACAGGAGTCAGGAGGGAGCATAATCTTTGGCTACACTGGCAACTCGTAGCAGAAGACAGACTAAGAGAAACTCTGAGATGAGGTCAGATTTTTCCCCCAACTGCCTTTCCTGGTGCTTTTTCTGGTGTCACCAGAACAATAATATAATATTCTTGTATTTTGCATGAATGTTTCTAGCAAACTGAATTCTGACTTAATGACAAAGATGCCATAGGAGACAAACACAGAGATAAAGATAGAGACAGAGACAGAGAGAGAAAAGGGGGGTGAGGGAGAGGAAAAGAAAAGAGAGAGGGGAGAGAGGGAAAGAAGGGGAAGGGAAGAGAGAGAAAAATAACAAGAAAGACAGAGAGAGAGAGAGAGAGAGAGAGAGAGAGAGAGAGAGAGAGAGAGAGAGAGAGAGAGAAGGGAACCAGGAGAATTTGGAGGTCATTAAATTGGCCTCTATATTTAAACCAAACTAACTCTTGGAAGACAATGTTAAAATAAATCAAAACCAGGACGAAGCCAACAAATCTATGTGTAGTATGATGAATGAAAGAAGTGGCATGAGATTTGAGAGAAAAAATCTTTTTTGTCCTTTAAGGTAAGAATGGAGTGTGGAAAAAAGGAAAGTCAAAAAGGAAGAATTGGTCAGCATTCCTGCCAACATTTGCCTTGGGAAGATGATGCTTTATTTTGGGAAAAACTAATACAAGTCCTTTAGTTAGAATCATATACTCTCTTGGTTGGTGAATTCTTCTCACCATTTCAGAAACAGCTCAACCATGCTTCACCTTAGTCCACCTTGCTCCTAAGTAGACACCCTCCTCCTGTAGTTCTATAACTCTAAACAAGATCATATTGACTTTTGCAATTACTCCTAGATGGGGTATGCTAGGAAATGGTAAACCATCAGCATGGTGAAGTGCCAACATATTGCATTTCATCTGCATTATTAATGTCTCCATCATTATCTTACGTCAACAATCAACAAAATAAATCCAGTCATAAATAAGAGGATGGTCTTCCAGTTGAGAAGACCTGTCTCTGACATATGCTAACATTGTGACTATGGCAAATCTCTTGACCTCCTCCTCTTAGGAAACTTTCTAAACTTTAAGCAACAAATTAATTATTGATCTGTCTAGATGAAAAAACTTTCTCTGAGGGAGTTTCCCACACTATGCTGAAAACACAGATTTGGAATCCTCCTCCCCACCTCTTCCAAATTGTACAAAATGCTCCAGATACAAAAAAAATAGTCTTGTCCTTACAAAGATTACATTCATGTTGCCCCAATTAGATGAAAATATTCCCTAAGATTGCCTTGAAGACCCTGGGTTCTAATTCTGGGCTCAGGCTTCCAAATCTTTGTAATTTATTCACTTCAGACATTCACCAAGATGGTACAAACTTTAAAGTATTGGTTTTCTACCCAAGTATTTTTCTCGAAAATTTATTACCTTGTCTTTTGTGAGTTTGTTTAGCTGAAGCCAGTTCTGATAAAGTTGAATTTCTGAACCTTGCCCCCAAAGTGACCCCATCAAGGTGTTTACATTAAAAAAAAGATTCCTCTAGAGTAGTCAGTCTATATCTTTGACATTCTTTGACATTCTCTTTTTGTGTCGCTCTCTCTTCTTTTAGCCATTTACTCATCAGTGCCCAAATACATCTTGGAAGTTAAGAAATTCAGAAGAAAAGGATAATGCCAAGTAAACTAATTCTCCATGATAAAATTTTAGCAGATTGGAGACTTCAGCTTAATCATTCCTAGAAAAAAAGAAACTTGGATTTGTACAGAATGTACTTTATTCTCAGGTCCATTTTGGGGTATAACTCTAAAATTTTTAGAAGTCCTTCCTTCTATTGAGCTATATTTTTAAGCTAGAAAAGATCATACATATTATCTGATCCAATTTCTCCATTTAAGAAAAGAGGAGAATGAGGCCCAGAGCAGTTCTTAAAGGAAGTCCTGGGTTTGCTTAACCTAATCCAAAGTTTCCCCACCACACTGCACTGGCATTTACATAGATGCTCAAGTTGCAAATGTGAAAAATATAGGAGTATGAACTAAATATACAGTATGTCCTGGAAGTTGCTAGGTTCATGCTGAGGGCTCTGGTTAATTGATTCCTCCATCATAGATTCATGGGTATAGAACCATGGGTATACACCCTCATTTTACAAATAAGGAAACTGAGCCCCAGGGTGAAGAGGTGAAGTGAACTAAGATCAATGGATTATAGAGGTAATGATGACCCTGAGGACCGAAGTCACCCTTTTTTGGTATGTACCATGGTCAAATCCCAATGTAAAGTCAATATTCTGGCACAATAGGGCAATATTCATAATCTAAATTTAGGAGCTATTTTTGTGGAGATGCTCATCTCAAGAGGAGATGAGAATCTTTCCCAGGCTACTTAATTGAACTTAATGACACCTTTGTGAGGCAGGAAGACAAGGTTCATTGTCTCTTTTCTGGAACCTGAGGAAATCTATAAAAAATATGAAATAACCTTATAGTGTCCAAGGTGAGGATCTTCCTTTTAGCCCTGACTTTGCATCTCGGAATGAAAGGAGAAGAGGTTTGAATGCTTACATCTCTAACCAAAAGGTCCTCCTTAGAATTCTCTTGTTTTCTTATTTCACAGCCTATGGCAATATTATTTTCTAAATAAAGTCTCTTCTCTGCCTCACTGTTCCTCCATTTCTACAATCCTGTAGAAAATATTTCCACTATTACCATGCTCATCAAGAAAAAATAAACAGCAGCACCCCCACAGATGTTTCCTTATTTGCCTAAGGAAAAATAAGGTAAACAAAGTTATTGTGACTCACAATATTTGTGTAAAAGGCACCACACTAGCTCCTTCCCAAGTCCTCCCAACAATAATATTTTTTAAATTTTAATTTTTCATCTTGGATGACCAAGCACTGCTTTGATTCCACTTGTGAGTTTTCCCTCATCCTCCATTGAAGCATATTGTAAATTCAGCAAGGGTCTCTGCATCGGATGGGGGGGGAGCTTTCAGGAATTGACTTCAATTCCTCCAACACTGCCCCAGATCCCAGGATCCAGATGCTCATTATTCATCAGGTACTACTCTGGCATCCCAATGGATACTAACATAGAAAGTTGGAAGAGGTTAACAGGTCCAATTCTCTCATTTTACAAAGAAGGAAACTAAGATCCAAGGAGGAGAAATAACCTGATTTAAATCCAGATGTTATCGCTCCTAATTCATTATTCTTCCCTCAACACTCCTGCTGTCTATATATTTTTTACTAATATAGCAAACAAATAATGAAACATGTCTTCTTGTGATTTTAGCATCCTTTTTTTTCCAGTGCCTTTGAGAGTATTAATGCAAGATATATCTTGCAGGCTGTTGTCTGGTGCTTATTTTGACACTCTACATTTGGAAATAATACTGCTCAAAATTGTTAACACTTCCAGAAGTATTTTTAAGAAAATAGGACTTGGGGCAGCTAGGATATGCAGTGGATAGTGGCCCTGGAACCAGGAGGACTTGAGTTCAAGTCCAGCCTCAGACACACACAATAATTGCCTTGGGCAAATCACTTAACCCCATTGCCTTCAACAGCTAAAAGTTAAAATAAAATAAAATAGGACTTTATTGGGAAGGAGACCCTTTCTTTTTTTTTCTTTTAATTAATTTATTTTGAATTTTACAATTTTTCCCCTAATCTCGTTTCCCTCCCCCCACCCCCCACAGAAGGCAGTCTGTTAGTCTTTGTGTTGTTTCCATGGTATACACTGGGAGATCCTTTCTTTTTTGCCCCTTTGTCTCTCTATTGTAAATAGTACTTTGGTTGACCATTCTCCATCACTCGAAGTATTCAAGCATAGCTGGTAGACCATATTGTAAGAGATATTAGAATGCATCTCCCTAGGACTCCCTTGAACACGCAAGCAGGCAAGCCCTCAGTAACTTGGGGCATGGGATAGATCCAGAAATATGTGATGGATAAGGATCTTATAGAGATATGTCATTGTAAAGGATAATTTTTATTGAGGAGGGGATAGATCTCAATACCTTCTCAAGTTCCTTCCAGCTATAAAGTATTATGAATCTAGAAAATTAAAATGGAAATTGTGGGGAGAAAAATAGAAGACTGTACCATTTGAAAAGAGCAGATTTTTGGTTGGGATTTAGGAAGGTTCTTCCTCTGACCCATACTGTCAATGTGACCCAAAAGCAGGTCACCTAAACTCAGGTGCCAATCTGCATCAGTGGAGACAATCTCCCCACTGAGAGCTCCCAACACCAATGTAATCACAGGTCTAGGCCAACAACAAAACAAAACAAAAATCTTGGTTCACATGCACATAAAGGCACCTGCTAACTGACACGTCTATGAAAATAAGATTTTAAAAAATTAGAAAAGGAAGAAAATACCCTTGCCAATTCATGAATTACCACTAATTTTGATCTTGTGTTCATTCCATAAGACTAATCAGTTAAGTTAATTCATTCATTTTAGAAAAGAAAAGAGATGGATTGTGGGGAGAGGGGCTAAAAAATGTTTTCTCCCTGTTCTTGCTTGTGGGGAACTCCTCTGAGTTTATTTATGCTATTCTGTAAAATAGCACATTCAGATTTTGCTCCCCATGAAACAAGTTTGAGAAATGATGACCTGCCCTACTCCCCGGGGATGAAGCCAGATCATTATCATCCAGCATGTCATTATTTTTTTATCATTTCTGAATTTTAAAGGGTCATGTTACTGAGATACCAAGAGAGTCTTAGTGCTAAACAGAAATAAAACACCTTGCTTGTGTCTCCTTAGGAAGACTCTCTCATTACCTGAGTTTGGAACTCAAGGAACCTTATCTTGGAGAGTCATTTAAATGTAATTTGCTGAATATACACTAATACATCTAAGCTGAGAATTCTTAATGTTTTTTGTATGTATTATGAACCCTTTTGTCAGTCTAGTGAAGTCTGTGGACCCTCTTCAGAAAATATTTTTAAATGCATAAGATACATTATAAATAAATTGAATTGATTCATAGTTGACAAATATTTTATCCATAGACCTTTGGTTAAGAATACTCATTATGGGGAGGGGGGCAGCTAGGTGGCACAGTGGATAGAGCACCAGCCTTGGAGTCAGGAGTACCTGAGTTCAAATCCAGTCTCAGACACTTAATAATTACCTAGCTGTGTGGCCTTGGGCAAGCCACTTAACCCCATTGCCTTGAAAAAAATCTAAAAAAAAAATACTCATTATTACAGTACAACATAACACAGCACAACACTTAAATCTTTGCAAATACAAAAAATTCCTGATTCAGTATGGTCATTGGGCTGGTGACTCATAGACTTCTTTTTTAATTTAATTTAATTTTTTAGATTTTGCAAGGCAATGGGGTTAAGTGGCTTGCCCAAGGCCACACAGCTAGGTAATTATTAAGTGTCTGAGGCCAGATTTGAACTCAGGTACTCCTGACTCCAGGGTCAGTGTTCTATCCACTGTGCCACCTAGCTGTCCCAACTCATAGACTTTTTTTTTAGTTTAGTTTTTTTTTTTTTTGTCAAGGCAGTGGGGTTAAGTGGCTTGTCCACCAACTCATAGACTTCTAAGGAAATTTCACCCTTCCAGACAGAAGTGAGTGCTCTATTCAGTAAGTAAAAAGTATAGGTTTGCAAAATATTGAGTGCTTTGTACTTTAAACTTCTGCAGAGCTTGAAATGTTGAAATACCCAATTTGACTCCCTGAAGGGGGAATTCAGGACCATTCCTCCTCTCCTTGATTCATGAGTTGGTACATCAGTGTGTTAGATTTCTGAATGGTCCATAAGCCTTGGCCTTCTTTTGTTTCTCAAACTCAAATGATATGTTTAAATATATTGGATGCATCCCATCAAATTCTTTCTAGTGTTTTTCCTACTTATTCATCCTCTGCAACAAGTGCATTGGTGAGCGTACCAAGAGTCAAATGATAGACTTGGAAAAGGGATGAGAACATGTATTTTCTTCCTTGCATCAGAGAGATGGAGGACTACGGGTGTGAAATGTTGCGTGTATTGTAAGATTAGCTCTTTATGTTGGTTTGTTGTGCTTAATCATTTTTCTTTGTTACAAGGGAAAATTCATGGTGAAAGATTTATTCATAAGTGACTATGATGTAAACATAAAAGGCATATTTTTTTTTCAACAAAACAATGAATTTTCATTCATCACCATAATATGCCAAGGCATCAGAATAGGACTTCATAGAAGAGCATAAAATTTACATGGAAAATGTAAATAAAGCTGTAGTTTTAATAAAAAGTAAAATTTCTGGTTGCATGGTAAAATTTGGGGGAAAAAATAGAAACAGAAAAATAAACCCATAAAATACTTAACTTAAAAAAAATTGGAAGAAATGTAGGTAATAGGAAGGAAATGGAGGAGAGATCAAGAAAAGAAAATTTGAAAGTGGGGCAGCTATAGTGGTGTAGTGGATAGGGCACCAGCGTTAGAGTTAGGAGGACTTGAGTTCAAATCCAACCTCTAATTACCTAGCTATGTGATCTTGAGCAAGACACTTAACCAACCCCATTGCCTTGTATAAAAAAAAAAAGAAAATTCAAAAGTTACTGGACTTCCCAAAAACTATGACAAGGAAATGATTGTGAATTCTGTATTTCAAGAAATCTTTCTTAATTATTTCAAACATGGTACAAAATTAGAAATTGCCAAAATTAAAAGACCACCAATAGGGGTAAACTCAAAACTTATTTTACCCAGAATCATCATTATCAACCTTCAAGTATACAATAGGCCATTATAGCTCAAAAAAAAAAAAACCCACCCTTTGAATTTTTCAACATTTTTCTATATACCAAAGAAATAAGAGAACCTGTAATACATCATAAAGGAAACTTCATCTCAAAATCAACTTTTCCAAAAAGCTAAGTATTATTTTTGAAGACAAATGATGGGTATTTTCAAATCGGGATGAATTAATGCCAGTATTAAATGTAAATATATCTAATAGTCTATCCACTAAATTTATAAAGAAAAAGTTAACAGAATAGTAAAATGAATTAGATATAAAATCAATAATAGTAGGTTTCAAAATCCCATTAATGCCATAATAAATCAAATTAATTGATAAAGTTATAGACATAGAGTGCTGAAGAAACTGAATTTGAAAATAGATGAATATATATGAAAATATATGAAAATTCCTCAAAATGAGGAATCAATAAAATTATGAACAAAAAATAATTGAACTAATAAATAAAGCAGAGATATTTTTAAAATCATATAAAATTGGTAGCTCATTAGTAATTGGAGAGAAAAATCATATTACTCAAATCAGAAATGAATTAATGTGAACAAAATAAAGGAAACTACCAGAAACTGTTACAAACAGATATGTCTTGGCATAGCTGAGACATATAAAAAATGCATAGTAATAAAATATGGAGACAAAAATTGATAAAACAGGAAATCCCTAATCTAAATAATCCAATTTTCAAAGAAAGTATTAAAAAGTCTAATAATACTGAGCTCCCATATTTTAAAAATATGGGATCAAATGCATTCCTTGAATTCATGGAATTAAATGCAAAAACAACTAAGCTATATCAAATATTTTTTAAAATAATGACTGCTATCTAAACTGTTTTCAAAAAAGGAAGGTCCTCTCCATAGCTCATTCTAAGAGGTAATGTGATTTTCATTGACAAACCTGGTAAAGATAAGGAGTGAAATAACTGATAGATTGTTTGCCTTTCAGTGGGTGAGGGAGAAGCAGGAGGGAGGAAAACAATTTGGAACTCAAATTTTATTTTTTTTCTTAGTAGTATTTTTTCCAATTATGTGCAAAGATACTTTCCCACTCTTTTTGTAAGATTTTTAGTTCCAAGTTTTTCACTCTCTCCCTCCTTTTTTTCTTCCCTTCCCAAGATAGCAAGTAATCTGATAGATTATTCATGTATATTAGTCATATTGGAACTCAAAATTTTTTAAAAAGTTAAATAATAAAAATTAATACATTTAAAAAGTTATGTTTCTACATTGATCAACTTTCAGTAAGGGATATATATATATATATATATATATATATATATATATTATGTAGTAATGTATTAAAAATAGTAGAATCACAGATATGGTATAAGACCTAGTTCCTTCCATCCCACATGTCAACCTGATAGTACAAAAAACAGTTCAGTGGAGTAGAAGGAAACTTTGACTTTGAGTCAGGCAAATCTCAGTTCTAGCCCCTTCCTGACTCTTAATAATTTTATACCTCTGGATAAATTTAACTCAAAAAAGTATTTATTAAGCATTGTGCTAAAACTATAAATACAAATGGCAAAAAGAAAATAAACTCTGCCTCCAAGGAGCATTCATTCTACTTGGACTCAATTTATCTTTTTTTACTTGCATAATGATGGATATAATAATGGAGTTATAATAACCTACTTTGCAAGAATATTTAGAAGAAAGAACTTTATAAAAGTGAGCTATTACTCATCGTTATCTATTATATAAAAGTTATAATAACCATTATTATAATATAATAACAATATGCCATTATAGAGAATAATTATAATATACTCTATAATGTATTATTATATAAATCATTATAAATATTACTAGCTGGAAAAGGAACTTGGAACTCATTTAGTCCAATCTCCCCATTTTGCTCATAAGAAAATTGAGACCCACGTAGCTTAAGTAATTTTCCTATAACTGAATATTTAATAAGTAATAGAACCAAAATTAGAATTCAGTTCTGATTATGAAATCAAATTAGAAGGGACTTTGCAAACATTTTGCTCAGTTCTAATCCAATGTCATTCCACGTTAATCTGCTATGAAACAAAATTAATCATTTCCATAATCCTATGCTATAGTACCCCTAAATATTAAGGCTACATAAGGGACCAATTTCTATCCTAAGATCATTTTAAAGGATCTATTCTGAGTTTCAGAAGCCTAAGTCTTAACTTAAAAGTATATCATTCATATCCCCAAAGTTGGTCAAATACACTTATTTTAGGATGTAAATTAGACATCAACATGGTGGTTTCTGGAACCATTTTTATGAATGGACTTTTTTTCTGTTTCATTGGGAAAAAATCAGATGTTATATTTCAAGTATCTACTGTTTTGGCAGACAAATTCCTAATCATTATATTCAGTAAGTCAGAAAATGATCCACTCACATATCTTAATGAGAAACAGATCCAAGTACTCTTGTGCAGTAAAGAGATAGGAAATCTTCACCTAGTGTTTTTGTACTGAAGTCATTCCAAGGTCATTTTGAACATTATTCCATCCACACCCAGGAAAAGCTATCTAGAACATGTTTTATGAACTAACTTGCCTCCAAAGAACTGCTCTTTGGGGAAAAACCCCAAACCCACCTTAGTTACTCTCTTCCTCTGGGATTTTCAAGTTACTGAATCATTCAAATCACAGATAACGAGACTGATGCTCTTGAGGCATTGGAAACAGTATTTCCTACCAATCAGTGCCACTAGAGAGTGCCTCCTCTCTTCCATTGATCCATCATCAGACATCTGCTATGCACCTGTTGTGGGCAGGCAAGGTGTGTAGTGACTTTGGGAATTTCCCATTTGTAAAAATGGGGAACTCTAGTTTCTGCTGGTTAAATGAAGAGCCTCTCCAGGGGTTTTCTTACTAAAAACCCCTCCAGGTTGTGCCCACCATTCCAGATCTTGTTTTTTTTTGTTTGTTTGTTTTGCTTTCTTTGTTTACAGGGTGTCCTAAAATGAGAATAAAAAAGGAAATCTTCTCCCAAAATATATAGGACATTTTAAAACAGTGCTTGGCCCAGAACAAGTTCTTAATAAAAGTTTGTTGATTGATTTGATTATTTTTCCATCCCCGTAGCCAGATACTTATCATATACTAAGTATACTACCCTAACTTCTTTTTCTGGTGACACACATAAAATCCCATTGTAATCATCTCCATGGAGGCCCATTCTTGATTTATAGAATCAAACCTTTCTGTGGTGAGTGAGCAATTAGAAAAGAAACATTCTGAACTTCCCAGGAAAAAGAAAGCAGTATCATGGCCCACACTCCTCTACTAAGTTCACTTTTTCTTCCACCTCCCAGTGGGTGACATTTTGTTTTGATGGGTCCCTCAAGTATCTTTTTCACTCAAAGTCTGTTCTTCCCTTGTTGCCTACCCAGAATGACTGTGTTTCTTCATTTACCTTCTTAAAGTTAAACCAATGACTCCAATTTTGTCCTATTTTTCTAAGAGCTAATCTATTTCCATATACATACTCATCATCATGCTCTATAAAAGAAAAAAACTTTGTTGTAATATGTTTTTACATGGTGAGATATCTTTTTCTTTTTTAGGTTTTTTGCAAGGCAATGGGGTTAAGTGGCTTGCCCAAGGCCACATGGCTAGGTAATTATTAAGTGTCTGAGGCTGGATTTGAACTCAGGTCCTCCTGACTCCAGGGCTGGTGCTCTATCCACTGTGCCACCTAGCCACCCCTATGGTGAGATATTTTAATATATAGGTGCAGCCTATGAGTGCATGATCAGATATATCAGGAACCTGGTTCACCCCTCTCCAAGAGTAATTGCAATTCCTGCCTTGATGGAGCAGAAGAGTTAAAAGCCTAGTTCCACCTATATGTGTTCTATATGGAATTTGGATAATTGTATATATATATATATATATATTATATATATATATATATATATATATATATATATATATAAAACCTATATCAGATTACTCACTGCCTCAGGGAGGGAACAGGGTTGAGAGGAAGGAAGAAAAATATAGAGCCCAAAAGCTTACCAAAAGATTAATGTTGAAAACTTTCTTTGCATGTAATTGGAAAAAATAAAATAACATAAAAAGAAAAAGGAAAAGAAAAAAGTGGAAGCTGGGAAACAAAAATATCCTATATGATACTGTGATTTCTCCCATAGAAAAATATTCCTATGAAAAAGGAGTGCATCACTCAGAGGGGAGATCAATAATCATAATCTTAGGAGGATAAAATGTGTATTCTCACCCCCACCCCATATTCCCTTCTCTCTTTTCCAACCCCTTCTACCCTTGTCCTTATCTCATGAATGCCTTCTTTATCTGTCAGTGACACTCAGCACTTTGGCCTATGGAAGAAATCTGCTTTAGAAGTATATGTTGCTGGTAGTCCTTATCATTGTATTCATCACTTTGTTCCTTCTTCTTGGATAAAAATATAGCCTCACCTCTCTCTCTCTCTCTCTCTCTCTCTCTCTCTCTCTCTCTGTGTGTGTGTGTGTGTGTGTGTGTGTGTGTGTGTTTCTGGGATTCTTGACTACAGTTAAGACTCCAGAGTTGAATCTTGTTGCTATTGACGGTCCTCTGCAGTTATCTCCATGGGCACTGAAACCACCTAGCAAGTCCTTTTGCCTGGTCTGAACTTTCTCTACTAGAACCACATTTCAGGAAAGAATCAGGTACTTTTTGTTAATTTCTGGGTTCCTGAGATAGGAGGAACATTATTGATAATCAATTGTTTGCAGAAACCAGAATTGGGTGGCTGATATATTTTTGTGTCCTGTTTGATGTTTTATATATTTATGAAAACTAGAACAAAATTGTGAGTGTGGTTTTTAACTTAATTGATAATATGGTAAAATGGAAAGGGTGTTAGAGGTGAAATCAGAAGAACCAGCTTTAAATCCCACCTCAAATACTTGACTAGCTGAAGGACCAAGTGACTTAGCTCTCCTGGACTCTGTGTCCTTATCTGTAAAATGAAGGGATTGGACTTAGAAGATCTCTATGTCTTTTGAATAATAATAACTCATAATTCTATAGCAATTTATGGTCTGCAAGACAGTTTATTTGATAACCATTCCTTGCCACAGGTACTACAAATACTCTCTCTATTCATTTTCATAGATAAGAAAACTGAGGCTCAGATAGGCTAAGTATTTGTGCATAATCATCAAATGTTTGAGGTGGGACTAGAATCTAGATCTCTGGGTTCCAAAAGAATTCCTTCTTTATATATTCAGCAAATACCAAAGAGGATAACTACCAACTGCACCAACAAGATCTTTAATGGTACTCTACTCCTTGGTACATGAGGAAAAAAAGTCAGAGGACTTGGATTCAAATCCTATTTCTTATGCTTATGTGACCTTGACCAAGTCACCTCCACAGGTCTCCATTTCATTTGTAAATGAAAACATTGCACTAAGTGAACTCTGAGGTTCTTTCTAGTTTCAATCCCCTGATCAATTCAATACCCTTCTTATTCCAACTTAGGGTATTAATGCAATACAGATGAGAAAGAGGAAAGAAAAATAGCAAAGGATTTGGGCAACTAAGAAAGTTTTCCTGACTTCGGGTAGCTATTTATCATTTTCTTGGAAATAAAGTAACATTGTTGAATAAGATAGAGAGTCTTGAGGGTAGGAGAAAAAGGGGGAGAATGACTGAGTCTGTACATCACCCCAACTATTTGAAGTATGGACACTTGCCAGGGCTATATTAGTAGGAAAGGGTCAGTGAATCTTAGAACAAGTCTCAGGGCAAAAGTGATGTTTCTATCTTAGGGAAGAAGGTGCAGGCCCCTGGGAAATCAAGAGAAGGGAAAAAAGGCCTCAGTTTTCAGGGTCCTGAACTCTTTATCTCCTGAACAACCTAAGTCTTTGCCTGGTTCCTTGAGATTCTCCACCAAGAATGAATATATACTGATGCTCTACCTGGTGAATTCCCCCTTTTTTAAATTAATAAACATCCTTAGCCATGAAGCACCAAAGTCAAATCAATGATCCTTCTAGGTCCTTTTTCCTGATGATATTATTGGTTCAAATCTTCTCCAATAAGATTTCTGAGATTGAAAACCTCTTTAAGGAATAGCAAGTTAAAGAACAAAATTGACATTACATTAATTGCCTAAGTTTAGCAGAATTCTTGTAAAGAGAATCAAACTAGTTTTTTTTAATAGAAATATATAGAAAGCTATTGATATAAGGCCCATATTGATGGACTGCTTTATTTTTTCATGATTTGCTCTTGTTTTATTTTTATTAGCTGCTTTATAAGAAATCATATTAACTTCAATGAAAATCAATACAAAAACTATTAAGTGATTGAAATAGAATGAGTGTTTGAATGTGGAGCCAGAGCTGATTTCAACATTATTATTTGATATTCATGAAGTTATCTCATGTTAGCTGTTCATTGAATGACTTTCTCAAGGTCAGCTAAGGTCATAAATCTCAGAGGCAGGTTGAGTTGTGCATATGTGGAAGGCGTATTCACAGACACATTGAGGTACAACATCACTTGTGAGTACAAAAATAAATACAATCTGGAGAGGAATCCAGGACTTGAGAATGCAAAATGGGTTATATCAAAATATCAAAGCAATATCAAATCAAATCAATATCAATATCAAAACAAACCAATGACATTTATGTGGTGCAAAGAATTGGATCATGGGGTTAGAGTTAGAAGGAATTTTAGGAGTCATATTGTCCAATCCCTTCATTTTTGAAAGCCCAGTGGGGCAAAATTGCCAGTCACAGGTCACACAGTCAGTAAATAACTGATTCTGGGGCAGGGGATAGAGGCCTGGGCTTGGAGTAAGGAGTGAATTCAAATCCAGCCTCAGACATTTACTAGTTGTGAGACCTAAGAAAGTCAGTTTGCATCAGTTTTCTCATCCACAAATTGAACTGGGGCTGGAAATGGCAAACCACTCTAATATTTTTGCCAAGAAAATCTCATATGGAGTCCCAAAGAATCAGACATGCCTGAATAACAACAACAACCCCTGATTCTAGATGCAATTTTTTCCTTTTGTTTAATGAATGTATAATGGAACTTAATGGAAATAGTACAGTATCCTATCCTTAATAATAAATCTGCTTCTCATATTTCAGGATGAGCAAATGCTTTCAGCATTTGAGAAGATTCTCACAGAATTTTTAAAACATGCCAAGGACAAAGAAAGAAAAACCAAAAAATAAAGGAGCTTCCTTGTCCATTGTCCCAATTCTTACAAAGTTCCTGAAAACGTATGAAAAGCACTGTGTCCAGTCTCAGACTTCTGTCTGCCCAACTATCAAGAAGGCCTTGAAAACCAGCATAAAGAATGAACAGATTCTCAGGAAGGTGAAGGAGTCTTCTAGTTTGCCTCTTTCCTCTCTGAACTGAATCAGTTTTCCTAGAGTCTACCACATCAAAGATGCCCCTTCAGATCTCCTGTCTCCAACCTTACCTTCACACATAACTAATTCAGGGTCACATCTGATTGAATTTTACAAATTTCTGTGTTATTTCATTGCAATACTCCGCATCCACACAGCAAAATATACTTGGAGGTTTTCTTTGCAGTAGTATTTATTTTTTTCCTTACCTTTCAGTTGATGCTTGTAAGCCCTGCTGCCTCTCCAACAGGCTTCCCAGAAGTTTCTCTTGAACCTTTGCTGAAGACAATTCGAGATGAACGTTACATGCTGGGAAGAGAACTTTGCATCTGGGGGATGAAACTGAAAAATTCAGATGTTGCAAGCCTAGTAAGTGATAGATTTTAAGAAACAGGTTAATCTTGGGTGCTTCTCTTAATAATAACCTCAATCCCTCATGTATATAGTCAGGGTTTCATATGTAAGTGCTATAATTTGAGTCAAGACTCTCCAAGCTGTCTCAGTTCCTATACAAGCATTCAGGCTAGCAAGACATTGGGTACAAGCAGAACATTGCCTATTTAAAACACTTACATTGATTCATCCTGAAACCTCTCAACAGTCAGAAAAACTTGTCTCCTTTTTTCTGGAGGTATTCTCCCTTGTAACTCATGGCTTTTGTGAAAGTTCAGGTTGACTCTCAGTTCCTATTGGGCCAATCCTACCTGGATAACATTTGTTTGTGAGTCTCTGTCCAGGTCTAGGCAAGTTTGGACATTTCAGAAACCTGTTAATTTTGAGACTTAAATTATTCTTCTCCACCTCCTTGTAACAGGAAGATTACAGACTGCACAGATTTTCTTGTTTGATCAATTTGGATCTGTCTCCATAATGACATGTTCATTTTTTCTTAAGTCTTGAAATGAGATTTTAATGCTAATTTGCATATAACCCAAGAAATAATATATTCATAAGCCAAGAAATACACGTTTACATATATATATATATATATATATATATATATATATATATATATATATATATGATATATATGAAGGAAAACATCAAAATAGAAAAAAAGAAACCAAGATATCACCAATCCAAGGAGGTTCATACTCCTGAATATCAGGCTGAGGAAGTTGAGTCACAGCCTTCAGAGTCTCAGTTGAGAAAGTCCCTTTGGCAGAGAGCATCTTCTCTGAAGGAGGAGACTTCCCAAGTAAGACCTTTATAGAATTTACTCAAAAGTGGCACAGGTCCAAGGGATTACAAGACTGAACTCAGTGGTCACTCTCATGACCAGCCTCAATGATCCACAAGTTTTGGCCAAAACACCTTCAGATCCTGAACACAATCCTTACCTTTTCAAGATTTCTTTCAGTGAATACCCAGGGATAGGTCAAGTCCCAAGGTGTGGACCCCAAAACATGTTTATGAGGAATATTCCTCAGCACACCCTGCCCCAGAACAAGCTTTGATCGACATGCTTTGGTTCAATGTGCTCGGGAAGTTCCTTCTCCTTAGACCATGATGACTGATCGGGAAGATCTTGCTTTAACCCTTCACTCTTTCTTCTGAAAAATTTGTCTGATACTTGTGTAACCTCACTTTAGAGAAGGTTGGCTGGTTCCCCAAAGGATGACCCTGTGACATATGTGTATCCTGACTGAATGAGAGATATCTGAGTCCAAGATATGTCATATGAGATGTGACTTCTTATAGGTAGAAGGACTTAGGAGCGTGTGTGTGTGTGTGTGTGTGTGTGTGTGTGTGTGTGTGTGTGTGTTTACACATTTTCCTAAGAGAGAAATGGTATAATGGATAAGAAATTGGTCCTGAACCTGGTTTATAATCCTGCCTGATAATACTGCCTATGTTAGCCTTAGCAAATCACTTAAATTTTCTAGGTTCTCTAAAATTACCTTTCCCTGGAGTCCTCTATACCAATTAAATCATAGGTCTAATTACTATCTCCTTATGTTATTTAATAAACAAACTCTCTCTCTCTCTCTCTCTCTCTCTCTCTCTCTCTCTGTGCATTATATATATGTGTGTGTGTGTGTGTGTGTGTGTATAGACACACAGCTAATTCACACACATACCCAAACACAGAAATGCACAATCTCCTTATACAATATTATTTCTTGTTCTTTGTGATTATTGATAAATAATTTTTTTTTTTAAAAAGAGAATTTTAAAGTTTAGATGGAATGAGGCCAGGGGAATAGATGGCAGTATTGATGATCACAATTAGAGTGAGCAATTTCAGAGTCTCAAATCATGGAAACAAAAAAAGTTAAGGGTAATGGTGAGACCAAAGGCAGGAGTATCACTGAATATGAAGCAGATTGAAGGGGCAGCCCCTGGGAGTCAAGCAGGTTAATGAGTTAAGAGGTCAAAATATCTAACCAGTTCCCAGGTAGGAAGATAGGTGTTGGGACCTGCACCACTGGAAGGTTAGAAAGTTAGAAATCCCTTGAAGTAACAAAATATTCAGGAAAAGTGTCCCAATAATAAGAACTCTCTAAAGTAGAAGGCATTGTCTAGAGGGTTCCCCATCACTGAAGTTCTTCAAGAATGTAGAGGGTATTTCTGCCATGTCTATTTTGTAATTGATGACATTTGAGGTCCCTTCCATATCTGGCATTTCATTATTTTGATTTACTTTGGGGGTTACTGGACACTTAGTGCTTTCAGTACCTTATGTATTGCTTTTTTTTTAATTTTTTGAATAGATTTACCTTCTTACATCTAAATATCCCACATCACTCCCCTTCTTTGAAAGTCATCCCCATAAGAAAGTTTTCTTTTAAACAATTTTTAAGACTCTTTAAGGCTTTTATTCTATAACTTTGTCACAAAAATAATTTCTTATAAATTAATAATCAACATTACTTTTAAAAATAGCCCCCCTTTACATGTGGAATGCTGATTCATTTTTCTACAGTCTGTGAAACTGAGGCTACAGTAAGGATATAACTTCTATTTCTACCAGTGTTTTCCTGCTTTTGCTGCACCTGAGGCTGGTCTGTTTGCTCTGTTGAACACTATTGAATAAGTTTTGTTCAAGAGAGGATTTTAGCAGCTGCGACTGCTGTGCCACATCGGCTATTCCGTCACCCCCCCCACACACACCCAGCTTCAGAAATCCAATCTAGCACTCAACAATTGGGAATATCCTTTCATTAAAGAGCCTTCCTTGACCCACTCTATAGTTAAAGAGTTACAAGAGCCTCTTTTGTTTCTGACCAATTTTATATTTCCAAACCCTATATCTGACCCACATATAATTTTCTCCCAAAAAACCCACCCCTCAGTTCCCCCCACAAAGCCACAACCTCTTTTTGGTTTCTAAAACTTCTGACTTGAAACAAGTTTTTTGGGTTTCTAGATCCCTAAGATGTTCAGAGAGGGTCTACATGCTCTTATGATTTATGGTTTCAAATAGCCTCCCATATCGGGATAGGGTGGTGTACTAACAGTGGTGATTTTCTGTTACCACAATGCATTTCTTTACAAATCCTGCCCTTTTGTTCTGATCCCAGAAGATGGAAATATTTCCACACAAATACAAAGCTATAGAGTTCAGATATGAGGCAATAGGGTATCACAGAAAGGATACTAGCTCTAGAATAAAATCTTGGCATGCTACTTGAACCTTGAACACATGCTTAATCTCTCTAGTCTTCAGTTTCCCCATCTGTAAAATGAGAGGGTTGGAGGACATGATCCATGCCCTTGGTGATGGCTTTTTAACCCTTCATTCCTATTTTTTCTGTCATATGAATATCATGGGTATGTTTTGATAGTTCCATTTGACCGTTGCTCAGTTTGCATTCTAAAGTCCTGGCTATACTTCTACAGCCTATTTTTTATGTTCATAAATGATAACTTTAATATGTCTATGGGTATTCCTTCCACTTGTACAGAGCTAAACTCACTGGAAACCTGCCTCTGACATTTATTATCTATGTGACCTTGGGCAAATCAATTCACCTCTATAGGTCTCGGTTATCCATTTGTAAAATGAGGGTTGAACTAGATAGGGGTCTTTTCAAGTACTAAATCTGTTATCCTATGAGTTTTCTACCTCTACCTATATGAAGGCTGTTCTACTAGAATCTTTCTCTGCCCCACCCTCTTGATCCACAGATGGAATAAAGATTTTTAAATAATGATTAGGAAGTACATTTTTGCACTGGCATGAAAAGTTAATTTTTTAAAAAATGATTCAAAAGATCTAATTTTTAAAAACACAATAATAACATTATAAAAGCAAACATCCTTGAAAGATTTAAGAATTTTGATTAACACAATGACCAACCATGATTTAACAGATCAATGATGAAAGAGGATACCTAACTCTGATTTCACTCAATTTTTTCAATTATTAAATTTTATTTTCTCTTACTCCTACCTCACCCCACATTGGAGAAAAATTACTCTTTAATAAATGCAGTTCTGCATAATCAAATAAAATATATTCCCATAGTTGGCCATGTCCAGGTATGTGTCTCATTCTGCATCTTGTGTCTACTACCTTTCTGTAAGAAGGTCAGAAGCATCCATTGATCTATATTAGAGACTGAAGTACAGCTAATGTTTAATTGTGATGCTCAGTAGGAAGACAGGTGTTGGGACCTGCACCACTGCAAGGTTACAAAGTTAGAAATCCCTTGAAGTAGCAAAATATTCAGGAAAAATGTCCCAATAATAAATAAGAGCTCGTTAATTAACCCTTTGAAAGTTTCTTGTCTTTTTAATTTTCTTCTTGTGTAAATTGTTCTCTTTATTCTACTCACTTAAATCTGCAACAGTTCATACAAGTCTTCCTACATTCCTCTAAAAATAACCCATTTCATCATTTCTGTTATCACATAATGTAATTTGTTTAGTTTTTCCCCCCAAGTGATTGCTATCCCCTTACTTTGTAGTTTTTTTGCTACCACAATAAGAACTGCTATAAATATTTTTATATAAGTGAGGTTTTTTTCTTCTTTCTTAATCTCTTTGGAATATAAGTCTACTAAAGGTATTACAGGGTCAATGAGTAGGCACAGCTTAATAACTTTTGGGTCAGTGTTTCTAAAAATGACTGAACCAACTCATATCTCCACCAACAGTGCATTAATTTGCTTATTTTCCCATCCAACATTTGTAATTATCTTTTTTTTGTCTTCAAAATTTTTCTAATTTGGGGCAGCTAAGTGGCACAGTGGGTAGAACGCTAGCCCTTGAGTCAGGAGGACCTGAGTTCAAATATGAGCTCAGACCCTTAATAATTACCTAACTGTGTGATCTTGGGCAAGTCACTTAAACCCATTGTCTTGCAAAAAAAACCAAACAATAACAACCATGTCAAAATAATTCACCTTTGAGCATCATATTTAAGCATTAGTTATACTTCAGTCTCTAAATATTCATTTCTTAATTTATGTTCTTAGGCCAAACTTCTAGAGCTACGAGGACATACCACGTATCCATTTTCTACTCTAGAAATCGTTAACAGCCAAATGGACCTGTGGTCTTTGGAGAGACTGGGAAAGACTCTTCTTTCCAGCAATTTACTCTCAATTGTATTGGATTACAACAAGTAAGGAAAAGAGTATGAAAGTTATATCCTGGAAGCTAATCAGGCCCTTTAGCTCTTCTTGCCAAATAGAGTAATGAGTGGAAGATAAAGTTGCTGGGAGATATCATCAATGTCCTAGGAGAATGAATCTGTCATTCAAACCATTATAAGGAAAACTGCAATCCATGGAAATATAAATCCTTGGATTCATGAAGCAAGGCTTCCAATCCACTTGGGAACCTCTTTCTCTTTAAATAATTTCTCTGAACATCTCCCAGAAAAACTAAAAAGCAAGACATTTCAGAAAATTCATTCAAATCCCAAATCAACAGTCCAGCTGATTCCCTGACTAAAATTATATGCAAGTGATGTTAAACCCTTAATAGGATGACCTCTCTTTGGATTGGGCCAACTTTTTGCAAGGGTGGAATGTCTTCAATTCTTTCATTTTCTTCATTTCAGCTGGTTCTATTTATCAAACAGAGTGGTCTGAAGTAATACAAAGTGCACTGAACTCAAAGTCAAAGACTTGGATTTGAATCCTGGCTGCATCACTTACTAATCGAATAACTGGAGCACATCATTTAATCTCTGAGCCCCAGTTTCCTCAGCTGGATAATGTTAGTGACATGTGTAATGAAAATTTAGTACCCAGAGCACACCCCATGGAAAGCTGAGCCTGTACCTAGAAGACCTTTAAGAGTAAATATGACAGTTCAAATTGGGAACTGCATCTTTCTCTCCCTTCCAAGGAGAAACTTGAAGAATCCTTCTGCCATCATCAGAAGGGAATGAAGAGAGACATGTAGAGGCAGGATCATTTCCTAAAATGTCCACTGAGTAGGTTATCCCTCTTGGCTTAATAGCGAATCCTCACTGACTATAGCTTTGCTTCAGTCTTTTCCCTTTCAGTCAAAAAAAAAAGTGAGGGAAATGATCATCCTGGATTTGCTAGGTCATGCCAAATCAACTAGCCTTTCATCACTAATCCACATTTCTCTGGAAGTGACCAGAATATAGGCATTACCTGGGATATTCTCTAACTAGACCAGATTGGGGTGGGCTTTAAGATTTAGAAGAGAGTTCACAGGAGTACCTGGGTTCAAATCCGGTCTCAGACACTTAATAATTACCTAGCTGTGTGGCCTTGGGCAAGCCACTTAACCCCATTTGCCTTGCAAAAACCTAAAAAGAATAACAAAAAAAAAAGAAGAGAGTTCATAGCCAATTGGAGTCAGGAAGACCTACCTCTGACACACACTGGCAGAGGGATGCTGGTAAATCATTTAATCTAATAGGTTCACGGGGCAGGCAGCACAGTGGATAAAGTGCCGGCCCTGGTGTCAGGAGTACCTGGGTTCAAATCTAACCTCAGACACTTAATAATTACCTAGCTGTGTGGCCTTGGGCAAGCCACTTAACCCCATTTGCCTTGCAAAAAAAAACCTAAAAAAAATCTCATAGGTTCTACTTTCATGCCATCTCTTGTTTCTAATTATTTCATCTTCATTCTTATGACCATTACCCTAATTGAAACCTTTGTCATCTCTTGCCTGGATCAGCAGAGTAGATTCCAAATTTGTCCCTCTGCTTCTAATTTCTCCCTTCTATTATCCTTTCATCATGTCAAAATCTCCCTAAAGTACATATTAGCAGTGGCTAAGCACATAGTAGGTGTTTAATAATGACTGGAAGGACAAACCTGACCCTGTATCACCTGTTACTAAAACCTTCAATAGCTCTCTATTACCTCTAGTTCAAAATCAAACTCTTTGACCCAACATTTAGAGATCACCAAAACCTGACTCCAGGCTCCTTTTTCAGTTTAATTTCATTCTATTCCATTTCACACACTATATTGACATCTTTTCAGATTCCTGAATAAGGAATTCCATCAATTGACTTCATGTCTTTTATATTGGCTGTCTTCCAAGTATGGAATATACTTCCTTCTCAATTCCCCGCTTAAATTACTTCATTTCCTTCAATTCTCCAGTAAACTGACACCTCCAAGACCTTTCCTGTCCCCTCCTCATTGTTATTAATCTCTTCCTTCTCAAATTTTAATGCAATTTTTTGTCTGTTTACTCCTCCAATAGATTGTTACCCCCTTGAGGGCAGAGATTATTTTTGTTTATTGTCACTGGAACCCTAGAGCTTACCACAGAGTTTGACCCATTTTTGTTTTGTTTTATTCTTGCTCTAGCTGTGATGTCATGGGTACACTCGCTATGGAAACCTCTCCTCCAGTGAAGAACAACTGTTCATCTGAAAGTCTTTCAGAGCTACCTGGGGGCAGAGAGTTGTTAAATGTCTTTCCCTCTATCACATGCGTCAAAGGCAGGACTTGAACCTGTTTCTTACTGACCCTGAGTCTGCTTCTCTCCTTATACATATTTGATACTTAGTAAACATTTGTTGAACTGAATTATTAAGCTGGGAAAGGTCTGCTATTTACTGTATTTCTTTCATTCCAAAACCTGCCCAGCAAAATTCATTTATACAAATTAAACCTCATTTTACAGTTGAGAAAAATGAGGCAGATAAACATTAAGTGACTTGCCCAGGCTCAGACAGCTAGGAAGTATTAGGAACAGGATTTAAACTGGGGTCTTTACCCCAGTCTAGACGTTATGCACTGAACCTCTTACCTAGCAGAAAAATTTATAATCTTTAATTCCTAGTCAGCTAAAAGTCTATTGGAGTGGCGGCTAGGTGGCGCAGTGGATAAAGCACCAGCCCTGGAGTCAGGAATACCTGGGTTCAAATCTGGCCTCAGACACTTAATAATTACCTACCTGTGAGGCCTTGGGCAAGCCACTTAACCCCATTGCCTTGCAAAAAAAAAGTCTTTTGGAGACTATATTGTGTAGATCAATGAGCTTCAGATCCTGGAGAAAGTTGAATATCCTGACATATAGGGATCAATAGAAATAGTCAGCTGGTCCAAATCTCACATTTTCATGTAAAGATATTGATCCCAAAGGGTGATGGACAAAGCACTTACTAAATAGGAAACATCAAATTCAGAAGTGAATTTGGAGTCTGAAAACCTGAGGTCAAATCTTGCCTCTCTTCCTTGCCACCTAATGTGATTGGTTAAATTGTTTAACCCTGTAGAATGCAGCTTCATGAGACCACCAACAGATCAATGACTATCAAAACAGGTCTTTGGATTCCAAATCCAAATCAAAATCCAACACTCATTTCATGAATCAGATTAGATAATCTCAATTTTCCTTCTCTAAATCTGACAACTAATTTCTTCTTTCTCTTTTAAGGTTTGGAAATGAGGGAGTTGACATACTTATGGCCGGTCTGGAAAAAAACCAAAAACTAAAGAGTCTCAGCCTCCGTTATTGCAATCTGGGACCTACTAGCGGCTCAAAGTTGGGCTGGGCAGTTAGCCAAAGTGCCATTTGGTAAATCTATCCATCTAGCCAAGCCTCCGGAAGCCTTTGTTAATTAATCTTTGTATCTTCCTGCTCCTTGTTTTCAGGCTTGTTCATGAGTTTGCCTTTTTTTTCTTTTGCATGATTTTATTTCCTGTTTTTAGACTAATGCTTTAGCCAGCTCATCTTGAAATCAAGTTTATTCTTTTTAACAAGATCATATTTCAAATATACTCAAATGGATCTGTGATCTCATCAGTTTGGGCACTCCCTCCAATGGGTAGATTGCAACCCATCTGGGAATGCTTTTGCCCTGCATTTTTAGCCATGTCCTTCCATAAGTCCATCCAATGTGTGGGAGACTTTCCTCACTTTTTTCTGACATTGTGGAAACAGCCATGGAGCATTCTACCTGTCTATCTATTCTCCCTAGTTCATTCAGTGCAGCAATCATTTATTTCTCAATATAATCCTTTATAACTCCTTTTCCAAATAAGCTTAAGTTATTATACATTATATATTATAGTTAATACTATATACCGGGTGCCAGACACGGTGCTGTAGATACAAAGAAAAGCAAAGGAAAACTTCTACCCTCCAAGAGCTCACAATCAGCAAACAGCATGCAAACAAAAAAAGTGCAAGCATTCTATATGCAGATTAAATTAAAAAAATAACTACCAGAGAGAAAGGACTAGAATTCAGAGATTGGGATTGATGGTAGGGTTTGAGCTAGGACTTGAAAGAAGCCAGAGAAGGAAGAAGGCATTGATGAGGAAGAAGACAAGATCTGTCAGGGAAAGATGAGGATGAGTCACGATCTGCACTAGTGGAGAGATCAGTGGAGATCACAGTGGCATCTATACCAAAGTCTCTGCTATATGAAAGTATATTAAAACATTTTTTTAGTTAGACTGAAAATATCAAGAAATAACTATTTCTCCAGTCTAAAGTTTCTTTCCAGACTAACCTGAAGGAGGAAATTTTGTTTGAACTTAATTAAACTTCTCAAACTTCTACTAAAATCCTCAGACCGGACTCTCTCTTTTAAGAAAGTGTGTTAAAGGTCAAGAATGAAGGAGCGGCTAGGTGGTACAGTGGATAGAGCACTGAACCTGGAGTCAGGGGGACCTGAGTTCAAATCCCGCCTCAGACACTTAATAATTACCTAGTTGTGTCCTTGGGCAAGTCATTTAACCCCATTGCCTTGAAAAAGAAATCCAAAATAAAGCTCAAGAATGAGATATCTGACCCAGGAAGATGGATTAATAACAGCAACTAAACTCAGAAAGAGAAATAGATATTGCTTAAGATACTTGACTTTTCCATTCCCCAAGGAGGATGTTGTGCTCCCACAGAAAAGCAGTACCCTCTTTCCTATTCTGATCAAATTAGGATATCAATCCAAGGACGTCTCTTTGAAACTGAGGAGTTGTAGAAGATTAAGTAACTATATTTTATTAGAAGTTCTATTAAATGCAAAGTACAGTATTAATAGTTTTCTATAACAGGATTACAAAAGAATTTTTTGAGATTCAATGCAACAGTCATTTACTAAATACCTCCTTTGCTTAAAAAATATATATGTATATATATACGTATATATATATACGTATACATATATATATATATATATAGTTGATGCTTAGAGAGACTGAAAATAATATCACTTAAAACCTTTACTTTGCTTCTTTACTGTAGTGAACTATATCTTAGTGGTAATTACCTACAATGTTCCGGGGCTTTGGCTCTCATCAGACCCATGGCAGAATTTGCAGAAACCCAGGGAAAAGACAAGCCAACAAAGGTCTTAAAAGACAGAAGGAATACATCTCATCAAGTGTTTCAAGGTAAATTGAAAGTGAAGGAACACATGGTCCCTCTGGCACAAACATTGTGATAAGGATTTTTTTCTTATAAAATGTGCATATTCCTTTGCAAAAAAATTATTCTAATGACTCAATTCAGCTTATGGAAAAGTCACTAAGGATAGGCAGGAGAAGAAAACAAGAACTTGGCAAGCTCCCATTCTGGGCCCAACAGGTTCAATATGCTAAAAAAGAAAAAAAAGCCCTTTTCTCAATGTGCTTCCATTCCAGTAGGGAAGATGACATGTAAATAAGTAGATAGGTTCTGTGTAGGTAGAAATTTCTTTGAAAGCAGCAATGCTTTAGCACCTAGGGGAACTTGGAAAGGCTCCCTGAATTGGTGGGATTTGATTTGAATCTTGAAGGAAGACAGAGAATTTAAGTAATAGAGAAAGGGTGGTAGAGCATTCTAGGCATGGGGGTCAGAGATCAGAGACAGAATGTTATGAATGAGTTTCACATGTTCACACTTATGTGGTCTTTGTATCACTAGCACATAGCATTATGCTTCACATATAAATTCTTATTAAGTTGAATTAGATAGAACTTTCTTCCCAGTGACTAGGTGCTGTGAGAAATAACCCCTTTAGATGGGGGTGGGGCTGAAGGGGGTTATAATTGAGCTCCACTGAGGGAAGTTCATACAGGTAACACTTGAAATCAGGTCCCCTGACTATCTATGCATTGCTTTTTCTTCTACCATGCAGCTTCCTAAGCATATATGAAGAGGAAATTTGTCCAGGTACTTTAAAGAAAGCAAATATGTGATTAAATGTCATCCTTCAAATGGAGACTTCTCTTTCTGGATGACAAGAATCTAAGAAGGATGGCTTTCTACTAGTAGAGTTTTGCTGTCTGTCTTCCTGTAATTCTTTCAGCTTCTCATCTAAGAATTTGGATGCTATCCTAATGGGTGCACACATATTCAGTATTGAAATCATTTTATTATCTATGGTACCTTTTAATGCTATCTATTTTTGCAGCTGCTTTGTCTGAGATAAGGATTGCTACCCCTGCTTTTTTCACTTCATCTGAAGCAAAATATATTTTGCTCCAACCTTTTACCTTTACTCTATATGTATCTCTCTGCTTCAAATGAGTTTCTTGTAAGCAGCATATTGTAGGATTCTGGTTTTTAATCCACTCTGCTATTTGCTTACATTTTAAGGGAGAGTTCATACCATTCACATTCAAAGTTATAATTACTAACTCTTTATTGCCATTTTATCTTCCCTCTGTTTGTATTTTTCCCCTTTTCCCCCTTTATCTGTATTCCCTAGTACTTTGTTTCTGAATATCACCCCCTTCAGTGTGTTTTCCCTCCTATATCCACCCCTTCCCTTTCTATCCCCTTTTTTCCCTTCATTCTGTTAGTTCCCCTTTTCCTCCCCCTCCTTGCCTCTGTCCCCCCTCCCCTTTTAATATTTGAAAGGTAAGATGTTTTTTAAGTTAACTGAGTGTGTAAGTTAACTTTAAGCCAAGTCTGATGAGAGGAAGATTCAAGTGTTTCTCATCTGCTTCCTTCTTCCCCTCTATTACCACAGGTCTTTTGTACCTCTTAATGTAATGAGATTTACCCCCATTCAATCCCCTCCCTCCTCCTGTCTCCTTCCTATCCCCATTTTTAAGGAGGAAGTGTTTTTAAACCATTCTATCTGAGTCATAGAAAATTCTGAGTATCCATCACTTCTGGCTAATTATACTCACTCTCTCTCTCTCTCTCTCTCTCTCTCTCTCTCTCTCTCTCTCTCTCTCTCTCTCTCTAATAGAGTTACAATTCTTGAGAGTTATTAGAGTCTTTCTCCCAAGTAGGGTTATAGCCAGTTTCATCCCATTGGATAGCAGTCTCATGGATAAGTCATGAGTGTCCATCACTTCTGGCTAGGTATAGTCTCAAGAGTTATGAGAATTTTTTTCCCCATGGTGGGATACAGCCAGTTTCATCTTATTGGATAGCAGCTTTTTCTTTACCCCCTTTTCTTTAACCTTTTCATACGTCTCTTGAACCTCCTGTTTGATGTCAAAATTTTCTATTTAGCTCTGGTCTTTTCAACAGGAATTTTTGGAATTCTTCCATTTCATTAAATGTTTATCTTTTCCCCCAAAAAAAGAATGCTCAGCTTTGCTGGATAGTGAATTCTTGGTGCATTCCATGTTCCTTTGCTCTTTGGAATATCTCGTTCTAGGCCCTTTGATCCCTTAGTGTTGATGCAGCCAGCTACTGCATAATCCTTACTGTGACTCCTTGGTATTTAAATTGTTTCTTTCTGGTTGCTTGCAGGATTTTCTCTTTTATCTGATAATTCTGGAATTTGGCCTCAACATTCCTTAGTGTTTTCATTTTAGGATCTCTTTCCAGAGGGGATCAATGTATTCTTTCAATAACTATTTTGCCCTCTGGTTCTATGATATCAGGGCAATTTTCCATCACTAAATCCTATAGTATTAAGTCCAGACTTTTTTTTTTTTCTCTTCAATGTTTTCAGGAAGATCAATAATTCTCAGGTTGTCCCTCCTTGATCTATTCTTGAGGTCAGTGGTTTTGCTGATGAGGTATTTTACATTTTCTTCTTTCTTCTATTTTTTTCTACTTTTTGGTTTTTTTTTTAATAGGCTCTTGCTATCTCATGGAGTCATTAGTTTCTGCAGACTCCATTCTTTTTTTTTTTAGAGAGGAATTTTCTTCATTTACCTTGTGCAACTCCTTTTCCAATTGGTCAATTCTATTTTTGAAAGTTTTCCATTTGACCAGTTGAGGTTTTGAAAGAGTTATTTTCTTTTTGCACTTACCCAATTGAGGATCTGAGAGGATTTTTCTCATTTTGTATTTGTCCAATTAAGGATGTGAGAAAATTAGTCTCATTTTGTATTTGTCCAGTTGTATTTTCCAATGATTTGTTTTCTTGTTGCAAGGTGTTAATCTTCTCTTGGGTTTCTTTTCCAAAATTTTCCAATTGATTTTTCAACTCCTTCCTCATTTCTTCAAGGAACTCTTTCTGTGCTGGAGACCAGATCATATTCTCCTCAGAGGTTCTAGGTCTCTCTGAGTTAGGGTCTTTTCCTTCCAAGAATTTTTCTATGGATCTACCTTTCCACTGGCCTTTCTTCATTTTGCAATCTCTCCAATTGGCCAGTAGGGGGTGCAAGAGTTTTGCTCGCTGAGTGTGATATCTCCAGCTGGCCAGTAGAAGGTTCTGGTTGCTTTTGCTGGAGTGTCTGTGACCTTGATTGAGGCCCTCTCCCTTGGCCTGAAGCTGTTGAATACTTTTATCTTTGATCACTGGTGGGCTCTACCCTGGGGTGAGGTCATCCCTGTCCCTATTCACAGCTGAGCTGGTTCTGCTGCTTGGTTTTAGCCTGGGGCTGAGGTGGGTTGTGACTGTGTTTGTTCTGGGAAGAGGCCTCAGCTGCGATGGAGGTGTGGACTCTGAGTTCCTCCAGACCAGAGATGCCCAGGGATGGTGTCCACAGCTCTCCTGCACCAGAACTCTCTCTCTAGCCCTGCCCACAAGCTCCAGATGGTCAGTGCCACCACCAATGCCTCTGCTCCCTAGCTGACCCAAGCCCCTGAGGTCAACCAGACTCTAGCCCCACCGCTGATCCAACAGGTCCAGTTCTCCTGCCCTCAGGCTCCCGGGACCAAGCCCTGCCACTAATCAGGCTAATCCACCACTGATCCAGGCTCCTAAACTCTCACCAGTCCATGCTCCCCCTCTGCTCCCTAACTCACCCACAATTGAGGAAGACAGATCCTGAGGAGGATGTTCTCCTGGCTTTTCTTTCTGAGTTTTGTTGATCAGATTTCTGTTAAGAGGTTTGTTTCATATCATATATGAAGGAAGATTAAGAGACATTTAGCAGTATACCTGTCTTCTCTCTGCCATTTTGGCGGGAAGTCTAAGAAGGATGGCTTCTTTAAGGAATTAAGATTGTCTAACCTCAGGCTAAAATGGTCAACCAGTCCTCTAATTAATCAGTGATAGCCTAGTCTAGACTCCCTGAAGAGCCAAATCTCATGGGTCTTTGTTCAAAGCAATTACTCTAATGTCAAGAGAAATGGAGATTAAGTGAAGAGCTTTGTGGGAAAGATAGAAGTGTCCTATAGCTAAGAGGGTCTAGCAAATGTAGTGCTTATGAGCCATCTAAATGACTCCCAGGGATCTCTCTGAGATGGATGCCTTTGTTAATTCTGAAGAGCAAGCTCAGTTCTCTAAAAAAGGAGGGGAGATGACTGGAAGGCAGTGCTTTGTGATTGTTCTCTCCCTTCTGCAATTATTCCCAACATCAGCTTGCTCCATTTTCCCTCTCTCTCTGGCTGTGGCTAAAGTATTATATCTTGCAAACAGACATGATTCTCTTTACCACTTTGAAGCTAAATGATCTTGTATCCAAATTCTTTGCAATAACTGATGGTTTCTATTCACCCTTAGAAACTCCTATCAGCTCTCAGGGTCTTCAATCAGCTATCTCAAATGGCCAGAAAAATCTGGGAATAGAGGCAGCAATTTTCAGTCAAGAAAATGATCCCTAAACATTGAAGGGACTAGTCCCAAGTCATACAGATAGCTTGCAAAAATAAATAAATAAATAAAAAAATAAATAAATAAATAAATAAATAAATGTCATTAAATCATACTAAAAGCTCTCTGTGGGGCTCAGAAAAATCACACATACTAATATATATTTTTATTTATAAATGATACATTTTATTAATATAGTTGGTACTTAGTATATAGGGTCTGACATATAGTAGGTGCTTAATCAATGTTTATTGATAGGTTGATTAATATTATCACATTAAAATCAGTTTAAAAGCTACATTTTTTTATTATTTTTAGGGGGGGGGGTTGGCAAGGCAATGGGGTTAAGTGTCTTGCCCAAGACCACACAGCTAGGTCATTATTAAGTGTCTGAGGGCTGATTTGAACTCAGGTACTCCTGACTGCAGGACCGGTGCTCTAACCATTGTGCAACCTAGCCACCCCCATTTTCTTTTTTGTCATATATTAGCTGGTCTAATAGTTGTTGTGAGGTGATGGCTCAGAGTTGCTTCAATTTGCATTTCTGAAATCAACAGTGATTTAGAGCATTTCTTTCAAGTGACTATAACTAGCTTTGTTTACTTCAACTGAATATTTCCTGTTCATACTCTGGCTCTTTATCACTTGAGGAATGGTTCTTATTTCTATAGAGTTGACTCAGTTCTCTATATATTTGAGAAATGAGATCTTTATCAGAGACATTTGCTATAAAACTTTTTCCTCAACCCTATTTCTCCTGTTCATTCTACTTTCTTCTTTCACTCTGTCATTCTTTTTAATTTTTTTTCCAATTTCATGCAAAGGTAGTTTTCTACATTCAGCTTTTTGCAAGTTTTTGAATTCCTCATTTTCCTACCACCTTCTTTTCCTTCCCCCCTTCCCATGACAGTGAACAGTCTTACACAAGTTGTACATGAACAAATGTGTTTAACATTTTTTCATATTTGTCATGATGTGAAAGAGGAATACAACTAAGGAGAAGGAAGAAAAAACAAAAAAGATATTTTAAAAAGTGAACATAGTATGCTTTGCTCTGCATTCAGACTCCATAATTTTTTCTCTAGATATGGATGGCGTTTTCCATAACAGGTTTCCCAGGATTATCCTCGATCCCTGAACTGCTGAGAGAAGCCACATCCATCATAGTTGATCATCTCACAATGTTGCTGTTAATGTGTATAATGGCCTTCTCTTCTGTTCACTTCACTCAGCATCAGTTCCTATTGGTCTTTCCAGGCTTTTCTAAAATCTGACTACTCATGATTTCTTACAGAACAGGACTTCATCACATTCATACACCATAACTTGTTCAGCCAGTCTTCAATTAATGGACATCCCCTCAATTTCTAATTCCTTGCCTCTATAAAAAGAGCTGCTGTAAATATTTTTGTACATATGGGTCTTTTTCCCATAAAGTCAAGACTTCCTGCCTCCAAAATTAGCCTGCTTCAGTTGTGATGATTTTTTTTCTCTAAAAAGATATATGGAATGATTTTCTGGAAGGCAAGGAGGAGGGAGACTTGGGAAAGCTATGATGAGGTACAAAACAGGAGATATCAATAAAAACTTATATATAGGGGCAGCTAGGTGGCACAGTGGATGGAGCACAGACCCTGGAGTCAGGAGGACCTGAGTTCAAATCCAATCTCAGACACTTATGAATTACTTAGGTGTGTGACCTTGGGCAAGCCACTTACCCCATTACCTTGTAAAAACAAAAGTAATACATAACAAAAAAATTATGGATAAAAAGAAACTGGAAAAAAGGAAGAAAGAATGGAAAATGACATCAAGGGGTTTTGACATTGGCAACAACCAATCCAAAGGCATGAAGAGAGAAGATGAAATGGTCTACATGAGGAATAGAGAAAGCCCTTTCCTCTGGTTCTCAGAATGAGGGAGGGAGAATAATGCCTGATAGGACTGCAAAGATAAGTTACAAAGAAGTTAAAAAGTGAAAGCAATAGGGAGATCTTGGAGTTAGTTGAGGAGAAGAATGGCAAGGCCAGATCAGAAGGCTGATTTTGGTATGAAGGAGGAACAAGGATGGGAAAAGACTCATGGTAGGGAGATCAATCAGGGGAGGGTTTCAATCTAGGAAGAAGGAAGATTTAAATTATTCCTCAGATCACTCTTTTCTAGACCAAAAAAAGCATTCTGCTCCAAGTATAAACAGACAGCAGAAGGAGGAGGTCTAATCCTTAGACCTCCATTAGACTAGCAATATTTAACCTTTTTTTCTGTCCATTGACCTCTGGGGAAGGATGTCTATTGACAGCCTGGGGAAGTCTATACATTCCTTATCACAATTATGCTTTTAAATGCAGACATAAAATAAAATACACAAAAAGGCAGGAAAACTATTATGTTGAAAAATTATTTTTATAAAAACAAATTTATGTATCTCATTTTAACTCAACTTCAGAAGCAGATTCCCTTTCCATAAGTAAGTGCTCATAGTATTTCCAATTTGGGATGAGTTCCCCTCTTCTTACAACCACAGACTGCTGTGACTGGTAGCAACCTTAGACATTTTGACCTGATTTTTAGGCTATGACAGTAGGTTCCCTTAGTTTTACCATGAATTACAAAGCTTCCTGAGAGATGCTGCTTTGTCCATTTGTACCCAGGAAGTCCCTTGCCTTTAAACTGAATGAATATCTTGTCCATCTAATTACTTTTTGCATCATGGATCCCTTTGCAAGCCTGGTCTTCATGTCTTTAAATTGGTTGTCACCAATGTCAAAATCCCTTGACACCATCATCCTCCATTCCCTCCTCCTTTCCCTCAGTTTCTTTTCATAAATAATATTTTATTGAACCTTCTGTTTTTATTTCATTATTATCATTCCAAGTATTTTTCCCTTCCCCTTCCCAGAGAGTCATCCCAAATAGTACATTCAGTAAAAAAATTCTTCCTTCCCTTTTCAAAGAAAATGTCTTAAATAATGCATAGGATTACAAAGGAAAACAATTATGCTGAAATGCAGTTATCAAAATATTTTAAAAATAAACCTAAAAAACAGGTAGGTAGTATAGTGGATAGTGCTGGACTTGGAGTCAGGAAGAGCTGAGTTCAAATCATATTTGAGATACTAACATAGCTTTATCACTCAGAGCAAGTCACTCAACCACTCAGCCTAGGTTTCCTCATTTGTAAAATGGGATACCTGAGTGCTTTACATATGTTTTCTCATTTGAAATAACAAATGTGTTATTTAATTTTGAAATAACATTTTAAAAATCAATTAAGTTAATTAATTGAAAGCATTTTGCAAATTTTACAGTACCATAGAGATTTAAGTTGTTATTGTTGTTATTATTATATTCATGGACCCCTTCCCCCAGGGAAAGAACCTCTGATCTAGTTGATTTGGAGTCAACAGACCTGGTTAGGATTCTAGTTCTTTTTCTTACTACTCCATGATGTTGGGCAATAATCCCTTACCTTCTCTGGATTCAGTTTCCTTATTTAAAACATGAGAATTGCTTCTAGTTCAGTCTTATGATCCTATGAATTCCAAAACAATTTATCTTATGGTGTATTAGGGCCTTTCCAACATTCTCACAAAAGTTTAAAAACACACAGAGACAAAAAAAACCTTATTACTAACATGACTAAAACAATTGACTTTTACAATCACTGAGTTGTTTGCTTCTCTCTTGGTTGAAGGCTTAAGAGTTCCACTTGTTTCAAAATAAAAGGGTCAGACTGAGGTGATTCGCATTGACCTTCTGAGCTAGAGGTCCAGATGTTTTCCATTTGGTCCCAACTGGAAACAACCAAGCTATTTTTATTCTGTATTCTTTGTTGACCATAGGCTTTTGGCTTGCTGCTTGGAAAGTTGTCACAGTTTTACCATTCCAGTTAAAACCTCTTCATTCAGGATCTTCTCTTTCCTTATAACTCGGCCCAAACACTAAATTATCTGTATATGACAATTTTCCATAAACTAGCTATTTATAAGTAGACATAAGGGGAAAAAAATCTCATTTCTACACTAACAGAAATTAAACATCAGTTTTCGGAAGCCTTGGATCCTGCTTCAAATTGCCCTTGACTTGAAGAATCTTTAGACTTCAAAGAAACTCTTTTCTTTATGGCATGTTGTAGAATATGGCTTGGACCCTTGCATGAAAGCATGACATAAGACTCCTGCAGTTTTCCCTTTGAATTGGAAATCAAATAGATCAGAGCCTAGATCATAATTACAGTATACATCGTGCAAGTCCTCCCTACCCTTTACAGACCCAGATCGGCCCAGACTCAATTCCCATAGCTCTAGAGATGGGTAATTCTAGGCCCTGAAGATGACTGTACACACAAGATTCAAGCCTTATCCTATTAACAAGTTCTTATTTTTCTGTATTCAGAGGCTATTTCACCCAAACTATCAAACTATGATTTTTTTTTTGGTAAGCAATGAGGTTAATTGAATTGCCCACCAAACCATGATTTAATCATGGGGCAGTTAGGTGGTACAGTGGGCAGAGCACCGGTCCTGGAGTCAAGAGGACCTGCGTTCAAATCAGATCTCAGACACTTAATAATTTCCTAGCTGTGTGACCTTGGGTTAAGTCACTTAGCCCTGTTGCCATAAATAAATTTTTTTAAAAATCACGGTGGGTAGCCTTCCACAATTGGAAGTCACACTCTCTCTGCCTCAACAGATAATCTTCATGAGTTTCTATGGCTAAAATAATTAATCCCTTAGTGTCTGCTTTTCTGATACTGAGCCTTTATAGATTTCTCAAATAGCTCCCCTAATACTAACCATGGAATAGCCCTCTGACAGGCCAATGCCCTTCTCCCATGAATAAATTCATCCTGTCACCTTCACTTTGTGAAGGGGCCCAGGCCACTTTGACTCCATACCTCTTGCAGTTCTTTTCCTGATTTTCTGGATTTCAAAATCATGCTTCCAAGCTTGAGTTTCTTCATATCTATCCCATCCCCAAACCCTACCCATTTATATAGCTCCTTTTCTATGTTGTCTTCCTCATTGGCATGTAAACTTGTTGAGGGCAGGAACTGGTTGGTTTGGGGTTTTTTTTTGTTTGTCTTTTATATTCCCAACTCTTAGCACAGACTCTGACACTCACTAAGCACTTGATAAATTCTTGTTCCTTTCTTCTAGAACTGGGGTTTTTAACCTGGGATTCATAAACTTTATATATTTCAATTTAATTGATTTCCTTAGTAATCCTTTAGTTTATGTATTTTTAAAAGATATGATTCTGAGAAGAAGGTACCAGGCTGCCAAAGGGATCCATGATGCAAACAAGGCGAAGAACTCCTGCATTCAAATAAAATACAAACTCCCCTATTTGGCATTTAAAATTCTAAACATGAAGCTCCATTCCACCTTGTCACCCTTATCACACATTTCCACTCTGTCTTTCAGGCCATATTCCAGTCAAAATGAATTGCTCCCCATTTCCTATATCATCTCCTTGACTTTACAGAAGTTGTTATTCCCTTGGTTTGGAAAATCCTTGGCTCTACACAAAGCACAGCTCAAGAGTTCATAAGATTGGGAGCACCTGGAGGGCAGGGACTGGTTTTTGTCTCTTTTATCCCTAGCTCTTGGCCCATATTGGGCACTTTAATAAAGCTTATTAGCTTATTGACTGACAGGGCCTTTCCTGACCCATCCCAGTCTTTAGGTAAGCTAGGCAAACAGTAAGAGAAATGTGTATCTTTAAATAATGTTTCTCTCACCTTAGTGAAGCTAGCATCATAGAATTATATGCAGATTCAGAGTTGGGAGGAATTTTAGGGGTGAAGTGTGTCCAACCCATTTTACAGTTGAGGAAACTGAGGCCTAATGATGTTTAACAACTTGATCAAGGTTGAGTCCAAAGTGGTTGAATTTGACCTTCTGACTCCATAGCTAAGGTTTTTCTTCCTTGCCAGTTTTCTTCCTTGCCACCCTGCTTCTCTTGTACTACATACTCTTTCCAAAATATCATTGGAATTCAGAAATGCAAGGACCCAGTTTAAGAGTCAAGATGAGTCTTTTCAAAATAGATTTCCTAGTTCCAAAACAGAAAGCAACTGAGTTGAAATCTGAGGTTCTTTTGCCAGATTTTTAATCCTTGATAATGGCAGAACAATGGAAAGTTGAATAGACAGACTTCTGAGTATCCGGTCATGAATCATCCTCTTGGCCTGTACTTTGCCCCCTAAAACCCATAACAGTACAAACCTCTTCTTTGCCCTGTAAACCCACCTCCAGAGAGAAGGCTGTGCTTCATATCAATGGAAGGAAGCCATAAAAGTTCTCTCCAATATACCATAGAATTACATAATTTTGGAGTTGGAATGGAACCCAGGGGCCATCTAGTCTAACAAACTTGAATATCTTCATATTTGACAAGTAGTCATTCAGCCTTGACTTTGAGTCAAGTAACCACTATCCCCTGAGAAATACCAGTCTGCTTTGGAATAGACTTCACCATTCAGAAGTTTATCCTGACATCTTGCCTAAATTTGCCACAAATCAGGAAGACTCATCTGAGTTCAAATCTGGCCTCAGACCCTGGACAAGTCACTTCATCCTCTTTGCCTCAGTTTCCTCATCTATAAAATGAGTTGGAGAAGAAAATGGCAAAAACCACTCCAGTTCCCTTGGAAAGAAAACCCCAAATGGGGATATGGAGAGTTAGACATGACTGAACAACCACACAAAATTTTGACTCATTACTCCTAGTTCTGATTTCTAAGATCAGACAGAATAAATCTAACCATCTTCCATATATTTTAATGCCCCACTAAAGCTTTTCTTCTTCAGGGAAAGCATTCCAGTTTCCTTCAATCAGTCTTCATAAGGTGGTCATGTCTAGACAACATAAAATATGGCAGCACATACTATATTCTATTAAATTCAGATACTGTGCAAAGTTCCTTATAAATATTATTTCATTTGATCCTCACAATGACCCTGGAAGGAAGAGGCTATTGTTATCCTCATTTTACAGTTGAAGAAACCAAGGCAGACAGAGACTGTCTTTTACACTGAGACTATTACCTTCAAACTCCTAGATCTTCTCTACCTCTCAATGTAGCTGATTATTATGTGAGCTCTCTTGGTGGGATGCCATATTATACAGTCCACTGAAACACCAAGATCTTTTCAAGCAGTCTGTGGTCCAAACACAGCTCCCTTATATTGTATTTGCAAAACTGAATTTCTGAACCCAACTGAAAGACTTTACATTTATCCCTATTGAATTCCATCCAGTTCAGCCCAAAGTTCCAACCTTGATCTTTTTACATATAGGAACTAATTCAATGGTCTGATCATCTAACTGCAGAGTATAAAAAGTAGATGTTCTTCATCCATTTTGATCTTTTATCTGATGTTATCTTGTAATTTCACTTTTGATTATGTCATTCACAATCATTTGTGTACAATACATATGTGACAGAATCAGATCAGGTAAGGTAATCAAGGGGGATTGTGATGCCTTCAACTGGGAAGAGATAGAAAAATGACTCAACTCTAGCCCTAGTATTGTAATGACTATATAAAATAAAATAAAAGAGAGGAAGGAAGAAACAAAGGAACAAAGAAGGAAAACACTGGCCACACATTTTATGTGGTTTTATTTCAGTTGAAGTTTCTTGAGTGGGGGGAAGAGGCACTAGATAGTTTAATAGTACCTGAGAAGGCAATAGAAGGTAAACTTTGTTTTTCCTTTGAGATGAAGAAATTTGAGAATAGGTGAAGTGGGTTTGAGGCTAGGAATGCAGCTGGGGATCATTAATTATAGCCAAGAGCTGAACTTGTACTCTTCTTTACTCCAAGGAATTTATTTTAAATCCTGAGGAAACTATCTGATTCTGCTTGAACTTTTGTTAAAATCCATAGCAGGAAATCCCTGAAATAAACAACTTCAGGCTCCCTATTTAATGACTGCAGTGCTGTAGTTAGTCGTGATAGCAAAATTCCATATTTGAACACTTTAAGCAACAAATATTTTTGTAAAGGTTTGGATAGCTTAAGTATAACATAACTATAGTTGTTCAAGTTCCCTTAAAAATTAATTTAATTTACAAAGATAACTTTTTAAGTCTAAGAAAAGATAGCCACCAAAGCAGTTTGATTTGCTGAACATTTGAAAGGTTCCTTTCCTCTAAATGTCTTCCCAACACCCAATAAGATGGACTGGGTCTCAATTCAACTTCCTTTCATCACAGTGAGAGGAAAAAAGGATCCATGAACAGTGTATATTTTTGTACTTAGTTATCTGTGTGTGTTATATTTCCTCCAAAAGAATGTAGAAATAAAAATATGAAAAATTTGAAAGTAAGAACTGTTTCATCTCAGTCAGTTAATAAACATTTATTAAATACCAACTATGTGCCAAACACTAGACCAAGCAATGAAAGGGAAAACAGTCCTTGCCTTTATAGAACTCACAATCTAATTCCTAGCACAGTTTCTGACACATGGTAGACATTTAATCAATACTTGTTGGATGGATGAATGAAATCACAAGGAAAACAAGAGAGAGAAAAACCAATGGAGTAACTGAAAGAAAAATGAATAAGCTACCAAAAAGAGGTCTCAATAAAATGAATAAACATTTTAGAGCAAAAAGAAAATGATCTTCAAAATAGAAGTAAAATAATCATACAATAACAAAATGCTCAGAAATTATCATATTGCATGACTCTTGGGAGTGGCATAGAAGATTGGCAAAATTATTCAAAGTAGAAATTAGAATAGTACCTAGGTCAGAAGAAACTGGATCTCTTAAAGGAAAATTCAAAAAGGTCAACATGAAAATAGTTTTTGTTTATTTTAGGATTTTTGCAAGGCAAATGGGGTTAAATGGCTTGCCCAAGGCCACACAGCTAGGCAATTATTATCTGAGGTCAGATTTGAACTCAGGTACTCCTGACTCCAGGGCCAGTGCTCTATCCGCTGCACCACCTAGCCGCCTAAGAATAGTTTTTAAAAGATCTTGGAGAATCTCTATAAAAGAGAGGCTCTCTGAAAAAGAGATTAGCAGATTTAAACTTCAAAAATACAGAGGAAAAAGAAAGATAAAAATAAAAAAAGACAGTAAAATTGAAAGAATACTTAGGTCTCTAACATCAAAATTCTTATCTTAACTCAGTAAGAGAATTTGAGAACTAGTGTTTTCCTAACAAAACACAAATAAAACAAAAAGCCTGAATATACTACCTCATGAAATAATATAAGAAAATTTACTTGAAGTATTGGAAGTAGAAGGCAAAGTATAAATTAATAGAATTCATACATCATGAATTGAAAGAAATCCCAAATTCATCTCAGGCAGAAACATCATGACCAAGTTCCTGAACTTGAAGAAAAGATTAAGAGAAAAGATGAACAATTGCTTTATTGTTCCCTTTCTCTCTGGGCTCTCTAATATGCTAATATTATTATAGGCTAGTTCTAGATCAACAATTCTGAAAGCACAGTCCAAGAACTCCCCTTTTAGAGAGTTCATGACATCAAAACTATTGTCATATGGGATTTCAGAGAACCCTGGAAAGACTTTCATGAACAGATGCTCAGTGAGATGAGCAGACCCAGAAGAACATTATAAACACTAACAACATAGGATGATGATCAACTATGATGGACTTGTTCATTTCAGGAGTACAATAATCAAAAACAATTTTAAGGGACTTGTGATGGAAAATACCATTCATAACCAAAGAAGGAACTGTGGAGTTTGAATGAAGATCCTTAAGTTGTCTTAGCTATTATACAAATTTGTTATCTCTAATGTTTTCTTTCTCCCTTTTGGATCTGATTCTTTTCTCACAACTTGTTCAATTCTGATCTATATTTAGCACAGTAGCAAATGTAAAGCCCGTATCAACTTTCTGTCAAAGGGAGTGGGGAGGGAAGGGAGGAAGGGAGAAAAATTGTAAAACCCAGCCTTACCAAAAAAATAATTGGTTAAAAACTACCATTGTATGTAGTTGGAAAAAACAAATAAAATATTAGTATACTTTGAAAACTGTTGCCATAATAAAATACAGCAAATATCAATAAATATAACCCACATAAAACACTTGGGAAGGTCCTCAATAATTTTTAAGAGTATAAAGAGATGAAAATATATAAAACATGATTGTGTACGTACAACCTATAGCAGATTGTTCGCTGCTATGGGGAGGAGAGAAGGAAGAAAGGGAGATAGAAAAACATAGGACTCAAAAGCTTACAAGAAGATGAACACTGAAAATTATCTTTGCATGTAATTTGGAAAAAATTAAAAATAATTTTTAAAAAAGAATGTAAAGAGTTCCTGAGACCAAAAAACCTGAGAAAACAGTTCTAGATAAAATTATTTTATAGCTTCCTGTTAGAATCTATAATTTTCTACCATTATATACACTGCAGCTACATCAAAATTAGTCAACTTCAATTTATCATAGGAAAATTAAGGCACAGATAAGTTAGATCTCTGTAAGCTTCACTCTGAAAGAAAATTCAGTGACTCCCAAGTCCCTTGAGGATAATGACCATTTAATTTTTGTCTTTGTATCTCTAGCTTAATACAGTGACTTGCATAAAGTAAAAGTTTGCTGAATTGAATTAAAAATAAATTCTATTCTTTGCTGAGTGGAATTTAAGCAGATTAGATCCAAAGAAAACAGTTATAAAAAGTTAAAAAAAATACTTCCCAGATTTGGGGAGTGGGGGATAAATGAGAATAAAAGTCCCATTTCCTGAGATGAAAGGAAAAGTTTTCATTTCTTTCAGGGGAAAGTCTATTTTTTAATCAAAGAAAGCATTTTTTCCTGAGTTCAGACCCCCCCCCCACCACCATCCCCTGCAGACAACCTCCATATTGCTTCTAGGAGGGGTGGAGGAGGAAGGGAATTTTAAAATGTCACTTAAGAAAGTTATGTTAAAAAGTGAGCATTTACTTAAATCTTGGCAAAAGAAAACAAATAGAGATTGATTTTTCTCTTCTGCCAAGGTGAACTTGATCTGTTGCTGATGCCTAACCAAAAGGGATTTCCTTAAATGTTTACCAATTCTTGATCTGATTTCATAGAGACTGAAAAATCTTCTGCAATTAAGACAAGACTCCTTAATTTTTGCCTATTGTAGTCATTAGCTAAATCTGCTTTTCTCAATTTTTTGTTCTTAAAATTCTTTTATTAAGAACCTCCCCTCACCCAGTGCTTTTGCTTATGTAGATTATAATTACTGATATTTACTAAAGCATATTAATATTGTCATGCAAATTGCATTTAAAATTGTTATGAGTCTGTACAACAATATTTACTCACATATATCATTTTATATATATATATATTTTTTAAGGCACTGGGGTTAAGAGTGACTTGCCCAAGGTCACATAGCTAGGCAATTATTAAGTGTCTGAGGTGGTATTTTAACTTAGGTCCTTCTGACTCCAGGGCTGGTGCTCTATCCACTGTGCCACCTAGCTGCCCCTCACATATATCATTTTAAAGTTTATAGAGTGATTTCTCTACAAGGAACCTATGAGATAGAGAGCATAAGTATTATTCCTATTTTACAGGTAAAGAAAGTGAGTCTTAGAGAAATGTCAATTAGTAATGATCCCAAATACAGTGCTCTACACTGCCTCATCAGAGTGGTTAAAGATGGTGGCAAAGCTTACACATAGATAATGAGGGACAAAACCACGTCAAAAAAATATATAGTCAATTTAATAAATAAACATGGAAATTATTGCCTTTTAAAGACCCTTATTTTCCTTGCAGGAATCAAGAAAAATAAAAAAAGATCTCCTGAAACTGGTACTTGGTTAATCAAGCTACATATGGCTGATAATGGCATAGATGGAAGAGGGCAAGAAGGAGAAAGGGGTGTGTTAGAATTCACTCATCTTTTAACATAGTAAGTTTCAATGGGGGAACATGAAGAAATTTCCTTCTTATACCTGATTTGAGTTCATGCTCATGGTTCACTGTGACTATCATCTTCAGCAGTTCTGGGAAAACTTTTCAATAATCATCTTCTCTATGGTGGAGTCTGGGATGTCCAATAGAGAATGTATGAAGTCAAAGGGAACTCAAGTTCATACAACCCTGTGGAAATGCCCAGAGAATTTTTCAAAGCCTGCTGGGTTGTGGTTGTTGACCACTCCTCGACCTGGACTAAGGTGGTAGCTGAAGAGTGGTAGGTGCAGAGAAGGGGACAAGTGTGAGAAATATGAGCAGAGTTGACAACTCATTGACTATATGGGATCGGAGTGTAGGGAGGGTCAGGGATGACTCTGAGGCTGCAAAGTGGTATAACTAGAATGGGGATGCTTAACCTTTTGGGGTCCATGAACCCCTTCAGTAATCTGATAAAGCTTAGGGAAGTGTTCTCAGAATCATTTTATTGAATTACATAATTGAAAGAAATGCTGGATTTGAGTTAAAGGTTGGTGAAAGTAAAGATGTAACTTTTTTTCCCCATCTAAGTTCATGCACTTCCTAAAATTTATCCAAAGTTCCACTGTCAGATCATAAACACAAGGCAGTTTAAGTGGTACCATGGATAGAGCACAAGACTTAGAATCAGGAAGATTTGAATTCAAAATTTGGTTCAGACACTTTCTAGCTTTGTGATCCTGAGCAAATCACCTAACCTCTGTTTGCCTCAAGTTCTTCTTCTGTGAAAAGGAGTAACAATAGCACCTCTTTCTGAAGGTTGTTGTGAACTTCAAATAGTACAGAGTCTGACCCATAGTAGGCTATTATTCTTAATAACTATTATTCTTTACTTTTTTTATTTAAGGCAATGGGGTTAAGTGACTTGCCCAAGGTCATCCAGCAAGGCAATTATTGAGTGTCTGAGGTCGGATTTGAACTCAGGTACTCCTGACTCCAGGGTCACTGTTCTATCCACTGTGCCACATAGCCACCTCTAATAACTATTTAAATAATTATTATTCTATTAGCTATTATTCTTAATAACTAAATGATGTCTATTTAAAGTCCTTTCTAGTTTTAAGATTTTGTTCTATAATCATTTCTATCCTATGATTAGCATGTAAGATGGGGCATGTGTGTTATGTTGAGGAGGAGGAAGAGTCTCTAGAAATATCATTTGATCAGCTTTTGTTTATCTGAGATTTTTTAATAGATCTATTACGTCTCTAATACCTCTCTTGTTCTCTGTTTTTTGGTCATTTGTCTACTTCTTATGATCAAGAGGAAGGAGAGCTTCTGAAATTCAACTCAGTCAAGTATTAGAAACTCAGAAAAATTTACTGAAATATGAAATTGAAAAAATGTCTAAAAGGAGATTTTCTCTGGATTTATTTATGCAATTTTTGCATTTACTTCAATTATTTTTATTTTAAGGAAATAGGAGTAAGTGACTTGCCCAAGGTCACACAGCTAGGCAATTATTAAGTGTCTGAGAATGGATTTGAACTCAGGTCCTCCTGACTCCAGGGCCAGTGCTCTATCCACTGTGCCACCTAACTGCCCCTTTCAATTAGTTTTTAACTGACTGTATATTATCAATAGCCTGTAATTATAATTAGTCCAGAGTGATTAAAATAGTTTTTATTAACTTCTCTTCTTTGCAAAAAGGACCATCTCTCCTAGTGAGGGAAGGCAATGAATCACAGAATGAACAGTGTGATATGTAGTTTGAAAGGCTTGTTCATCCGCTTTATGCCAATCATTGGTCAGGGTCACAATCTAATTGATACATTCACCCCTATGTGGTTTCCCCACCTTTGTGATTATACTAATGAGCCCAAGGGAGTGAACAACAATATGCATGAACCTCCTTGCCCAGGCACAATTGTAAAGGGCAAGAATCCTAGGTCAACCCCTGACTAGTTGAAGCGAAGTTTTTGATCACCCCTGGGTATGGAGCCTTATTGCTGGTTGAGGCAACCTTACTCAGCTCAATGATTGGTCCTGATCATTTCTTTTGTCACATATTCACTTATCTGCACATAGGCACCAACAGCCACAGGTGGGTCCCAGTCTTTGTAATGAACACTAACAACCCCCCCTTACATTCTGTGGGAGCCAAGCACCCTCCATTCCTCGTACTGTACAAGGAAGCCCAAACTTTATTTTTAAAGTAATACATAGATGAAATTAGTAAGTCATGCAAAATAGTCTCTTGGATAAATTTTATATTAGTTCCTTTGAACCAATTTTGAAGGTAAAAAAAGCTCAATAAAGTGCTTTCCTATTTGATTTATGTCGAACTTCTGAGGTCCAATAGTCTCTCAGCTGCCGATTAATCATCTTCTTTGATGACCTTTTGATGAATTGGTGGTCTATTATTGTGGGTACTCCCTCCAGTGATACTGATTACAGGCCATCCATGTCCTCTCTTCTTAGTTAAACCTTGTTCGTCCCCTGAGAGCCCCCGTAAGGAGTCTACTCAATGTGCTAGGGGTCCTTCCTCTTTTTCTGGATGCACATTATGTGAAATGCACAGGCTAGCCTACTCATTATCCATGCCTTATTATTTCTGTATGACTGGCCCATCTACTTTTCTGGTCATACATTCTTTGATATCATCCTTTACAAGGGGCTTCTCTTGAGTGATTTTTACTTTATACACACATACACACACACATATAGGTGTATGTGTATGTATATATATATATATATGGGTGAATATGAATATGTATATATATATATATATTGTTTTTGCAAGGCAATGAGGTTAAGTGTCTTCCTCAAAGTCACACAAGTAGGTAATTATTAAGTGTCTGGGGCTGGATTTGAACCAGGGCTGGTGTTCTATTCATTGTGTCACCTATCTGCCTCTTATTTATTTTTTTTTTATTTTTTCTTGAGTGATTTTTGTTGCATGTATCTTGTAACCTACTCATGCCTGTCATGCATCTTTCTCTTCCCACTTTTGACTCACCATCACTCTATTTCTCCCTGACTGACTCACATCTCTCCAGCATCCCCCAGAGACCACACATCTTGTACTGCATTTTTTTTTCTTGATATAGCTAATCAATCAATCAGGATTTATTAAGCACTGACTCTGTGCTAGGCAATGGGCTAAGCACAAGACTATGTAAGAATCTGCTCTGACCTTATTTCTTTAAGATTTTTCTCTCTGAGGTATTTTTGAAGTCTTTTAAAGAAAAGTTCCATGTAATTTTGATTAGTAGATTCATGGCTAATATGGAAATATGTTTTGCATGATTTTATGTGTATAATACATATTGTATTGCTTCCCCTTTTCCATGAGTGAAAGGGAAAGAATTAGCAACCAAAATTTTTTTTAAATTATTTTAATTAAATTAAATTTTTTTTTAACAAAATAAAAGGAACTTTTTGGGGCAACTAGGTGGCGCAGTGGATGGAGCACTGGCCCTGGAGTCAGGAGGACCTGAGTTTAAATTTGATCTCAGATAATTAATAATTGCCTAGCTGTGTGACCTTGGGCAAGTCACTTAACTTCATTGCCTTAAATAAAAAATTTTTAAAAAGAAACTTTGACTAGGAACACAAATATTGTTCACAACATCCATGTTTTCAGCTATTATTCTGCTCTTCAAATGTGGATTACAAGATATTCTAAGGAGAGTTTTGGGGGGTTTTTTGGGGTGGGGTTTGCAAGGCTTACCCAAGATCACACAGTTAAGTAATAATTAAATGTCTGAAGCCAAATTTGAACTCGGGTCCTCCCGACTCCAGGGACAGTGTACTATCCACTGCGCCACCTAGCTGCTCTCTGTTTCTCACTTTTAGAACAGTCATAAACGACTGAAAATGGAACTTATAGTGGAAATGCAATAGGGCAAGAAAAGCAGCTCCATGGAAAGCAGGTCCAATCTTTCAGAAGGAAAATGGATTTTCCCAAGTTATATAAGTTAATACAGAGGCACATCAGCCCCATAAAAAAGGTGCCATACATTGCTGTCATTCTCCCAGCACTTTGAAAGGACATGCTCCACTGGATTGGCTGTGTCACACTGAGTAAGAAAGATGGTTCTTGGAAGTGTGGGTTAATGTACAGCAGTTCCAACCATCTGAGATGCTGTTTTCATCCCAGGATTGTTTGTCTTCATTGCTGTGTTATTTTTATCCTCTTCATTATTGCTCAGGGTAGACCAGTCAGAGAAAAAACTCAGAGCCTTTCATTTTCAAAGTCTAGAGAAATCTTTAGTGATATTGGTATTGTTAAAAAAGTGTCTCCAGCAAATTCAATTAAAATGAGCAAAAATTTATAAAGACTAATTGTTTGGAAAGCACAGGGCGGAATCTTGCTATTTAAAATTGAAACAGGGGCAGCTAGGTGGTGTAGTGGATAAAGTACCGGCCCTGGAGTCAGGAGTACCTGGGTTCAAATCTGGTCTCAGACACTTAATAATTACCTAGCTGTGTGGCCTTGGGCAAGCCACTTAACCCCATTTGCCTACCAAAAAACCTAAAAAAAAAATTAAAAAAATAAAACAAAATTGAAGCCATCAAGGTGGAAGGATGGTGGTTTTTTCCCTTCTCTCTTATAAATCCAACATCCCCTTTACTCAATTCTCTCCTCCTCATCCTAATTTTAAGTCTCAAACTTTTCACCTACCATTTCTTAACACTAATTATTTCTACTTGTGGAAAGCTCTAATCATCCATTCCCATCATCTACCTTTAAGGATGAAATAGGATGGAGGAATGGGAGGGAAGGGGAGAGGTTAGGGCAGAATATTATAGACTATCTTATTCAATATTTTTACTTTATAACTAGGCAAAGAAGAAAGAAAAGAAATAGAATAATCTTGTTTCAATTGTCTATATTGTAGAGATTAATGGAAACTACTACTGTCTTTTTCAGAACCAGCTAATAGTTCAGATATCATTACAGTAACTTCAAAAGATAAGACAGCTTATTGGGAGAAAAAATTGTTATATTAGAAATTGAAAAAGTTCCTTGAAAAATATTTTACAATAAATTCAGTTGAGCAAATGGTTTAATCTGAAGTACCTTTCCTTACTGAATCAGGAGATAAACAGTATGAGCTTTGTCTCTGATCCTTGAGGATCTACTGGTGAATTTGTACAGAATAGAGAGGGAGAGTGTGAAAGTGACAGATGAGAATGTGTGTGACTCCATATGAAGTCTTTTCCCCCAGGGAGAAATGAAGACTGCATGAATTTTATCTATGATTCAGGAAGAAGTTCAGACAGAGATAAATTGAGGATGGATTTCTTTCTCATGAGAACTATATAAGGGACATTTTAAGAGGAAAATCTAAAAAGAGAAGTCTTCTAAAAGAGCATTCTGTGAAGAGCTAGAAGACTGATTACTGAAGAGAAGACAAAGATAAAGGACTAATTCCAAGAAAATGTATTGAAAGGATGTTTTAAAATGAGTTGGATGATTTGAGTGTCCAGGCAAGTGAAGAGGTGTCAAGTGCCAATATATTGCCAATATATTGAGGGTTTGAGAAGGGTCACACAAGTCATACTAGTCAAAAGAGTTAAAAGTTATGTAAGACTTTATGTTTATTATGAATTCTATTTATTAGTAAATTACACAAAAATTAAGTAATTATAGTATTTATTTAATTATGGATGTTTCGTTTGTTCAGTCATGTTTGACTTTTTGTGATCTTATTTGAGGTTTTCTTAGCAAAGATCCTGTAGTGATTTGCCATATCCTTCTCTTGCTCATTTTACAGATAAGGAAACTGAGACAAACAATGGTAAGTGATTTGCCCAAAGTCATACAGCTAGTCTGAGGCCAGATTTGAATTCAGGAAGTTGAGTCTTCCAATTTCAAGCCCAGAGCTCTACCTATGGTCTTAATTATGGATAAGTAAGAGTAATTGCTATTTCAGAAGAAGGATTTTTTTTCCATTTCTGCAGATAATTAATATTTAATAAATTGGAGTGAAGGTTCAAGCTAATTAGTTAATTAATGGCTTCTTTAATGACTTCTTTACAATTAGACCAAGATCCCATCATCTTATAGGAGACCTTTCCAAGTCCTGTTAATTCCAGTACCTTCCCTCTATTAATTATTTCCTCTTTATCCTGTATATATGCATATATATATATACATATATTTTTATATATATCTTGTTTGTATATACCTGTTTGCTTCTTGTCTTCCCTATTAGATTTTTAATTCCTTTTTGGGACTGTCTTTTGGTTCTTTTTTTATCCCCAGGGTTTAGTTCAAAGCCTGGCATATAATAGGAGTTTAATAAATGTTTATTGATTGACTGATTGGGGATGCAAGTTGATTAATAATTAATAAAACATCATGACTTATTCCAAAAATTAATAAAAAGTTCATGAATATAAAACTAATGTCAAATGACAGACTGAATTTATAAGTGAATGTGATCAGACTCCAAGACCCATTTTAAATTGCTTACTCATAGAAGTATTGCCTTCCTCTCAAGTTGATTGGAAGAAAGGAAGGAAAATTAAAAAGGAAGAAAAGAAAAGAAGGAAAAAGGAAAAGAAGGAAAGAAAGGGTGGAAGAAAAGAAGGAAAGGTAAAGAAGAGAAGGAAAGAAAAGAAAGAAGGAAAGGATGGAACAAAAGAAGAAAAGGAAAAGAAGGAAGGCAAAAAGGAAAAGAAAGAAGTAAAGGATGAAAGGAAGAAAGGAAAGGAAAAGATGGAAGGAAGGAAAAGAAGGAAGGATGGAAGAGAAGGAAGGGAGAAATGAATTTAAAGTGAATCCCACAAAGAAGAGGATTAAGAAAAATGATCAATTTCAATCAATCAGCAATCATTTCTTAAATATTTTCTATGGGGCAGGTATTCTTCTAGGTACCAAGGACAAAAAGACAAAAGTAAAATAATCTCTCGAAAAGCTTACATTCTATTTGAGAAGAAACATAAAAAGTTACATAAATTATGCAACTAATAAAAACTATAATTTGTGCAAGATTGGTGGGGTTTCTAATTTGGGGGTCAAATTTGAAAGACATCAGGTTTAGAATCTATCGGATTGTAAATCTGATTACATTCCATGATGTTTAGCTCCCAAAGTTGTATATGAAAACTGTTTGCCCTCAGAAGGAAACGTAAGGAAGGGCAAGAGAAAAGCACAAATAGGGCAGTATTGAAAGTTACAGGTGGAATTTATCACATAATTTAAAAGTTTGCTATGTTATAGGTAATCTTCTTTTTTGATTCTACTGTTATGCTTTAATTTGGTGTTTGCTAAATTTGCAATAACAATTTTTTAAGAAAAAAGAGGGAGGGGCAGCAAGATGACACAGTGGATAGAGCACTAGTTTTGGAGTCAGAAGGACTGGAGTTCAAATCGGAACCCAGACACTTAATAATTACCTAGCTATGTGACCTTGGGCAAGTCACTTTAACTCCATTGTCTTGCAAAAAGAAAAAAAAAGGGGAAAAAAAGAGGGAACAGCTCGGAGAACAATTTGTCAACTGGGGGAAATAGAGGAAGAGGACACTGTGGTGGTGAAACAAAAAAGAATTAAACACTATTTTATGAATAACCATATCTTGATCTACAAGTTTTATTTTTTTTTCATTTTTAACACAGTCTTATAAAATATTCTGACCACTTAAGGGAAATAGATCTTGGCAATAATGTTCTGGGAGAAATTGCTGCTATTGATATATTGGAAGCATTAATGGAGAGAAAGAAAGGTAGAGTATTTTTCTTTCCTTATCCTATTAAATTCCTCTGTTTTTAAAACTTTGCATTAACCATTATTTTATAACCTTTTTTGCTTACAAAAAAATGAGACACGAGATGGTTGGGAAGGATTTCCATAAACTGGCTCCATTTTGCTTGACTTGCCTATTGATTTGCAAAATTATATCATTTGTTAGTTCTATTTCACTTTCATTTTTCAAAAGCCTCTATGCTCAATCTCCTCATAAATATCCTAAAAAGACAAAATGGTTTCATGTTTATTTAGACACAAAAACCCAAAGAAGTAGAAAAACTGGAGTGTACTCATAATATATAAAATGAGAGTCCAAGATTCATTTCTTCTGGGTCCAAAATACTGTAAGGTGTTTCTTCTGAGTCATTAAAGAATGGTAAAATTGTGTTCAAGTCTAGTTTGTATTAAGTGTATTTTAATTACTGAGTTCTAATGCTTTGAATCTGATAATAGACATTGCTATAGCATGGAGAATAAGATAACTGCTATTTTGGGGAAGTCAGGATTCTTCTTGGCTCAGCTCGGTCAGAAAAGAAGCACAGAAGACAAAGTAGGATATCCCAATTACTGGTGAAGTGAGGGAGCAAGGAACAAAGACATGGAAACTAAATGGCTACTATTAAACTCTGAAAGATAGCCCAGGTCCTGGGACCAGGAAATCCTGAATTCAAATCTAGCCTCAGACACGTCCTGACTTTGTGACCCTGGGCAAGTCACTTTACCGTTGTCTATCTCAGTTTCCTCAACTATAAAATAAGGATAATAATAGCACCTACCTCCCAGGATTGTTGTGAGGATCAAATTAAGTAATACATTGTAAAGCACCTGCTATTGTACTAGGCACTTGAACGGTTGTTTCTTTCCTTTGAAAAAGAAGGGTTAACTAGCCAATTTCTTCATCTGGCCCTAGAGCTTGTCTCTTGACTCATCAGTGATCAATCAATAATGACTATACAGACTTAATTCTGCTCCATCAACAGGGTTTCCTATTTTCTGAATTTTTAGCATTCCCCCAAAACCCCACTGCTGGCAACTAGTTACAAGACATAATGTCTAAAGTCCAGGTCTCCAATATGGGACCTGGGGTTCAAAAATAGTTCAAATGTTCAGGAGGTATCCACTCAATATATGTACCCTTTTCCCCAAAACTGTTTACCTAATTAGTTTATCTAATTAGTAAACATAAATTAGTAAAATTGCTTCACTGCCTGCTAGTCTCACTGCATAATTGTAACTCCTGCTGGGTGTCATTCCAGTTGTCGGTTTTATAATTCTAATTGTTTAAAAAAAATTCAGTCTGCATTCATTTGAACTTTTGATATTACAACCCATGGATTAAAAACTTTTGCCTAGGTTTAGTTCTTTGAAGCAGCTTTTCTACATCTAAGATAATTTCTGGGGAGGAGGGGAGAGGTCCTTGGAGTGGCAACATAGGCCTCACAAATATTCAACATGTGGATGACAGAGTAAAAGATGAATACATATGATCCATTCATCTTGATTCATTTTATAAAAATAAAGCAAAAATGTGTGTGAGATGAAAGATGCTCACAGGAATCAAGAGTCTTGAGTCAGGGAGCAGGAAAGGTCTTTATTTCCTCAAGGAAAGGACACGTCCCATTGCAAAATAATAATATCCACCAGGGAGTGTGTGTCAAAAGTAAAAACACGCAGGTCAATTTTATAGTAATTACTAATCCTGCCTCTAAATGCTGTCTTATCCCACCAATGGTTGGTGAGACAAACTCACAATCTTCTTACTAATATTAACCAACTGGCACAAAGCAAATCTGATCCTCATTATCCTAATTATTCATAACTAATCTCTATCCCATTAGAAAGTTACAATTCTCAATCCTTTATTACCATAATAATTTGTGGCTTAAGCTATGCCCTATTAAAAATGATGTTCAACAAAACTCTCTCATTGTAGTATTTATTTTCTCATTGATTGTTGACCAATCAGAGTTGATTTTCACCCTGAGGACCTACTCTCTGAGAGCACATAAACTGTGAGCCCATCATCATGAGGGTTCTTTGGTCTAAGAGAGATTCTTTTATTAATAACATTTTGACCTGATTAATAAAAGTAGTAAATTATCCCCAAAATATGACTCTTGAACTTTCTAATTGTCACACCACCCTCCGATGGAACTATTTATACTGTTAACATGTTCCCCTTCACCCTACTTCTCTTTACTTCCTACTCTCCCTGTGTCACTAATGAAAACAGTACTATTCTCTAAAAGAAAACAAAGCATCTCTGATCACTAAAACTGCACTGGTTGCCTTTTGCCATAGCACCATAACATCTCCCACACCAGAACATTCCTTCCCCATCATCATTCAGTAAGCTCTCCTCTGAGGATCACTCCACCTACATCCATTGATATCAACCCAGTTAGGATCTTTGTGACAGTAATCCGTAGGTCCAAAGGTTGTATATACATGCTTTCTTCTTCTGAACCTGAAACCATTCCAGACTTTAATAGGCCAGCCTTGGTATTATTTATTTGTTTGTTTGTTTGTTTATTTATTTATTTTCTTGTTTGGTTTTTTTGCAAGGCAGTAGGGTTAAGTGGCTTGCCCTAGGTCACACAGCTAGGTAATTATTAAGTGTCTGAGGCCGGATTGGAACTCAGGTCCTCCTGACTCCAGGACCAGTGCTCTATCCACTGCACCACATAGCTGCTCCTTGATATTATTTTTCTAGGACTTCTCACCCATCTTCATACCATGATGAGACCTCATATACCTCCTCCTCCCTCTTTCTCCCAATTATTCTAACTTCCCTTTATATGCTGCCCTTCTCCATTAGAATGTAAACTCCTTAAAGACAGAATATTTCGCTTGTTTGTATTTTTATCCCCAGCATTTAGTGCCACACAGCAAGTCTTAATAAATTCTCCTTCTGTGCTCGCTTCGGCAGCACATATACTAAAATAAATTCTCCTTCTGTCTTTCTGTCTATCTGCCTGTCTATTTATACGCCCATCTATCATCATCTACTTACCTTAATTTGTCTATCTAACTATATATCTATATCTTATCTGTCTACCTATATGTAGATAGATGACAGATATAGATTAGATATAGATATAGGTATAGGTATAGACATAGACATATAGATGATAGAGATATAGAGATAGATGATATATAGATATAGATATAGGTATATAGATTAGATATATAGATATAGATATAGATATAGATATAATCTTTCCCCCATTTCTTTTTTTCTAGTCTTCTTGCTTGGTTATCTCAGAAAAACCATACCCCTTTTCTTGAAATAGCTTTCTCTCCATCCCAGGAATGGTTGGTTATATATCCTGAGCTCAGATGCTAGATGAAGCACTGGATAGAGCACTGACCTTGGGATAAGGAGGACAGGAGTTCAAATCCAGTCTCAGACACTTAATAATTACTTACTGTGTGACCTTGGGCAAGTCATTTAATCCTGATTGCCTCACATCCAGGGCCATCTCCAGGTTCCTGATTCATATCTGATCTCTGGACCCAGAGGACTCTGGAGGAGAAAGTGAGACTGATGACTTAGTACAACCTCCGCCTCACCCAAATTCAATTCATGTGCTTATCATAGCATCACCAACCATCTTCTTTCAAGAATGAGGGACAAACATTATCTAGAGAGCATGTAATCTAGGACTATCTATAACATTGCCAGTTGAGACAGGAAGGTTGCAAATGAAGCAGGATTGGTAGATGGAGCGGGGGAGAGGATGGGTAGGAGGGGAAGAGTATCATAAGACACTAAATTTCAAGCTAGAAGGCACTCCAGAGGCTATCTACTGCAACCCTTTCATTTAACAGATGAGTAAACTGGGCAAGGAAAGGCAATATCATTTATCCCACTTGGTAGTTAAGTCCCAGAGTTTGGATTTGAATCCAGATCCTCTGGCATTTGTCCAGCAGGTTTTCCATTGTGATATCCTGCCCCAGGTAATTTTAACTTGGCATTGGGTTTGGGATGGGATGGATGTAGAAATACTTAGGGAGAGGAATTAACCTTAACAAAAAAAGAGGGCTACCTTTTTTCTCTTGAAAGAAAGAGAAGGGGGCGGCTAGGTGGTACAGTGGATAAAGCACCGGCCCTGGAGTCAGGAGTACCTGGGTTCAAATTCGGTCTCAGACACTTAATAGTTACCTAGCTGTGTGGCCTTGGACAAGCCACTTAACCCCATTTGCCTTGCAAAAACCCCAAAAAAAGAAAGAGGAGGTGGGGAAAGAGAGTTCTAATGCTGAGAAATTTTGAGAACTGGAAGCAGGGAATTAAGGTAGTGGCCAACTAAAGAATGGCTTCAACTCCTTATCAAAATGAGAAGCTAGGTCATCTGGAGTAAGTGAGGAGGGTGGGCTATGATGGCAGGTAAGAGGAGAGCAGAGTCTGGAATGGATTGTCCAGGCAGAAGAGAAGGGAAAGAAGGGTAGAACAGGTGAATCGAGTGCTGTGAAGGGTCCCCCTTAGTTTAAAGGTCATGAATTTGTAGTAAAGGCAGATATGACATCCATCTTGATAAGTAAATGGTGAAGTGGGTCTTTAAATCTTACACTCTTTCTCAATCCTGATAGATCTTTTTTCATTAGGCACATCAGCTTATAGTGTAAAATTTCATATGTTTTGACAGAAAATAACTGTAATGTGAGCCTTTGGAACTGCAAAATATCATGCTTATGTCTCAGTATTTTAAGCCATACAATGAGAGGATAATTACTGATTATTCACCTAAAAACTAGAAATGAAAACTCAAAGTAATTAAAAGACCTTTTAAAAATTTGTATACATTAAAAAAAACCTATAAATCAAATGTGCCTACAGAATCTTTCCTTGTAACAAGAAACAAAACTATTAAACAAAGTAGACTGGGGAAAAAACCCCAAACTTTAGTCAGTATTCCTCATTTATAATTCCCTTCTTTGTTGGAAAAAAAGAAGTGAATTTCATTATCTATTTTCAAGACCAAGATTAGTTTTAGTAATTAATCTGAGTTTAGCTATCTTTTAGGGTTGTTTTTCTTTATAATATTATTATATTTTTGTTCATTTGTTTTCAGTCTTGCCTGATGCTTTGTGATCTCATTTGGGATTTTCTTGACAAAGATATTGGAATGGTTTGCCATTTCCTTCTTCAGTTCATTTTACAGATGAAGAAACTGAGGCAAAGGGGTGACTAGACACAGCTAGTAAGTGACTGAGATCAAATCTGAACTCAGGTCTTCCTGACTCCAGGCAGAGCACTAGATCTATTGTACCACTATCTGCCCCATTACCTTATTATTATTGTATTATTTCATTGCATATATTTCGCTCCTGCTCTTTTTATTTTGTTCCATATCACTGGCACAATGAATAGAGAACAGGACTTGGAGTCAGGAAGACCTAAGTTAAAATTTATCTTCCACCACTTTACTAACTGCATGATCTGGGTCAGTCACTTTAACCTCTGTCTACCTCAATTTCCCTGTAAGTAAAATGAGCATAGTAATAGAATCAATAAGCTGTTGTGAAGATAAAATGTTCTTATAATTTAAAATACTGTTATGATTAGTCCTGGATTTCTTCGGTTTGTTGTTTAATATGGTGAAGTAATATTCCATTCCATTCACTTAACACAATTCCCCAAATAACAGATACCCATTCTTTTTTCTAGCTGTTTTTTTTAACCACCACAAAAAGTAAAACCCATTTTAAGAAGCAATTGGGAGGGGTTGCTAGGTGGTACAGTGGATAAAGTACTGACCCTGGAGTCAGGAGTACCTGGGTTCAAGTCTGGTCTCAAGATACTTAATAATTACCTAGCTGTGTGGCCTTGGGCAAGCCACTTAACCCCATTTGCCTTGCAAAAAAAAAAAAAAGAAGCAAGTGGGAAATAAAACGTTTTCTTTATCATTCAAGTGACAAAATATTTATTCATGTTGGATAAGTTTCTATCTTCCTCTATAACTTGCCTTGCCGTGAAATCATTTCAATTAAACGAAACTGCAGAAATAAACATGAAGAACTGACTTCTCAAAATGATATTAATTAAATAGATTTTTATGGGTAAAATATACTACCTCTTCCTTCTAATGGTACCATTTTCAATGCAAAATAATTAGTGACATCTTTGAAAATAGAATGTCTGCTTAGAGAAGAGGGGCTGTATTGCTGTTTTTCCATTTGGAAATAAGCCTAGCTCCATTTACCAATTAAAAACCTACATAAAAAATATATTATAAAGCCTAAATTAATAGAATGAAATGACTTAATTGCCTACTAAATACTCTTTAATAGGCTGCTTTTAATGAAAGAATGTACCAGAAAGCTGTTTCTTCAGAATCATGCCTAGTTTTACTTTATTGAAGGACATTAAGGAGAGTTAGAATAGCTCACACATTTATATAGTATCTTGTTAAACAGAACACTTAGGCAAACTAAGTTTTTATGATATTCTTTTTAGGGCTTTAATAGTCAGTGTGGTGTGGTGAAAAGAACACTGGATTAGGAGTCAGAAGACAAGAATTGAGACCTTAGACTTGCATCAACTTGAGCAAGAAGAGCTTTCTTTCTTTCTCCAGAGCATAGTGTTTTCACATCAGTAAAATTAAAGGGATAGAAGTAGATCATCCTGACCCTTAGCCTGTTGCATCTTTTTAAGGGTACCTTGAAATTTCCACAGAAAAAAAGCAACCAGTATTAATGCTAAATACAATAAACCTTTTTATTTGAGTGCCTTTGATCTCATTCAAGTGAAAGTACTTGAAGGGGTAAGGCAGCACGAATTGGGGAGGAAAAGGAAGGAGAATAAGCACAAATCATCATTGTCATCAAAAGACAAAGATACAACCAGATCTCTGAAGGGAATAGGAAATATAGGGTCCAAGTCTGGCAGGAAGAGGAAGGATATTAGAGATCTAGGCAAGAGATGCCCTCCTGCCATTTTCTCCATTACTTTTGAAATTACACACACTACAAATCCATGGAAATGAAGAGGTTTTACAAGGAGGGGCAGGATCTTACTCAGGTCTATCTTACTGTTTTCTCATTTCTGACTGGGAAAGAGAAGGGGGCCTCAATTAGCACCGTTGCATATGAGATGCTTTTCAGCAAGCAAGCTTCCAAATATGAGAAGATCCAAAGAATGGAAAAGATGGGGGAAGGGGAACCATACAGGAAAAGGGAGCACAGATAGCTCATATAAATGATAGATCTTCCTAAATCCCAATCTTGAAGAATTCTAGTTCTAAATTACATAGACATATATAAACCCTCTCCTCTGCAGGCCTTCCCCGTATTGTTGACAGGATAATTATTGACTATTCACCTAAAAACTAGAAATGAAAATTCAAAGCAATTAAAACACCTTTTTAAAAATTTGTATAATTTTTTTAAAAAAACCTATAAATTCAGCATGTCTCTTCCAGTCAACCAGGTTCAGAACCTAGGAGTCATCCTTGATTCTCTCTAAGCCACCAAATAACCAATCATTCAACAAATCTCATTGATTCTATCTCCACATTTCCCCCTTTACATACTCTTCTCTCTTCTTATTCAAATATCATCTTCATTCTAGTCCTTTTCAGGTCTTGGCTGAATTATTGTATTAATCAAGGGCGGCTAGGTGACACAGTGGATAGAGCACCAACCCTGGAGTCAGAAGGTCCTGAGTTCAAATTCGGCCTCAGACACTTAATAATCACCTAGCTGTGTGGCCTTGGGCAAATCACTTAACCCCATTGCCTTGCAAAAAAAAAAAACACTTAAAAAAAAGCTAACCAAAAAAGTTTATGTCTTATCACAGAAGTAATAAGAAACTACCAGTTGAATTTTGAGTTTATTAAGCATGATGTACATTCCCTTGAGCTTGAAGAAATCTTAAGTTAAATCTGAGTTTAAGGGAAATCATTTTGATATCAGGGTGGAAGATAAACTGGGGTAATGAGAGAGCTGAAACAGAAGTCTAATCAGAAGGGTGTTGCAATAATCTAGGCAACAGTTGTTGAAGGCTTGAACTAAGGTAATAGTTATGTGAGTGGAACAATGAGCAGATTTGATATAGAAATAGAAATAGCAAGATTTAGCAACTGATTGGATTGTAAAGAGTGAGAAGTCAAGATCACAAACCTGGCAGACTAGAAAAACAGTGATGGCTTCAACAGAAAGAAGGAAGTTTGGATAAGGATCAGAGCTGAATGGATTTGTTCAAGATTTGTTCAAGATGATGAATTTGTTTTGAACTTGTTAAATTCCAATGTCTCCAGAATATCTGGTTTAAAATTATTTTCCAGAAATGAAGCTCTAGATACAAGTTTGTTGATTGATTATTTGAATTGATAAGGGAACAGTATTAAGATTAGAGCAGCTAAGTGACACAGTGACAGAATGCTAGGTCTAAAATCAAGAACTCATCTTTCTGAGTTCAGATCTGATCTCAGATACTTACTAGCTGTATGACTCTGGGTAAGTCACTTAACTATTTGCCTCAGTTTCATTGTCATGGCAAACCACTCCAGTATCTTTGCTAAGAAAACCGCAAATAGAATCATGAAAGAGTTGGATACACCCAACAGCAATTAAGTTACATTTTAACTTAAAATGTATTATCATTCATCTTGGTGAAAATTGCTTTGTTCCCTAAAACCAGAGTTATATGAAAAGAGTGACTCTTATTTGGAAGAGAAAATTATATGGAAAGGGTTTGCTTGACCGAAGAGAGCAGAACCAGGAACAATAAGTGAAGGTAGCAGAGAATCAGGTTTCTTTATATTAAAGGGAAAACTTTATCCCGGTTGGAGCTGTCCAAGGTAGGATGGGTTGGGCAACTTACAAATGAATAATTATAAGAACAAGCATTTATGTAGCATTTTAAGATTTTCAAACTGCATTCTTTGCCGATGTAATCTCATTAGATCCACACCACACTCTGGGAGTCTAACTACCATTATCCTCATTTTATGTTATTATTTTTTTTTAATTTATTTAAGGCAATGGGGTTAAGTGACTCACCCAAGGTCACACAACTAGGCAATTATTAAGTGTCTGAGGTCGAATGTTAACTCAGACACTTCTGACTCCAGGACCACGGCTCTAACCCTGCCACCACATAGCTTACTCCTATTAATCCTCATTTTAAATGGAGGCTGAGGGAGGTTAAGTGACTTGGTATGGTCACATAAATACTGTCTGAGTTAAGATTTGAACTGTCTTCCTGATTCTGGGTCTAAGACTTAATCCATTTTATCACCTAGCTATTTAGCATGGATTCTCCCTCTTTGTAGGTCTTTGACTTTTATGGATGCAGCTAGGTGGCACAGTGGATAGAGTGCTGGTCTTGGAGTCGGGAGGATGGGGGCTCGAATACAGCCTCGGACATTTGACTCTTACTAGCTGTATGACCTTGGGCAAGTTACTTAACCCTGATTGCCTCTCATCTAGGGCCATCTCCAGTCATCTAGATTCCTATCTGGCTACTGGATCCAGATGACTCTGGAGGAGAAAGTGAGGCTAGTGACTTAGTACAGCTTCCCTCACTCAAATCTAATTCACCTCCCTGATGCCATGGTCTTCTTCGAGAACAAAGGACAAACATTAGGTCTTTGACTCAGACTAAATGACTGCACACCAGAGATATCAGAAAGTTGATTTCTATTCAGATTAAAATTGGACACAGATAGTCTGTGAAGCTCCCTCATTCAAGAGGGTCTGGATACTTCCCTGTCTTCAAGGTTTTGAAGGGGCTATATGTGGAAACATTACTTTTGTTCTTTTGAACCCCAGGGAACAAAGCTAATAGTAATAAATAGAAATCTCAGAGTTAAATTTAGACTAGGTGTCCAAAAAATGATAACAATAGAGCCATCTATAAGTGGTAATGGGGGCCCACCTTCCTGGAGATCTTTAAGCAAAAGATAGGTGACCACTTGCCAACTGTGTTATAGAAGAGAATCTATGATCAGAAGTTAACAGATCAGAAGTACAACCCAGTATTTCCAACACTTCAATTCCATCACTTATAAAAGGGAGGAAAATGGGTACACCTCTCTTTCCTATCAGAGAGAAATAACTAGATGCTGTGCCAGACTGAAAATGAACAGCATATTTTCCTTTTTTCTTCCTGGAGGTAAACTGCCAAGCTTACAAATTATAGTCACCCCACAGATTTCTTCAGATACCTTCAGATCCATCTGGAAAAACAGCAATAAGTTTGGCTCTGCCCAAAAGAAAAAGAAAAAGGTAAGCAAGGAATAGTCTGTTTTGGTAAGTAGATCATCACGAGGAAAGTCACAGGAAAATCAGGGAGTGTAGCTGGTAAAGACACCAGGGGTAAGATGTTGATATGCAATTATAAGAATGGCAGCACTGGATCAGTCAGCTGGCATTCTGCCACTTTGTATTGGAAGACCATAGTGACTCCCATAGTTTAGGAACATATCTCAGGCCATCCCAGTTTCATTATCAATGAACTATGGATATATATATATATATATATATACATATATATATATGTATATATATATATAAACTTACCTAAATTTTTTGGGATTAAGATTATGAATTGACTTATTGTGGTCATTATATGCCTCTTTATAACAAGCTTATATTTCTTTTTCATTATTTCACAGGTCAAAACTTGAATATAAATAACACTTATTCCCTGGATATTAAGACAATGTCAAAGAGGAAATAATATTATCAAATAAGCATCATATCATGAATGTGCAAAAATACTTTATTTTTAAGTTACTTTACATTTGTCACTTTTATAAAAAAATTGATTTTTCCAAAGGAAATTCAGTAAAACAGATTAAATCATATATCAAGACAATGTCATTGAGAAATATTATCAAATAAGAGTCATTTTTGTGAATGTTAAAAACTTTATTCTTAAATGACATTACATTTATTACTTTTATTAAAAATTGCTTTTCCTAAAAAAGGAAAAAACTGCTTTTCCAAAGGAAATACTGGGATTTCTCTTTCTTTTGAGCAAGTTCAGTTTCTACTAGTAATCATGCTGTTAACCTAAGTAAAAGTGAACCCTATTTTCAAGATCACCTGTTTGTGCAGCTATGTTTGGGAAGAGGACCTATTCCCTAACTACCACTTCTTTGAAAAGCACATAGAGAACTTTCAATCACTATTTCTTCATGAAATTCAAACAACAATATATTCAACAAACATTTCTTAAGTATTGTTGCTGTTACTGTTATTGTCCTTTGTTCTTAAAGAGCACCAAGACATCAGGAAGGTGATTTCATGGCTTGAAACTGAATTGGATTTGAGTGAGGGGGATCTTTGCAAATTCACCAGTCTCATTCTCTTCTCCAGAGTCATCTGGGTCAAGTGGCAAGATACAGATCAGGACAATTGGAGATGGCCCCAGATACAGTGGGAGATCTTGGATTTTTTGAGCTAAGGTCTTTCCCAGACCTCAGTTTGTCTGAGGCAATGCTCAGCGGGCAGCTACTACTACTCACAGGTTGTTGTTTGTACTTTTTTCTCAAAGAGGACCTTGACATCAGGAAGGAAATGTCAGGACTTGCAATATCACCATCCTCACTCTGTCCTCTGAAGCCATTTGGATCCAGGGGCAAGTTATAGATTTTATTTAGCATAAGTTTTAGACAATTACTTAGTAATTTAATTAATAAATTAAAACAGCATTAGCTTTTTGGCTGCCATATCACACTACTGACTCATAGTGAAATTGCAGTCTATTAAAAGTACTAGAACTTCTTCAAAACAGCTTCTATCTAACCCTTCCATCTGCATCTCAAACTAGAAAAGTAGATTTTTTTTAAATATAAAATTTTACATTTACCCCCATTGTTTTATATTATTAGATTTAGTACAATTCTCTAGCTTATCACTCTCCTTCTAGATCCTATCATCCAGTTTATGTGACATTCATCTCAACTTACTATCACCTGAATATTTGATAAGCCTACCCTACTGATCTTTATCCAAGTCAGTAGCAATAATGTTAAACAGCAAAGGCCCAAGCACAATCCTGAGGTACACTGCAAGCAAGCTCCTGCAATACTGACATTCCATCAATCAGCTCTGAATCCATCTAATCATATGATTGTCTAATCCATGCAATCTATCTCTCATCAAGAATAGTATGAGATACTTTTATCTGAAGCTTCTCTAGACAAACTCTATCCCCAGCATTTTCCTCATCCACTGGCATAAATCCTGTCAAAAAGTGAAATGAGGGTTAGTCTGGCATGATCTGTTCTAGATGAAATCTGCTGACTCTCTGCAGACAGAAAGGTAGAGTGACCTTAGTTAGTTAGGGAAGTCATTTAACCTCACTGTGCCTCTCAGTCTTTGCATCAGAATAAATGGAGAGATTGACCTAGATGCTCTCTAATGTCCCTTCCCAGGTCTAAATCTATGATTCTCTGATTATAAAAATAAAAAGGCCAAGAGCTAAGAGCAAAGTTTAGGAGTATACCTATCAAGCTGGACCAGATAGGGAGAGTGGGCTGAGAGGAGGAGGATAAGGACAACAAATACAAAGAAAAGCAGAGACAAAAAGACCTGAAAGTACATTGAGCCATAGTTCAAAACAAAGTAGAATCAATCAATAGCAAACTGCCTCAAAGAAGGATTTAGCTAACTTAAGAGTCCAAGTGCCAAAAGAACAATAATCTAAAGATAACAGAGTCCAGGATCAAAGGATAGACTTCTCTGGCAGAGTTTATGGGAACAGCAGACAGTCTCATATCAACTGTCCCTGTCCTCCCTAAAGTTACAATTTCATTCAGATTCATTTAACAAAATTGTTTAAATTATCTTTGTTTAAAAAAAAAACTACTACTTCTAAAGAAATTCTAGAAGATTTTTTTTTCCCACCCATAAAACAAAAATATTTCTATGGAGATGTTGGAAAAGGATGGAGAAAGAATGAGTTAAATAAAAGAGCAAAAATGGTCACATTTTCTTCCCTGGAAAGTCTTGTGAAAGGAGTTTTTGAAGGGATGAAAGTACTTTGCTTAATAGAAATGAGAAAATCAACACAATAAAGTACTACAACCACCTTATCAGGAACTGTTGCAACAATATAATCAAGTAAAATGATAGTAGAGGTCAGATATCAAGTTCTGAAACAAGTGCCCACTTGGTTAAGAAATAGGGGGCTCTCTTCTGCATAGGATTTATAAATTGATGGGATATAGGGAAAGTGTCAAAGGAGAGATTGGACAGATTTTGTGCTTAGGTGGGATTGGAAGATGTGTGATGCCACTAACAGAAATAGGGAAGATGGAATATTCATAGGATTTAGAGATGGATTAGGCTTAAGGTGTTATCTAATCCAACTCCTTTGTTTTACCAGTGCCCAGGGTCACATAGGTAGTAAGTAGTACACAGAGAAATGATAATAAATTCAGTTTATACATACTGTGTTTGATATAATGTCAGTATATATCTAGGTAGAAAAGAACAGGAGGTGGTAGGAAACACTAGACTGTCAATCAGGGGAAAAAATCAGGAATGATTTTATACAGATTTAGGAATCATCTGCATTGGGTGATTCCTGAAATCAAGATAATGAATTCTCTCACCAAGAGAGAAAATATAAAGAGAAAAGGCAAGAGCACAATGCCTTGAAGTATATACTTCATCCTCTTTTTCTCCTGGAAGGAGGAAAAGATGGATGCACATAGGTGTTAAAATATGGAAGATGGGAGTAAATAGAATTCCCAAAAGATGATCACATTCTCAGTAAAATAAGAAGTAAGGTCATTTGCTGAAAGGAAGTAGAGTAAATTTGGGGTTCAGATGTGAAAGGAGATTTGCAAAAGCCCCTGTGAAGTGTGAATAGGCTTTTATCAGGGATGAATAAAAGCATTGAGGTTAAAGAATAATTTCTAGTATCACTATTCTATCAGTGTCTAGGGTGGACAAAAGATGCCCTAAGCCTTCCAGAGCTTCTTGTTGCATTTGGGAGGAAGTTTCAGAGTCTAAAAATCTTTAACTGGGAAGTTAATGTAGTTAATGTAGTGCATGTTCAATAAAACCTTCTCTTCCTTGGATAAATTCCTTTACTTCCATTCATGGTGGACATATATGAAAAGGGCTATATCGGAATATTGAGGCTATGGGAAAAGAGATGGAGTCAAGATGGATATGAATTTCATTTTTGTAAGAAATCTCTTCCTCTGAGAAGCCAAGTCCAGAGACTCTGAAAGGGCAACAGTGCTATAATGGAGAGGAACAAATCCAAAGAAAACATCCAATTTAGCCCTGTGCTAATACTATGAGTCAAGTGATCTGCATAGGTATCCAGGGTGAGATTCAGCCCTGGAGAGGAGGGTTGTTTGTTATGCTCCAGAAAGAGAAAGCATTTTCTGACCGGTTAGGCGTTTATTTTGTGACCAGGTTCAACAAATCTTGTACTATGTTCAATATCTTATATGCCTACAAGTGCTTGCAAATGGATTGAGAGCAAAAGGAGTTCTCACCTGATGTTCCCAGGCTTCCTTTAGGGATGGAATGAGTCAGTGTTTTTTCTTTTTTTTAAAAATGTATTTATTTTTTAAACATTCTTTTAAAATTTTGAGTTTCAGATTCTCTTCCTCCCTCTCACCCTTCCCCATCCACTGAGAAGGCAAGCCATATCAATTATACATATGAAATCATGCAAAACATATTAGTCATGTTGCAAAAAAAAATGGCAAAAAATATATAGTGAAAAAATTATACTTCAATATGCACTCAGAGTTCATCAGTTCTCTCTGGATATGGACAACATTTTTTTTTCATCATGAGACCTTTAGAATTGTCTTGGGTCATTGTATTGATCAGAGTTGCCAAGACTTTCACAGCTTATCATCATTACAATGTTTGCTGTTCCTGTGTACAATGTTCTCTGAGTTCTTCTCAATTCATTTTGCATTAGTTCATATAGGTCTTGCCATGTTTCTCTGAAATCACTCCACTCATCATGTCTTATAGTACAACAACGCGCCATCCCAACCATATGTCACAATTTGTTCATCCATTTCCCCGAATGATGAGCAGCCCCTCAATTTGCGATTCTTGACTACAAAAAGAGCTGCCGTGAATATTTTTGTCCTTTTTGATTTTGGGGGAATAGAGTCCTAATAGTGGTGGCTTTTTTGCACATTTTCGGTCCTTTTTCTTTGATGTCTTAGGGATAGAGACTTAATGTGGTATTTTTGCACACTGAAGTCCTTTCTCTTTGATCACTTTGGGATAGAGATTTGGTAGTAGTATTGTAAATACTGGAGTATTTTGACACAAATACTCAGGAACCACCTTAGGACCTCTAACCTAAGGAAACTGTTATTTGGTTTCCCAAAAAAGGTCTTCAGGTTTGCTGAAAGTACTTTAAGAAGACTGCTAGATGTAGACATTTCTTCCATAAAACAACAGACTCTACGCCCAAACCCCTAGTCATGGTGTGTCTGCCCCACATGGCTCAGGATCAGAGATGGGCAGGGGCTTCACCCCCCTGCCTCTGGTCTAAGAGCCCCCGCTTTGCTGCGCCTTTGGCCCATCGCTCCCTTGCGGGGGGCGCAACGTAGAGGGCTGACCCAGGGGGTGAGGTGGCACAAGTTCACCAATGCCAGCCCACATCGTTGCCCTCACCATCCCATCCTAGCCCTAAATAAGCTCCTCAGCCTCTCCTGGGTGTAAGGCAAACACAGGGAGGTGGCCTTGGTCCACGAGGTCCCTCTTATCCAGGTCCCCGGGGCCTTTTTTGTTTTAATTTCCCCCAAGGTCCCCCATTGTGCTATAAATGTACTTTGCTGCCCACCAGTACTGGGGGCAGGAACGGATTCCCAGAACAGTGTGGGCTGTGCCCCTCTTGGAGTACTTGGTAAAGATTTGCTCACTCGCTTCTTTACACATGACCACAGAGAATTACATCACCTCCAACAATGATGCAAAACTTGCTGTTTTCCGCGCTGACCTCTCCGGAGCTCTCCAGTTCTGTACAACCCCTCGCTACCGAGTGAGTCTAATGCCTGCGTCCCCCCAGGTCCTCTTCGTACCCACCTTATCCCAGTATCGCCCCCCAGGGAGTCGGTGCTGTTATATTTCCGATACTTCCTTGCTTTTTTAGGTAATCATTTTGGTTTTCATCCATCATTTCTCCGCCCCGCTCCTCCGGCTCCACGTGAATCCACGCCGGCGCCCCGGCTCTCTCCACCTGCTCCCCTGCCCCTCCCCCTGCCCCGAGCACGAGGCCGGAAGGCTCCTTCCCCTCCCCCACGCCGCCCGGCGGCGGGAGGAGGGGCAGGAAGCGCGGGCGGCGCCACTTCCGGCACTGACGTCCCGAGGAGGAAACTGAGGCCGGGCGGAAGCGCCGCGGCGGCGTGGGGGAGGGGCGCCCCGAGGGCCCGCCCCCCGCGACGTCACGCCGCGCCCGAGGCGGAGCCCTCCAATCGCGGGCCGCGGGGCGCCGGGGGCGGGCTCGGGCGCGGGCCGGCTCTTCCCCGCGGCCGCCTCTGGAGGGAGCCGCAGCCTCTGCGAGGAGGCCCGGCCCCGCCGCCATAGCTCCCCGCCGCGCTCGCCCCAAGCCTCTGCCCCGCCGGCCGGCCGGGCCCGCCCGCGCCGCCATGGCCGACGCGGAGGACGGAGACGACCCCGGCGCGCCGGCCGCGCACTCGGGCGGCTCGGGCCCCAAGGCCGCCGGCGACAAGATGTTCTCCCTCAAGAAGTGGAACGCCGTGGCCATGTGGAGCTGGGACGTGGAGTGCGACACGTGCGCCATCTGCCGAGTCCAGGTGATGGGTAAGCGCTGCCAGGCCCGCCCGGGGCCCCCGCGCACCCCAGGGCGGGGCCCGGGCCCCACACGTGTATATGTGGACCCGGGACCGAAGAAGCCGGTGCTGGGCACGGGGCGGCCCTCACGCCCCCCGCAGGCCCCGTTACGTACACACTGTGGGCGAGGAAGGGCCCCAGCCCGGCCCGGCCAGGCCTGTCTGCCGGCTCAGGGCCGCCACAGCTCTCAGATCGGATACTGTATCCCAAGGCAACAATGTAAACACTGCCAGGCCTGCCCGGGGCCCCCGCGCACCCCAGGGCGGGGCCCGGGCCCCACACGTGTATATGTGGACCCGGGACAGAAGAAGCCGGTGCTGGGCACGGGGCGGCCCTCACGCCCCCCGGCCCGGCCTGGCCCCGGCCCCGGCCCCGGCCCCGGGCCCGGCCCGGCCAGGCCTGTCTGCCGGCTCTGGGCCGCCACTGCTCTCAGATCGGATACTGTATCCCAAGGCAACAATGTAAACACTGCCAGACTGCCGGGGGGGGGGGGGGGGGGGGTAAGAGTAGGGGGAACACTGTAAAACTCAAAATAAATAAAACCTCTAAAACAAAAGAGTGGGCCCCTTAGGAATCATTTCTTTCTTAGAGTTCTTGTCGGGTTCTTTTGAGGTAAAGAAAAATTAAAAACTTAAAATTAGAAAGCTTTTTATACTTTGGAAAACAAATTTCAGACAAGAATCCTTAAGGGATGAGATTTTTTAAGCATACTTGATTATCTTCAGGATCTCGTATCCTTATTTTTTCACTTTAATTTATAGGTCTGTGATTCACTGTGATATGTGCATTTTTGGTTTTTTAATCTTTATTCTGTAGAATGTCATAAGAACTTCAAGTTGATTTTTTTTTATTTTTCACGTTTAGTTATATGGTTTGATTTTTCCTCCCATATCAGAAATGCAATCTAAATTTTAAAATTGGGTAATGGTTTTTAATTGGAAGGAACAACATTTTATTCAAAAGATTTCTAGCATTACCTTATAGAGCTGTAAAAGAATTTGAATGCACAAAAGTCCTGGTTTTTTAAAAAAAATCAACATTTTAGTATGTAGGTTGAAAATTTGTTTTCATTTTTAGCATATCTTTAAAATGAAAGCAGACCACTAAAATTTCAACCCCATCCTTTGTTACAAAATATAAATATTTTCATTTCTGCATTTTGAAGGGTTAATGTTCAGAAAGTTATTTGTTCTCTTTACCAAATTAATTGCTCAAATACTAACAGAAATGCAAAAATTTATTAGTGGCAAATTATAAAACAAAAATGCTTGAACCAAGGGCAATATATATATACATATGAATTTAAATGGATGTAATTCTATTATCTTAATTATATTTTTTTTTTTTAGATTTTTCAAAGCAGTGGGGTTAAGTGGCTTTCCCAAGGCCACACAGCTAGGTAATTATTAAGTGTCTGAGGTCAGATTTGAACCCAGGTATTCCTGACTCCAAGGCCGGTGCTCTATCCACTGTTCCACCTAGCCACCCCCTTAGTTATAATTTTTATTCTACAGTTGCCACATTGATGATACAGATTTAGAAGTTAGGTTTGGTTTTTTTTTTTTAGTCTAGAAGAATTCTGTAATATATACTACATATAAACTTAAATATCTTATTTATGGATTGCTAAAATCCAGAGTGATCAGTCAACTAACATGGGAGATTTGTCTGTCTCCCAGTCAGCTGGTTTCCCCCTAGAATTCTTTCTCCTGCTTAATTATGAAGGTGACAGTTACCTAAGGAGATGATCAGAAAGTAAAGAAGAGGCTTGCTATCTGTACTGGTAGAGGACAAGGATGACCCTGCAGGGCAGTGCTTCCAAGGTTGTTTTAGGATTTCTGTACAAAGAAATGATGTGTGGTGGGGTCATGGCTGTGAATAGTAGAAATGATGTGCATATCCTACAATTAGGAGAAGAACAGTATATCAGGAGTTTTGGGGGAGGCCTAGGAAAGAGAATATCAGACTGGATTACAACACCAGTTGCATGACTTAGTTATGCCATTTACTTTAGCTCCTTGTTCTAGTTTTTCATGTGGCATCAAAGGTGACCTAGAGAAGGTGGGGAGTGAATTTGTTTCATCTCTTTCTAATGTTTCATGAGGCCATGACTTCTTGTCTACCTGGACTAGGCCAAACATTTTAAATTTTCTTTTCTTTCCAAAAGAAATAAATGACCTTATTCCACAAAATATATCTTGTGAAAGAAATCTTTAGATTTTTTTACTCTTTTATTAGAGCAACTATTAAAAGCATTGAGATGGAAAATAAAATTGAATTAGAGTGTAATTTTACAAAAAAAAAATGTTTTCTACCTAAAAGATTCTCTTCTATTTTTGTGTTCCTTTTGGCTTATGAATCACATCTAATTTTCTGCTAGCTATATTCAAAATATTCATTTTAAATAAAGGAGCTTATTTGTATATTTAATAAGTATAATCTTCCACTTTACTTGAACTCTAGGTGGTATATTTATCCCTTTTATTTAATGGACATCCTAGAATTTTATTTCATCATGGCTTTTTAAAATACCAAAATACTTGACACAGTAACTAATAAAAATGAGAATCAGTTAGGTGACATAAGAAATAGAGTCTTGGACTTCAGTTTAGATTCTGCCTTAGAAGCAAGTTACTTGACCTGTCTTATCTTTTTTTTTTTTTTTTGACAAGGCAATGGGGTTAAGTGGCTTGCCCAAGGCCACACAGCTAGGTAATTATTAAGTGTCTGAGGCTGTATTTGAACTCAGGTACTTCTGACTCAAGGGCCAGTGCTTTATCCACTGCACCACCTAACCACCCCTACCTGTCTCATCTTAAAATGGGGAGAGCTCCTACCTCATAGAATTGTAGCGAAAATCAAAAGAGATAGAAAGAACCTTACAAAACTGAAATACTGTGTAAATACATCTTATTGTTTTGATTTTAAAGAGTTTTTTTTAAAATCTGGAGCTACAGGGACTTTTCCTTCATGTACATGTAAGATAGTTGAGTATTATTAAGCATCTGCTGTTTTCCTGTCTGGGTATTAGATGATATGGAAGGGAAGGGGTTGTAGAATTAGAAGTTGGAAAGGACCTGAGTCCCTATCTCTCTAACCCCCTTCTTTTACAGGGGAAGAGCCTGAGAACAGAGAAGCAAAGGGACTCCAGGTCACTTTGAGAGTATTTGAGCCCATGTTTTCTGACTCCAGATCCAGAAGACAAAGTGTCCTGGCCTTTGGAGAGAGATAAAATATGAATGGAGTTAAGAGTTCATTCTAGTCAGGAAAAATTTAATAGAGACTCTGAGCCTTGACTTTGACCTAAAAGGAATTGTAGGGGTTGGATTGGTCTGGCTGAGGAGGGAGTGACCACCAGCCCAACTGAGCCTAGTGTGATGGGCTGAGAAGAGGAGCCTGGCTTGTTGGGAGCTTAGGAGACAGGGCTGGTCAGGATGACATGGCTGATGCCTGTCTAATTTTAGAGCTGGAGAAACCCTGGAGAGCTTCTCTACCCTCTTTTACAGATCAGGACACTGGAGCCCAGAAAGGTGAAAGTTAACCTGGTTCTACCAACACCAGTCTGGAGCTTTTCCTTGTAGTGATCCTCTTGTCCTTAATCTTTTTAACAGGCAGCTAGACAGCTGGGTGGATAAAGTGCTGGAGTCAGGAAGACGTGAGTTCAAATGCAGCTTCGGAGACTTACTGTCTGACCCTAGGCATGACACTTAACCCCAGCCTGCCTTGGTTTCTTCATCTGTAGAATGGGGATGATGATTATAGCACCTGCCTTCCAGGATTATTGTGGGGGGGGGGGAGAAAATATTTATAAAACTTTTTAATCTCTAAAACACTATATAAATGCTAGCATCTATGATTATTATTGTCAGAATATTTATTAACTGCTACTTATTCAGAGGTAATATATCTGTGAGAGTTGGTAGTCACCCTTAAGTGGAATCTTTGTACACAACAAGCTCTTTGAAGAAGGCACCCCAGGAGTCCTCCCCTAGCCAGGGAGCTAGTTAGTTCATTTCCATGGTGCCCAGAATGGACTTAAGACAACTCCCTCTTATTTTCCTGTTCTCAAGGTTTTCCACTGTGAAGAATAACTGCAGTTTTTATAAGTTAGGTGAATATTTACACATCAGACAGATAAGCTATGGAAGAACAACATGCATTGTCTAATGGGAAGTGTTAGATTTGGAGTCAGAGGGAGTCTACCTGTGTGACCTTGGTTGGATGTCAGTGGACCCGAGGACAAAGAGTGAGTTCAATTAGAAAGCCCACCAGAAACCCTTTCATTTCTGCTCCTTTATCTGTCTAGTGAGGGAAATCTTTTTCCAAAAGAAAGAAAAATCTTTCCAGATATTTATGAATGAAATGGTGAAGATGAGAAGCATTCAAATAAGTTTATTTTAAATGTGTTCTGAATCACTAAAAAGTGACTAAGAGGTAAGGGAGATTCCTACACACAGAAATGAGTAACTGGGGCAAGTGTGCTTATAGAAAAATAAGACAGTTTTGGAGACAAGTGAAAGGATTGTAAATGATGTCTTTAAAAGGATTATTTTTCAAAAATAAATTTCTCCTTATATTGTTTATGAGATGTTCTCATGTCTCATTGTTCATATGGATGTTTAGACTTTAGCTCAAGGAAATATTTTTGGCATATTTTTCCCGCAGTTGTATATACTTGGTCAGAATCTTTTAATCTGAGTTTGTAAAAATGCAAGGAGCGGTGGGATGTTGACTATACTTTCAGTAACTGCTCCTGGTCATAACTAAAAAGTATTCATCTTCAAATGTTTAAATCTAGATGAAAAATTGGGTATTAAATGGTTTATCTTCATTATTAAGCTGTAGGGCTTTTATTTGTCTTTGAAGTATAAGGATTTTTAAAATTGTATTCTGAGCATCAGATTGAGAATTGCTTTTTGTTTGCTTTTAGATGCCTGCCTTAGATGTCAAGCTGAAAACAAACAAGAAGATTGTGTTGGTATGTTATAATTTTGTTCTTGGTTTTTTAACAGAAGATTTTTCACTGGGAATATTTGTTTATAATTAAGATGAAATTTATCAGTATACAAATTTATACTGTAATGATCTAAATACAGATTTATTCACAATATTTGCAAGTATCTTGTTATAACCAGAAAGAATTGCTATATCAGAGGTGGAAATTACTAACATCTTAAAGTAGGAACTAGCTATGTCTTCTACCAAGAAATTTATAAGAGAGGGGAATTGTTAAAACATCATTTAACTTTATAATAGAATTTTGACTCTTGATTTCATTTTTTTCAAAAATTTTTATGTTTTTACTATTTGATCACATTATTTTATTTTAGTGGTATTTGTGCATAGATAACAAGTTTGATCTTAGCTTGGAGAGGCCTAAAGAGATAATACTAGATATTCTTTATGCAATAATTCTTAAATATAAGAAATGAGATGTTAGTAGAAGCATCTTAACCTAACTATTCAAGCATTTTAAAGCATTTTATATGCCTCAGCTTTCAAAATGCTCTTTTAGCACATTGTGCAAAATATTTTAAAATTCTGAATAGAACAAATCCCAAAGTCAATTCTTAGTGCTACTTTTTATATAATTTTTTCCCTCACCTCCACTCTTTAATTTTGGTTCTTAAATTTAGCTTAAAGTTAGGTATTAAAACAATTTTTCTATTCTTTCTTAATCCCCTCCATATTTAATTCCTGAGATTCTTTCCCTTTTATTTTTGCTTTGCTTAATTCATGCTAACAGTCTGGAAACCCCTTACCTTTCCAGCTGTATTCCTGTTTTTTTAAGACACTGTTCCCCCAAGACAGATGAACTGCTTGACTATCTGCTCTCAGAACTGCTTACCTACCTTGTTTAAAATTTAAAATGCCTTTGGCTTATTGCTGCTCATTCCCTTTGTTTGTTCTGCCCTTAATTTGTTGAATGGAGGCCCTTTGGATCCCCTCCGGTTTGCATTCCTTTTTAAATTGTATCTAATGCTACCTCCTCCTGGAAGTCTTCTCTGATTATCTCCCTCCCTTTCAATATTCTCTTTTATCCTTTATGTTACTTTAGGGGAAAGAAGGACCCATACCTAAAATATACATCTCCCTGGCTGGGAGAGGACTCCTGGGGTGCCTTCGTCAAAGAGCTTGTTGTGTACAAAGATTCCACTTAAGGTTGACAACCAACTCGCACAGATATATTGCCTCTGAATAAGTAGCAGTTAATAAACATCCCTAGAGGCCTAGGACCTGGCAATATACACTGCATGTTGTTAAGTATTTAATAACTTTTTTTGACTTAATAAATGCTATTTTGACATATACAAAAAAAAAGTTGAGAATATGGATGACTGGGTACAGTGCATTACTAATAGAGAACTCTGTATGCTCTACTGATGGCAGGAACTAGGCAGTATTAAACAATATTAAGATAGGAAAGGATTAAAAATATTTATTATTATTTTAACTAGGAGTCATGTGGAAACTTCAACCAAATATAACCTAAAACATTTCTAAAGTCAAGGCATAATTGGATGGACACCTTAGGACAGTCAAGGAAACTAGTAAAGTTGCCTATTTAAGAGATCAGATCATCTTGACAATTATAGACTAACAGAAAAGCTGCATTTAATATTTATTTTTCTTTGAAAAAAATCCATAAGTCATCTTGTTACAATAGGGTCAACTCTTAAAGTATTTTTCAGTGTGTTTGTGTGGATGGATGGATGGATGGATGGATGGATGGATGGATGGATGGATGGATGGATGGATGGATAAATAGAGAAGTTTTATTGTTACAATTTTTAAAAGCTAAAATTTTTTTGTAGGCACTTAAATTTTAGTATTAGCTAATATAGTATTACTTTATGTTGAATATCTCCCAACACACATAGGCTTTGTCATTTTAAAACTATCACCTGCCTCTGTGTATTTAGCATAGATTGGACATAGTCATCTATTTGTGGTATTAGATAATCCTGCTGTTGACATTTTTCATGACATTATGAGGGAAGTTATGCAATGCTTATTTCCTTTTCAGATAACAGTTAATTCAAAAAATATGCAATATTGGTGACTAGTTAGTATGGCTTTAATTTTGAATTGAGTATAAGTTGAAAAATGTTATTAAGTATATTTTTGTTTTTCTTTCAGTGGTCTGGGGAGAATGTAACCATTCCTTCCATAATTGCTGCATGTCCCTGTGGGTGAAACAGAACAATCGCTGCCCTTTGTGCCAGCAGGACTGGGTGGTCCAGAGAATAGGCAAATGAAAGCCCAAGGCATCGTTGAGTGCCCAGGTCTGAGACCCTGGGTGTGTCACAATGCCAAAGATGGCATCATTTCACTGGTCTCTCCTTGGTAAAAAGAATGAGTTGGATATTCACTGAAGCTAGGCTGTGGCATTTGCTCCTCTTTTTAGAGCTTCTCCACAAGTAAGAACAGGCTGTTACAGATGACATTCTTTTCTCTTTCTTTGGTGTGAATTATAGATACTGCTTAGAAATGCCATATTAGAGAAACAAGCTTCAATATGAATGACTTTCCTAAAGTCTAGAATAAAGGAAAGTAACTTCCATTCAGATGAGAGTTTTGCATGTTTATATTTGATCATTAAAATTTACTGACATGAATAAAAGCATTCAAATCTAATCCATGTAAAGATATGGTTTGGTTCTAATGAGTATTTTTTTCCCCTGAAAAAATAAATAATATATGCAACATTCATTTCAGTTAACTAGGATTTGGGCTTTTTTTTTTTAAGATTTTGTTAAAAAACAAGACAAATTTTATGGCTAACTATTAGGGAGCAGGACAACCAAAAATCATATTCCTTTCTTTCTGAGAATTTGAATCTTGATAAGGCTATATCTTTAATTCTCTAGTGAAATCTATACCAGAACTCTATTATAAAGTCATTGAGTTATGGACACATGAGTATTTCTAGGTTACACTTTGATTTTTGCCATCATTGCTTTAATGATTTATATTGAATACTTACAAGAAAAAGATGTTTAATTCATTTCTTAGAAATGAATGAGAAAATTACAATCATAACACTATTTGATAAATGATTAATTTCTTTAACTGTTATATAATAAATATTAAAGTAATCTAATTTGTTTTGCAAGTGTTTATATTTCTTTTAGAAATCTATGTATATGGTCATAATTTTAACAGATTAAAATTTTGAAATGTATTATTTAAATGCTTATTAACATTGAGGTAGCCCATAGCTTAACCTAAACTTGTTTACATTTGGGAAGGATGTTTTATGGAATTTTATGGATAACCTGGAGAAATTTGGGGTGTGAAGCAATTAATTTGAGTATTTAGAGAATTTTCCAAATGGAATTTACTGCCTTTTCTCTTAAATTCAGAAATACAAATTGATTGTGAATGCTCAACACACATACTTACATATGTGTGTGTATGTATGTGTGTTTGTATTTATCTTAAAATTTCAACGAAGAAAACAATTATTTACTTCTCTGTATTCAGAAGTCAGTAGTCCTGAGCTTCATTTCAGCAATACAGAAAGGAGAGTGGAAATTTATTTTGAGTAATAAAATTTTTAAAAATTAACTACTATGGATTTTTTTTTAATTTTGACTTCATCATATTAATCAAGAGTTTATCAAATTTCCCTACAGACTGCTTTTTTTGTAGAATTGCTTTCCATAATTTCTCTGGACCTGTCTACACAAGTACATCCAAACATCACAGTATAGCAGAAAGAGCCCAAACTGGAGGCAGAGAACCTGTCTTTATATCCTGTTGCTACTTAGCACTCTTTCTCTCTCTCTCTCCCTCTCTTCCTCCTGTGAGGCCCCATCTCTCTGCAACATGAGGAGCTTGCTCTGAATAAACCTAGTAAGATCCCTTCTAGTTCAAAATGCTAAAATCCTATCCTTTGACAATATTTAGCAATTTGGTTGTTTTTTTAATCACTGCACAGTAGACTTTTAGCAGTTTTTGCAGATTTTCCCAAAGGATTGAATGTGACCTAAGTATGGCATTATGATGATGGATAAAATAGTAAGAATTTTAAGTCATTTTGGTCAAAGGAGTGACAGTATGTAAATGAATTGTGGAGGAGGATGGTAATTGGCTGATTGACCACTTCCATGGCAATCTCATAGCAAAAGATAATACAGTCCAGCCACCTAAACAATACACTATTTATATATGAGGATCTGAGGGTAGAAGAAGAGGAGGGAAATCAGACAAAGCAAGACTGATCATACCCATTCTACGATGGCATCAGCCAATCTGCATAGTCATCTGAAATTGGAGTGCATGTTGTTAGATGAAAAAGAACACAATGTGATAGTGTTAGATATACAAAAAGTAAACAAAGCATTTAGGCATTCCATAAGTACTTATTTGTTAGAGGCTCTTAGAAGTGAAAAATGTGACTCAAAGTTCTTGTATTAGCTTATTTGGCTTAATTCGCTTAATATAGCAGTTATATAACTGAAATTACAACTATAATAAAGTGAAATATTTAAGGTATATTAAGTGCTTTTGATGTATTCAAGGTTGTGTCTAAACATTAAAAAATTATATTCTGCATTTTCTAAAATGAAAATTTAAAACAATTCCATGGTCAGTTTTTGCAAACCTTTGTGTAAAGGTATGATTATCAAATTTGTAAAGTTAGAGTGAAATGTAATTTTTTTTTGAAAATTATAAATTGGGGTGGCTAGGTGGCACAGTGAATAGAGAACCAGCCCTGGAGTCAGGAGTACCTGAGTTCAAATGTGGCCTCAGACACTTAATAATTACCTGGCTGTGTGGCCTTGGGCAAGCCACTTAACCCCGTTTGCCTTGCAAAAAAAAAAAGACCAGAATTCACAACTTGGACTCCAACCTTTCTCCTCAGCAATATTCTTAGATACCCAATAAACAAGTATTGGGAACTGCTCTTCCAAAATTAATTTATTGGAGAAAGAACCTTGCTTTCATGTTATTTAGTACTATGATCAATCCAAGCTGTCTTTGTTCCATAATTTTAGTTCTAATGCAGAGTTTGGACTTTAACTATATTAATTTTATTATTAAAATCCACAGTCTAAAACAAGATTCTCTTAACTAATTAGTAATATTAAATATAGCTAACTTTTCTAAAATGCTTACTATGTGCCAGGCCTAAACCAAGTGCTTTACAAATACTATCTAATTGGAATGACCCTGAAAAGCTGGTGCTATTGTTATGCCCATTTTATAGATCCAGAAACTGAGGTAGGCACAGTGGGGTGACTGGCCCAGGATCACCAGGTTGGTATGTGACTGAGTCATATTTGATCTCAGATCTTCTTGACTGCTGGCCTGTCACTGTTGACTGAGCCCCCCCCACTGCCTCTTTAGTTAATAAGTATATATAGATATAGACACATACATATAAGAATATACTTTACTAATTTAGATTAGTTTTTGTCAGGCAGTTTTAATCTCCCTATAGTGCCTGTTTTTTCTATATTATAAATCTACATTTTAAAAGAATAAAATAACTTAAACAAGGCATAAATATAATATATAGCCAGAGACCATTAACCTTTTTTGGCAGTCTAGTGAATTCTATGGACCCTTTCTCAGAATTTTTTTCAGATGCATTAATTAAATATTACCAAAGAAATCAATTATGTTGATACGTAGTTACCAATTTTTAAAAAAATATTCAAAGACCTCAGGTTAAGAACATCTGAAGGGACAGAGCACAGACTAGTAAGAATGGGGCCTTGTTCAGTTGTTTGTTTTGTGTCTGACTCTCAGTGACCTCCATTTGGGGTTTTTCTTGGCAGGGAGTGGTTTGCCATTACCTTCTCCAGTTAATGAGCTGGAGGAAACTGAGGCAAACAAGGGTAAATGGTTTGCCCAGCATTACACAGTAAGTATCTGAGGTCAGATTTGAATTCAGGAAGATGAGCCTATAATGTGTAAGGCTTTGGGCATACAAAAATGAAACCTTTTTTGGAGGAAGACCCTCGGGCATTCTACTAGAACATAGGGAAAAGCAGGGTAAGGTGAGGAAGAAGACATTAACAACTCAGGGGTTTTCTAAGACCTGGCACCTGTGCTGAGCTTTGAAGGGAGCCTAAGGTTTCTAAGCATCAAAGAACTTAGCTTTAGGTAAATTTTCATGATTCAAAACATTTTGATATATCACAATGTACTTTCTCCATTAAAACAAATACTCACTTGTTCTCTACAAAGTCTTGTCTTCTCCCAGCAAAATAGCCCCACTTTTTGACATACTTTTAAGGAGCTCTTGTGTGGACATTCTTTATAAATGTTCTTCCCAGCATGGAGTTACCCAGAACAGAACATAGTATTCCTAATGTAGTGACTAGAGCAGAGTGTTAACTGTTACTTAATTATTCCTGAAAATTGCACTTCTATGTAGCCTAACAACACAGTAACTTTCTTGGTTATTAGATCATATACACAGGTGCACAGCGAAGTCTTTTTCAAACTGCTATCTAGCTCTATCATTTGTGAAACATGATCATCCCATATGTTAGCTATCCCTTGAAGCTTTTTGTCATTTGCACCTCAGAGCATTCCATCTCTGTCTTCATCCCTATCATCTATAAAAAGTTAAGTAGCAGGGAAAAAAGTTGAACAAAGGTCAGAGCACAAATTTAGGGGACCCTTCACTGGATGCCACTGAAATTGATCTCAAATCATTAACTCTGGTTCAGTTATTCTCTCTTTTAATTGTTCCATCAATCTTGCCCTTGGTTCTAAAGTTTCCATGTAAACATGAGATTATCAATACTTTGCTAAAATCTAGGTAAACTATAGAGTATCTTCTAATCAACCAGTGTTGTAACCATAGCAGAAAAGGAAATGGAAGTATCTGGCATGTCAATTGAAGCTGTGCTGCTGTCTCTTTGGGATTACTATTTCTTCTAGGTGTTCACTAACCATTCCAGAACATATTCTTGAATTTCTCCCCAAGAATTAAAGTAAAACTCATTGGTCTACAAAGTTTTCAAAATAGCATTTTATTCTTTTAGGAAAAAAATTGCAATTTTCCAATAATACACCCTTTAGTCCTTCCTGTAGCCCTGGAGCTATCTCTCCTAACAAAGAAGTGCAGCTCAACCAAACTGACTTCCGGTGTCTGATAGCCTGTTCCACCTCTGCTGAGAAGGGTATGACTCTTGGGTATTCTCAATATGGAAAGTCCTATGAGGCTGGTTAGAAGCTCCTCTGTAAATTACAAATTTAGTACACTTACACAAATCTTAGTGCACCATTTTCTCTTGACTAAGTTGATTTGTCCATGATCATACAGATAGTGTATCAGATTTAAATCTGGATCTTCCTAATTCTGAGCCTGTCTCTCTGGTCATTAACTTGATATTGTGACTGCAGTTATGAGGTTTGGGTATATTTGTATAAAATTTCTTGGCCCCCTCCATACCAAAGTTTTTTTTTCTTTTTCATTTATGGGGTATGTTATTATAAAATTTGAATTAATATTTGGTCTTAGGCTCTGAGTCATCTACTGGCTTTTCCATGTTACATTTCCATAAACCTCTCAAAAATTCCCTTTAAATTTTTTATTAGCCCATAGTGTATCAAAACGATGATGGGGGAAAGTCAAAGGTGGAAAGGATACTCCAGATTCCAAATGTGTAGTATCTTGAATCTGATGCCATTTCCAAAGAAAGACAGTTGCTTAATCTGATTATTTGCTTGATCACATTTTCTCTCCAAATTCTAGTATGTGCTTAGATTTTCTGTTGTGCTTGGATCTTAACACTTTTTTTCGAAGGGGGAGATAAAAATAAAACTTTCTACATGAGTGCGAGGTTTGACCTCAGTGAAGTTTATGATTGCATTGGTCTCTTCCACCACCTTCATATTCACATTTCACACGTTATCTTTTTGGCAACAGAGTGGAAAGTGACCACTTCTGCAGTCACCTTCCAGCAATGGAATCTGACCACTAGCTGAGCTCCCAACTTCCATTTTTTTTTTTAGGTTTTTGCAAGGCAAATGGGGTTAAGTAGCTTGCCCTAGGCCACACAGGTAATTATTAAGTGTCTGAGACTGAATTTGAACCCAGGTACTCCTGACTCCAGGGCCCAACTTCCATTTCTGCAAGAACTCAGAGTGATTATATTGTAAGGAGCAAGTTGTTCAGCTAAAACTCAACCCTTCAGATAAGTCATTGCAAAAAATTGCCACCAGATATATCCAAAGAAGAAACCACTTTCACTGAGATTTGGGTCTTTCTAGATGTCAAGGTCCTTTCAGCAACATAGCATCAAGTATATCACATCATAGGTGATTCCTTTGCAAAATTGTCTCATTCAGTTCCCAGGCATGGTCTTTGTCTAATGTGTGGATCCACTTGTGCTATTTGCCACTGCAGAAATGGAAACAATACTACCCTCTTATTTCTTACCTTCAGTGTTTGCTTACTTTAAAATATTTTCAAATTGACCCCACCCTACCCCTGAAGGTCGTTTGGCTAGATTTGACATGCTTAATGCTTTTAATCCTTACCCAAATTTCTTTGGTCTCCTAATTATTTTTATTCTTCATTGAATGTGAATTTTCCAGTGGAAACTTTGCCAAAATTTTGTATTGAGGACCTATTATTTCCACATTCCATGATAGAAAAACTTTTGTGTTCAGTTCAGAATAGCAGTGACTTGTCCCCAACTCCCCTACCGCTACCCCCACCTCATTCTGTTTTTCATAATTACCTCAAGGTCTTTTTCAGACTAATAAGGTCCCAGGTAGTCTTACCTATTAAATATTTTGTTTCATGAAATTTAATTAGATTTTCCTTCCTTTCATTTAGTTATTTTTTTTAAGCAACTTTTCTTTTGCAAGTCATTTATTTTTTCTTTCAGGATTCATTGTGTGAACACTGAAATTTCTTTTTTTTTATTTTGTAAATATTTGCAGTGAGTTGTTTCTTTCACATACACAGATCACTAAACTTTCTCATCAGTCTTACTCCTTCCTAAACATTCTCTGCTGGGGTTATTCACTAATACTAATCACGATGAAAGCTACTTCTTTGAAAATCGTCTCAAGATGAATGTTTATGCTAATACTTACTGATCTTGGTGGTTAATACTTAATGGGTTTTTTTTTTTACGATATGAGGATCTCTATATCATAGTGGTTTTAAGCATAGGATAAAGTTAAGTTGTAACTTGATTTTAAGTTGTAACTTTTTATATCTAAAGTATTCCTTTCATCATTTCACTTTTGTGACTGGTCAGATTTTCTATTGAAGAAATGAGTTGTTCTTATATATAATAATTGTTTGATATTGGCAGCTAAAACAATAGATTTGGGGTTATGTACACATTGTCATAACATGAAGTCAAGCTGTCTGTATGTTATGTGGAGGTTTAGGACTGGGAAGGGACCTGTAAGGTATAAGTCACCATGTCCAACTCTCAATTTTGCGGATAAGGAAACTAAGGGTCAGAGAGGTTTGTGATCTGCCCAAATTTACATGGGTAATAATAGTAGGGATCCAAAGCCAAGGTTCTCTGTGTACTTCACCACACTGTCTCATTAATATTTAGTATGCCAATTTGATTAGAAATAAAGTAAGGTAATGGTCTTTAAATACAATTTCAATTTCCTCAGTGGATTATAAGCTTTTTAGGGAAGTGACCACAGGTTACTATCACTCTCCATGTCACTCTCCTGGCATTAAAATGTACTCCTAATAAATGTTTGTTGAATTGAATTATTGGAAAAACATTGCATTCATCCCCGAGACAACTTTATTGCTTCCTCAGGAATGGATGATAGAGCAGAAAGAACACTCAACATGTACATTCGAGATCTGAGTTTTCTTCCTGATCCTGATTTTGATACTAGCTACATTCGATAATTTGCTTAAACATAAAATTCTCTGGGAAGGGAGGGTGGTGGGAAAAAACCTTGCAAAAGGATGAATGTTGAAAACTTATCTTTGCATGTAATTGAAAAATAAATAAAAGAAAGGAAAAAATAAATTCACTACTGAAATTATTTTTAATTATTAGTTTGAATCTGGTCTAATTTAATTTTTTCTCTAGTGTTCATAAAACCAGTAAAATACCTTTGATTACTTAAATATTTTTATATAAATATTTTATTGCTCTTCAGGCAGGAGTGGCATGTCAGAAAGATTGATTGCAGGAAGTACTTTGTTACTGCTTTCTAGGAGAAGACTGAGATAAACACATTCTTTTTTAAAAGAAAAGAAAAAATCCTTTATGATGAAAGCACTCAAAGAACCAATCTAAAGAATAAACTGGGCTGTTTGGGAAACCAGTGTTATTCTGCCTTGGAATTTCTTACACTGAGCAAAAAAAAAAAAAACAGCCCTCTAAATTTAGGGGGAAAAAAAACTTTCCTAGGAGAAGTAATCTAAGACAACTTAAGTATTTTTTATTCCTCTAAAAGCTACCTATAGTTTTGGGGTTTTTTTTTAGTTTTTGCAAGGCAATGGGGTTAAGTGGCTTGCTCAAGGCCACACAGCTAGGTAATTATTATGTGTCTGAGGCAGGATTTGAACTCAGGTATTCCTGACTCCAGGGTGGGTGCTCTATCCACTGTACCACCTAGCTGCCCTGTACCTATAGTTTTAATAGTGAAAAATAATGTGTATCAGAAAGCACTAACATTTTTTGGTAGTGGTATAAGGTTTGCCAAGTACCTTTAAAATTACATCTCATTTTACAGAAGAGCAAACTAAAGCAGGCAAGGGTTAAATGACTTGCCCAGGTTATCACATAACAAGCAAGTATTTGAACTTGGGTCTTTCAACCCTGGATCCAGAGCTTGCCATCCTCTGTACCATCTAGTAG